>NC_088602.1:49857625-50481375 GCF_036013475.1 Columba livia
TCAGTTTAATAAAATATGCTATATACATTGACTAAAACTACTGTTTTCATTTATTTTGTCTACAAATTATTTGAAAATTCAGTTTTTAATTATTTAATTTATTCACAAAGTGTTTATTGAAATTTAATTTTTAAGTAGAAGTTATCTCTGTTACCTTAATGGCTGTAGCTATTTTTAAGTACACAAAGCTTGTTGATACTTTAGGTGCATAATACTAAATGGTATGCACATATCTTTCAAAGTCATAATAAAAACCCCTCACACTTGTTTCCAAACATCTTGTGAAAGTACAGGTCCAGCTGCTCATGTAGTCTGACTTCAATAAGAGCTCTTTAATTTTGTTTCATAAATCACATGCAGTGCAAGATAGTGGCTCCTATTCTATACAGTTTCTTCTCCATTATTTTTTAACTAAATTACTGAGGAGCTATGGATATTTTCCCTCCTTGTGCCTCACAAGTTAGTAAGCTTGATAGCACTCCACTGAACACTACCTGTCTATATGCAACATCACTTGATTTACTAAAGTGTGTGTTGCCAAAATAAAGATAACATTCTTTTAGAGTCTTTGCTCTGACCTCATGTTTTACTGTTGCAAAAATGGTGGGCTGCAGTGCAGCTTAGGGCATGTCTTCCTGAAGAACTTGCAGAGCCAAATGCCAGACTTTATTTTGTGACATTAAACTTTTAGGGAAACACTAAATGGGAGCAGAGCCCATGCTGTGAAGAAACCAGAGGCAGGTACCAATCAGGCAGAATTCTTCAGAATATTATACAGCTTAAAAGAGGAAGGAAATTTAACTTTGACAATGCTGAGCAAGGGATTCTCTACAAGGACAGTAACCACAAGAAAGACTGGTGATCTAGGAAATTCTATCTGAAATCCCTGTGTAGGTCTATACTAGAAAAGTCAAAAGAGCAAATAAAAAACTCAGCAAAATTACCAGCACAAGCACAGTCCTGACATTATTCAGCCAGGCTTAATTGTCAGGATGTTCCCAGGCATGGCTTTGGCATGTGCCATCTGTTCTTCCATGGTTAGAGAATAGCATGGGCTAAGGGCAGTCCTAGTTTCAGAGGCAAGGGAAAAAAATAATTTAGCAACCTTGGCACTAAATGTACTCTGCCATTTTCCTCAGAGCCAGTAAGTGGTCACTGGTTCGTTTTAATTACTAATATAGACAAAACTTAAGGAACTAAAATAGAAGCAAAGCTGTGGGAAAACACATTGTTAGAGACTTCATGAGCTTCTTTGAGATTGGAAAAAGTTTCCTGGATCAGGGAAGAGCTGGAGAACTTGTAAATCGAAATCTTGGAACAAAAGTGATATGAAAACCCCAGGAGAGGAAGATCCGGAGCTGAGAAAGGAAGGAAGATTTATTTATAAAGATAGGATTAATTAGGTTCCCAAGAATAAAATGTTTCTTTTAGTCATTTGTACAGTGAACATGCAAGAAAACACTGAAAGTCATAGAGGACTGTCTGAATATTTTGTGTGACAGAGAAGTTAGGCAGAAATTATTTAATTTAGAAAAGTCCAGGTCTGTTCCAAAGTTGGATGAAGTAAAATTTCCCGTATACTTCAGAAGGCATTAACTTATCCCTTAAACAAGCAAGACTTTATACAAGGTTTCATACCGACTAAGAATTTCAATTTGCTAACTGTAAGATTAGCTTTGTTATCCATGGTATAATATTTATTCTATTTCTGACCTTGAGGTAGCTTGTTACAGGAGGAATCATATTTTGAGAAATAATTTGGTTTGGTGAAAAAAATCTGCATTTAACTTGGGGGCATGTTGTGGAAAGGACAATTAACTATTATGGGTAAAGGAACAGTCACATTCATCAATTTACATACATGAAAGATTTGGAATAACAAATGTAATATATATTTACAAGAGTGTACTTGCCCACTGGCTGTGCCTAGTGGTTATGCCTAGCAGCAGTACTTAGAAGTTACATTTGAATTGTGAGAAATTTGATTTGATTCATTCTCTAAGCTGTTAGAGTCAGGCCATTTATGTGTCTTCCCCTTTTCCCAACTTCAGAATTCAGGCCAGCACATGTTCAGAGAAGTTTAATGTTATTACACACACAGCTGTTATCTTGAACTATATTCATATTACATTTCAGTATTACACTTGGGCATTTACCAGTATTCCTCTAAGAGTCCCCTCAGGAAGTAAACTCATGTTTGTACATTAGTCAGAAGCTTGTAATTCAGAGTTTTATAGATTTTATATACATTAATGATGAGGCTGGGTGGTCTGTAAAGATCAAAAATTTATTTTTCTCTACTTAAAATGAATGCATCTAAGAGAATATATCTTTAAAAAATAATATTTTCAGTATGTCTTATTGGCTTAACTTCTTCAGAACAAGACTGAACAATTTTAGTACTGAAGAGCAGTAAGCTACTTACCAGACTGCTTTTCCTGTTACAGGACATTAACAGTTTGATTAGGTTAAATGGGATTATTTTGTTTGCAAAAGCAGTTCCTTCCCAGCATGGGAATTGGGAAGTATTGTACTAGGAGGTGTTAAATAACAATGTTTGTTTTCAGAAGATAACCATACTATATTGTTGTCAAATTGATGAGAAATAAACAAGGCTAACAAGGCTAGATAATAGTTTTCTGCAGTAGATCAATTCATCAGTTTCCCTGACACACTTACAAATACACAGTAGATGTCCTTCTTCATATTCTTTCAAATAAATCTGTACAGTCTAATATTATTTTGAACTATTCAAAATCTGTTTTATCTGAAATGAAAGTAGATGCTCATCTAGAGAGTTCACCTTGCCACAAGAAGTTCAAGATTGTAATATGTTTCATCTGTCCTACTTAGTAACTCTTCTTGTCTTTGCATGCCAAAACCTACTGAGTCATATTGCCACTTCTCTTAGAAGTTCCCTGAAGTCCACTGTCATCTATTTCTATTTCACATAAAGTATGGGCTGTGTTTTTTTGTAGCTGGCTGCAGAGTAGTTCTTCTTTATCCTTTTTTCCCTGCTTGCCTGCTTGCCCAGTGCAATAGAATTTATGGCTTCCATTTGTTGTGTCACTGTTTACTACGTGTGTAATGAATATTACTTTTTTTTCTTTTTTTTCTCACCTCCTTGTTTTGCCTTGCAATTGAGTTATGACTAAGTAAGGACAAGTAAAATGTTGTCCTTTTTTGGAGTAAATAAGAATGACTGTTCATAGCATATCTTGGAGTGCAAAGAGGGACAGGTGCACAACAAGGCATAAAAAAATAGGCAATCTGCAATGTAGTTGAAGACAGGAAGACACCTTTGGTAAGGAGAAATATGAAAAAAAACTTGGAGACGTGAAGAAGCAGGATACAAAAGGAGAACATATTGTGTTTGTTACAACCAATGCAACCATTGATAATTGTTGAATCCCCACTTCCGCAACAAGAGATTTGCTTCACATCTTTCTGATTCAGCTGATTTGAGTTTTTCCTATTTAAAAAAGAGAAAATTGGTTTGTGTTCTGATAGAAAATAGGAATGGAGGTGGAAACCCACTCTGCAGTTCTAAACAATCTCATTTCAATTAATTTCTCACTTAACCTTTTTATAGTCCTCGACAACTACCATGTTTTTTCAGGAAGAACAGACTAAAGAAAAGGATCTTGTGAACTTTAAGACTTACTTTTTCCTTTCTCATCTCTAGGTAGAATATCATTAAGCCCATGAAAAGTACTCTGCTCTGTGTCCACCTGTAGACCCTTTAACACCTTCGCCTTCCTCCACCTTCTTTTTAATCTGTTATTTCCTATAATAATTTAATTTCTGTCCAGATTCCTGTAGAGATTGTTCACACTAATTTCTAAGGGGAAAAACAACAGGAATTATGACTAGAGAAAAAAAGGTCAACCCACCTGTTTCTTGCCCCATAGGGAAGAACTGCTTGCCTCAGCAGTAACAAATACAGCTATTCATTCTCTTAAAGTCATTCCTGAGCCCTCTTCCATCAAATGAGAAGGTAGAGACCATGATGACAGGAACTGACACCATCATGATGCTACGACTGACCACCATTGCTATGCTTATCATCACCATACCATCTTCACTACTGTTTCTGAAGACTACACAGAACAGGCAGTGGATGGGAAGCATTTTTTATATGTCCATTATGATCTTCACCTCCAGCCATGGCTTATAAAGATGTTTAGGAGACAAAAAAAAAAAAAAAAAGGATGAATATTTTCTAATTGTATTCCTGTCATCCATTCTTTTACCATTGTTAGAATCAAGAAGACTGAAAAAGGAATGAGCTGGGATTCAGTTTGACACACATCAGATATTCAGTATGGGGTGCATTGTTATTTCTGGACATGTTACATACAGGGATTTTTTTTAAAATAGGTTTTTCATTGAAAAAGTTGATATTTGATTCTCCATTTCTTTTCTATTCCTATAAGGCATCATATTTTAACAGTAAAACATTGAAATGAGACTTGAAAATCTTGATTTTCACCTTTGCCCATAAACATCTTGCCACCTTAAGCATTTCACTTCCCTTTTATTACTTTTACATATTAAATAAGATGCAGTTTAATTAGTTTTCTCACTAAAAATGGTAAAATACTGAATTGAGGACTGATTTTAAGGTGTAATTTATATTTTTTAAAACTCTTTGTTTAAGTTTAAAACACTGAAACAATTCTGTTATTCTTTTGCCACTGTACTTTGATTTATAAAAAAATTGAAACATTTAAATTATTATGCAGTAATTCAAGCGTATCTAGTAAAAGGATAAACAATTTAAATTTATCTAAATCTAAAAATGTTCTCATTGTTAACATGACTTAGTATCCCACCATTTTAAACTGAATCCAGATGATTCTTATCTCTTTGCTACCACAAACATATTTTTTTCTGTAAGAATACATAACACAGAACTGTCTGGGAATAATTTAATTATCATAAATATAAAGCTATTTTTATAGAAGTGATACATTAATCTGAATGTATATTTGGATAGTAGACAAGAATCTTCAAATGAACAGGGTATTTTTAGAGATAATGCTGATGTTTTCATCCCCTCCTCCCAATAACAAACTTTTACCAAGACAAATTTACAAAATGTGCAATAAGAGGGAGAGAAAATGACAGAATGTCTTTTATCATGATTTGTAAGTACATGTCCAAGCTTCCATTCCATTTATTCTATGTGTGATAATTTTTGAAATTCATTTTAAATTAACATTGCAGAAAATGCTCAAGCAAATAGTGTAATATGATGACCACATAAAATTGAAGGTTTTCAGACATAAACAAAATATTTCCACAGGAGATACAATTTCTGAGTTGAACTGACATTACTACAAATCTCAAACTTTTGCACTGCAGACTGTAAAGCAGCTGCTATAAAACCTTGGCCTTCGGTCTGCACACAAGTAAGCAATATATAATTTAACGTGTTTGAACTCAAATATAATGAAGTTTCTAAGGCAAACCCATACTCTGAGGGTCACTGAAGTCAATGGAAAACAATTCCAAATTTCACTTGGCTTTGGATCAGGTCATACATGAAAATATGAATGAAATGAATATGTCAATTTACATATGTACATTTGAGCTTGAGATTTCTCCAGGCATTCTACACATAGTGCATGATTGTTTTGTCTTCAATTTTATAAGGAAGTATATTACAAAACCTCATAAAATCCTTTCACAGATAGTTTAAGCAAATATTTACTTTTAACAGATAAAATTAAATGGACTCAGAAATAACAAATAAAAAATGTTTTCTGATGGAGAATTATTTTTTTTCATGTTTCAATTGTGTGCAATTAACTATTTCCTAATATAGCCATTTTTTTTCCATCAAATTACAGCAGGGATGAACAGTGTCATTTTTTTTTGTCAACAAACATAATGGGAGAAAGATTATCTGAAATGGAGAATCGGAATTTAAATTCATCATTCTCTCATGGATTCTTAGTGATGCCACCCTAAATAATGCCACCCACTACATACCTAGTTAGGCTGTCCTGCTTAATGGTTAAGCACAATTATAGTTTTATTCCCTGTAATAAAGGTACCAATATACAATGCAGGTTGAATAAAAGGAAAGAGTTCCACGGCAGCCAGCAGGTCTTGCAGACTAAAGATAAAGGCCAGTTCAGGTTTGATAAAACTCTGAGGAAGATCTCATTTCTCTCTTTAAATGTCTTAGTGAAATTATTAAGACAGTCTTTTACTTTCCTTTGTTTTCCACAAACTGTGAAGAATTTAGGAGGAGCCAGGGGGCGTGTAGGTGGCATAATGGTAAATGCTGTAATGACTAACATTTAGGAACCTGGGTTGCAGACCCCTGGGCCATGCACCTGCTCTTCCTGCACACATAGATGCCAAACAACCCATGTATCTGCACAGTGTGAGAAGTTACTCGGTGTTAACTACACAGGAAATGTTTGGGGAGACCTATGGAAGAACAGCATAATCTGCTCCTTTAGCAGATACTTAGAAATACCACTGTGCATTTCAGAATTATTCTGAAGACACCCTCTGATGTCCTTTTATTCACAAACAAAGAAAATATTATATTTCCATCTGTGTGGCTCTCCTTCACATTAAATAGTAATTAAGAGATAAAGCACTTGCCTAAATTAATTTTCCTCTCAGTGGCAAGATACACCTGCCCAGAATAAAATAAAAATCAAACAGCTATAGGGATTCATAGCAGTTTCTATTCTTACTTTGCAATTGTCTTTTCCTCCTTTTTTTGTGTGTGTGTGGAAAATGTGAAGCTTGACTAGATCAACAACTGTTAACATGATTCTACAGGCAAAAGCTTTTTGCATTTGCTAGGATCTGTAGTTTACATTCACTGAAGAATATTTCTGTGCATTAACATTAAATATATATTGGCAAAATACAAATAATTGTTAGAATGATGAACAAAATCTATCACATTCTAATGTATTCTAAGTGTCCCCTGAATATGAGATATGAATTATAGACATTAACAGACTTAATTCCTCTCTACGTGTAGCCTGGTAACTAAGCAAATATGGTATTGCCATTGCTATTGCAAAACCAAAGGCTTAATTTGAAATATCCATGGTTTCAGGATGGTGAGTTTGCAGGACTGCTCCTTCTGCACTTGTCTTGGTCTGTCTGAAGCTGTATTTATCTGGCAGCAGTTGTCAAATATTCAGGTGACTATTACATGATTTGTTTTAGATTTAGCTTACATTTGTACAGCAGTATGACAAAACGCCTGTTCTTGTAATAATTTTAATATATGTCTGTAACTAGAAAATGCTAAAACTAAATTGGTGTAGGATAAACTGTGACATGAGAATGAAACACAGTGTAGATAAGGCACAATAACAGAGGCCTTGCAAGTGTGTGAATGGAATAATGACAGAGGCTCCAGGGCTGTGAACAACTCACCAATAGTTGGTTAGTCATTAAAGCAATGTGACAGTGTGAGCCAGGCAAAACTGGTTTTAAGGGTAATAAATTTAGATTCTGTGTGGAAATGAAAACCAGTGAAGAAATAAAAACTTTAGACAATTTTAGAAAATCTGTAGATTTAGACCCTAGAATGAGGAGAAACACCCCTACCAAATTTTGTTTTCATTCTTTGAAGTAAACAGATAAATTGGACTCTAACGGATAATGCCATTATGACTGGACTAATAACAACTGTTCAGCTAGGCAGCTAGGCTTCAGTTAAACATACAGATAAAATAAAGACCCTTTTTTGTGTCTCTGGTATGCCTGTGTCTTCTGTTATTGTGAGAAATCCAGAAAGATTAAAATGCTTTTAAATTTAAATAGCTTCAGTTCATTTGATTGCATGTTAGAAACTTAACTGGTAAATAAGGAATACTCAAAGCCTGTGATTTTGTTCTGACCTGTGCATTACTTACACGCCTGCATAAGGAAATGGGTCATATGGCTCTGTGCTCAGTATTTCTGAAGGGGTAGGTCCAAAAGGCTGAGGGAGGGTTGACACCTGGAGTTTCATTACCTTATATAAGATTGCATTTTCTAAGACACTAGCTGAGTTCTTAAATTAAGAGCACAAAACAAAACATATTTCTTCTGAATTTCCTTCAAAATAAGCTAACAAAGTAATTCATTTTAATGGGCATCCTCATAATTCAAATCAATTAGCTACTTGTATTAACTGAGATGTTTCATTGTCTGAACCTACTGACCTATTGCACTTGCCTTTGATACCAGCTCAGTCTTGTGTTTGTGATCAAAGCACTCTGAGAGGAGACATGGGGAAATGTATTTTGTGTTAGGGTAGCTATTACAGGATTATATCGATTTTGATACCTTTTTGTGCCAATTTTGGAGAATGTTGAGTACATTGATGTTTCCAGGAATGGAAAAATTCGGAGACATGGTTTAAGATGTGTTAGACCCAAAGCCATACCTCTACCAGTCTAAAAAAAAAAAAAAGGTCCCAAGCGTAGCCTTTGTTCCTTCTCGTAAGAAGGCACCTGCATTAGGCTGCTCTTGAGAAACAACTTTTAGGTCAACCCACACAACTTTCCTAATTCACCCACTGTACCTAGAAAGATGTCTAACATGTAGTTCACTTAAAAATCAATTTGACAAATCACAAATTTCCAAAGCATAAGAAGCAGAAAACAGAGGTGAATCTCATGTCTAGTGGAACTAACTGAAGCAATTATAACATTTCTAATGACTGACACTTGGAAATGTAGGGCTTTCCCCCTTTATCCAAAACATTTTATCAAATTAAACTGAAAAGTAATCAAAAACTTTAAATCAATCACTCTAGATAAATTTCTTTCCTTAGCCACATATTTGAGAAGAAAAGTTTTGTCAAAAAGACACTCTTGAGGCATCTTAAACTAGCTAAGTATGATTTTACAATTATATGCTATGCAGTCTTCTGCCATTTTTACAGTCTCTAAGTGTATCTAATTAGTATATGCTATGCTTTAAAATTTTCCTTGGATCTCACTCCAGTTTCATCTGCTGAATGTAAAAGTATAGTTCTATTTGTCAAAACTAGATGTGAAAGTAAACTTAAAGTGACAGCAAAAGATATTAGTGAGTACATAATTACAAAGAACATATGTGAAATTGTCATGAAGCCATTGGACATTCATACTTTTGTGACTTGTCCCAGAATTTTTAGTAGGTAAAAGCTTTCCCTTTTTACTTTTTTTTTTTAGTAGAAAAATTGCTGGAATCTGAACATGAATTTTAACATTGTATTATAGCTTTCCATTTTCTTAGTGGAATAGCTACAGTCAGTTAAAAGGTTGATATTGAATTATGATAACTCAAGGGGCCTTTGACAGAACTGATGGTAAAATAGTTCTGTTACACCCAGAACATTTCTTTGGGAATTATTGACAAAGCATGGAATGACTCTGCTCTTTCTATTAAAATATATGTGCTTTGTTTTGATACTTTTATCCCTTGTTTAGAAGGCAGAACTTACTACAATAATGTGACAAAATAAAACAGTTAAAAATATAAACAATATCAGCCTGTCTCCTAGACTGAAATTCAGTTTTTCACAGTAAAGGGAAGATTTAATTTGTTTCTTTAATGAAGTTTATTTATTTTGTTTTGATTTGGTTTGGTTTTCATTAAAAGTGTTTCTGGTTATCTAAATTTTTAACTTAGGAAAAGAATGAAATAAAAATGTCAGAAAAGAGCATGAATATATTATTCCAGCAGCTGGAAATTAGTACACTTCGAATGAATACTGCCATATAAACATGCAGATTGATTTCTAACAAAAGTTGAAATGGGCTGGAGATGAGGCCAGAACTAGAAGAGCTAATATGATGGACAGACAGATGGCAGAATGCAGAAGTTCCTCGGTAATTCTTACTCTACCTAACTGCTTCTGAAGTTTTTCAGCTTGCTTCTCTCTTTAAATCACCTTAATTCAAAATTAACAACAAAATTAATCTAGTAGCTACTGTTGGACATTTTTTTTACACCTAACAGCTCCTCATAGAGGAAACAGTGGAATAACGGCCAAGAAAATATTATAAGACCCCATCACATTCTATCAGAAACAGTGAGGAAAGGAATAATTCTATATATATATCCTTTACAAATTTGTACTGGGTTTCCAGGAAGCAAATTGTTCTCCTAATTGTACACTTGGAACTGAGACCTATCAGTTATAAAAACAGGATCATCCCTGAAGTAGTTAGCACTAGACCTGCGATAACAACTATCGAACATTAGATTTTTATTTTCCATTAGAGGGAACTGAGAAGGAAATAAACCAAATTTGTTTCTCATGTGGAAGTATATTTTATAAGTCAGATTACGCTTAAACTGGGCTACTATGAGCATGGGTCTGTCATTGCCATTACACTAAATAGTAAGCCTATAATACAAATCTGTTCTTGGAGTATAAAATTACCTTATTCATGACCCTACGACCCACGAACTAAATTGACTGTAAAGCAAGTCTTCAGGAAGACACTAAATTATTTATGTTGTTGTCAAATAGATTCAAATAAATTAATTCAAGGGACCATTTTGAATTCTGCAGTGTAGGGGAAAGGGACCTGGAGGTCCTGGTGATCAGCAGGATGACCATGAGCCAACACTGCGCCCTTGTGGCTAGGAAGGCCAATAGCATCCTGGGGTGTATTAGAAGGGGGGTGGTTAGTAGGTCGAGAGAGGTTCTCCTTCCCCTCTACTCTGCCCTAGTAAGACCACATCTGGAATATTGTGTCCAGTTCTGGGCCCCTCAGTTCAAGAAGGACAAGGAACTGCTGGAGAGAGTCCAGCACAGGACAACAAAGATGATTAAGGGAGTGGAACATTTGTCTTATGAGGAAAGGCTGAGGGAGCTGAGTCTCTTTAGCTTGGAAGAGACTGAGGGGTGATCTCACTATTGTTTACAAATAAATAAAGGGTGTGTGTCAATAGGATGGAGCCAGGCTCTTCTTGGTGACAACCAGTGGTAGGACAAGGGGCAATGGGTACAAACTGGAACACAAGAGGTTCCACTTAAATTTGAGAAGAAACTTCTTCTCAGTGAGGGTAACAGAACGCTGGAACAGGCTGCCCAGGGAGGGTTGTGGAGTCTCCTACTCTAGAGACATTCAAAACCCGCCTGGATACATTCTTATGTAGCCTCATCTGGGTGTTCTTTCAATCCCTAACATTCTGTGATTCTGTGATTCCTAAATCCATCCCTGCATCTTTGGGCAATGATATAATGCAAACAATGATAGGACAAGGGGTAATGGGATCAAGCTGGAACACAAGAGGTTCCACTTAAATTTGAGAAAAAACTTCTTCTCAGTAAGGGTGACAGAGCACTGGAACAGGCTGCCCAGGGAGGTTGTGGAGTCTCCTTCTCTGGAGACATTCAAAACCCGCCTGGACATGTTCCTGTGCGACTTCACCTAGGCGTTCCTGCTCTGGCAGGGGGATTGGACTAGATGATCTTTTGAGGTCCCTTCCAATCCCAAACATACTGTGATACTGTGATACTGTGTGATAAAGTTCCTCAAAGGAAGTACCTGCCACCCACTTCCTTTTTGAGCTCAGTGAAGAATTTCCTGGTCAGGCAAGCTGTCCTCCAGTTATGGCTGCTTATTTTGTTCTGCAAATGGATGGACAGTCCTGTTCTTTGGACAGGTTGTCCCTGACAAGACCGTTTTTCCCAAGTTGTTTTATCCTTCAGGGCAGCATCACATTAGAGTCTGTCTGCCTGCATATTCTGAACAAGTTGAAGTCTGCCTTCCTGAAATCCAGGGTCTGATACTTGCCTTTCTCCTGGGAAGGAGTTAGGTTTATTGAGAAATATTAGAGAAGACTTTTGTCTGTTTTTTTGTCTGCTTTTGTTTATCAATTTCAATTGTCCCAATTCATTCTTATTTCTAATTCTACAAAAGAAAGAAAAAAAATCCTTGAAAGTGTGCCATTCATTTTCTGTGGTTTATACTGTGCCTATTGTCCTTCATTTTGTTATTAAAGTAATTTATCTTCACAAAAATTGTCACAAAACCAAGCTCAGAAATATTTAGAATAACAGACAAAAAAAGTCATTTATGAACAGAACTTGGAAAAAGAAACAGAAGGTAGTCAATCTACTTATATTTACAGCAGTAAAAGTTTAGAGATGATGAGTGATGAAGTAAGTAAACAAAACAGATAAGAGGACTATAAATAATGGTAAGATAGCACAGGAAACTACCCAAACATATTGTATTCAGAAAATCAGCTCCCACGTATTTCATCTATATCTAATTTTACAAGTATCAAATTTTAATTGTTATCCTCAGTGTCATCGAAATACATATTATAGTCTGATCTCTTTCTCATCAATTGTTTTTTTCTTTCCTTTGGTAAGGTTTTTCAAGTACAAATGTAATTTCATGCATTTCAACTATACTTTTATAACTTGTCAGAAGTCTATTGAAACTCCTATGTGTATGCAAGTCCTGTGTTAAACTGTTGTAAGCTGACAGTATTACATTTTCTGTGGTCTTCAGAAGGAAGTAACATCAGTATACCTACGTACACTGAGTATGCATTCAGGATCCTGCATGAAAAAGCAGACATTTTATTAGAGGAAAGGATTAGTTCCCTCATTAAAGAATCCAATATGAAAGAAGAATAGGAGATGATGCTTATTATTACATACATATATATGTATAAAATTAAAATTTTAATAGAAATATTAAACTAAAGTTAGTTGAGGTAGATTTTGTTTCTAGGTAATGGAGGAAGGAAATCCTGCAGGACAGAAAACTTTTTAAATATACACAGAAAAGTGCCAGGTTTTTTTCATATATTTATTTATATATTTAGCTGAACACAGATTCATTTACAATATACTTATACATGTGGTTAGATGGCAATAACTCTAAAGAACTTTTCACAGATTTTTCTTCCATTAAATGGTAGCATTTCTTGTCTATGTTTAAAACCTTTCTTAAAAAAGCTTAACATAGCACAATAAAGGGAACACGTACATTTTACCCCTAATCCTTGTATCTATGGTGAAGGATCACGTTTTCTTTCATGGATTACACAAAAAAGAAATGGAGAATGTATATGAATATCCCTCATTTCCTTTTGCATTCTCATTGCTTTTTACTTATTTTTTCCTAAATATATGTTTTGTCTACCTAAATGGTAGGATACTCAAGACAATCTTAGTATTATCTCGGTACACTGTTCAAAGGCTGGAACTGAAATTTCTGTATAAAGACAAGGATATTGTGACATGACTAATAAACTGTCCCAATTAATAAAAAGTCCTTAGGTTCTAAATATTTTTTTTAAATTATTTTTTTCTGCATAATTGTTTTTCCTAATAAGCATATTTATCAAATATGTTTTTAAATGTTGCATTTCATTTATATTTTTACTAACAATAGCTTTCCAGCCAACTCCTCTGACAAAATGCCATTTTCTCACTATGATTTTGGTGTACTCAAGTAATATTATCTGTCCCACATTCATTTGCTAGCCTACAGTAACTGAATAAGTAACAGGTGATATTAATAGCTTTAGCCTGCAGCTACTCCTGTCTCTCCTTTGCTCACTCATAGACAGAAATGATTCAGCTAGAATAATCCAAATTCTGACTTCACACTTGTGGGTGAAATTGCTTTCAAAGTCATCATAGTCACTCCTCCTTTGCAAGGAGTAGAGGTGCAATTTTGCATCTTCTTGTAGTAGGTAGACTTCAAAAAATAATTCCTGTCTCACTGACTTTAATATTGCCTAAAACAAGAGTTAAAACTCATTTTCATCAGGGGCCACATCAGCCTCGCAGTTGCCTTTTAGGACTGTATAAATGTAACTACTCCTGTAGTATTACATTCAGCCCTTTGAAGGCAACTACGAGGCTGATGTGGCCCCCCCTAGTGAAAATGAGTTTGATAGTCCTGGCCTAAAACTTATATGCTATGACAGGTGATTTTAAAGAGGAGAAAACTGTATTGGTATTGGTGACAGCATGGATCTTTATAATATTTCAGAAGGGAAAGTATATAAAATTGCTGTTGTCACATTCCTCCATACATTCACACAGTGCATGGCACCAGAGTAGAACTAGTTTGAAGAAAAACAAACAAACAAACCAAACCAAACCAACAAAAAAACACAGTTAAAATATATATAATGTGAACATCAGGGCCTCAGTACCAGATATTCCGCTCTATAGATCTACCCCTGCTGCTCCTTACTATATCCTAGTGTAGACATCATCTTAATGTCACTAAATAAATCAGAGAATTCCATCTTCAAATCAAATTTCAGAGTATATTTATAGGACTGGTAGGTAGACACTCCCTCCCTATTATTATCTCCGTAGGAACTGTTGCTCCTTTTTCCTTAATTTTATATCTAAATAACCCTTTCATTCTTTTGTTTTTCCTCCATCCCCTTTCTCTTTTTGACCTCATAATTTCCTGTCTTGTTTCTAATGGCAAGACTTTTTCTTTTTTTTTCTTTTCTGATGCAGATATATACACTTCATGAGAAATATAAATCAGTGTTTCAGACCATAACATGCTTTAGCAGCCTGAAATAAAAAAGCAATCACCAGAAAGCTAATATAATTGGTAGCTATCTTCCACAATTTAGGTTTCTGACAATTTTTCACAAGTTAGCCAACTCAGCTTAAGTTGTCTTTATAGTCTCTAGAGACTGCTTTTAATTTCAAACTATTAGCAGTGCAAAGTTAGACTAGTGTCAATGAACTACATTTTGCCTATTTTTCTTATTGAAGAACAAATGTATCCAATGCAAAGCAGATTTGTTTTCTCAGCTCTTTAGAGGGAGAGCTACAGTGTGAACCAGAACACATAAAAATATATATTTTAATCATATTTGCATCCCACTTAATTTCTTTTTCTGCACTTCTCACCTTGATGTATTCAATTTGCCCAGTATCTTCATTATTTATATTATTTTAATAAAGGCTTCAGTATTTCAGTAGGACAAAAGTATGTCCATAAAACAATTCCCCCACTGCGTTGATTCCAAACAGCTGTGGTTTAATATTCGTTGGTTTTCATCAACACAGACCCTCCAAGCTCATTCTTTGCTCTGAATAAAACCAGCCATGAGGAAAACAAAAGAATATAATAAATGAACATGATTTAGTTTGCAAAATTTAGTCCTATTTCCCAAAATTTTATGTGAGGTGTAAACACATGATCCACCGAAGATCAAAGAGAACAGTCAGCTACAATTCTGGGTGTTCAGAGGAAAGATATTTGTACTGAACCAATAAACTATGGCCTAAAGCACCAAATTCTAAGGAGTGTCTTGTTTTCTTAACAGAGCAAGAATGTCTTCAGAAAATAAGTTAATACAGTTCTTCTGTAATTTTGAAAACTTTGTTACAGGCGTAAGGATCATAATTTTTTATTGTTGCAAAACTGCTAGTGGCAGACGTGCACTTTTATTTGTGGAATATTTGTTGAACCTGAGATGTGGACTGTCACTTTCAAATAACGGGACAGAAACCAAGTAATCAAAAAAGATGAAGAGTGAAAAGGGCAAATACAATGCAGGACTACCAAAGTTTGCCTTTTTTTGCCTTCCTCCCAAGTTTCTGATAACTAAATCTTATGTAAATTTACAATAAAATAACTTTTTTTTTTTTTCAGTATTTTACATCCTAGTTCCTTACTGAAGACTGATAATGTATGTCCTTTTCATGTAACTTCATCAGTCTGGGAAAGTGAGAATAGCAGAAAGTGTATACTATATACAGGATGAATTATAAATGCATCAGTATATATCTGATACTACTTTTTTGCATGTTTGTCTAGTTTTCAGCAAATGGATCAGTATGCAGAGAAGACAGTTATGCTCCAAGTATATTCTTCTGAGAGCTGAAACCTAAAGAAAGATGGTCACTGATCTTAAAAGGCTTTGGTTAGTTTCTCACTGGCAGTCACTCAGAATGTAGGCATGCTTGATTTTTTCTGGTTCAACACTGATTTAGGGAAATGAAGCAGGAGAAAAAAGCCGACAACATTCTTTCAGTGAAGAAAAACGGGAAAGAAGTTTTATTTGTGCATGTACATATGGTAATTGATTTCATTTTTTATCTGCCACTTATAAGTTTAATTCAATGTGCAATATTTGTTGTTATCTACTGTTACTACACTGTTAATGTTGTTAAAAACAAACAGACAAACAAAAACCCCACACAAATAACAAAATCTTGCTAGGAGCAAGTGATCCATTTTCAAGTAGTAGGTATACCTTTAAAGAGGTAATTTGTTTCATGTTGATCCTGCTGGACTTATGGTGCCAAAACTGTATAAGGTATACCATACTGAAAAAATTAGAAAATAGGATTAACAAGATAAAAGTATATTTGAAAAAGAGTACATTGATAATCTTTTCAGAAGTGTTTCCCCACTAAAAAAAAATCTGTTAAAACCATGCTTTCCTCTTTTCAAGTTCTTCTTGGCACATGTTAAATCACTTGCTGTGTAGTTGTTTTGGACAAAATGTTTATGCTGCCAGCACTGGCTTGAAAGTGATGATTTTCTCCTGAGTATTTGGGGAAATAAGGATAAGAAGCTTCAGTTTTGCCAAACAGGGACTTCAAAGCTTGGCCTACAGATGGTTATGCATGTGTGCAGTACTTACACTTCATATATTGTAACTTCATTTCACTTCATTCTCCATCTTTTTAAGTGTTTTTGAATGGCCTACAGCAAAAGAAGTGTGGAGTATGGGTGGGAGAATTTTAAAAGAGAGTCCTTTTAAATAAGCTTTGGATGTCAAAGAAGATGTGCTTATGGTGTGACAGATGACAGTGCTTGTTCATGGAAGATTTCATTTTAAAGAATAGAACTGGCCTGAAAACTTGAAAGAAGAAATTTTTGGCTGCAGTTTTCCTCCAGCACCAGCATTAACTGACTCAAGACTTTTGTGGTAATAAGTGCTTGAATTTTCAAATAAATTAATGAGTATTAGAATAAAAATAAAATTAAATTTATTTCCATTTGGAAACATACTGAACAGTTCAAGGGAGTTTAAGAGCTCTTATGGCCATGATTTCTGTAAGCAATAAGTAAATAGCTCTGAAAGATTTCTGAAAGACATAACCAAGTTATAAAATTTTACCAGTGTTAGATAAGGCAATGAAATATCTCCAATCAAGCCACCAATCAAGCTACACCAGCTGAGTAGATGTGGCTCATTTTTTAAAAGAGATATTGTGCATCCTATTATTTAAAGTACAAGTATATGTACAGAGAGTTATCCATCAGAAAATAAATTTTATTTTATTTTATTTTATTTCATTTTATTTCATTTTGAGGACAAGATCCTGAAGTACAAGTGACATTGTGTTTCTAAAACTATTTGTCTTTTGTATGTTAAAATAATTTGGTTTGGTATGATTTTTTCTATCCCCTTGGGGTATTCTGAATGTCACACAGAACTATATGTTCACATGGATCATAACAGACTGTCATTTCTTTTAATCCTGAGTATAAATTCTTACTTATATGGGAATATACAAACAACTGTAAAAAAGAGAAAAAAAAAAAAAAAAAAAGAAATCTACTTATACGTGCTGAGAAATACTGCCTTTTAGGGGAAAAAATACCCCACAGTCCTGAAGCCCCGCCAGTATTATTTTGAAGGACGGAAATAAACACATATGTTCAATTTCAAGGGACACTGCAAAGATTAAGAAAACATTAATTTTGGAGAATAGAAAGGAACAGAAAATATAAATAATACTTGAGGTTTTCCATACAATTCTCAAGATTGGATTACTGAAAACTGGATTTTGAGTGTTGCATTTTATTCTGTAACTCCTGGCTTTTGTCTTTTTAGGAGGACAGCCTTGATAGTTGGAATATTTCCAAACTGTGTCCTTAATTTCCCATTCTCCCTTATTTCAGAATTCTTAATAAAACTATTTGTTTTAAATTCTACACTTCAATCTTAATTTCTATGAATTTTTGTACCATGGTCAATGTTTTTACTTGACTTTGAAAGACTGATTTTTCTGTATTTGACTTTCCTTCATTATACATAATCATATTTAATGAACTTGAAAAAATTAAAAAGCAATTTTAATTTTGTGTATTTTAAGGTCACACACTTTCATTTTAGTGAAAATTAAAATTTCTGTAATTCTTTCACCCTGATGTAGAATCATAGAATCATTTAGGTTAGAAAAGACCTAGATCAAGTCCAACCATTAATCTAACACTGCCAAGTCCACCACTAAACCGTGTTGTTAATCACCATATCAACATGTCTTTTAAATACCTTCAGGGACGGTGACTCAACCACTTCCAAGGCCTGACAACTGTTGCGGTTGAGACGGACAAACTACATAGACCAAGTTCTTCCAGGATGAAAGCAGTAGATGCCATTTATTGCCACAAGTGCATTTTTATACAGTTTTACCAATTCATGTGTCTCTTCAGTATTGGTTACAAGTTAGAGCAGTAACATCTCATTGGCTATTTTGGCTATCATCAATGTTACTCTTTTCCTCCCTTCTCTCTCACAGGTACATCCTTAACATCTCCCGATACTCCTTTACTCCCATCTTTCTCACAGGTAGGCCTTAATATCTTCAAGGCTAGTTTCTGTTCCCATGCCCTCTGTCAGGGAATCCACGAACACACCGTAGTCCCCCACAGACAACAATTTCTGTAAAGAAATTTTTCCTAATATCCAACCTAAACCTTCCCTGATGCAACTTGAGGCCGTTTCCTCTCATCCTATCACTTGCCATTTGGGAGAAGAGATCAACACCCACCTCACTACAACCTCCTTTCAGATAGTTGTAGAGTGATAAGACCTCCCCTGAACCTCCTTTTCTCCAAGCTATACAGCCCCAGCTTCCTCAGCCACTCCTCATACTCAATGTCTTTTTGTAGTGAAGGGCCCAAAACTCAACACAGTATTCCAGGTGTGGGCTCACCAATGCCGAATCACTTCCCCAGTCCTACTGGCCACGATGTTTCTGACACAAGCCAAGATGCTATTGGCTGCCTTGGCCACCTGGGCACACTACTGGCTCATATTCAGCAGGCTGTTGACTAACAACCCCAGGTCCTTCTCTGCCAGTCAGCTTCCCAGCCACTCTTCTCCAAACCTGTAATGTTGCACAGGGTTGTTGTGACCCAAGTGCAGGACTTGGCACTTGACCTTGTTGAACCTCATACAACTGGCCCCAGCTCATTGATCTAGCTCATGCAGATCCCTCTGTAAAGTATTCCTACCCTCAAGCTGAGCAACAGTCCTGACAAACTTGGTGTGATCTGCAGACTTACTGGAGTACAGCTTATCCCTTCATCCAGATCATTGATAAAGTTATTAAACAGAACTGACCCCAGTACTGAGGCCTGGGGAACACCACTCATGACCTGCTGCAAATTAGATTAGAATCCATTCACCACAACTCTTTAGGCCCAGACATTTAGACATTTTTTTTATCCAGACACGAATACACCCATCCAAGCCATGAGCAGCCACTTTCTTCAGCAGAATGTTGTGGGAAAGAGTGTCAAACACTTTACCAAAGTCTAAGTACACAACATCCACAGCCTTTGCTTCATCCACTAAGCAGATCACCTTGTCATAGAAGGAGATTAGGTTAGTCAAACAGGACCTGCCTTTCTTAAAGCCATGTTGACTGGGCCTGATCTTCTGTTTGTCCGGAAAGTGCCTCATGATGGCACTCTGTAACCTTCCCTAGCACTGTCAGACCGACAATCCTGTGATTTCCAGAATCCTCCTTCTTGTTGATAGGCATTACATTTGCTACCTCCAGTCAACTGGGACCTCTGTAGTCAGCCAAGATTGACGATAAATCATCAAAAGTGTCTTGGTGAGAGCATTCACCAGCTCCCTCTGTACTCTTAGGTGGATTCTATCTAGCCCCCTAGACTTGTGTGTGTCTAAGTGGTGTAGCAGATCACTAACCATTTCCCCTTGGATTATGGGGGCTTCATTCTGCTCCCTGTCCCTGTCTTCCAGATCAAGGGCCCGCGTACCTGGAGGACAACTTGATTTTAAAGACTGTGGCAAAGAAAGCGTTTAGAACCTCAGCCTTTTCCTCATCCTTTTTCACTATGTTTCTTTCTGCATCCAATAAATAATAGATATTCTCCTTGGCCCTTCTTTTATTGCTCATGTATTAATAGAAACTTTTTTTTTATTGTCTTCTACAAAAGTAGCTACGTTAATTTCTAGCTGGGCTTTGGCCCTTCTAATTTTCTTCCTGTGTCATTTCATGATATCTTTCTAGTCCTCTTCAGTTCCCTACCACTTTTTCCAAATGTCATAAACTCTCTTTTTTTTTTTTTTTTTTTTCCTGAGTTCCAGTCAAATCTCTCTGTTCAGCCAGGCTGCTCTTCCCCAACAGCTTGTCTTTTGCCACATGGAGATGGTCTGCTCCTGTGCCTTTAAGATTTCCTTCTTGAAGAACAATGAACCTTCCTGGTCTTCTTTGCCCTTCAGGATTGCCTCCCAAGAGACTCTGTCAGCCAGGCTCCTAAACAGGCCAAAGTCTGCCCTATGGAAGTCCAAGGTGTCTGTTCCGTTAAGCCCCCTCTTTACTTCTCCAAGAATAGAAAACTCTATCATATTGTGATTGCTATGCCCAAGATGGCCTCCAACCACCACATCACCAACAAGTTCTCTGTTCCAAACAACAGGTCCAGTGGGGCTCCTTCCCTATTTGGCTTATTCACTGGCTGTTTCAGGAAGTTGTCTTTCACACACTCCAGGATCTCCTAGACTGTTTCCTCTCTGTTGTGTTGTATTTTCAGCAGACATCTGGCAAGTTGAAGTCCCCCACGAGAACTAGGGCTAGCCATTGTGAGACTTCTACCAGCTGCTTGCAGAATACTTTGTCTCTTCATCCTGGTTGAGTGGTCTACAACAGATTCCCACCATGGTATCTGTTTTGTTGGCCTTCCCCCCTGATTCTTAGCCATGAACACTCAACCCTGTCATCACCACCGTGTAGCTCTGGACAATCAAAACATTCCCTAACACAGAGGGTTACCCCAGCAAATCTTCTTCTCCTCTCCCTTCTGAAGAGTTTGTAGCAGCACTCCAGTTGTGCAAGTCATCCCACCATGCTATATCATAGTTTTGCCACTGCACATTTGCTTCCAGGTCCCCCTGTTTGTGGCCCATGCTGGTGCATTGTTGGAGATGAACTACAGCTGGGCTATTATTCCAACCACTCTTTTGGGAGAAGAAGCCCTAATACCTACATGACCATTCTCAGATGATTCCATGGTTTCTAAAACAAAAATAACCTTTGCATCTTTGCTACCACATGGATCTCCATCCCCTAAGTCTTTCACTCTCACATACTGGTGTTTTATGTATTTTTTTTGCACAGCAATTCCTGGACTTTACAAGTGCTTTAATTCATTAAGTCAAAGAAGCCACATTGTATTTAATGTATGATCAGTTCATTGATAGCAACCACTTTAGAGAAAAAACAAACAAACAAACAAACAGACAAACAACTTTTTCATTATCTTAACCCGTACTGGTACAACATATGCAGCACTTACAGAAGACTGAGTCTAGATTTTTCTTTTCCAGGTTGTTTTTTTTCTCAACAGACTTTCTAACAAAATGCGGTTTGTGACATTATCATTCCTCTGATGGAATCTGGCCTGTATGTCTTCCATGTGAGTGTAGGCTGCACCCGAATGAGAACAAGAGGGAAACTTGGCTGCCAAAACAGAAGTTATATTATTAAGAGAATATTATTTACATATGTTAATTATGGAATTAACACAAATCATTAAGAGAAAGCAGTAAGACAGAATGGTAGAATGATGTTTCATTGGTAGATGTCAGTATAACTGATTTTTTAGTGTGTGCTTTTTTCCATGATGTTTTCTCAATTTCAGTGGCTCCATGCTGGATACCTGATCTTTCTTTGATGTAGTCTGATTGTGTGGGAGTCTTCCTTATGCTGCATGTTGCCTGATCCTCCTGTCTTATACACGGAACAGATAAGATAGGGATTTTCGATAGCAAATGAGCAATATGTGTGTTAAGTATTGCCAAATCACAAACAGAATTTGGAGAAGATTCAGGTGTCTGACAAGTGATTTTAAAGCAAACAAAGACTTACAAGACAGAAACAGGCATGCAATAGGCTTTTGTAATTAAAAGGATATGGTAAAGCTATGAAGCTATCTAATATGCTATCCAAACAGAACAGATAGTAAGCACCGCTTGTGTGCCAGTGCACAGCATGGATTCTTTCATTTTGCTAAAGCAGTATTTCTAGTTAAATCCTAAGGAAAATGAGGTAGTTCATTTCCCTGTACTCATTAAATTATTAAACAGAGAAAAAAATGGCAGACGTGGAGAGCAAAGGTACAAAATTAAGAGCTGGAAAGCAACAGAAGGTAATACATAAGGAAATAAGAGGTTTTGAGTGAAGATGACTTAAGCAGAAAAAGGGCAAAAAAGGAATTTTTTAGGGTATCTATGTAACGTCTAGTACCATGAACACAGGGACGCCGACAATGATGAGAAGAATGATGACTCGTGGAGAAACCTAGTAAGTTATTCAGTGAACAGGGAGTTGACATGGAATTGTTTGCTCCTTAGGCCCACCAGAAAGAGAGATTAGTGTGTTGGCAATCTGCAAGAAGAAACAGGGCAACTTACACCACGAGGTCTTGCAAACAAAGGAGAATAACCTATGGTCCTTAAGAGATGAAGCAGAGAGGTTTTGGGAATGGAACACAATTTATTACAGGGTGAGCTAGGTGGATTGTGTGAATGTACAAGACTCAGTACAGGATGCCAAGATGTGTTATTAGATGTTTAGTGAAGAAGACAAAGACAAGGAAGCATACAGGTCAAAAAAGTTTAGGGAAGAATGAGTATGGGGAAATGGAGGAAGAAAGGCAAAAAAAGGACTGGTCATATGCAAAGAGGTTGCTATTTGATGTGCTTGTCTGATCATTCCCTGCACTTGATCAGCACAGTCTCTCCTGTCTTCTTATTAAACTCAATTTCTAACTCTTTTTGTTGGTAAGGGACTTTTTATTCCATGTGCATGGGTGTATATGGGGGTTTTGACTACCAGACACTGGACAGGGGGTGAGGGGGCCCATGTGTCAATGATGCCAACAACTAGAGATGTTCTGGTGCATGCACATCGTATAGATACATGTGATGATGTGTGATCCCTAAAGAATGTCAAGCTAGAATAGCTGATGAGTAGGACAAACAGCTTGGGAATCAAATATTGAAGTGGCTGTAAGCCTGGGGCAGATACTGGAGAGAACAGAGGGATTGGCAGTTGGGTTCTGGAGGGACCGGAATATCCAAGCCACCTGTCGTGTGATCTAAGGGTTGGCTACTGGTCAGATCATAAGTCTGGATCATTTATCGGAGATATCCATGCGTATGTGTGTGTGTCTTGTGTATGAGGCAACTGAGAGATGAGCCGATCCAGCTGCTGGGTAGGCTGTGTGTCTGAGGGCCATTAGTGGAGAGTTTTGTAGGGTGCGTGTGTGTACGTGCTGGTGTGAGGAAAGGGGTGTGAATATTAGCACACAGAAAGGGGTTGTGGGGCTGTAGTCCTGGGGTCTCATATGTCCAGGTGTCTGTAACTGGGCAGACTGGGATTCAGGGACAGCTACCAGGCAGATCCTTGTGTTTGAGTCCAGGTGCTAGAGGGATCTGTGTTGTATGCATGGTATACATGTATATATACTTTCCACTAATAATCATTCATCCTGATCAGTCAAAAAAGGGAACAAGATAAAGCCATTTGTGCCGTCTGTGTCCATGTGAGTGCTCAGTGTTTTCTGTCTGTGTTGATCCATGTGGCTGTCTGTGCATATATGTATATATGTGGTATGTACATGGGTTTGCCTGCCTGCTGGTAATACATGCTCAGGCCCTGCTGGTTGCATCTAGGGACAGAGAACTGCATCAGCCTCGCCTCTCTCAGACAAGTGAATTCTGCAGCAGCTAACAGAAATGAAGCTGAAGGGTTAAAAAAATCAAGAATTTTGAGGAGGGCAGAGAATTTGAAACAGAAAATTGGGGTGGGAAAAAATGCAAAGAACAGTCTAGAAGTTACAAGAGGGAGAGAGGGGGAAAGAAGGAAACTGCTCTTATCAGCAAGAAGCCCAGTAGTCACAGATACAACAGCACTGCAGCTGAACAGGGCTGGAGAGGAAAAATGTGTAATACTGCAGATCCATTAGCCCCAAGAGGACAAGATACAGGAGCTACCATATTGCGTCATAAGTAGATAATGAGTATTTATTTTGACTTAGAGGAAGGCTTGACAGTGTTCATCTACATTAAAGATCTGGTAACGTCCCAAACTGCTTTGATTTATACTAGCTGAAACCTTGGTGAATAACTTGGTAGGGAAAGACTGTCTGTAATTTAAGGCTTAAGAACTGTCCTTGTAGGGGATAGGTAATTTTTTTTTTTTTTTTTAATTTTGCTCAGAATACCAGAGTAAGAGAAAATTTATGTAGGGACAGTTGTTTTAAATTGAAATGTAGGATGCAGAAGTCCTTTCATGTTCAAGTTACTATTTTGCTGTCACTGAGAAAATCCAGTATTTGTAGACCATTACAGGAAACCTGTTTTGAAAAAAATCTATTTAAAATGTATCCACCCAAAAGATTTATAAATTAAAATTAATACACAAAATTTATGTTTACAAAATCTTGATTTATTACAGAGTATCTTGAGAATATTTCACTTTATAGAATCAATATTATTGAGTCACTATTTTTTTTCTTAACATTTTCTGTTTCGGCACAAAACCATAACATATTATACATCAAGTTCACTGTTTTTCGTAATATAATTCTCCTGGAAATGTGACCATTTCACCTGTTTCCTGGAAACAAATTGAAGCAACCTTTTATACCTACTCAAATTCCCAGCAGAGATGTCAGTGAGATGCAGAATGAATGTGCTGGTTTTTTAAACGGTATTAGATATGTTTAGACTAGTCTGTAGAGAGATAAAATTATAGAAGTGGTCATTATAAAGTGACCTAAGTATAAATGAAATGACAAATACAGGTATCAACAGTGGGAAGAAACTACAAGTTGCCAAGTGTGGAGAAACAAATCAATACATACATAATAAACAACAACAGTGTTTGTGAACTTAGTTTGAATCCTAGTCTCTCTGAGAAAAATATATTTAATTAGAAAAACAAGACATGGTAAAATATAAATATGGCATGTCTTGTATTGTGCACTCCATGCATTCTCCAAAAACTATTTTCTCTTGTGAATGAATACAAAGTTGAAAACAAAACAAAACAAAAAACCCACTCTGCCTCCAGCTGAGTATATATAAAAACTCTCACTGAAATAAAAGGATGTAAAACTTATGGTCTTGTTTTGGTTTTGCGCAGGCAATTAGAACATCTTTACACAAACTCTATTTATAAATGTTCTGTCCTACACTACTATGAAACCCTGTTGCTCTTGAGCACAGATCTGCAAACTCCTAATTATGGAAAACAAATGTTTTACTAGGGTAGCTCTTACATCTTCTTTCTCTGCATCCTCATAACAATTGCTTCCGTAATGATGTTTAAAAATCCCTTCTCAAACTCAGGAGGCCTGGTGTTAATTTATGTCTTCATTTTACTTGCTGTATTGTATTCGCAACATTCTTAGTGTGGGTGCTGATGCACATTATCTGTCTCTTTCATACAAATTCCCTTCTTGACTATCATGATACACCATAAACGGGTGCCATATTTTGATTAGCTGAAATGAAGGGTGATAAAAAAGTATCTTATTGAAATATGTTAAGCTCTTTTCCCCTATGTTAGTAATAATGAAGCATACGTGCATCCTGTCTCTGAAATCCAAGCTCTAGAGAACAGCATTTTACTCTAGGAATAGCTTCCTCTTCTTAGTTACCAGAGTAATTCAGGGCAAAATTTGAATAGACTTTATCTCTCAAGTCCTCTAACACTTGCTTTTTTTGTAGGTCACATGTAATTAGCTTTGAGCAAGGTCTTTGAGATGGCAAATCCTTCCCTTACAAGAGGTCATAGTGGACAGTGAGTTATTTCGCTGAACAAAATTGACACCCAGAAATAGTTACCTTTACTAATTATATTTACTTTTTTATGCATTATGTTGGTATTCTAAAGCTAATGCATAATGAAATACTCTGTTCCATGAGTATGTGAGAAAGAAAAATAGAAAAAAAAAAAAAAAAGATGAATGGATCATCAAATCCTTTTTACTTCAGTAATGTATGTTGAACTGTGATCGTACCACCAAAAAACATCACCCAAAGAACCGGTTATTAATCTTAGATCTTCTTTCTTGACCACTAAGTAGAGAAGCTTTGCACTGTGTCAGTTGTTATTGTAGTATCTTTTCAGATCTTTTGAGGTGTAACATCATCAATAAAAAAAAAAAGCTGAATCATTGTTAAAAATGACACTGAGGATGAGAGACAAGGGTCCTTGTTGGTTTAATATTTCAGGTAGCATAATGTCACTGTGTATTAGTTTCATGCTAATATGACCCACGTGATCTGAACCATAACATAGAGTTATTTTATTTATTTATGAAAAAAATATGCATACTGTAAAAAGATTTTTTAATGAGTCACTTCACTTTATTTTATTTTTTTTTTCTTAAAATTTTATGTGTGTTAGTGAGAAAGTCGAATGCTTGCTTTGGTGTTTTGTTTTGTTTTGTTTTGTTTTGTTTTGTTTTGTTTTGTTTTGTTTTGTTTTGTTTTGTTTTCTGTCGAACTAGTTGTGTTGGAGCTTTAGCATTTTCTGGTAATCATATAAATAGGCAAGGCATAAGGGAAAGATTTCAGTTTTTAAGATTAATATATTTTTTTAGTTTAACAAAGCACTAAAACCCATATGTTGCACATACATACATATACATCCATCAACACATAACCTTCTTCACTGGTTCTCTTAGTTTGAGTATATATTTATATATATTTCAGTATCAATTTTTCAGATTCTGTTTCACAGAAGTAATACATTATGTCAAAAACTACTGGTTATGCACCATTCATTATTATTCCGAATATTATAAGTTTACTTACTTTGTCTATGTTTGAATCTTGGTTTTAGTTGTAACAATATCCTACAATGTTAATTCAAAGATGCTTTAATTCTTAAGTACTTCCTTATTGTAATTTCCTTTTTTTAAAAAAAGCTTAATTTAATTCTTTTTTTCAAAAGCAACATAACAATAGGATTTTTTCTAATTTTTCTTTAATGGTCTAGCTTTTCCTTGTGAAGTTTTCATTTTATTAATTTATAAATTATGTATGGATATTAATGCTCTTATTATTTATTATTAAGCACACATAATCCTGAAAATGTGATTCGTGATTCAGTTAGCATTGATGTTTGGCCTCACCAGAAGCTTTGTTGAGTCAAACAGAATAACTATTTTTGCAATTGTCTTTGAACTGCCTTAAGATTTGAAATACGCACCTGCTTATTTCTTATGATATTTTTACTAATCAGTAAACCTCATTTACAAACCCCAGAAACAGTTAAACTGTTACTTATGAGATTATTATTTCCAAAGCTTAATTATTTAAATTGAATAATAATATCGTACACTTTTTAAAAGACTATCCACATCTTGCTGTGACAGTGTTTCTGGACTAGAGCCTGTGAAATTCAAACATGACGTTCATAATATATTTTTTAATTATAATATTCATATCCGTCTGTTAGCATGGCATTTTGCCCATTCAGAAGATATAAGCCCCCTCTTTATAGAATATTAGCCCTATCTAAAGATAGAAGGACAGCCTGAAATATACTTCAACAGTCAGCTTCCCTGCCAAAAGATCCTCCTGTTTGCAAATAATGCCAACTTGAAACTATATGCTTCATTAGATGGGCAAATATCTGTGGATATTTTTCAGCCTACATTTTCAGCTTGTTTTTCTACCCTCTGTCTCAAAATCTATTATTTTTATACTCTTTTAAATCCTTCTTTTTTCATATTTCTGCCACATTTTATCAGTTTCCCATGTGTAATTGTAAATTCTATATTTATTTTCAGAAAGTAGAGTATGCTAAACATTTTTTAAGTTCAAGCTTGTGTGTAGGTTAGTCACCTTAGAATATTTTATCAAGTGTTTTGATCACATCATCAATATTTTAAAGCTTTTACTATGCAATCTATGTATGTTTATGAAAACAACAACAAAAATAAGTTAAAGGAACAGTAGCACAAATAAGATTTTGTTTATTAACATGATGTCTCTTTGCATTATAGAACTATATGAACTACTACAGGACTAAATGTGCAAAAACTGCCATACCACATCAGTAGCGAAGTCAGCATTACTTGGCAGCTGGTCATCTCATCAGGTCATTGTACAAATTTCAAATAAAAATTGTCAAAATCTAGAATTTAAAAGTGTCATTCCATTTCTCTCAGCCAAACCATATCAAATGAGCTATCAGTCACAGTGATAAAGGTATTGAATCAAATGGAGATAAGTAAACAGAACCATTAACTGATTTTTTGGTAAGCGTTGCAGCCAATGGAATATGGGATGTGACTACAACTTTGTGGAAAAAAACATACCAACTGCCTGTACACAAAGTTCTTTCTGAGGTATTACAGAAAAAATAATAAACTCTTTCAGTCATAGGAATTTAATGTTCTTTTCACAGATCCCAAGATCTCTTGTAAGTCTTGTGCATATTAGCAACGTCAAGTTAAATGGCATGTCAGAGATTCCAGGTGCAGTTTTGGATCCAAAGCACAAGAAGGACCAATGTCTGCTTACCAGAAGTTCCAGAAGAAGAGTGAAGGCTCATAAAACCTGGCATACATTGTATATTTATCTGGCTGGCCTCATCTTGTTTTCAGTAAACTTCAGTATTCAATACTGAGTCTCAGATCTATGTGGAAAAAAAAAATATATTTTAAAATGCAAGGTTTTTTTCAATCAGTCCAAAAATTCTATTTAGACATAATAGAGTAAGACATCAGGATTGAATGAGAAAATAATAATGATCGGAGGTTTGGGACCTGCTGTATTATAGGTCTACATGTACCTATTATAACATCTTCTATAAATATGTGAGTCTCAAAGCAATTCTGTCAGAAATTAAAAAGTCACTCAGCTTGGAAATGAAAGAACAGAACATTCATTTGCACCAGATTTCAGCAGGAATTCATTATTCTAACACATCTGTATAGAGTAAACAAATGATTTTACAAGCCAAAAGAGGAAGATGAAAAAATCCACAGTGATCAGGATATTGATTTTATATTAAAAGACAGGACCTACTTAAAGTCAATACATAATTAATGTCAACAATTTGTAACCAGCAGAGAAGTTGTAATATGACCTGAATTATAAGCTTTAAGTTCCATGTCTCTGAAGACTGCAAAGATTAGGGATATAAGGTTTTCAGATTTAGCTATAAGGGGATGGTTTTGTAAGTAGCAAGTGAATATTCCTTAGAAAAAATTCTGTTGCCCAAAAAAATCCACTGTATGCATTTACTAAGACTTTTCAATAATATTGACAGCAAGATGAACAAAGAAAAAAAAAGGTTCCCTACAGAAGTGTTGCTGTATTTAAACTGTACATTGTCTGAAAAGATCTTGCATAATTCTCATTGTTCCTTGGTTTACAATAGCAACAAGAGTGTTTAGATTATATTTTCCATATTTTGACTCTTGCATGTTTCATTCTATTTTATGCAAAGCAAAGCTGTATGCATTGCATCAGTCTGGATGTACATACCTTTACTTGTTGACTCTTCATCCTTGTTTGGTAATTTTTCCTGACTGTTTATTTTGTTTATTTTTGTTAATGTTTTGTTTTGGGGTTTGTTTGTTTGTAGGGTTTTAAGGGGTTGGTTTTATGGGTTGTTGGTTTTGTTTTTTTTTTTTTTAACATTTCCAGCTAAAAAAGTGGGGTTTTTTGTTTGTTTGTTTGTTTGTTTTGTTTGTTTGTTTGTTTGGTTTTTCCAAAACTGCGTAGTGATTCCTGGTAGATTCTTCTCTAGTTGTTTACAATCATTTTTGCTGTGGTAGTTCCTGAACCAGCAGATGTTTCAGAAGTTTATGGCATTATTAAAAAAAAAAAAAATCAAACAAATCAATTTTTTTCTAGACCAAAAGTAAAAAACATTTATAATTAAAAGTAAATTAGAAAAAAAAAAAAAAAAGTTCCATAACATTCCTATGACAGGTAATTAAAGCAAGGGTGCAACACCGTCTGTATTAAGAAGAACATAAAAAGAACGTGCTAGACCTCCCAGTTTCTTTGTCGTGGAAGTAAAGTTGCCTTCTAGGCAGTCCTTTAAGTGGCAAGTGGCTTGTGCTTTGCAGAGACCAAAGATGGTCTGCGTTTGTGATGTTGTTTCAAGTCACAGATGGTCTGCAGATTTCTGTCTGAATGTAACTGCCAGCAAATTTCAAATTCTATTTGGTTAAGTAAAAATAGCTTTGATTAACCAAACTTAAACAAACCTTTATGGATAGACATTTTAGAGGAATGAATGTATGTCTAATACAACAATGTGTATAGCAGGGTATGTATGCACATGTATCAAAGCTTGAATTGCAACTCTGGTAAACAATCAACAAAGAATAAGACTATTCAGAGATTTTTTTCTTATTTACTACTGTATTTGTTTTCTCATTAATAATATGTAGGTTTTAGGTAATTCCAGTGCTGACACTTGAGCAGTTGTCCAGATATGTGCAAATAGCAGTGACTAAATAAGAAAACTTTTTAGTGAGAAAATTGAAACTCTGTAGAGATTAATCTATTTTTTAGCTACCCCTTAACTAAAGTGAAATTCCAGTTCAAATCTTATCTTTATGTTCTTATATTATCAATGGAAAACTGTAACCAAAGCAAGTGATGTTGTCTAAATCAGCATATCAGCATTTGACTCTCAGAATATGTTCCTTGCCTGAGGAGTTAGTTATTATACAACACAGTTAACGTTTCCTTGGGTAAAAAATATAGTTCCAGATGGTAGATTTCTAAGCTTAGATATGCAAATATTGCGTGTATGTGAGCATGTGTGTGTGTGTGTGTGTGTGGTAGCTGAATGGAGATCTTGCTTAGTATATCAGCAGACTACAGACAACTTTTTCAGACAATCAGTTGGTTATATATAGATTGCTGTTATCATTCTAGATGCCCTAGGGTATTTGTCTTGGTGTCCAGCTGCTGCTCCAAAAAGCCCACAGGTCTCCCATAAGTCCTGTTATATCTGCAAGACTATGGTTTTATAGCAGATACTTCTGAGCATTTGACTTTTATGCTTGATGGCATCTTTACACAATTGGAGCAAGCCGTATCTATCTAGGCAAGCTCAAACACACTCTCCATTAACTTCATGACTAAGGCTAAAAGTTGGTGATTTGAGGTATCGCACTGGGCCATCAACCGTTCCTCTGAGGTTCTGATTCACCTATATCTCCTCTGTTAAAACTGGAAGCATGTCCTACATGTCTTGGATAACCTACAGTTATCCAGCTCACCAAATTTCACCGAGCAACTAATTGTGTGTGGGTAGTTGCAGCCTGCATTTGGTATGAGTTGATTGTAATGGGAGTTTATATATCTATTCCAAATAGTGAGGCAATGACATCACTTCAATTACTTATACATAGTGTTTTAACACCATTTGAGGTGCCCTGCAGTATTCAACACATCTGACTTGACTTGTTAAATAATGCATAGGATCTAAGAGAGACTTATGGTCTTTGGAAGAAACACATGGAGGCCAGTTAGGATAGGACCAGAGGATAATTCAGGCTGCAAGCCCAAACTCCTGTTCAAAACAGAGCCAGCTCTGATGTCAGACCAAGATGTTCAGGGCTTTGTCAGTGAAGTCTTGAAACCCTCAAAGATGGAGACTGCACAGTCTCTCGAGGCAACCTGATCCACTGCATGTCTGACATTGTTGTGTAAATGTTTCTCCTGATACCCAGTTCGGATCTCCCTTGTTTCTGTTTGGTTTTGTGTCTTTTTCTGTCATCCCATCACATGCCTTTGTGAAGAGCTTTGCTCTGACTTCTCAAAAAACATCCTGTAAGTATTTGGGGACTGATGTTAGGTCCCCTGTAGGCTTCTTTTCTCCAGGCTAAACAAACTACACACTCTCAGCCTCTCCTCACATGAAACATGATCCAGTCCCTTAATTTGTAGACCTTTGTTGGCCTCACTCTATTATGTCTGCCTCCATCTTGTCCTGGGGAGGTCAAACCTGGAAAGAGGCACTCCAGGGATGATGAGAGACGAAGGATCACTTTCCTCAACCTGCTAGCAACAGTCTTCATAATACAGTTGGGATGCCATTGTACAAGGACACATTGCTGGTTCATGTTCAACCTGTTGTCCATCAGCACACCCAGGGACTTCTCTGCAAACTTGCTTTCAATCCAGATGGTCCTCAGTGTGGAGATCAAGTGCAAAATCACATTAAACAATTCTAAACAACCTTTTGCATGATGTCATATTACAATATATTTTCTTAAGGTGTCTCTTACTGATGGCTGTTTATAGGGTATAATAACAATTAGTATTAAGTTTGTGATAAGTAAATTGACAATGAAATAAGAGTTTCAAATGTTCATGGGGGATAGCTGTATTTTTAAGTGTGTCATTATAGGAGAAAACAGTCTTTTCAACCGTCTCAGAAATGGTGTAGAAATGTACTGGAGACATAAAATGCCTGCTTTCATCCTCATGAAGGAAACAAGCAAAAATTCCATTGTAATGGTAGTAGTGACATTGCAGGAACAGACTGTAATGAAAAGTGTTTGTTCTTTTTGTGATTCAGTGTTCCTTGAATATATACTGCCACAGTCACTTTTACAAGATTTCTAATTCTCAGCTGCACAAGATAGGGAAAAAAAAAAAAGAAAAATAAAAGCCTAAAATAAATTTAGAACAGACCAGCTGTTAAATAAACCCAAGACTTGTTGTTAACATTAAAAAAAAAAAAAATAAAAAAAAAAAGTGTTCTCCAAATTTAGACTGCACAGCCCTGTGAAAGTTTGTAGGCAAAATATGGAGAATAATTGTTTAGTCATCGTAGATAACAATGAAAGCTATTAACTTTTTATGAGGAGAAGTGCCATGTTATAAGAGTCGCATTTTTATAAGAATTTCATCTAGGTATCTTGCCACTCTGGATTATGGAAACAAACAGTTAAAATCAAAACTGAAAAGGAAACAAATAACTCTCCACACACCAAATCATATATGGAATAGTTATGGTATTTGCTTATGTGGACCCTTGCTTTTGTTTACTGTAGTAGTTGAATAATCTCTTGCTTCGTTTAAAAATACTGAATTCATGATTATACTGTGAAGTAAAACAAAATATTGATATCATTCATAACATGTACTTGATGATACAAAAAGAATCAGCACCAGGAGGCATTATTGTATTGCGGGGTTTGAGTTTTCCTAATAGTTACCACCATAGGTGTATTTTAATTAAACACAAACAAACAAACAAACAAACAGAAGTCAGAATGTATAGTTACAGATGATTATAGCTCCTTGGTGATTAAGCAGGATATAGCAGCAGAGTCCATGCTCTTTTGCTGAGAATAGCCATGGTCATAGTAAGAAGAGCAAAATAATTGAAAAAGTACAGGTATTATCTAGAAAGAAATACTGGACTTGCAGTTCTCATTACTGTCTTTGAATATTCCTAGTTTAAAGTAATGGAAAAGGACTAAACGATTCTGAGGTTCACCTTTTGTGTTCTTTCAAGAACATGAGGTTATCTTTTCCAAACATCAGTTGAGGAAGTATAAACTACGATCAAGAAGGGTGATCAGAGTCCACACATATTCTTGGGTTATCTTTCTGTACTTTAGCATAGAAAAAAAAACAGTGTAACAGAATGGCTTAGACTTTGTGAACTGAGTCCATATTTCATGAATACGAACTGTGTTCCTTTTTATGTTTACATAGCTTCCTGTCATCATGTATAGTTTGATACTAAAATCTACTTTGACTAACTTTAAACTATGATACATGAACATAACTCTTAATCCTATGAAGATCCTGTCTCTCTAAATTTAGTCCACAATGATCTCTGCCTGGAAGTATTCCAATACAATTGTCTTTGCTTACTGTATAGAACATATTAAGAGAAAATACTTTAATTTGTAGCAAAAGTAATTGATGTTTTCCATATTTCCATATTTTTCCATATTTCCATATTTTCCATATTTCAGAGCATTGAGCTGTGTTTTATTCAGTGTGCCAAGATTCAAGGACATAAACAATGTTATTTAAAACCATGATTTACTTTTTTAAAGATAAATAGAAAATTTTTTAAAAAGCACCAAACAGCACAAATGAGACTTCTTAAGGTGCCACTGTAACTGACATTCAACTGTTTCATTGTGTGTACAATTTTAAGAAAGGTGTGAGTTAAAGAATTCAATGGTTTATTCTCATGAGATTCTTTGCATCATTTTATGTTTAAATTGTACTTTTAAAAAAAAAAACAAAACAGAACACCCTTCTAAGAGCACATGCACATAGGAATATTTAATGCCATTTTTATTATTCAGCTTTGAGAGGAAATAGTTATTTAACAATGAGCAGACTTATTCCCCTGATGCCTTTATTTTAACCATTGTTTTAAGTCCATACAATACACTACTCTTTACATTCAAAATAAATTAAAAAAAATGTGTCACAAAAATAAGAAGTGAATGTCACAAGAAATAGTACAGTCAGATAGTTCTAACAGGAAAATTGCTTCAATGTGGAGGAAAAGAGTACCAAAGATCTCTAATCTGTCAAAAAGGCACAAACCAAACAGTGCTCAATATTGAAGCTATATAAAATTAAATGTAAAAAAGGAAATACCTTCAATATTGTGGCAATTAATCATCATCAAAACCAAAACCAACCAAACAAAAACAAATAAACAAGCAACAACAACAAGAAGAAACAGAACCAAACCAACAAAAAATAAATCACAAAAAAAACCCACAAAAACCAAGCCAAAACACACACCAAAAAAAAAAAACGAAACCAAGCCTAACGGAAAATATAGAATGTCTGTGACACCAGTAATATTTATGTAACTTTCTAGAAGATGCAGGCTCAGTGCAAGGTGACTTAGAAATACTGGACTACAGTTGTCAACAGATGTTCTGTTAAAGGATTTTCTTTGCACTTGACTGCAGTATGCCTTTTCAGAAAGGCTGAAATACTATGCTTCAATTTGGAACTGTTGGGAAAACTCCTGTGAAACTAAGCTGCAAAAAGTTTCAGTGTTACCATACACTGTAAAACAGCTATATTGCAGGCAGGAACTTAAAGCAAGCTTTTTCAGAACAACCTCAAATAAATTTATCCTGACGGTTACTAACATTTAATTCAGATTATAATTATATATAGAACTTTCTATACATTCCAACAGTATAGGAGTCATGTCACTTGAGGATTCATCTTCTTTTTTCTATGTTTCACAGACAGAGAGATTTGCCATGGTTTGTTTGTTTGTTTTTCCTAAAAAGTATAAAAGTGTTTGTTTGTTTGTTTTTAATACAATGAACTAGAAGATTAGTTTTACGCTTTCCTGTTGTCAAGTATTTTACTTCTTCAAACACTGTTTTCTCATAATTTGGGTATAAGGTTATCTCTGGAAGTGAATTTGGTCTTTATCTAATATGTAGTTTCAGATGGAAGTGATTAATTTTTATTTTTAATTTTTTGAAATAAATAATTTATCTCTCTTTTTCTTTCAGTTTGGATGACTCATAGAAAAGCAAAATAAAGCTGAGAAATTTCTCCCTATGATTAATCTGTGCAATAAAAAATATTTAAGAATAAATTGTTTATTGTTACAGGGAGTATAAGTTCTGTTGATCGCTATTATAAATCATGTTATACACATGGTTTCATTTTTAATGTGATTAATTAATTAGAAAAGAATATGTGTTTAAATGTAAATACTGGATGTCTGTTTTAAGACTTTCGTAAATTAAATTTAAATGTGTAACACATCAGTAGGGTTTCCAAACCAGTATGATCCTACTAAGTAGAATTTTAAGCATGTAGCATTTAAATATATTCAATCACATGCTGTGGGGAACCAAACAAATACAGGCTTGTCAAGATTATTTATAAAGTACAGGAGAAAAATTACAATATTTGCATGAGAAAAGCTTCAAATTTGGTTGCCTAGTTTTTCTGTCTAACAGACTTAAAGACTGAGGTATAGGAAATATGACAGGATAAAATGAGAAACTTTGGAAAATACTTAGCTTAATGTTTGAAAAATCATTTTCCTCTGTTCTAGGTATGATTATTGCATCCATGCATATCTGCCCCAACTTGAAGTTCCCTATGATCAATAATATATATTTTCAAATTAAATTATAAATATTCTCAAAAAAAAGCCTTTTTTTAATCCAGAATCTGACAGATCCAGAACTGGACTTACAGTAAACACATATACATTAGTTTAATCCATTCTTAATGTGTACGGTTATGCTCCATTTAAGAATTTGAACTAGTATTCAATTATGTGATTTGACTGCACTAGTCAAGGCTTTAATCAGTGATGATTTCCAGTTAATGTATAAATAAGGCAACAAAATGTTTATCTTTAAAAGAAAAAAAAATGTGTTTCTGTTAAATACAAACCAAAGAGATTTAATCTACTCACTTCTTCAGCATTCACCATTTAGGAAACTCCATTTACACACAAAATCTTTTATTTTTAGTCTGTCTAAATGAAACCATTAACGTATTTGAAAACTTTGATAGAGTCTGCTCTTTTAAGAAATCATTTTCTTTACTGTCTTTTGTATACAACAGCAATAAGTGTCTTTCAGATACATGGTCCTGGAGACTAAGAATTCAACATAGAGAGTATCTACTCTAACTCATATATTTTACATTTTATTGAACTTTTTTACTATGAAAGAACATAATATTCCATGTGGCAGTGATACAAACAATTACAGAATCCAATAGAAAAGGTGAGGAAGAGGGATTATACACTCTCCCTGGCTCTTTAGCTTGCATACTGAAAGAAACAGGTTGTGATAAATACAGTCTTTGTAGATGCTCTGGATGAGATTGAACATGTGTGATGTTGTCACTCAATAATTTTAGGTTCCTGATGGATTGCACTCTGTGACTTAAAATTTGGGACCTTTGGATACTGACTAGTTTCTGAATTATCTGTTACATGCAGGTTTCATGCCAGTTCATTATGAACTGCAGACATCTAAATATTTCTTTAATATGTTGATTAGACAGACAAGCAGAAAATAATTTTCAAGATAACAAAATGCAGGAGCAAGTTCTCAATACTAATTGATTATTACTTCTTTTCAGAAACTTTTTTTTTTCTCCAGATAATTTTTGTATGTCCTTTCTATCTTCTTCCTCTCTAGTATCTATGTTCCTTGCCTCCTGCTAAGTAGAATAATGGTAGTTCGACATAGTCAGCTGCTGATGTACAATTTCACTTCATACAATTACTACTAGCTCAGATCATTGGGTAATTGAGTTTTTTGCTTACAGTGGACTGAATTTCTGATATCACTCTGCATTAATTCCTTCTGCACGTGGCCTTCACTTAAAACAGAGTGGAAAAGCTTTTTAGATGTTGTCATTCCTTTCACACTTCCGCCTCACCCTTGTAGTAAAAAACTTTCCTTTTACATATGTTATATACGTGTATATTGCATATGTGTTGTGCCATTACCCAAGGAATGTATCAGTTGGTAATAGGAAAGGGTTTTAAATAGCAATAGACCCTATGTTCATCCTCAAACAAACTTTATCAGCCCAAGGTCAGATTCATTCTGCCTGACTTGGTACTTCTTTGAGGTGCTTTAATTAAGAATCTGTCCTGTTTCTTCTCTCTAATTGTCATAAAGTGAATAACTTGTGCAGTGTCACTAGGAGCAGAATAGCCCTCTGGGCATGCCAGTGTCTTTCTATTGACTATAAAATGCACTTAATAGATTACACTTTTATACAGATGTCTTAGCTAAATACCTGAACTTCAGTGGAATGGATCTGGGCATAAATAAGCAACCCAAAACTACAATTCACCTCAGGGAACAAGCTCTTTACATTAAAGAACAATTAAAAGCAAGTTAGCAGGATGCTCAAAATCTTGAAAAAGGTCCTTCGCCAAATACTGTTAAAGGAAGTGCTCTACTTCCATATACACTTGCAGGTAAAACGCTAAGTCTTCAGCCTCTGGAGTCCTTCGCTGGGGGGAATATACTGTTTATAGCTTTTTCTATCTCCTCCAGCATTCAGATGAGTTCATTTTTATGTGTTTGCTAATGATCTTCTACACCTTCCTCTTTCCTCACTGGTCTGCAAATCCATGTTACATCCAAGTTTTCTCTATGTAGTGGATTTTATATATATATGTTAAATATTATTTTTTGTTCTGTTTGTTACCCTGAAAAACAGTTTTGTACATCTCCAGGTCTGCATTTCTTTAACTGACCATGAGTGAGTTGTTTGCTGCTTTAGCATTTCCAGTGCCAAGTTTGCACTCCATCTCTTATCACCCCATGCCTGAGCCTCTCTGCACCATGTCCTGCACCTTCACTTCTTAGAGTCTTTGCTACTGTTCTGGACCAGTATTAATCTATACTACATCACTGGTTTAGAGCTGTAAATACCCCATTCTATGTGGAAGGTGTTTTTTTGTTTTGTTTTGTTTTGTTTTTTGGTTGGTTGGTTGTGTTTTCTTTTGTTTTTTTTCTGTTAATACTATCTACACAAAACTATGGAAATTGCTGTCACAGCCATACCAGGTAAAGCAAAGCTGCAGAAAAGTAAAGAAAAGTTCAGACAGAACAGGCCTGGCAAGCCTCAGGTACAAAGCCTCAAGTACACTATAAGCCTCATGGACTATTACTAGCAACGGAAATACTGTATGACTGGGCTACACAACTACATTGTTACTAAATATGCAAAAGGAAGGAGAAAAGGAGGCTGAGGGGAGACCTTATTGCTGTCTACATCTACCTGAAAGGAGGTGTTGCATGGAGAATGTTGGTCTCTTCTTCCAAGTAGCAAGCGATAGGATGAGAGGAAATGGCCTCAAGTTGCACCAGGGGTAATTTAGGTTGGATTTTAGGAAAAATTTCTTCATGGAAAGGGTTGTCAGGAATTGGAACAGGATGCCCAGAGAAGTGGTTGAGTCACCATCCCTGAAGGTGTATATGAAGTTCTTAGAGTCATGGTTTAGCAAAACTGTTAGGTTAATGGTTGGACTCGATGATCTTGAGGGCCTCTTCCAACCAAAATGATTCTATGATTCTAAGATCCTAGGAATTAGGCCTGTTGCGGTTGAGACGGAAAAATGACATAGACCAAGTTCTTCTATACAAACAGCAGTCTCTATTTATTGCCACAAATGCCTTTTTATATAGTCTTTACCAGCTCAAGTGTCTTTTTGCTATTGTTTACAAGTTGCAGTAGTAGCATCGCTTTGACTAATTTTGCTATCATCAATGTTACTCTTTTACTCCCTACTCTCTCACAGGTACACCTTAGTATCTCCAGATACTCCTTTACTCCCATCTTTCTCATGGGTAGGCCTTACTATCTTCAAGACTAATTTCTGTTCCCATGTCCTCTGTCAGGGAATTCATGGACCCACCGTAGTCCCTCACATAGGCCCATATTCATGAGGGAGCCAGAAGCTACAGGTTTTTTTTACCCTGAAAGAACATGCTACTAGTGACTTTTTTCTTTCTAGTGGAAGTAAGCCTCAAATGGACACATAGGATTTCAATATGCTATCTGAGAAGAGCTACATTCCATAAATTGTCATGGGAAGCAATCAATAGGTTGAGCAGAAAATTGTCTATACCTTCAGAGAGAAACTGAAGGTGGCCCTCACGTGGATTCATGTAACTCTTTCAGTGCCAGCAGGAGGTATCTTTGTTCAAACTCAACCAATGTTGAGTTTGGCACATCAGCTATTACCTTTCCACAGGAAACAAAGCAACAGCTACCTGCCAGCTCTATAGCCGTGTGCCACTGACACCTGCAGTGAAATACACTTCCCGTAAGATGAAAAAGGAATTACAAAATTACTGTGCACTCTTCTCAACCACAATCCTGACCCAACAGTTATGTTCAGCTTGTGATGATGAAGCTCACTCTTGAGATCTGATGTAATATAGCAAGAAGTGTTTGTGAATCAAGCCCTCAGAATGAATTGAGTAACACCATCACTGTGAATAGGAGTAAAGACCTTTGCAAAATTTAGTTGGATGAGTCAGGTGGAAGGCTTATTTCATCTTCTTCTGAAATTGTGCACTTATTTTGGCATTCATTTTGCAGTCTCTGTTCTGCCCCTTGTACCTTTTTTCTCTGTTGCTTCTGGTAACATTTAATTTTACTCTTGATTCTAAACAGGAAATAAAATCCTTTTGGGACTGATACTGTTTATTTTGTTTGCTACCTTTTCCTACTTACTTAATTCCTTTATCTAATATAAGTCCTAAATTTTGTAAAGGACATAAATAGATTAGCTCTTAAAAAGACAATTATGAAAAAAAATGAAAGCTAGATTATTATTTCAAAACCATTGTAATTTTAATTTCAAATTAAATGTAAAATGATTACTTTTTTGGATAATTGTTTCAAGACTATACATTTTGTGAGAGATTTTTTTTTTAAACTTTGAAAAAAGTTGGAGATATGACTTCCATTTACATCCTATAAAATTATAAAAAATATATAGATTGTGTAATTATTACTCTGTGCATGAAATACACTGAGCATTTTTACACTGTACTTCAAAGTCTGATTTACAGCCCATTCATGAAGCAAAATTTCAAGTAAATCTTAAGCACGGTTCCCAGAGTGCAAAGGGCCTTGCCTGTTGCACATATTTGGTGGAAGTGTACATCACTATGTATTTTAAGACTCCTTCCAATTGATATTAATTTATCTTGGTGGGGTATATAGACCACATCATGTCCCTCACTGGATTAATAATGTCTGAAAATTGCAAAAGGCCAGGACATCCCAAGAAAACTGAATTAGCTATTAGTACTGTGTAGTGCAGCATGTATGTTCTCAGTCATGTGGCATAAGAATGGCCATAGAGGGTGTTACCCTCTCCAGTTCTGCATCGTCTTAATTTATGTGGACATAGGTTCTTTGATATCACTTTTAACTTCAGTTGAGCTCAGATTCCTGTCCTGAAATGTGTTCAGTAGAAATACTCTGCTAAATATTTTCTCTTGGCAAAGAGATCAAAAGTGGGTTTTGATTTTGTTTTCCTTTTTCACTGGTATTTAGGATTGTTTTAAACACAGTGAAGAACTAATTTGACTTCAGTCAGTAGGCATCAATTAGATGTTTAAAATAAATCTTGGTAAATCTCAATGTTAAAGTTATTTCTTATTTTAAGATACAATTTACAAAACAAGCTATTGCTCTGGCCTTTTTTCCACGTGTGTGTCTTGCAGATAACATAAGAAATATTTAAATGTACGGGAGGGAGTTAATTGCTGTTGGGAATGGTTTGGAAACAGACTCAGAAAAGTTTAATATTCAACATGAATGGCTGGCTGATGTTTAAAACAGGTTATTATATCCTTTGCATTTGAATTAAAAACATGTGTTCCTACCTTATTATAAAAACTTCAAATATCCAGAGCCTGTTGCATGTAAATGTAGGCAGGCTTCACCATCTGTAAATTAGATTTTTTCAGTTCTGAATTATTTTTATTGCTCAGCACAAATTTAAAGCAGGTGTATTTCATTTATAATTGGCTGAAATTATAGCCACATTTAAATACAGTATGCTTTGTTTTCAGCAGAATTTGCAGTTCTGTGAAATACAGGGTGTATATCCATAAGGCTGTACATGAAGCATATGTTATAGATAAATAAGCAATGTTCACTTTGCAGTGCAGTGTTCTGTTTCTGAGAAATTCAAATTGTGGCCACAATCTCTTCCCTTCTGAGATGAAAATACAGAAGCAGAAGTGAATTCTTAGCCTACCATTAAACTATTTAACATCAGTATTATGGATATAATTGTTCTGAAAATGTCTGGTAAAGGGTTTCCAGGGTGTGATGTACACAGCATATGAGGGTGGTTCATGGAGAAAAGTTTAAGTCCATCACATCATCACCTTTATTTCTTATTTACACCTGCTAAATCTCACTGAACATTATAAAATACGTCCTTAATGATATTGCGTGAAAATAAATTCTTTCACTACTCCAAGATGGTGTTTTATCACTCATAAGAGGAAGTCTGTTGGTTAAGATACAGAAAATGTTAAGTAAAACATTTTAGGTGAAGTCAAAAGATTCAGCTTATTATAGACGTTCTTGGGTGACTATCTTATCTGTGTTAAGATCCTAACCATTGAAAGAGAGAAACATATATAAGCATCAAAAAAAGGCATTTATTTTAAATTTTTTACACACCATCACATTATTTCCTAAATATACTGTAAAATTAAAGTGTGCTAAATTGGAAGAAAAATAAAGGAGGAATAGAAAAGTAGCTAAACGGACATGAAAGGATTATCAAAGGCACAAGCTTGAAATGAAGATTTCCAGTTACAGTACCTGAAAGGATGCAATCTAAGGACAGGTATTGCTTTGTTTATTCACCAACAGTAAATCTGTAGCTAAAGAGGTATTTGCATCATATACTACAGCTCAGATTTTAGCTTCTCTTAACTGTAGAAAGAATTGTAAGCAAAGGAGGTAGAACAGTTCTGCATCTCTTAGATAAATGTTTTTTCTGCCTTTCTTTCACTTATGCCTCTGGCTGTAAAATGTATCTGATGGAATTGTGTTCAAATGGAGGAAAAAAAAAAAAAAGAAAAAAACCAATATTGTTGTTGCTCTTATATTTAAAATAACTTGCATGGCGAATGGGGTCCACAAAAAAACCTAAAGGAATTAAAAGAGAGCAAGAGTAGGTATATTGTGTATGTGAACATTTCTGTTTTGGTATTTTTTCTAAATGGTAAATGTACAAGTAGTTTAATTAGCAAAATGAGAAAACAACAAAAGGAAAAAAAGCTCCTTGTGTTTTTGTTTTCCTCAAGAGCTGAATGTCAGATTTTGTTTCCTTTTACCTATAATACACTTTCTTTTCCATCTAGAAAATAAGACATTCTTTAAGAAAAAAAATAAATCAAATTATGCCATGGGGAGGGTTCATATTAATACACAGAACATGTTTCTTTATTTTTGTTCAGCAGTATTTCTTCTTTATTTGACATGGTACACCACTGATATGGCACTGTAAGGGCCAGAAGCATAATTATATCAGCATTGTAGGGAAAACAGAAGCAGTATTTCTCTGATATGTTTACCTTTTAGGAATATATTTTCTATGTCACGCATTGTAAATATTCAGATTCACTTTGCAGGTAATAACCATACTGCAGCTTCCTTGTTTTCAAAATGATTCTGAGCAGATACTGAAAGAAGGAAAGGAGAGATGTGTTGCAACACTATAAAGTGAAAATAGGCATAGCTATTTATTTGTACATGAGTCTGGTATTTTAATTAATTACTGTGATCAAAGTAGCTTCTTCTGTGGGAAGGCTGAATATGGGACATAGAACGCAAAATACACACCAGGTTGGAATCCTAAAATCTGGGGATGCAGATAGATCAGCTCTTGTTGCCAAACCAAACCTCAGTAAAATTGCTTTCCCCTGACTATTTGAGACTGCTGAATTCTAACATCTGCTAGCCAGTCAGAGAAAACTGTATGAAGTAGTATCTTTCCTGATGAAAAAAAATGTTGTTCATTTTTTCCTTTATTTTTACTAAAAATGGGTGAGATATCATGAGTTAATAAAGAAAATTTTTTTCTAGCTGATGTAATTCACACGTAATTTGAGCCAAGAGCTCACTTTTTTGTACAAATGCTTTTTTATCTTCCTATTTATAACAAATATTTGGATTTTTTTTTAATTTTTTTTTTTGTACTGGAAATATTTTCAGGTCCTTAAATTCAGTATTATATTGGGTGGGAATACAATTGAAATGGAAAGAATTCGGTCTTCAAATAGTGATTTGCTTTGATACTATAATATTATTATTCAGAGTGTCATCTCTGTTAAAAACAAACAAACCCCAAACATTTCAGAATAAACTGTTAAGAATGACTTTTTTTTTTGCTTTTGAACTTAGATTTTTTGAGTGTTGGTAAAGATAATCAATTTGCCTTCCCTACAAATTTTATCTAGTCATGAAACTGTATGTATATAAAAGACTATAAAAGTATGTATATAGTCTCCAGATTAATTGGACTTCCGGGCACATTACTTTTACAACAAAATAAGTAGAATCCTAGTGGTTAATACCTTGATTCACTTACTAAAAATGTAGGAGTAACTAGTAATGATCCACATGGTACACTTAAACAGAATCTTGTTATTCTGCAAAGAGAACCTATTGTATGAAAGTAAACTGTTTATTGATTAGATGCTCACTTCTTTAAAGTAACATTTGAAAAATGAGTCCTGTTATCAAAGCTTAGCTCTATTACAGTCACTAGACACTTTATGTATACAGGGACTTTATGATTTAGCTAAAAGAAACAAATAACCTGTTTCAGGTTAGATCAGGTGCCATCTCTGTCAGCACACAATAAATACCAGCAGGCTGTAAGGCCAGTGGGTTGTTCTTGCAGCTGCAAAGTATGCTGATCTTGCTTCTCAGCATGGAATTCTAGTTAAAGTAATTAAACTTGAGATTTATGGGTAGGAGAATAAGAAGTCATAGTGAGAGGCTGATTGGAAGAAAAAGTGTGGTTGAATGATTTCTCTAAGTATAAAGATAGCAGAGACTAGTTTAAAGTGATAGTGGTATGAATAAGAATCTAATAAGAACCAACAATTGAAATAAATTGAAACATTAGCTTATGTAGGTGTTTATGTAATTTCTAAGTATCTAAGTACTGAAAGCTTTAATTGAAAAAAATTACTTTAAAAATTATGCTGGTATCCACCGATATAGCGCAAAGTTATTAAGTGTTTTAAATATAACATTGACTGTTTCATTATGGGGATGTGGTGAAAAGTATGCTTCATTTTTCTTTCTCACTTCTTTTCTTAGAGAAACAAATATTTGAATTATAAATTTACAAATAACCAGAAACAACAGAACTGAGGCTATTACAGTGCTGAGAAATTAGGAATAAGTAAATAAAACTTCTAAGCGTCTAGTGAGCATGAAGGGGCATAATAGTGATACTTTGTTCATAAAGAATCACTTAGAAAGGTTTAAAAAATCCTGATGAACAGTTTATTTTGTCTTTATCTTTGAGACTTTTACCCTTTTTGCCTTAAGTTTATATCTATACCCTTTGCTTATGTATAAAACTATATATCATAAACACATATATGCATAGTATAAACACACACACACGCACGCACACACACAAACACACACACACACATATATAATTGGAATCTTGAAGGAACTTTCCCAACTGTATTTTGTATTACCACTGTGTTGTGTTGTGTTTGTTTTAATGTAGGTGCCGTTTTTACTGCACTATGGCACTTTTTTTTTTTTTGACTCAGTCTGAGAATTCTGTTTGCTCTTTGATTCTCAGGATGACATTTATTTACAGTTTCCAAAATGAAGAAGAAAGCTGGTCAAGCTCTGTGTGATAACCAATACAGACATGATAATTTGTTATAAAATAGGTGACATACTCATTAAATAATTTGTCTGCACTATCATTATCATTACATTGACAGGAACCTTAAGTTAGGACTACATAGAGAAAATGAGTGTGGGAATTAATTTCCTAAACATAGTCATCTGGCTCTGTTTGATCACATCACATTCCTTAAAGGATTCGATAGATGCACATGTGGTTGGCAGACACTAGGTAGAGCCTATGGGACGCCCATGTCATTATGGAGCATCAACAGAAGGCTTGGAAGGAAATCATAAGAGTACTTCAAATGACCCTGGATAAATATTTGACCAAGTGAATCACTGCCTGGCTGTAGGTCTCCAATAACTGGCCTGCAGTAGTACAGATATGCAACATACATTGCTATCAGTTAGATTATATTTTTTAATTGAAGTAACGATCAATAATTCGGCCGTAGAAACCTATGTTGAGCACAATGTCAAATGTATAGTGATTCATGTACATAAATAAAAATAAGCATGCATATTCTAAAGCAGATGTCTAAGATCTTGCACATTTTTTTTTATTTACTACATCTTCTACAGTTTGAGTATAGTTGTGGCATGAAAAACGGTGTCATGCCATAGTATGACACACACAGCCAATGTGGCATATGGTGCACATTGCCCTGAGCCATTAAAATCAGATTGTCTTCTAGGCTATTTTATTAAAAAAAAAAAAAAAAAAAATAAATAAATCAAACAAACCTAGCCAAACAAACAAAAAGACCCAGAACTAAAAAATGCATTATACACTGCAGAATGAGCATTCATCAGGTCATAGATGCACATTCTGAACATGTTCCAACATAAAAACACATTGATGGTGAATTCATAATCTCATCAGTGTTATTTTACTGCTGAACTATTGCATGATCCAGAAAAGAAATATGCAATAAGTTAAAGAAAAACACAAACAAAAATGTGTGAATCGTGGGGTTAATTTCCAATAAGATTTTTAACCTGTATCTACTAAAATATTCCCTGTTCTTAGTCCTCTTAGATCACTTCGATCATCCTCTTAGACATCTTGAATAAATATTTAGTACAGGAGAAGTCAGAAATAGTAATATATATATGTGCATAAGTAAAATACTTTTCCTTTGGATCTAAATGTGGCAAAACGTCTTGTTCAAGTTTATAGTTCTTAATTTCAGACAAAAATATCTTGACATTGTTCTGGCTCCTATTCATACTGATGTCCTGAAAACAAGCCTGATAAAAGATATTCCCATCCTCCCTAAGGGCCATGGGGTGATACTTCTTCTTTCATTCTCTAAAAATCTACCTAAAAATATCAAACAATTGTTCTCTAGTCAAACAGTGCTATTAATATGCATAGAATCCTTCAGGAATTTGCATTTTCAACCACAGAGACATTATTTTACCTTTAAGCATGCAAATTCTTTAATTTCTTTCCAGAAAAGAAAGAAAAAAAGAAAAAAAAAAGAAAAAAAATAAAAGTATGAGTGGTTCAACACCTGAAAAAGCTTCGTAATAACCTCAGACATGAAAAAGATTTCTAGCCATTAATGAGTAAAACAATTCATCTGCATTATGTGCACTTCATATAATAATTTCACGTTATCTCTGCTAGAGATAAAAGAGCATACATAGGAAATCAGAGGGGTAGAAGGTCTAAGAAGGTTTCCTTCCCACTTAGGCATAAATTAACAGTAACCAAAATATGTTAAAAATATTAAAATAATTCCCATTTTCAGCTAAATAGTTGTCCATGTACACAAATGTGGAAATATGCAAATATTTAAATGAATGATGCAATATCTTTATTGCTATGGTATTTTCAGAGGTTTTCTAAAGGCTGAGGGATCTCCCTACAGTTTTCAGAATGACTTTGTTTTCTTTGTTGTAGATCACTCATTGGGCTTTTTCTTCCTTGTGATATTTTGAAAAGTAAGCTATTTCTAAAGAATGTCACAGACAAAAAGATTAATTCTGCTCAGAATAAGGAATTCTAGATTTTCAGAAAAGAGAAAAAAAAAAAAAAACAACCCTAAATATTTTACAGTTAAACTGAATTTGTCTATGAGGACAAGACATGTAGGATTCATTTAACCTAACTTTATATATTTCTGACTTTAATTTCTATGTGGGAAGTAGTATCAATGAGGTATTCCATACCATGAACATCACACTGCATATATAAGCAGGAAGTTGCTGGGTTCTGAACTTTCTCTTTAATAGGTCTTTGTAGCTTTGCCTGGCAAATGTCAGTTTCAGGCGGGCAGGCAGACAGACGGTAATTTTGATGACTATTTTGAGGGGTCCTGGTCCTGCTTCTCCTCCCATTGCCTGATTCTCATCACTTCCCTACACCTGCTGTGATCTCTGTACGTTACTGGACTCACTGTGCTTGCAGTGTGCCTAGTGTTCATTAGTGGGAGTATGCGTTTCAGCAGCTAAGTCTAGCTTTATGTATTTTATTATATTCACATTATAATTCACTCTGCTTTTATTATTATTATATTAAATCTATTTCCATTTCAACCCATGAGTCTTTCCTTCTTTTCTCTGCCTTTCCCCTGGGAATGGAAAGGCAAGAGAGACCGGCTGTTCACTGTTTAGCTGCTGCCCAGGGTTAAATGGTAACATAATGTTTAAGAGTCAGTGTCAGCAATCCTTTGTTTACTGTCTCATGTCTGAAAAATAAAGCAGTCCTATATTTCTTTCTCACATTCTTAGATTTGCTGAGGCTGGCGACAAAATCTCAGGACACCTTTCATATCCCCATGAACTGTGTAGGTGCTCAGAGACAAAATAAAGCTGATATTAGCCAGCAGGTTTGACACACAAATACACTGGTTGTAGGTGTCAAGGTCCTGGTACTGAGGGGCTGAAAGGGTGGCTTCTGTGACAGGAAGCCAGGGACTGCCCCATGCCAGACAGAAATGGTTCCAGCCAGCTACAATGGACTCACTGCATGACACAGCTGAGCTCATCAGCCAAGGTGGTGACACTTCATGGAAAATGCATTTTAAATAAGGGCAAAAAACACTGCACATAAACTGTGAGAGAGGGGAATGAGTAAAAAAAATGTGAAACAGTTCTGCAGGCACTAAAGTCAGAGAAGAAGGAGGAGAAGGATGTGCTCCATGGCAGAGACCATGCTGGAGCAGATATCCACTGCAGCCTGTGAAGGAGACATAATAAAGAAGATGGAAATTTCCTGAAGGAACTGAAGGTGGTGGAGACTCCACATCCAAGCAGGTTTTTCTGGTGAGAACTGTGGTGTGTGGAGCACCCATGGTGGAACAGAATTTTTCCTCCAGAACTGCTGCTTGTGGAGAGGATATACACTGGAAAAAGGGAAAGGTGTGAGGTGGAAGAGAGAAATTGCTATGTACTGACCCTAATATCCAATTTCCCCTCCTTCCACCACCATGTTGTTCATGAATGGGGAGGTAGAGGAATGAAAGATGCTGTTTTAAAGTTTATCTTTGTTTCTCACTACCCAAATATTTTAATTGACAATAAAATAAATTTCTTTTCTCTAATTTTAGTCTGTTTTGCCTGTGATGATAATTGGTAAGCGATTTCCCTGTCTTAATCTCAACCTGCAAGCTGTTCTCTTCCCTTGTCCTACTGACAAGGGGGAGTGAGTGAGCATATGGCTGTGTACCAAGAATAACCCATCAGAAACTAGGGCACTGGTCATTCTGTGGAAAGCCTCAAGACCATTTCTTTCAGTGTGGTGAGTCGCCATTCTCTTTTTCCTTCCCCAAAACTAGAAATTTCAGCTTTTCATAAATGACTGCTGCAGTAGCAGTAGCTAGCTGGGCCTCTGGCAGAGATGACAGAGTTGGGCTGTGTGATATGAAAGTTGCATTTGGCATTGAAGAGCTACTAGAAGGGGCTTTACATGGTGCTAGGTGATCTCTGAGATAACACTTGACCCTGATCTGTGATTCATGGATCCACAGGGTGCAGTCAGGTAAGATGCAAATGGTCCTGGGGAGGTACCTGACAGTGACTTAGTGGCCACTGAGGACAAGGAATGAAACTAAGGCAAAATAAAAAGGATAATCACAATTCTGGAGTTAAACGTGAATAGCTAAACAACAAATCTCTTGTAAATAAGTAACAGTTAAACTAATAATTTTCATTAATTTTCATCAGCATTCAATGAATCAACAGAATAAGATACTAAAGTCTAAAATAAAATACATTCTTAAAAGGCATTCTAAAAAGACCTAATGACCACACAAACAATGCTTAAAATTGTCATACACAAATTTGGAACTGTATTGGTTGCCTTTCTACCCTGTTCTTTTTTTTTTTTTTCCTTCCCAAAGCTCAGCCTGCTTTGCTGTGCACTACTGGGTTCTCCAGAGAAATGACATTGACCAAAGGAGGTTTGCAAGGCTGGGATTAATAATTTTTATATGTAAGAAAAAAAAATGGTATTTGTAGGAAATAATGATTTAGGTTTCTGAGGGAAAATTACAAATAACAGAGAACAGAGTAAACCATAAAATGCTGAAAATGACCTTTTAAATAAAGCATGACTGAAGTAAAAGTTTGTATCATTTGAAGACCATTAAGATCTCACGGACGTACAAGCAAGATAAGATAGTGTTCTGAGGTAATAAGATGAGGTAATCACATATGAGGACAAAGCAATGAGTTAAGCAACAATTTTTCTTCTTGTGCTGCCCTGAAAATTTACCAGGCTAGTTCTGTTAATTCGGTAGGAGGGACTTCACTGAGTTTGTTCAGTTTACTTTACACAACTAAGTGCAAACCAGTTTAGATCATGTTGCCATTTGTCTTCTTGGGCAATGAGGACCGGGACAGAATTCCTCACTATGCAACATCATTATAATTACCCATTTAATAATGAGGGTATCACAAATGACTTATTTAGGCTCAAGAGAGTCTGTCACAAAAGATCTGAGATAATTTTTCCATAGCTCATTATAGGATAAGTGTTGGCTTGGACTAAATTCAACATCTTTGAGAAAGGCTGGTATGAACACAGTAACCTTTCTGTAGAAGCTTGATGGCCCCACAATAGTACTTTTTGTTTGGCACTCCTGTACTCAGTTTGGTATTTCCACAGAGATTCTGGATATATGAGGGGGGTTTGTGTGAGGGTCGCACATTTTAAAATCTTACAATAAAAATTACTGGCAGCTTCATGAAATTCAGAGAGCTCTGTGTTCTTCCCTATTACATGTTTATCACAGTACTGTTTTCTACATGAAATTAACTTAGAAGATATTTCTTGATTACACTTATTCTCACTGTGGGAACACAGATTATATCTGACTTGTAATGAAAGAAACTATTTGTTTGCAGTTACTGACAAAAAGTTATCTCTCAGATTTGCAATGCTAGTATACTCATTTGACCCTTATTGTATACAAGGGAACAGTTTAAATTTTTGCTGTGAAGCTGGAGTTTTCAAGGCATGCATTCAAATGCACAGACAAAAATATTTCACCAAAAGTTTTATGCATTGATAAGCATAATACACAACTAATAGTTTGCAATTTTTCACTTAGTTATAATTTCATATGAAAGCTGTAACAAAAATACTGAAAAATCATAATGGGAAAGAGGAGAATTATTAAAATTGGTATAATACCCGTGGCTTTCTTGATAACTTGTAGATTTCAAAATTTCATAAACTAAAATAAAAAAAAAAAAAAAAAGCAAAACTTTAGGGGCAGAGCTGAAACATTGCTATCCCTTGTAAATAAAATTCAGTGACAATGAGTTCTCAGGTATAGCAGGAGCTGATGTGTTTCTGGGGCCTAGCAGAAGTGGGGGTTCTCCAGAGGGGCCAGGTACGGCCTGGCAGCCAGGGCCAGTCCCATTTGCCCAGCAGAGCAGCCAAGGGGCACTGGGGCAGCTTCAGCCCTGGGTACTGATCAACTCCATGGGGATGGGGATGTGTCATGGCCACGCTTTGGCATTGCTAGGGCAGGGAATGATGAACATGGGGGACTAAAATGGGGTATTGGGCCATGGGTAGGGTGAGAGGCATCCTAGGGGAGTCTAGACAAAGACAGTAATGACAGACTGGTTGAGGTTGGAGGGGACCTCTGGAGATCATTTTGTTCAACTTCCTGCTCAAATAGGTTGCCCTCCACCTTGTCCAGATGCCTTTTGAAGATTTCCAGTATGAGAAATCTGTCCTAGTACTTTGTCACCCTCACGGTAAAAAAGTGTTGCCTGATGTTCAGAGGGAACCTTCTGCATTTTAGTTTGTGTCTCTTTCCCCTGGTCCTGTCACTGTGTACCTCTGAAAAGAGATGGGTCTACCTTTTTAAGGATGTTTTTGCTTTCCTTTTATTCTGAATTCAGAAGTGAAAGTTTCATTTGACTAGGAACTAATATTTTTTAACTTGATTTTCAACATTACTGAACTCAAAGTAATATAATTAGTCTATGTATTGCAATGAACAGGTCTTCAACTACAAGCTTTACTATCTTACATCCTAATGTGCAAAACATAGACCTATATTATTTTTCATCTTAACTTTCAGCTTTGGAAGTAAATCAAAGTATTTAATTATTCAAACAGCATCACTCTCAGACTCTCTCTAACATCAATACTCCCCTTCCCTTCCATTCCTTCCCATATCAAATACTGCCAAAGCATGTTACATCTGCCTGTTGGATACAACCTTTGCTTTTATTCATGGTTTTCCCACATAGAATTCCTGATGAGCCTAGTGATTTTTGTATCATCTCCTCACATGAACTCCTTAGTACTCACTACTTTCATCCTACTGATGTCAGTGTTATGAAAAATCTACCATCACATTCAAAGCTACCATAATTAATGTTCAAATTAGCAAGAAGGTTTAAAAACGCTTCTCAAAGTAACATGGAGGAGCTCACATCTCAAAAGTGGAAATCTTTCTTATTTTATTTGTAGCAAGAAAACATCAATTAACAACAACAAAAAAAAGTAGATAAAATAATAGAAATACTTTAGAGCAATATATATTAAATATGAAATTACAAAGCTATTTTTATACTGTCAAGAAACTTTAGATGATTTCTTAATCTCAGCAGGTAGGCTACTGTATTGGATTTATGTGAAAAGGTTTTGTCAGTGGTGGGGCTATAGGGGTTGACTCTGTGAGGAGAGGCCAGGGGCTGTCCCATGCTAGACATAGCTGGATAGTTTCAGCAGACACACCATAGAACACAGTTGAGCTCATCAGTCAAGATGGTGATTGCTAGTGGAAAATATATTTAAGAAAGGGTAAAAAAATCCACAGAATATTTGAGAGGGAGGAATGATAAACAAACATGAAACAATACTGCAGACACCACCATCACAGAAGAAGGATGGAGAGGAGGTGCTCCATGACACTGGAGAAGAATTTCCCCTGCAGCCCATGGAGAAGAATTTCCCCTGCAGCCCATGGAGAAGATATAGTGAAGCAGGTTTTCTCCATGAAGCCCATGGAGATGACCATGTTGGAGCCAATAGCCAAGCTGCAGCTTAGGGAGGACCCCTCACCACAGGGGATGGATGTGTCCAGAAGGAAGATGTAGCCTGTGGAGACCCCACATCAGACCACACCCCTGGCAAGGACCACAGTCATGAAGAGGAGCCCATGCAGTAGCAGGCTTTGTGGAGGACCTGTGACCACCACTCAGGCAGTCTGTTCCTGAAGGACTGTACCTCATGGAAGTGACCCATGCTGGAGCAGTTCTTGAAGAACTTTAGCCTGTGGAAAGTTTTTGTGTTGGAGAAGTTTGTGAAGGACTGTCTCTGTAGGGATCCCATTCTGGAGCTGGAGTCTTTGTTTCTCACCATCCTACTCTAATTAACAATAAATGATATTGCTCTTTCCCAAGTTGAATCTTTTTTGACTGTGATGGTAAGTGGTAAGTGATCTCACTGTCTTTATCTTGACCCATGAGGTTTTCCTTGTGATTTTTCTCTTCCTGCCTTGTTAAGGAGGGTGACTGAGAGGGAGACTGCATGGACGTCTGGAAGTCACCAAGGTCAAAGCTACCAACCTACTTACATGAGAAATCAGTTCTTTCCCTAGGAGATCCTGCTGCTATAGTCGAGGTCAGTGACAAGACTTCAAGTTTCATGAAGAGAGGGATTGTTGACTTGGAAATGTGTGTGTCTACCTCATGGTATTTTAATTTAATTTTCATCCAAAGGAGCTCAGAGATAATGTAAGTCTTGTATTGAAAACTGTGTATAATTTATCATGGTATTATCTGTGAGGGAGGGACTGTATTGGTACTACACTGTTGAGCTAGTGAAGTTTCTTCTGTTTGTTGGTGGTGGTGGTGGTTGATGTTGTCGTTTGGGTTGGGTTCCCCACTCATGAGCTGGTTTTTTTTATACAATATTTTCACAAACTAATTTTCTATATCTAATCTACTATATTATATTATGTTGTATTATATTCTATTTCATTATAATAATTTGTAGTGATAAAATTGATAAGTATTTTAAGCCAAACTAATGCTGAATTTTTAATGCGTTTATATCTACATGTGAAATGTGAGTCTAATGGAGATACAAATAAAAATACAGAGATATTACATCTTTCTGTTTCCATGTTATGACTTCAGTGCCTTCCAGTTGGGTATTTAATTACACCTATAGCCCTAGGCATTGCACAACACATTATCTGGAGGAATGAATCATGAGATCAAAGAGCATGGTTATGGCATTACTTCCCATTGATTTTATACAGGAGACAATTATGTGGGTATAGTTGTAGCTATCAGAAGAATTAGCAGGAATATCTGAAGGCTCCTCTAAAAAATATTAAGTCTATAATGGGTTAAGGGTTACAAGAAAAGCTTATGGAAATCAGCACATTTGGAATACATCTTGAATATTTAAGGACATTCTGTTTAGGGGAAAAATATCAACCTAAATATGTCATATCTCTTTTGCTTTTTTCTTTTTTTGTTTCTTATTAGTAAAGACATTTTTATGGAAGCAAAGTTTTATTTCATAAGAATTCATTTGCTGCTTCTGTTTATTCCTCCACTTGAAGTCATAGTCTTCTGACATCACGATCATTGTCAAGACACCTCATCTTGATGTCACAGAAGTGACTCCAAGTAGACACAAAGAGATTCTTTGTCATTAAAGCTTTTCTCCTTCTCCCCCCATTAAAAAAAAAAAAAAAAAAAAAAAATCTACAGAATAGATTATGTAGTAGTAGGAACATTCTTTTACTAGAAAAACTACTCGGAGTTCTCAGTATATTTGTCCAATTTTCTGCCTTCTTCCATTATGAATCAAACCACAGAGTAGTTAGAAAAGATTTAGTGTATTAAATATTAGAAGTTTCTGCACAGTTACCTAAATTAGATCTTGCTTCAAATAGAAGTTATTGTAAGTACTTTGACTGAAAAAAGATAACCTGATGCCTACTAGAAACAGGAAGAATTCTACATCTTACTAAACATTTTAAAACAGTGTTTTACAGGAACAGATACATTCCCTGCCCCGACCCAGGATTATGGGCAAAAAAAAACCTATTTCAAATTATAATTTAACAACAATAGGAAGAAGGAAGGAAGGAAAGAAGGAAGGAAGGAAGGAAAGAAGGAAGGAAGGAAGGAAGGAAGGAAGGAAGGAAGGAAGGAAAGGTAAAATGAATGAATAAGAATTAGCACAATGTTTGAGTTTGTTTTGTTTTGTTTTGTTTTGTTTTAAATTGGTTTTATATGGACAATAAAGGCAGGTTCTAAAGTAAGGATATTATTATGCTTTAATTTAGTTAACATCCTCTGTTATTTTTATAAACTGCTGAAGTTGATTGGAAATTCTGTTTTTTTTTTTCCTGCCTTTTTGTTGTTGTTGTTGTTGAAACTTCTTTAAAGGGGTTTTGGCAAAATCTAAACTTAATTTATGAACTTTCTGAGGTTCACAATGGAATTTCAAAAGACAGACCAAATGCTACTCTCCACTGCTGTAAAAGTATTTAGGTGCACACACTAAATTGAATTCCCCTATAAAAGAATACAGATCTAAACTTCTTATTTTCTACATAAACATGCACATAATCTGTTCAGATGTATTAAGTGGTATTCAAAACTAAAATGAAAACACAACTATAATCTCAAACTATTTTACAATGAATGAGGTTTCCCAGTTAATATTACACCTATACCTATTGGAAACCTAAAGTGACTGATAATTCTTACATATTACCTAGTATATAGCACAGGCTTCTAATAGCACAGTTAGATAATCAGATGTCCACTTTGAGGAGAAACGTTACTACATATTTAACTTATAGCACAAATATTTACATCTATATAATAAATGTATCTCTTTTTTCTTCTCTGTTTAAAGTTATGACATTATTTTAAAACACACAAAAAATATTTTTAGAACAAAAATAGAAATCTTTGCCATAAACTGTATTATAGTAAGATGAAAAAAAAAAAAATCATTGCAATTTGGAGAATATATTGCATATATGGTAATAAAGAAAAACTTTTCTAAATGTGATCAACTATCTGGAGACAATGGCAGAACTTTACTTCATGCTGTGGTGTCCAGATCAAACAGAAAGACCTGAAAGGTGGGTAAGCCAATGAATACAATTAACAAGATCTTAGGACAAATGTTCTCTTTAATGACAATTAAGGTAATATTTGCATGTACAGCAGTACAGTACTTCAAAGACAGCTTCACTTATGCTGACAGCTGTGGGAAGCTCTATGTAATTGTTGTTAAACAAATCTTTTATCACCAATTAATTATTTATGAGTGCAGCCCTGGATCCTCTAATATAATTTTGTTCCTGCATTTTTAAGTCATCTGCTATCTTACACTGTTAGTGTGTGTCATTAAGAATGATACCCAGAGCAAACTAATAGTAATGAATTCTATATAAATAAGGGGGTTCTCATCAATTTGATACTAATATAACTCTCAACTTACACTATTTAACAAATCTTTAGTAATATCAGTGTTGTCGGTTAACTCAGGCAGACAGCTAAGCACCACATGCCTGGTAGTTTACTTCACTCAAAGTGGGATGGGGAAGAGAATCAAAAGGATGAAAGTGAGAAAATAATGGGTTGAGACAGACACAGATTAATAGGGAAAGCAAAAGCTGTGCACACAAGCAAAACAAAACAAGGAATTCATTCACTACTTCCCATGGACAGGCAGATGTTCAGCCATCTCCAGGAAAGCAGTGTTACATCACATGAAACCCCATTACCTGGGAAGACAAATGCCATAAATCCAAATATTCCCCATTCCTCCTTCTTCCCCCAGCTTTTATTGCTGAGCACAGTGCTGTATGGTATGGAACATTTCTTTGGTCACCTGGGATATTGTGTCTCAGCTGCGACCGCTCCCAACTTTCTGTGTACTCCCAAGTTTCAAATTAGTTTCAGTTTAGTCTGAAAGTGAATTTCCCTCCCCTTCATGTGCCAATATTTTTTAATCATTTTATACATTGTAGAAATTTGAGACTTTAAAAATGAAGGTCTTTATCCTTCTATGATTTTCAAAGTACAGTAGATATAAAGGCAGGCAAGAAATTTCAGCAGTGTAGGTCAGCTTGTGAAATCCATGCTTATTTAAAAGTCAGTATTTTACAAATCACTCATAGCTTAGCCTCAGTGACGTGTCTAGATTTTTTCAAGTCCCAGGTTAAGGAACTTTGTCTTGTGTTGGCAACATGAAACAAGTGCATCACTTTAAACTGGAAAAAAAAGTTCAAGTTCTTGCAAAGATATGTTCAAGGTAAGGTGAGTAAACCTATTGCTGCTTTTTCTGCACAGATGTAAATTCTGTTCAGGGAGGACTGAGCTTCAAAGTTGTTATTACAAGTATATAAATATGCAGATTTTTTTCTTTTTTTCTTGGATTCACCATGTTGCATATATAAGAAAGTATTCTGACTTAAGACCAGATCTATTTACTCTTTTTGTGCGAGAATTCCTGACATTAGGGATCTAAAAGTTTGTATAAGGCGTAGGATCTGTCTAATGTAGGCTTCCAATTTTCACTTAAACTTTTTGCACCAAGTGAGACAGATTTTTTTCTAAATTAAATGTGTAAGTTGCTTTTATAGACAATGTGTTGAATACCTAATTATTAAGCTGAAGAACCAGGCTCAAGGCAATTAAAATCCTAGAAAGGCCCAGTTTCACTTAAGTTCCAGAAAACTGACTGCTTCTTGACACTGATTTTAGAGTGAATTTAGGTATTTAAGAAGAATTAGTTTACCAGATGATTAAACAAAAGGGAAATTTTTAAGAAGATATACAAAACCAAAACCAAAAGCAGATGAAGACTCAGTTTGGAAGTTTCATTCTCAACAAGCATGAGACTGCTATATATCACAGTTTTAGGCAATTCTTTGTACAGTAGAGTGCCAAAGAGAAAAAGTGCAAACAAAACGCATTCTAAGAATAATTTCAGTAATTTCAATGCTGATTTTGCACATACACATCCAAAATTCTCTAGATGTCATGTGTCCACTGCTAGCAGTAGTTTAACCAAATATACAGTAAAAAGAACTCACAAAGTGTAACAGTGAATATACATTGAATGTGCAAAGGCATAGGAGGAGAGTTAATGTTTAATCTCATGTTCACATTTTGAAGATTTTTTTATGATATACAAGATTTTGATGTAGCAGAGTGATGCAGAAATTTATTGCAATCACAATACAAGCACGATGCAGCATTCAGCTGTATCCAACATACTGCTCTATTACAATACAAACTTGATTCCCATTGCCAGTTTCTACATGATCGCCATCAAAATACTGGGTGTCCTCTGTTGCCAAAAAAACCTACATGGGTTAAGGCAGCTCAAACCCGTTTATCTCTTCAAAGGTCATTCTTGGTTTTTGTTTTTGTTTTTCAGTTTTTATACTCTGTTTTGGGCAGATGCACATGTATACTTGCCTCATGCTGGTCTGGTGTCTGAGAAAGTCATGTATGCTCTTTTGGTTTATTCAGAGAAAATCATTACACAACCAGCTGTTACACTCAACTGACAGAACCAGTTGATGTGCTCAGCCGATATACTCATTTGCCTAAAGCAAAGGTCACCTTGTAGTCCCCTAGTTAAATTCAGCTTTTATTGCAGTCACCCTCTACATTCGTCCCTAAGCTCCATCAGTACATTGTCTTTACCAATCTTCTCTGAGTCTCCCTCCCTTATAGGGGCTTGTTGATTTGTCACACCATGTCAATGCAAGATTGTAATCTTGTGATCTTAATCCACTTACACATCAGCACATTAAATCCTTCACCCAATAATATGTGTATTGAGAATTCATAAAAAGCCCTAAGCTTGGAAAAATGTGTTTTGTTGAATACTTAAACATTTGTTCAAGTTCTGAATCTGGCTATCCTTATTCAGGTGGAGAAAATTCTGTTTTACTCGGTCAGATCAAGAAATCTGAGCAAAACACAGCTTGACACTGAATGACACAGCTATGTCATTCAGTTTTGTGAAGAAAGGATGATACCCAACTTACATAGCTGTCAAGCACCCCTATTAAGGGCACTTCTAAGCTTGTAACTTGTTTAGGTAAGAGTAACAAGAAATGTTATTCTGTAACTTTTTTTTTGTTTTTTTCTTTTGGGAGAGGTTTCCCACTTTTTACTGCATTAAACACTTTTTTTTTTTTTTTTTCTTTTTAAATTCTGTTGATGTTGGAGGGATTTTAAAGATGAAGTGGTTTCATGAATGACAGGAGGGAAGAACTACATGTTCTTCCTGGTTAAAGGTCCCTTAGACTCGAATTCAAACATTTGGGATTTTCTGTGACAGCAATTTGCATCAAGAGCTTCCTGCAAAACAGAAATGTTTGTCTTCTTTCTATAATTTAGCATCATAATTTTCTATAAGATTGTTCAGCATCACTTGAAAAGAGAAGGAAATGTTTTCTTTGTTATACAAAGTTTTCAAAAAAACATTTTTCAACCAATTAATGAATTAATGCTCTATGACTCACTCATGTTAAAATATGAAAATCTTTGAAGTTAATTAATTAGTCTGTTTACAAGGGTAGGAAAAAATGAACCTTTAATAGTCATTCTATGAGCAGTCAAAGCTTCATAAAGAAAATTTTACAGAAATGCTTTACACCATGTTTTGCATTACTTTAAAAAATGCAATTCCTAGGAATTTTTTTGGTTTTGAAATTTAGCTAAAGACTGACTTCTCAGTTGATGTTTTGATGTTTGAAAGAGGCAATCTTATTAGTGAAGAAAGAAAAAAGTCAATGAAAGTAGTGAAAAACAGGCAGAATTTCCAAACAAAAGAGTTCAGTGCTATACCAAAATTGTTAATAAGTAATCAAGGAGCACTGTAAGTTTGTAACAAAAAAAACAAAACAAAACAAAACAAAACAAAAAGTGTCAACACTCTCCTAAATAATTTTATTAGTAAGTCTTATCATTTCTGAAACAGCAAGAGAAATTAAAATTAATATTTTAATTGGGTGGAATCTCTTTTAGGAACTTACTGCAAGCTTGGAGTGGGTACAGACTACATCAGTATAGCTGTGAGCAAATTCTGACTTCAAAGGAAATTTGTCCCCAAATGGAATTTATTGAAAGTTGTTGTTAAAAACTTTTAAAATGGTAACTGAAATCACTTATTAGTCTAGCATTTTCTACCTTTCCTTGATGAACAAAGGATGTGTGACAACCTTGAAGTGCACTCCCCATCCTTAGCAGAACAAAGGACCTTGCTATGTCATAAACATCTGGTTTTTGTTACTTTGGGAGGAAAAGATAGATGAGATCCCATCTTATCCTTCCCAAAGTTTTATGGCCATGGAGGTAGACACCTTGTAAGATAAGTACAATTAACAGTGTTGCTGTAAGAGGTCTCATGGCCTAATTGGGATGATAGAGATGAACCATCTGTTGGACAAACAACTAACAAAAAAAACCACAAACCAACAGCTACCCCTGACGGGCAAGACAACTCACTTCTGGTCAGTACCGTGAACTCTCCCCTAGTTTGAAGACCCCAGACCCATTTCCAGAAAAATCTTCCTAATTAGCATGAAGAGCGAGCAGAGGGAGGAGATGAACCACTTTCTCCTATCTCGCATGTAAATGAACTGGGTTATAAAACAACCTCATATATGATACAGGTTAGCAGTGTATAAATCTTCAATGCGTCCCCCCCTCCAGAGGTCGTCACGGGACCAATGTACCTGTGGAGTGGTGATATCTTTCTCTTTCCCTTTCTCTTTCTGATATCTTAGTTTTCCTCGTCTCTCTCTCTCTTTCTTTTTCTTGAAGTTATAAAAATAATATCATAGTAAGTTCTGCTGCTAAAGTCGTTAAGTTTTGCATTACAGTTACTAATTGTTGCCAATCCACCATTTTTAGAAGGGCTTTTGCCATCAACATATTGATAAGTTGTGTGTTACTATTACATACTTTTGCCAAGTCACTAATTGCTGTAATTTGTATACCACCATGTGCTTTTAGTAAATTCATAATTGGACCCCCAGAGTGATTGTCTATCATTTACTTCTTATTGCTGCACAGAATTACCCAGAGTTAATTCACACCTGATCTCATCTGTTGAGTCAGGGTGCATGTCGCGTTCAGAGTTAACTCATCCTTCATCCCATCTGTTGGGACGGGACAGGATGGATTTTATTCTCTTTTGGTTTTGTGTCTCACTCTCACAGACTGTCCTAGATATAAGGCCTTAGCCCTTTAAACTAATGACAAAAAATGTATATTTCACCTAGGTGTATTTCCATAGAAACAACACTTCTACATTAGTCTAAATCTTAGCTGACACCTAACAAGAAAACTCATTAGAAACCCATCCAGCTGCATTGTACATACCTGTGTGCTAGAGGTTACAATATTATCGGCAATTGCTTGTGCAGTTTTACTCTTTAACAGATAATTAACATACGTGGGCCTCTCAGCAACAGCTTTCTTGCTGCTGATCCAAATGTGGAAGATGTACCTTCCTAAAGCAGAAAAGCAAAAAATAATTCTTCAGGTATGAGACAGGACAGATTGGCAGGATATTTAAAATAATTTTTCAAGAACTAAAGTTTATTATTTCTCTTTTAAACTTCAGGTTTGAAGGGTTCAAAGTAGAAGATAATATCCTGATTTCCTAACCCCTGAGAAATGTTAGCAACATTCAAGCAAAAGACATTTTTTTAGTGTACATATATATGAAAATACATGCATGTAGATAGAGAGTGACAGTCAATATGCACAAAAGTGATATTGGAATTTTATTTTACTTCGATATATTTTAACTGAAGACTTTTACTTGAATTTAATATCAGATACATAAATTATTCGTACAGAACTCTGAATAACTTTGTCTGGATTTCAGTCAAAATTGCCCAAAATGAACATATACATGCACATGGGAAGAAAAGACACACAAACACTTATCTGTGTATAAAATGATCTAGCTCAAAGTTTACTAAATCATACATGAAAAATACTAAATTCTCAAATTGAGATAGTTTGGATAAAATGCACTTGAGTTCACATGAATCCTGGAGTGTGCCTCCTTAAAGATATTCAGAAACCAGCTAGAAAGGCATTATTGGAATAACAAACACTACTTATTTTGACATTTCAGTTACGTAAGTGGTACTTAAATATAGTAAGTCCCTAAGTAGATTATTTTACTTATATTATATTTATATTATATATTTATATTTTTGTCTTAACTAATTAGAAATGCTACCTAACAGAATACTTTATAAATATATCTTAGATACTGTAAATATATCATTGATACTGTAAGGTACCTATTTATTTATCTGTTATGCTAAGTACTTCTCAAAATTACAACTGAAAAATATCCAATAAACAGGCTGGAATAATTTAGTAAAAAGGGTTTGTTATTCTGCATTGTGCAATGAGACAGAAAATGGAAGGACAGAATTAGTCAATGACTGTGACTCAAAACAAATACTGATTTCTGGTAAAGTTATCTCTCATTCACTTATTACTTTTCATTTTGTACTTTTCTTTTTAATCTAGTGATTGATTTTTCCTGGTTTGCAGAGATGGTTGTAGGATAACATCATAGTTCATAATTATCTAGGATGAGCATCTAAGTGATGCCAGAGACAATTTTTAGTACACCCTACTCTTAAATTCCTGATGCTTCCTATTATAGGATTTAATTTTCAGTTGTTTAAAAATAAATGATTTTTCTATGTGTCCCCCTTACCATAAAGTCCTCTGATTTTTTTCTTTTTTTTTTTTTTTAGCCAGAGTAGTTCAGAGCCATTTTTTTCTGATAAATATGTAGAAATTAAGTTGTAGAAAACATACACATATTATTAAGAAGCTCTTATTTTACGAATATTGCAGCCATGACTTGAGATTTTTCAAGATTGCTTTTTAATGAGGAGTTTTCATTTAGATTTCCTATATAATGTATCCTGGTTAGGTTGACATATTCTTGACTATTAATTACGCACCTCTGTCTGACCTCTCAGGTCTTCCATGGAGAGGGTGGACTGTGAATGCATCATCCTGCTGAATAAACAGGTAGATTCTCTTTGACGGGTGTAATGGCCCAGAATGGATTTTCATTGGAGCTGTGCTTTCTGTCTATTGAAAGCTTCTGCATCATGAGCTACAAGGACTGATGAAAAGGCTTTGTGATCAGACAAAAGGGTCTTCTGTGTCCAGTAGGGCTCATAGACTATTGGGGGCAGAGGGGCAGAGGTGGAAGCAGACATTTAGAAGTTTGGAATAGTAAGAGAAAGAGAGGAATAAGGATTCTAGGAGATAAAAGGTCTGAAGAAGAAAAGGAAAAGAAAAACAAAAACCAAAGAAAACCCACCATTGGTGAGGGTAGGATATAAATTGTGTGTGTAGGCCAAAAGAAGCTAGAGTTCAGATGGTCAAACTGATGATCTTGGACGTCAGTGAAATGAAAGATTGTTGAAGTCACAAGACATACTGATCTGAGGACTAGGAAAAACAGATCCTCGGTTGTAACAGATCTGTACTAGAATTGGTATTTTCTGTTCTATCAGATCTGAGAAGCATTAGGAAGTTGAGGAGGACCAAGGAGAATTATTAATGAAAAAGCCAAAACAGCTAGGGGTTATCTTTAGCTGCACACTGTTAAAGTTATCACAAAGTCACCGTTAGTCAGAGCAGCAGCACCTAAACTGAAACTGTCAGGGAGTGCTAGAAGCATTTTCAAAGTCTGATAAAAACAGTCAACTGACACTTCCTAAAGCTTCAACTGTGAAATCAAAGTGTTTCCCTAGTTGCTTATGTATGTTATAAAACATGCTAATGCAAGAACTTCAAGGACCATGTGTGGAGTCATGTATCAGTGGCTTCTTCACAGGAAAAAAAGTCAAAAATAAAAAAAAAAAAAAGAAGAAACTAATGAACTGTAAATGAATTGTATTACATTTCAAGGTTAGCAGAAGAGTCATTATTTTTCTGATATTTATGTATAAATTAAATTTCAACTGATGTAGAAATTTCTACTGATGATTAAATGTTATCTTTGAAACACCCAGCGATGTATTTGCATTTTATTTGTGAATTTCTCTGGAAATATGTGAAATAATGTAGAAGATAGCTTCCATCAGTTATCTTTTTAGTGTGCTTCAAATTCGAACTTGAAGCAACTTCTTTGATCTTGTGCTAACCAGTGTTAAGAAACAGAATCAGTACAAGGGCTGTGATCCCTCATTCTCTACTTAATGGCTGTGAAATGGAACGAAAGAGAGAACTGACTGATCAATGAAATCAACAACTGCACTGAGATAATGGAGGATCAGGAAAAAAATCTTTCCAGACAATTGTTATCAAGTTTTATTTGATGTAAATATTTATGGCACTTAAAGTTTATATGACCCTGCCATTATTTACTGCTGCTTGACTCATTACACTGTAAAATTACACTGAGCTTAGAATTCAAATCTAACTGAAGGTGTCTTCCCACAGATCTTCAAGGTTTCTGAGAAGTTCTGTTTAAAACACCAGACTTTAAAAGAGAATTTTCATAAGTGGTTAAAAGATACGTAGCAAATGGCATGACAGATGATTGATTTAATTACATATAAGATTTCTGTCTATTATTTAGAAAGTTTACTATCCACAAGCAGAATGTGGGTATTTAAAAGCTTTACTTGGGAAGCTAAGATATGGAAAAATCAATTGTATGCATGAATGTATTATTTTTCTTATATTTTTTTTTCTTTTTATGCCTGATAAAAATATAGTACTGATGTAGTGCTACCCTTTGGAAATGGTCAAGCACTTTGTCTCAGCTAATTTGTTGAATTTCATAAAATGAAAATGGATGACATTGAGAAATGCCTGCTATTTCTGTGACATTGGGTTGATGTCTTCCTCACATTTTAGCTAACAGCATTTTCACATCTGTCATAAGAAAAGTCAAATGGATTCTCAAAATAGGTAGTATGACCTCATTCTACATCCCAGGTCATGTAACATACCAACAGTTCTCTGTTAAAATATCTTTTCTTTACTGCAGCATTACTCAGAACCAGGTTCTACCACAAACACATACTAATGACCACTGAGATACTTAATGCCTTCAACAGTGCACCAAAACTTGCCTAAAAATTATAGCTAAAAAACAAACTAGCAAGAGGATATTATAATAAATGTTTCCTATATTGGATAGACCACTTTGCTATATGATATTGCAGTAAAGGAACAGTAGAATACCAACTAGTCAGGAATACAACATAGCTTCAACATATATTCGCCTTTTTCTAATCAATAATAAATATGTAATCAGAAGACAAGTCACTGAAATATTTATTTTTTATTTACTAAAACTAAGTGTTGTATTAGTAAGCATAGCCTTAAAATAAAAAGCAACAGAACAGATCTAAGAATAATTCATTTAAAGATGTAGAAAAATCAAATTATCTTCCCCAAACCCCAAACCTGCAGAGTACAATATCTTTCAAAAGCCTAATAAACTGCTCTGACAGCCTTTGTACTCTTTCCATCTGCAAGTGTGATGATTACAAAAAAAATTATAAAAAAAAGAGTCATATCTTCTCTTTTGTGTGAGAACTAGTTCAAAACAATTTCACATAGTTGCAAGTTTTTTAGTCTTCTCTGGCTGTATGTAATATCACAGAAAGAGACACTTGTTTGTATATTGAAATTCATATGCAATTTGTTACAACTCTGTAGTAAAAAAGAAAATTAAAGTTTAATACTCTTGATTAAAACTTAGAGTGATATGTATGTATTTCTAAGATTTTAACGTATCTAATATCAAATCAACTCCTGCATTTCTCTAGATTGGTTCCTGCATGGGCTATCATGGCCTGCTTCAGCAGTGTATTCAGTAATTACTGAACTTTGACAGAACTAGACAGATTTTGTGGGTTTGCTATGTTAAACTGGATATTTTTTGACAAAGTTTTTTTCATTTTGAAAAAAGGAATATATCTGTCACCCTCTTTCTTAGTTTTTTTTGCGTGTGAGTTGTGGGGGGGAAGTTCTTTTATTTCTTTCTTCTCTCTTTCTCATAGTGAGTTTACTGATTTTTTTTTTTTCTCAAATAGAAGGCAAATTTGAAAAGAAATTTGCCTTATTTTTTGGCCTGTAAAAACTGGGTTGTAAACAATGCTGATCTTGAATGCTACAGATGTCATGCAGCAATGTGGTTCTCTGCCATGTAGCCTGGAGTTTAAAAATTCTAGGAGCTGTGCACTTGATTGTGCTTTAGCTCTCCTAAATCATCTCAGGGACCCTGGAATCTATGTATTTCCAATGTTGAGGACAAGGATGCTTACTAGACAACAGTTAGAAATCTAAGAATTTACAGGATAAACATATATTGAAAAATAACCATTTCCTAATTCACTTCTGGGTCCTGGTTCCTTGCTCCTGTACACTGGATAAAAGTTAGCTCATTCTTTGGTCTCTCATGTTTCATCAAAAAGAAAAATTGCGAGTACAATAAAGGTTAAATATGGTTGATACTGTGGTACTGCACAGTTTTCACTGCCTCTATGACCAAAAGGCTCATCCAGATTATCTCACAGTGGTTTACAACCTCAGTAACTCTCACTGTATGTAAGGTATCAACAGTTTCAAGCTAATAGAACATTAACATAGTGGGCTAAAAAACTCCTTTACATTTTTTTGGAGACTTTAAACAGGAAAGAGTAGAAAATAGTAATTGCAGATTAGGTACACAACAGCATCTAGTGAGGCTCAGAGGTGCTCCATGGACAAATACAATGCAATGTGAATAAAATTTGTTTGTTCTAATCTTTAACAGATTCAGAGCTCTTCTAAGTTTGGAAAAAGCCAAACCTAGAGTTTCTGACAGTAATCTGCTTTTTCAGAGCTAACCTTCATCACCAGGTCTATCAAGGGTTTTCAGAACCACTGTTACAGAGTCCTCCAGGTTACAAATTTAAACCAGTTCTCTCCTTGTATTGCCAACATCTGCAAATATTGTGAGCAGTGAAACAGGAAAAAAAAATACACTGATTTTATTTAGCAGTTGTAATGAAAATATTTCATTTCGGATACATGTGGCAAAAGCAAATTTATCCAATAGCTTAGTTTTAGAAACTTGTCAGAAAACATCTAAATCAGAAACTGGTCAGAAATCTTGTATTCATCCATTTTTCATTTTGTCTGTTCTCTGAATTAATATTACTTGAATTCCCTTTAAAAATGTCTATTTAAACACCATTTTCTCAATATATTCTCTTAAATTATTTCCTTGAAAATTTCAGTTTGGAAAATATTTAAACACCTTAAAAAAATACAGAATTTTCCTTAAATCAATAGGTAAGGAACATGTAAATATTTGCGGTTTAAGCATTTTTCCATTTGACTAGGCATCTAGTTCATTTTGTTGTGCATTGTAAGTATAATAGTTTTCCCATGGGCTGGGACTCAGGTTTACTCAGTTTATCTGGCTTCTTTGTAGAAGAATGTGTATTTTTCTTCCCCCGTCATGGTTCAGAACACTCCAGCATCTCAAAATTATATTTGACATTTTGTTTATTTCAAGACATTAAGGATTAGGTCTATTTTTAATTACATGAAGAGATCAAAGAAAGGATACCTTTCTTTGGATATACCCTGTGATAACTCAATTTGAGTCCCGATCAGAGACATTATAGTTTAAAGTCTTGTTTGGAAAGTTGCTACTAATCAAAGGGCAGGGAAACAAATGTGCATAGAATTTGACTGACACCAAAAGAATGTATAGTGGTTATGCAGTATGGGATAAATCACCAGTCACAGGAAAGTAGCAGGGAAACTGTAAGCAGAATAGCTCTAAAATGGCTGGGCAACAGAGACAGAAAAGCTGCATTTTAAAAGACAATTGGTGATGACAAAATGGAAGAACAGATGATAAGTATTGTCATTTTCCGTTTCTATTTTTTTTTTTGTTTCTTTTCAGTACAAGTGTATACACAAGTGAAACAAAAGAGCTTAAACAGGTCTTAAACTTTAATTCATCCAATCAGGAAAGATACACTTCATAATGTTTATTACTCCATGCACTTACATGCGGTGCAGTTTCTTAAGACTAGACTTTAACTGTGTACCCTTTTGAAAATATGTATATTTACTTCTTTTTTTAGACAACCATATATCCACTGTCTGTGTGTGTACATTCTACATTCAAAGTGGCTTTCATTTACTTTCAGGAGAAAGCTAGGCAATAAATCACTGAAAGATAACATAGCATAGGTACAAACAACTGCAGGAAAAATTTATTACCTTTAACTTTTGTCTTTTAACTTTCTAACTGCTGCTGTTTGTTATTCTTTCATCACATACCAAGCAGTCTCACTTTCATTAATCTTTTATGTTGGGAATACATGGTGACTTAACTCACTCTCCACTGCTGATATTCAATTTCTATCCGTTTCACAGAATCATAAAATCATTTAGGTTGGAAGGGACTTCAACCTCTCAGCTAGAGCAGGTTTCCCAGAACTGTGTCCAGTGAGGCTTAGCAGATCTTCAATATGTGTGCAAATGTAATTCCACCTACCACTAACTCAGAATGCACCCATCTACCCAATATGGAACAACCTATCTTTGCACAGAAATAATGACTATATGATGTAGTAGCAGAAATTCAAAGTGCTGGAGTATTTATATTAGTCCAACAAAAAAAAACTTTCCAGCACACAGGAACAAAGCCTGTAATTTTGTTGCAAATTGTGCTATTATTTCTTTCTGATGAAAACATTGACATAAAACATTTTTTAAATGCTTTGGAATGATTAGAAATCCTTCTACTATCCCTGTAACTGAAAAAAAAAAACCAAAATAGACAAATAAACAAACAAGCAAGCAAACAAAAACCCGAACAAACAAACAAAACAAAAAAACAAAATCCAAACCTTAAGTATATTGGCTATTCTGTCATTTGTTTGTTTGTGTTTTTGTTTGTTTTGGTTTATTTTTTTTCTCATCCAAAAATAAACGTTATCCCTAGGAAACATTTAGTGAGAACATTTTGCATTCATAAACTGATGTTCCTTGTTTAAGTAGGGAAATAAATACAACTTTCAAACAGTAAGGCAAAATTTGGAGGACAGTCAGGTAAGCATGAACCAGGAAAAGTCTATATTCTATCTAAATTCATATAATAACCAAAGAGGTGACAACTCAGATACATGCACCTAATTACCAAGCAAAATGCTTTTAGTATCCTCTAGAACAGAACATATGTTATTTATAACTGGGACCTAAAATAAATGAAAGTATAGACTTCATTTAGAATTGATATTATGTATTATTAACTGTGTTACACTCTAGTGTCGTCTAGAGCTGTGATTCTTTTGTGTTTTCTGCAAATACTAATTTGTATCATCAACCCTATATAGATACCTTATGTAGCCTAGATTTTCCTAAATGACACCAAAAAACTATGTAGCAATACTATTTTAACATTTCAGCAGCATTTCACTCTGGCTTCCATTAATTAGTTTTCCATTGGGTAAAATGGGAATTGGGAGAACTAGCTGATTTAAAGATACTTTTAAGTAGATGCCTCCATTCATATGTCCTAATCTTGAACCAGACCTTTCTCTTCATGGCTTATGGCTTATTTTAAAATATTTTGCATATTTCATCATATATAATTTCTCCAAGCCTTTCTTTAAAAGGCTGATAAATAATGACACATGCATCTCTACATCCTGGCATGCTTATAGCAGCTTAAATACCTAGATATAAGAGTCCTAAAAAAGGAATTAACAAAAAAAAAAAAAAAATCCTGTCACATCTACATCATATCTGTTTTGTCTTATTAATTTACTGATATCTGAACTTCTGTTCCAAGGTTTGCCTCAAGCTCTGTATGCAGTTGAGGTTACAGATGTTCATCTGAAATGGTTATTGCAGTAATTTCCTGGATTAGTCTAGCCCCGACTCTTCTGATATTAGCACTACTTATGTGTTCTTAACATTCTTTGGAATCTTACATATTAAAGGAGAATTATTCAAAATTTCTACTGCTATTGTATCTTGATTTGCTTTTCCTCAATGTATAGGAATAAATCATGACCATCCCAATAGACTTGTTAGATTTCTTTCCACATCATTATTTAAAGTACTGTATCATTAGCCTAGCTGGACATTTCATAATCATAAACAAAGCTGTTAAAACATTAGAGGATTGTGAGTGCTTCTGTTTTCTTTTTACTCACTTTGAGTGTTTTTTTCATCAATTATGAGAGAGTTTAATTATTAGTGCCCTGTAAAATAGTTTGCCCAATTGTGGCAATATAGCTTGCTTTTCTCACTTCTTCACTGTTTATCAGCAATCGTTAAAAAAAAAAAAAAAAAAAAAAAAAAGGGGGAGTTAAAGTGAAAAGGACAAACTGGCAAAGCTGAAACCACTGTATTTAGTAGATACATCATTCTGTTTGTACTGGGCCTTGTTGTAAGAAAATAACATTAAATTAAAATCAGAAAAGTGATTATACTTCTTGGGTTTTGTTGGTTTGTTTTCCTTGAATTATTGATGTGTTTACTCTGCTGTTTTCTGACTGAAAAATAAATAGAAAATAAGGCTTATAATCTTGAGGAAAATCTCTGGGGCACAATAGATGCTCGAGGCAGAGATTCTTCAAGACTTACAGATTAAAATAATACACTTATCTTACCTTGTTATCTCACCTGTGTTAATCAGCATTGCCTCTGATTAAGGTTACTTGGACAGCACACAGAGCTACATTTTTGTTCTGTGCTAATTTTGGAATCTTCTTAATTGCTGTTGTGGTGTACATATGTTTGAGGACTGAATGCTGCTCTCCATGCTAGATCTCCATTTTTCATATCAGACTGTAATATTTTGTTAGATGTCTACTGAATTTTAGCTGTTGTTCAACTGCACACTTTTCAACACTTATTTCCTCAGTTTTGCAGGAGACAGTGCTGTAAGTTATAAATTTTCATTTTTCATTCTTGTGAATCAAACATGTCTTTTGAGGTAGTTCAGTATCTTGAATTTCATGTCACTACTTCAGAGCATAAATTGACAAGACACTAATAAATGGATTCAAAATTTGAGAATGCTTGTATCCACTGTTTCAATTCAGCCCAGTTTCTACTGAGCCTTGTAATACTATAAGTGACTGGAAATATCAGCCATAGAATGACATGTTATATTCTCTCTACCTCTCTTCTGGATTCCTTCAGTCCTTTGTAAATATATACAATTCATCATTATCTTAACTAACAAAATGATGAGAACAAGAGAAAAATTCTTTAAGCAAAAACAACTGTAAGAAGATGAAGCACTAATTCTTTACAGTGCATAGCAATTAAAGCTTAAGACTTCAATAAAGCAAAGAGAAGAGCAGTAAATAAAGTAGCTTCTTTGCAAAAGACAGCTGTTGATTACCTATTTGCTTTAATTGCAATACCAATGTCTCCTGTTTCAGAAATAAATATGCTTTTTCTGCTTCAACATTGTCTTGACACAAGAATCTTTCTTAACATCATGTTCTCATGTTTGACATTAAATGAAAAAATACTATTTATTGTAAATCAGTCTGAATATTATATCAAGTCTTGAATTGTGCATTAGGAGTGGTTTCCAAAGATCACTTACAACATTTTTCATATAATCTTAATATAGCACTGCTTCCCTGGGAACGAAATAATCATGTCAAGTATGCTGGGGAAAAAAACCCACACAAAACCAAAAACAAACAAACAAAACAACAAAACAAAACAAAAACAAAAACAAAAACAAAAACACAAACAAACAAAACCCAAACCAAACAAAAAAAAACCAAACCAAAACACAAAAAACCCCACCCTTGTAAGCTTACCACTGCCATTGTGCAATCTCAATGTATAAAATATTCTGGTTTTATTGAAAGTGAACAAAAGGTTCAAGTGTGTGCTTGCTCTGAATAAAAACAAGAATATCTTTGAAGATGTACAAATTTGTTTGGCTTGAAAACTCATAAAATTTCAGTTTCTCAAGAAAGTTTGCTGCCTCATGAGTCTGACTGGGAGTAAATTATTGTGAGAGGCAATTATCTTCTTTTTTCTAAAGCCTGAGAGTTATTAGAACAAGTTAATTAAAATAAATGGGGGTAAAAGGGAGGAAGTACAAGGCAAAATGCTACCTCTCCGTAACAGCTGTCATCCACTGGAAGAATGGAGCTGTTAATCTCAAGAATGCAGCTTGTGTAGGCGGTTTCCTCAAAAAACAAATCCCAAAAATATGGAACAGATCAAGATGCTATGAAATTCTTTCCTGTCAGATCAAAATGAGTTATATACTAACTTCAGTAGTTGCAAAACAGAGTAGTAGTATGATAACAATTACATGAAAATCCAAGAGACCCTTACAAACGTACCTTAATAAAAAAATGAAATGAAATGAAATGAAATGAAATGAAATGAAATGAAATGAAATGAAATGAAATGAAATGGAAGTACTCGATCAGTGTTTCTTCTTCAGTGAAATCTCACATTACATCTTCATTCTTGTTATGTGTAATTCTGATGGGAAGATGTAAATATTTACCTTTTTGAAAGCATTTGAGATATATTAAATAATATTTATTCTGTGTTAAATTCAAGGAAAAATAAAGAAATAATAATAATAATAATAATAATAATAATAATAATAATAATAATAATAATAATAAACCCCTTTGGCTTCCTGCCACAGCTATAAGTGATTGTAAGAAATTACTATGACATTGCAGAAATGCTGTGTAAGTTCCATGCTACTTCATTGTGCCTACACTCCAACTGCAGATTTCAAAAGAATAAATCAAATAACTTAGGTTGAAGGAAGCATTTAGACACATCTAGTCAACTGCCTGCTCAAAGCAGGGATAATGATGTGCCAAAGGCTCATAATTTTAACTATTTCTGTGTGAATCGTAAAAATCTGAACTGTAATTTTGTTTTTTTTGTAAGGAAGTAAATGGCAATCCTAATTGGTATTAGGAAATATCAAAAAGATATGTTTAGATTTGGCTCTGGCTAAACTTCAAAGGTATTCAAACTCTTCCTAACTTGCCTATCTCATTTACCAAATATCTTTTTTCTTCATCTGTCATCATCTTCATGGTTATCTGTGTCTTATAGCATATTTCTGGTCTGTTTAGGTGACATGAAACTTTAATTATTACTGTATATTGTGTAATTCAGTGCTTTGGAAAACAGGTCTGTTTGCTAATACTGAGATGAACATTTTGCAAAGACATGGCTATTTAATACAGTGTCCTGGTTTTGTTAAAAACAAGTTTCTCTTTTAGTGAATTTGCCTGTCAGCTAAAGCCTTCTTATTAGCTGCATTTTCCTGAAAAGCTAGATACATGTTTTGGTAGACATAGCAATGGTATGCAAAGTCATTGATAATGATGCATCTCATGAGATATGCAAGCAGGAGGTGAACTGAAACTGACCAACTGAGTATACCATCCCATTCATGTGAATACTTCATATAAAAGTGGGAGATCACGAGGATCTCATCCCTTTTTCCTTGTGGCTGACATTAGGAGAGGACCTTGCGAGTCATCCCTGTGAAATGAGGCCTAGTGACAGACTGGATCCAGTTCCAGTTGACTGCAGAGACCAGTCCAGGACTTCAGGTGCCGGTCCTTCATCTGCCAGAGCAGTTGCCGGGACTTTCAAGATTGGTTTTGTATATTTTGTATTATTTTCTCTATTTATATTAGTAGCATTAGTAAAACATCTTTAATTTTTCCAACTCTCTTCTCTCTGTCCTTCTTTCCCTTTCAATCACCTGTCCTTAGTGGGAAAGGAGGAGAGGCAGGGCCTAAAGGGGGAAGCAGGGGGAGAGAGGGTTAACAATACATCTGCTACAGTTTATTGTCACCCCACAATCAAACCTCAACATACAGAAATTAAGTTGTAATTACACTTCTGGCTGCAGAGGTGAACTATTAGGCTATACATTCCAACTTTGAAGGTCACGGAATGGAAAACTTGCTATCAGCTCATTCTTCATTCAGTAGAAAGGTAACTAATCCTGAAACCTATAAATTGCTTTATGTTGCTTTTGGAACCATGATTAGTAGTAGCCTGTATTGATATGTAGTCAGCAGTTACTTTTTTGACACCAGCTTGATTAGATCATCATCAGAGTGTCTACCATGAGCTATGTAGCAAAGTAGAATACAGGAGTGGAACAGTTATTATGGGTAATCTGATTCAAGATTACTGTTTTGTATGCAGAGGAACAATGAGGAGTATTTTAGAGAACAGATGAATATGTAGAAGTTTTTAATGGTTTTATTACATTTTATATTAGACGGAGTCCTTTAAAAATAAGGATGGGTAGTTCATCTTGCCTTGGAACAGGAGTTTGAACTAGGCAACACTCGGGAATCATTCTAAACTCTACCATCTATTATTTTTATTATTTAGTGTAAAAAAAAAAAAGTTCTAAATGCTTTAAAGTCTTTTCTAAACTAAAGAAATTGCTGGTTCTCAGTCAAGCAAAGATAATAAAGTTTTATTTGCTTTAAGTTTCAACAGTGTCTGAAGAATAAAATTGGAGAAGTAGCCAAGAAAGACACTGAAAAATAGCTGAAATGGTAGGACATTTCACATAACATAATGTTGCTGCATAGAGTTTTAACTATCTAATGCTTCTGTATTGAATTTGTATGGCAAAGTTTTGGCAGTGGGAGAGCTACAGGGCTGACTTCTGTGAGAAGATGCTCTAAGCTTCCCACATGTCCAATAGAACCAGTTGCAGTCGGCTCCAAGATGGACCGCTGGCCAAGGCTGAGACCAGCAGTGATGGAGGTAACACCTCTGGGATAACATAGTTAAAAAGTATGGAAAAAAACTATGCAAGAGCAGTCAGAAGGGGATGAGGTGCTCCAGAAATTGAAGCAGAGATTCTTCTGCAGCCCGGGTTGCAGACCATGGCGAAGTAGGCTGTCCACCTCTAGGTCATGGAGGTCCATGGTGGAGCAGATATCCACCTGCAGCCCATGAAGGACCCGATGCCAGAGCCAGTGGATATGTCTGAAGGAGACTGTGACACTTTGGGAGGCCAATGCTGGAGAAGGCTCTTGGCAGGACCTGTAGACCTATGGAGAGAGGAGCCCACGGTGGAGCAGATTTACTGGCAGGGCTTGTGACCCCATGGGAGACCTATGCTGGAGCAGTTTGTGAGGAAATGTACCCTGTGGGAAGGACTCACATGGGAAAAGTTCGTGGAGGACTATCTCCCCTGGGAGGAATCCCATGCTGAAGCAGGGGAAGAGTGTGAGGAGTCCTCCACCTGAGGAGGAAGGAACAGCAGAAACAATGTGTGATGAACTGACTGCAACCCCTATTCCCCATCTCCCTGCACTACTGGTGGAGAGGAGGTAGAGAAATCTGAAGTTAAGCCTGGGAAGAAGGTGGGGCAAGGTGCTTTAAGATTTGGTTTTATTTCTTATTATCCTACTCTGAATTTATTGGCAATAAATTAAAATAATTTTCTCCAATTCAAGTCTGTTTTGCCCACGACAGTAAATGCTGAGTGGTCTGTCCCTGTCCATATATCAACCAACAAGATTTTCATTATATTTTCTCTCCCCTCTCCACCCAAGGAAGGGGAGTGATAGAGAAGATTTTATGGGCACCTGGTGTCCAGCCAGCATCAACCCACCACACCCTTTGGTTTTGTTTTTTTTTTTAATAAACTGTAGGGTCATATGTTGATATAATTTGAGCAACAAGATTGAGCTAGTGATTGGTTTGCTTTACTTTCTCCATCATGTTTCATCCCATTTCCCATCACATATATTTTTGCATTTTTCTCAATGTTGTGCACTCCTCAGAACATGTACCTTTTGTCTTTAATTTGCCATTGAAATAAGCAGCACTCATCAATTAGTCATCTAAATAATTATCAAATATCCAAATGTTACAGCCTTTTCACAGAGAGAGCATCTGCATTATTTCTTTTTTTTTCTTAGATTTGCCATCATACCAACATTATTTTATTTCTCTCTGGTCTGATCTTCAAGCAGCTAGACTTTATGTCCACGTTTCTTCAGAAAATAAAATTGCATTGTTTAGTCTTCAGTGTCAAATAAAATGCAAGTCAGCTGCCTCCTTTACAGTCAAACTAAATTTTTTAAAAAATATAATGATCTCCTATACTCTCTTCATTACAGATTGCTTTAGTTTTCAATATGCTATTCTTATTGTTTTAAAAGAAAAATAAAACAGAATAATGTAGTGAAATTCTTGGGCTTTCTTGAAGTGGCAACCATAGCACGAGATTTACAAATCAGATGCCCTTGCATACCTAGCAATGGCTTTCAGTAGTTTAGAGTAGGAATTTCACAGGTTGCAATAATTTTAATAAAATCTCTTGTGTGCAATAACAACATGTGTCCTATTTTATGTTACAATAACTTTCATCTTAAAGGAGCTCATTTAGATGGTAGGTAAGTATTCCTAAATACAGACAAAGAATTTCATATTAAACTCAGGAGCAATCTTGTCTTTTATTTTTTTTAGATGTTTCTTATAAAGAATACAATCATAACCTTCAATAAATGATGCTGTGCTTTAGAAATAATCTTGCCATTGACTGCAGAGTATAAGCTGTGGTCAAACTGAAAACTGAACAAAAAGGTTGCAATACAGATCATATTGCTCTTATGTCTTTCATTTCCTATAGCTCCATCTGTATTTGAGTCTTTGGGATGAACTGATTGAAGTCTGTGGTGTTTCACCTACTCTCAGGAAGTCTGAATTGCCAATTATATTTCTTATGATAACAAATCAGAGTGGCAGAAAAGTTCATCTATGCAGGATAAGTGAGGACCTCATTAGAGCATGAACATTGTGCAACTAAGAACAGGGAAAGACTTGTATTTTTCAAACTGCAGTTATAGTAAATGGTTCCTAGAGCACAGGCCTTTAAGTTCTAAACAACCTACATATGGACATATCCATGAATAATTAAACTCTGTATTAAACCATGAAAGAATATGTACTGTCATGCATATTAAACAAGAAAACATAATACAAGAGTTTTGGTTTTGGTTTTTTTACTGGTGCTTTCAGACTTTTCTTTATTATGTTTCGGAAAATATGCACATGAAGTGCAAAATGTCTAAGCCAATATTACTTAAAGAAACTAGTATTCCTATCACTACAAGTACCTTTAGCTTCAACCTGATTATTGGTAAATTGTCCCAATAACAAGGAGCACATATATTTCACATTACATTACACATTTCTGGTAAAAATGTATCAGAAATACCCCAAATTCATATTTGGACAAGCTGTGAGTGGCATCTTACCTCCTTGCATCTTGGGACCTTTGAAAGAAGATGATGGTGAATAGGTAGGATGGGTCTCACTGCCTTTGAGGACAGTTATAGTGTTTGGGTTTTTTTGTGCAAATTGATAGAAAGTACTTCAACAACACTATTAAAAGAAATTACTAGTGTACAAAAAGGGGAAAAAGGGTTGTATCAACATTTTATTACTCATTTTGCATGAAATTTCTTTTCTTTTTTTTTTTTTTTTTTTTTTTTAATGAAACAACTATCTGTCTTCAGTGTGTCCTACTTGAATTAGCTTGTGGAAAATAAATGACAACAGCGAGATTTGAACTTAGATACCATGCAAGCCTGCATACCAGAAAATTTCTTGTGTATTCTTCAATAGACTCAGTCCTGTTTGATAATGTAAAGGAACTTGTTTTAATTAAAAAAACTAAACAATAATAGACATGGTATGCCACCAGTGGATCAGGTCCAGATCCATGTGGAGTGTCCAGCCAAGAGAAGCAGGAGAGGGCACCAGAGAAAGGTCTGGTCCAAAGTCTATTGAGGAGACAAGCCAGAGACAAGCTACAACCTGTGTCCAAAAGATCTATAAAAGAAATTAGCTGTCTCCAGCACAGGCCTGTAGATCTGTAGAACTAGCATCTGGGATGTTAGGCCAGAGATAGAGCCAGAGATGAGGCCACAGTGGGGATCCAAAGGATCCACCCAGGCTACAGGGCTGGAGAAAGGCACAAACGCAACATTACTCACGTCAGGACTCTATGACAATGCCTGAGCTGAAATGAGGTCCTGGAACACGGGCAGAGGTGAGAGGAGGCCCCAGGAGGAAGCTGAACAGGGGCAGTGATTGTTTTTCATACCCTCAGGGTCCTGACAGAAGTCTCCCTTCGCCCTCCCCTGAGCAAGTGGTGTTCTCCCATCTCACAGAGTTCTGGGCTCAGAAGTGCATTGATCCGATTGCTATAGGGCACAAGAGGTCTGTTTCAGGAGATGCATAGCAAGGGCAGGGAACTGGGAAAGGGGTGTGGGTCAGACTGGAGTTCAGAACCAGGTTAAGATCACAGCAAGGCCATGGGATCATATCAGGATCATGGCAAAGGATGTTTGGGAGTTAGAGGGAGAACTTGGAGAAGACAAGCAGAGTCCTGTGGGCCAGTCCCCATGGTGTCTGTCTCGGACACCTAAACTGGCTGGCAAGGCACAGCCAGGGGTGACAGCTCCCTCAGGGCTGAGCCAAGCACTGTGCTGTAGGGCTTGAGTCTGGCAGGCAGTACCAAAGCCAGTAACAAGGCCTACCAACAGCCCTTCACACTTTGGATGAGCATTCAGCCAAATCTGGGATCAGTTACCACCAGGAGCATGGGGCTACCAAATGGCAGTCTGAGAAGTTTATCCAAGGGGTCCATCCAGGCATCAGTGATTGGAGACAAGCTAACAGCAATGTAGGCCTGAAGGGTCTGTCCAGGAGACACAACTGGAGACAAGCACATTTACAATAGGTCTCACCACACCTGGGCTGAAAAAGATATTCTGGGCTTATGGGTACAAAGGGTGTGTGGGGACTCAGTCAAAGTTGGCCAGCTGGTGCACTTCAGACCCTGACATGGATGTTAGCCTCTACTTCTGTTTTCAGTTCATTGTTGATTACTGACATTTCAGCAGTGTAAATATTTTTCTACAGTCAAGTGGATTTTTCTATGGACAGGTCTAAGTTTGCTTTTTGCCTTCAAAACTGGAATCTGAGGTATGCTAGTAAGAACCATTGGTTCTGCAGATTGTGACAGCATGTATAATCACCCTAATACCTATGAACATCCCTGGTGATCTAAAACACTTTTAAAATCAGTTGTAAAAAGTAGAACAGAATGTGATCACTATTCTGACCAATAGCCTTGGAACCAACTGAGAATTTGTAGTTGGGTGACTACCAAATGAGAGCATTGAGAATATAGACACTGTCCACAAAAATGAGATTCCCAGACAACCTGGCAGGATCTTGACACATGCATTTTTGCTATTAATGCACATTTGCCTGCTAAAAGTTACAAATTCTGAATTAGTAAAGTGGAGTTTAACAAAGTGGAAGGAAATATGGTCTTCTCATAAAGGTTGAAAGGAAAGTGGATGAAAGCTGGATGAATTTCAGAAGTTCAAAGACACAGTAGTGAAGCTGGCAAGAATATGTTCAAAGTCCAACAAGTACTTTTATTTTCTCTTTTAGCTACAACATCCAGTGTTGAAACTGGCTGGAATCCTGCCTGCTACTATATAATGAGGGCTTCCTGTAAAGCTTAGGCACAGAAGAACTATCAGAAATATAAAATTTGGATATGGATTTAGCTAAACTGGGACAAACTGGAAACAGGTAATTAGGGATGGGGCTTTCTGAGAGAAGACAGGAGAAAGGAAGGGATCAAAGTGGATTACAGTACAAGCATGGAAAATGGAGAGAAGGGGGGAATGGAAGGGGCTAGTTGTGTGCAAACAAGCTGCTGATCAGTACACTTGTCTGACTGAGCCCTGCACCTGATCAATGTCATCTGTCCTATCTTCTTATTAAATTATATTCTTCACTATTTTCTGTGCAATTTCACTGTCTGTTGTCTGTGTGCATGAACCTAGATGCCTGCAGTCGGAAAAGGGGACTCATCACAGCAAATTTGTAGGTCAGGGGTGCCTGCAGCTCTAGAGACTGGAGTGTATTTTCCACTAGGGAGTTCCAATCCCCTGTGTGTGTACATGTTTTCACAAGTGAACTCCAAACTTGATTAGAAAAGAAAACAACAGCACTGACTGGCTGTATGTGAGAGCTGTAGGTGTTTATGTGGGTGCCATGACAACCCTGCTTTCTGTTTGTGTTAGTTTTTGTGGCCAGACACGGTGATTGGGAGTGTGTTTGTTATGCGTGCATGCATCTCTTCAGCTGCATCTCTGGAATACGTGTTAAGTCTTGCTGTTGCCCAGACCTGCCAACAGGAACAACAGCAGCTATGTACGTCTCACTGAGATGGGAGAAAACTCCCAGGTCCGACTGCACAAGTTTCAGCTTCAGAGGCGTGGGGAGGCAAAATCCCCACAGCTCTGAATTCCATGCATATGACAACTCCCTTGACAGGGTTTGTTTCTGACAGTCTGCTCTAAAGCTGAAGGAGCTGCATATTCAGACAGCATAAGATCTGAGATAGTCAGCAGAAGTTTGAAATCTGGTAAGACAAGGAAGACATGGCATTTGTTTAAATGGTATAAATAAGCAATCCAAGTGCCAAAGAAGAGTTTTTTCTCATTCTTGTGCTTGGCACACCAATGTACATACAGAACTGAGCACGCCAAGAAAAGCTACAGTGCTTGGTCAATTGTTTTTCCGTGTTACCAGACTCTTATTAGTTAATTTAATATGACACTTCTAAACTAACCCATGTATAGACTGTGTAGTTTTGGCTAGTAAAGTTCATTTTACTATATCCCATATTTCTTAATAATGTGATAAATAACACCTTCTCTTTCCTTGACTGTGATATTTTCCTGCATATCAAATGTAACAGATCCAACATGACTGACAAAATGTACAAAAGAAAGAAATTTAATATGAGCTACACTTAGCAAGTCCAGAGTTAATGTCTGGGTTCAGTGGCTCCTTGTGGACTTGTCAGGGGGATCCCAGGGAGTAGGCAGGGATACCTGGCAGCCTGGGTATATCCCACCACCCCATAGGAGCAGAAGAGCTGTAGCAGTCCCAGTCTCAGAAATCAGGCACTTCCACAGGGATGGGGACAGTAACAGGCTAAGGCTGGGCTGGGACATGGGCTCGAGAGTGGGCCCAGTTTGGTGAGGCCCATAGCTGGGCAGGGCAGTACTGTTGGGAGCTGGAGACCAGCCCTGCTATGGCATGGTTGGAGCAGGGTTTGATGGCCCTGGGGGGCTGACATGGGGTTCTGCACTGTGGGCAGATGGGAGAGCACTGGGGTTTTGGGCAGGGCCAGTCAGGCCTGGTAGTGCCTCTAGGGCCTTGATTGCTAAAAGCTGTATGTAAATCTCTAGTTTAAAATTTTTATTTTGGGGTTCTATGCTTTGTGTTAGTATTGTGTTTCACTTCTACACCTTTCTGAGATTGAGTTTGATCAACTGTATTCCACATAAATCGAGGAGAAATGTATGAGATGACTGATTTCATTAACGGATTTTCTGAACAGAAAGGATGAACAGTTTCTTATATATTATTAGAGACACCAAGGGAGTCTTTGTATAATCTCATGAATTTCATCTTTCCATACTGTTTCTTTACTCTTGATCTTTACTACTACTGTAATTCAAATTTAAGATACCATGCAATCCATTATGTGAGATACTCACTGTAGGAAATACCTACTTTTTCTTTATAATATCAAATATTCCCCATCAATCACCAGAGCTGGAGTTAAGTTTCTGTCTTATGTGGCCTGCAATACAGAAATAGACTGTGTTGGGGAAGGTGGATGAGTATGAAACCTGTTACAGTTTTAGCAGTAATGATGGTTCTTACTTGGCGGGCACTCAGAACTGATAGGCAGAAATAAACATTCCAAAAGTCAGTAAAAGAAGGATGGCACATGGAATGGGTGGGCAATTTTCTACATTTCTAATAACTGTTCCTGTGAGGCTTTTACAGGGTCAACTAAAAAATAAACTGTGTTTGATTTTGCTTTATTTTTTCATTATTTTTAATACAAAGATATCTTATCTAGCACCTAGTACTATATTCAAAACTAAATGGTTTACAGTTGTTGATGAAGTGTCTTTGTCTGTTACAGCTCTTACAGCACTCATATAACATTGTAAAAACCTTTTTCTTCAAATGTCATACATCTGAAATATTATATAGAGTGTAGATTTCCAGGTGGACCAGAAAGCTAAGTCTAAATACTTCACTACAATAAATATTAATTAATGTGATATCATCTTACAACATACACATTTCATTAAGAATGTTTGAATAGTTCAAAATTAATTATATTTCTCCTGTATTTTGTTCTTCTATAAACTGATACTGTTCCCGGAGTTTGAGGCTTTGTTGTAATCTCTTCTGACATACATATTTCAAATTATTTTCTTAAAACTAGATTAACACTAAGTAGGCAACACTAGTCTTACGCTGTGGGTTGTTTTTTTTTTTAGTATAAAATCTAATCTAAAATATAAGGATGAATAAAAAGAGACAGGATGATCTGCAGATTTTCTCTTTCCACATGTACTGACCTGGGCAAAAAGATTTCCCATGGAAAACTCTCTAACCTACTTTCAAGTCATGCATTTAAATGTAGTATAGATTTATTTAAACAAGAAAGGAATAGTCATCTGGTTCACTTTGTTTTATGATAAGGAAAGAAGAGCATCTGTAGTTTCAAGAGCAGAGATTCTTTTTTAATTTGCAGTTTCAGACTGGCAGTCAATGGACCAGGATATCAATCTTATTTTTGATCTTGCTATTGACCTAGAAGCAAATCCAACGCTCAAATAAAGATTGTCTTACTTAGGGTCAATTTAGAGATTGCAATACATGCAATGAAAATTTAAAATAGAATGAATACATTTCGTATGTAAGCTGTATTTGAAGTCCTGCTGTTTAACAACAGTATGGTCTATTGCATATGCTGTACGTCTGAGGCACATTATGTCTCACATGTATTTTCCTTTGAACAAGTAACCCTTAGTTCCTCCATTGTATGATATAAATAATGATTCTTAATTACTAGGTTTGAAAACGTACTATGTGCATACAGGACATTTTAGGCAAAGGTAAAAGAAAAAAAAAATATTATACTTGTAAATCACATCACCATAAAAACCCATAGATCTTTAGAGGTATTCTTTTCTCAGCTTTTCAGAAATATATACAAGAAGGGTAAGATAAAATGTAGGGGAATGTTGAGGTTAAAGGGCACTGGTATAAAGAGGATAAGAAACTGGGGTTTAATTTGAAAAAAACTGCGAAATAAACTTACTCTTCTGTAAGACACACAGATATAGTTGATACCTTTTTTGAATCACAGAGAAGAAAAAGAATGATCAGTGGGAAACATAGTAATAACTTCTGGATTTTTTGTTTCACTTCCATTATTCACTGTTCTCTATTTTCTCTGATGTAAATTTTATATTAAAAATAAATGGCAAAAAGCATTTTGAAAGGTAATGCCAATGCCATCCTATCCTAGTCTCACTATGGTTCTTTCTATAACAAAAAAGATGCAGTCCCACCAAGAAGCTACCAGTTTATGGTAATCAGTTTCAACATCTGAATCATCTGATGAGTAGTGTGCTGTAAGTTATACACCTGTTATCTTCAATTTTAGTAGAGTCTGTTTCCTTAAATCGGTCGTATTTTTTACTAGAGGCAAAGCTATAAAAATCAAAATATTGGTGCTTATTTCTCAAAATTCTTGCACTTTCACTAGACATTTATACCCAGACAAGTATAAAGTAAACACAAACCTATTTATGTTCTGAAGGGCTTCTATTCCCGTTTTGTATTTAAGGTAACATTCTACAACACCTAATAGGTATGGTTAACATTCAACTGCCTGCAGTCTGAGCACTAATTGTCTGTGACAGGACGTTTTCATCTACCATTTATCACCAAAGGAGATGCTGTGCTTCATCTTCACATCGCGTAAGTGACAATAAGGGGCAAAGCACAAAAGAGAAACAGTCGCTGTACTTTGCAACTGTGCTGATATTACATGGAAAGATGAGAGAAAGTTATAAAGATGAATATTATTTAACATTAGCTATTTCAGCAAGACATACATGATGACTCAGTAGAAAAAAAATATATTAAAAAAAAAAAAGAGAGAGAGATATTTAAAGTGTCTTTTTGCAAAGCAGTGGGGCTGTGTTGTCTGTAGATTTAATAAAGTGAAACTATCTCCAGCTCCGGTAAAAAAAAAAATCTGTTCTGCATGGCTGCTGCAGTGACTGTGGATCACTGCTCTGAGAGGTTGTACAGCTTCTTTACTGCTTCATGAGTTTTAGCTGCATCATCAGCAGAAATCTTTGTCTCAGTGGGTAACATAATTCTTAAAAAAATTTAATAGAAGGAATATCAGACATTCAGCTATGGTGAAAACAGATGCTATATTAGGCAACATTTTCAAAAGTAGGTGATCTAGTTCATACTTAAGGACTCAAATAACTTTTCATACCTAAATATAAAACTAATAATCAAACAATAGCATACAAATTTGAAAATTTTAATCACTACCAGTACTAGTTCTTTCGTTAATCTTTGACAGTCTTTAAGATAAAATATTCTCTGACACTGATAGTCTTGCTTCTTTATTACTCCTGAGAAGGTATTACTGCCAATTTGGTTACATATATATACATATATATATATATATATATATATAAAACTAAAAGTATATCCTAGCTTCTGAGTAAAAAGGTTCTTAAATTACCTTTGGCTATCACATACAATTACATTTCCACTACATAAATACCCAATTTAAGACTTGCCTTGTACTAATGCCTCTAAAAAGAAGACTGGCTAATGCCCAAATTAAGTGCCTGGATAATTGGATGTACCTTAGGGCATGAGCCCAAGATTCTCAGCTTAGCTTAGTATTCACTCTTGACTTTTCTAAGACAACCATATCTTTGGTTCTCTTCTGGGCTTAACATAGAGAAAATCAGGCTGTGAAAGGATGAGGAAACAGTCATCACTGTTAGAAATAATTTTTTTCTCTACTGTGCTACAAAGTTTTCTAATCTACAAACTAAAATAGTAAAGCACTTCCTGTAATCTCTTGTGCTTTTCTTAGAAAGAATGTGGTATTATCTACCTATCTATCTATCTATCTATCTATCTATCTATCTATCTATCTATAATCTGCATGTGGAAAAAAGCATTAATCATCCCATGAGTGACAATCATCCTATGAGTGACAATCATTATGCAAGAGTCCCAAAACCAATTTACAGAAATGGTTAATTTCAGCTCCCTATAAAGTAATGTTGATGGTTTTGAAATAACTCATGGGCTTAAAGCTATATTTAGCACTCTGCAAACAAACTCTTAGAGGAGCAGAGCTTTATTGCCCAACATCTAAAAGGCAGTACATTGTTATGTTTACTTGTCCTGTGATAGAGTATGAGATAGGATGAAAAGAGGGGAGACACAGAGAATGCTTTGTAATAATTTTCAAAGAACACTACACTTAGAGATGTGGTTGCAGATGTGGCAAGAGTGGCAGGACTTAATTTATTAGAGAGTTATAAATCTGAAAATCACATTTGTTCTTCAGCTAGAGTTGTAGTATAGTTGGGTATCAGGACTATGCTTGTATGTTTATTGACAGGCATGTAAGTCATTAATTCATTGGGTGATACAGGAACTCACCAGCCAGTTATCTGGATATATGATGTAATGAACTGGTGTGAGACAACCGACTAGCTTGAAAGACAGTAGACCTTTCCAATTAATATTAAACAGGAACCATCCAGGTGGGAATTTTGGACAGTTCTATAATTTCTTCCACCCCTCCCCACCCCCTGCAACTGGTTGCTACTGCATTTAGTTCAATTTGCATGCCTAAATGTGTTGACTAGCATCCTGAGTACAGTACCCAAAAGACTTGCTACAGAAGTGATCCAGGTGTGCATAGATACAATATTGGTAAAATGTTAGTAGAAAATATTTCTTCAGGAATGCCCATTTCAGATAGCCTTTTGTATATAGCTAAGATATTTAAGAGGTGTCTTGCATGCAGAAAAGGTGTATCAAGTGATTAAGCTGTGTCAAGTGATGCATGTGTTGAGGTGGTCACATGGGGCCTCAGACCACATGTATTACAAGCAGTGAGTAGAACAGTGGTTTAAAGAGCCTCTCTCCATCTAGCTGGAGATACCAGTGCATGAACCCTTGCAGCAGAGAGTCCCATTGCCACTGACCATTCTTTCTGAGAAATTTGTTTCCTGCACAAATGTTACCCTATTCCAGTAGCTCAATTACTTAGTTGTCACTTCTTAACACCCTGAGTGTCCATGCAAAACAGGAAAAGTAGAAATGCACAAGTAAACTGTCTTGTGAGTAGACTTGTTGACAATACAGTCATATTAACATATGAACTTATCAGATGGATGTTGTCTTAGATTTTTTCTAGATATGACATTAGGTGATTTCAGATTAGTTATTGCATTAATTCAGTATAAGACCTCAGGTAGATCATAGAATCATAGAATTATTTTGGTTGGAAAAGACCCTTAAGATCATCAAGTCTCACCAGTACTATTCAATATATTGCCAGTACTATTCAATATATTCATCAGTTACTTGGATAAGGGAATGAAGTGCTCTTTCAGCAAGCTCGCTGATGACACAAAACTGGGAGGAGTGGCTGACATGCCATTCAGGGAGAGCTGGACAGGCTGGAGAGAAAAATTTAATGAAATATGACAAAGGCAAGTGTAGAGTCTTGCAGCTGAGCAAGAACAACCCCAGTTGTGGAAAACCCATTGCAGAGCAGTGTAGGGGAAAGGAACATGGGGGTCCTGGTGGACAGCAGGATGACCACGAGCTAGTACTGTGCCCTCGTGGCCAGGAAGGCCAATGGTAACCTGGGGTGTATTAGAAGGGGGGCGATGAGTAGGCTGAGAGAGGTTCTCCATCCCCTCTACTCTGCCCTAGTGAGACCACATCTGGAATATTGTGTCCCGTTCTGGGCCCCTCAGTTCAAGAAGGACAAGTAACTGCTTGAGAGAGTCCAGCGCAGGGCAACAAAGATGATTAAGGGAGTGGAAAAACTCCCTTATGAGGAAAGGCTGAGGGAGCTGGGTCTCTTTAGCTTGGAGGAGACTAAGGGGTGGCCTCATTAATGTTTATAAATATGTAAAGGGTGAGTGTCATGAGGATGGAGCCAGGCTTTTCTCAGTGAACCAGTGGGTTCGAACTGGAACATAGGAGGTTCCACTTAAATATGAGAAGAAACTTCTTCACAGTGATGGTGACGGAACACTGGAACAAGCTGTCCAAGAAGACTGTGGAGTCTCCATTCTCTGGAGACATTCAAAATCTGACTGGACGCCTTCCTGTGTAACCTCATCTAGGTGTTCCTTCTCCAGCAGGGGGATTGGACTAGATGATCTTTCGAGGTCCCTTCCAATCCCTAACATTCTGTGATTCTGTAATTCTGTAATAATCTGACTGTAGCACTAAACCATGATTTTTAGACACCTTCAGGGATGGTGATTCAACCACTTCCACAGGCAGCCTGTTCCAGTGCTTCACAGCCCTTTCCATGAATAAATTTTTCCCAATATTCAATCTGAACCTTTCCTTGAGGCCTTTTCCTCTCATTCTATCACTTGCTACTTGGGAAAAGAGACCAACACCTCCTTTCAGGCAGTTGTGGAGAGCAATAAGGTCTCCCTTCAGCCTCCTTTTCTCCTGGCTAAATACCCCTATTTTCTTCATCTGCTTCTCATAAGACTTGTGCTCCAGACCCCTCACCAGCCTCATTGCCTTTCTCTGAACTGTCTCCAATACCTGAATGTTTTTCCTGTGGTGAGATGTCCAAAACTGAACACAGTATTCAAGGTGTGACCTCAGCAGTGCCAAGTACAGGAGAACAATCACTTCCCTAGTCCTGCTGACCACACTGTTCCTGACACAAGCCAGGATGTTGTTTGCCCCACCTGGGAACACTGCTGGCTCATATTAGTCTGGCTGTTGACCAATACCCCTAGATTCTGTTCTGCCAGTCAACTTTCCAACCACTCTTCCTGAAGCCTGTAGCATTGCATGAGGTTGTTGTGACCCAAATGCAGGACCCAGCACTTGATCTCGTTGAACCTCATACAATTGGTCTCAGCCCCAAAATCCAGCTGATCCAGATCCCTCTATTGAGTCTTCCTACTCTCAAGCAGATCAACACTCCCATCCAACTTGGTGTCATCTGCAAACTTACTGAGGGTGCACTCAGTCCCCTCATCTAGATCATTGATAAAGATATGAAAGAGAACTGGCCCCAATACTGGCCCAAATTCAGTGCTGTTATTTCACTTTACAAATAAAGGAAGTTATTCTTACCCTTTGGTTCAATTATTTCTGACTAGAAAAAGAAACTGCTTCTTCTCAGTAAAAGGAAATATGCCATAATTCCAATCTATAAAAACTATGAGATGTTGGCAAAGTTGATAAGAGTGTATAAACTAACTTTTGAGATGAAAACTTGGAAACTGCATTAACAGCTTTGTTTAATATTGCATGGGAATGCAAACAATCATTGCTGGAAATAAAAAATGCAATTTGACTTGGAATATTAATTTTAAAAGCGTTTGTAACAAGTCAAAAGTTTATTTTTGATGATAGTTGTTGGATTGCTGGCTACAGAAATACCTTCTTGCAGTGCACACAGCTCTCCTGCTAAAGAGCTATGTTGAAATATTGGGCAAGTAGTCCTAGAATGATTCTTTTGATAAATGGAGTATAGATCCAAATTTTAAGAACAATATTTAACATGTTTTTTTTTGTGAATATTTTGAGCCTGTCACTTTGGAACTAATGACTGACAATAAAATTGTACTTGGTATTGCTAATGGTTTGAAAATAATAGTATCTGTTGTGTTGCAGTTCTACAATTTCTACTTTTTGTTTTGGACATGTGATTATATAACAGCTAATGAGCTGATAAAAAAGTTAATCTACCACAATAATGATTTACTTTTTTTTTTTTAATTGTAATTAATTTACAGTAGTTGAAAGCTCTTGTGCAGCTAGTGACTGAAATAAAATGTCATTAATGATCAGCATAATGTCACATCCTCTAGTACTCGGGTTGCATACCATTGCACAAAACACCATTACACAAGCAAGAGCTTTTTGTTGTTGGGATCCATCCCAAAGCCTGTATCTATCACTTGAGAAGATCTCCAATACTGTTTGTTGGTAGGACAGAGAAAATATCTTGTGGCAGAATTAACTCAGGATTATTTTTAGCTTAATCCTGGGCATTTCAGACTTTATATCTATTACAAAGTAGAAGTCACATACTTGTAGGTCATAGTAATAATCTAGAATTTGCTTATTCTTACAGTAACTACATTTAGGGAAGAGCATAGGGGATCTTTCCATATAAGGTGGATTACAACCTCAGAAATCCAACAGAAGCCAGGAACTGACTCATGAGGTTACCTGACTCATGGAGTAGACACACAAAATCTACACACAAAGCTTAACTCTTGAGAAGCTGTAAGGAATGTGAATAGTATGAAATCTCTTAATTTAGGGTGGGCTTTTAATTTTTTATTTTTTTTTTTTATAGAAAACTAAAGTTTCAAGATGCTTGATGAAAAACCTGGAAGCAAAAGGATAAAAAGTGGATTGTATGTTAACAATAACCAACACATTAAAAAATAAAATCACTTGTTTTGAATTCTGAGTTTTACTGTTGATGCTTTTTTTTATTATTGTGGTTTGTTACCTTCTGTTCATTATTCAAGCAATTTTTTGCTTCTCCTAATTTAATAGTCTTAGCCTCGGACAATATTTCTAACACCAAAAAAAAAGGTTTTATCAGCCTCTTGTTGTCGAGCAACCCCTCATCAATTACAGCAGTTAGGTAATGCTCTCTAGTTGCCAGTTGTGAAGAGGGCTGCTTCTCAAGAATTCCACAACATTCCTTTTAGATTAAACTAGAATATGAAATCCCAGCTCAAGATAATTTTTATGTTATATATTTTGTTTGTGAACTTGAAATTGTTTCTGCACTTAGTTATAAGGCCTATGTAAGGTATTATATATAGTTGATATCTATATGTATTTGTTTTGTGTGTCAGAATGTGATGCAAATGTATATGTATGGCTATCCATGCACAAGAACACATTTAAATATACCTGCTTACCTGTCGTATACTAAAACCTGGAATTCTACAGGTACTCAATCCATAGCAGCTAAGACTTTTTAATATCTCCACAAGGCAAAACTAAAACTTCACATTTTTTACTTAAAGAAAAGCTTCTACCATTTATCACCAAAGGAGATGCTGTACTTCATCTTCACATCACGTAAGTGACAATTAGGGACAAGGCACAAAAGAGAAACAGTCACCACACTTTGCAACTGTGCTGATATTACATGGAAAGGTGAGAGAAAGTTATAAAGATGAGTATCATTTAACATTAACTATTGCAGCAAGACATACATGATGACTCAGTAAAAAAAAAAAAAAGAGAGAGAGATATTTAAAGTATCTTTTTGCAAAGCAGAGAGGCTATATTGTCTGTAGACTTAATAAAGTGAAACTGTCTCCAGCTCCAGTGAAAAAAAAATAAATCTGTTCTGCATGGCTGCTGCAGTGGGTGTACTATGAAAAGAAAGTGTCTCCTTTCAGACAGAATTTCACTAAATATCTCAATACATGAAATATTAAATATTGTGATCACATGATCAAACATCTGTAAATAGCATACTTTACCATGTGGATTGACTTGCTCAGGAAGGTACAAAAAAGTACTGCTTGGTACAGCTGAGAAGAAGTGGTGGTGTAAAGATGACTTTAAGCTTTAAAGGTGGCTGCTTGGTCCTGGGGTTTCCTTTGCTCTTGACATATATAGAACAGCCTTGGAGTTCCTCAACACTATGCTATTTTTGAACAACTCATAAGAGCCATTCTGGTGATCAGAGAATCAGAGCAGTAGAGCGAAATTTAATTATGCCTTCTTTCCTCATGATGTACTCTGTACTAAAGACTGAAGTTAAATTAGTGGTTTTAAGACAATTCCGTAAGGACTTAAAAATCTTCGAGCGATGTTGAAATTTTTAGATGTTTTTACATTATATTCATATCTCCACTACACTGCAAATAAATTGATGAAACTTCTTTTATTTTTCATATTGAATTTTCTTTTAACATACTGGATCTGGCTGGGATGGACTTAATCTTCTTCAGAGCAGCCAGTAGAGATGTTATGTTTTAGATTTGTGACTTTGTGTTGATAGCACAGCAATACTGCAGCTGCTGCATATTTCTCACAGCACCAAGGCCATCTCTATTTCTCACTCTACCTGCCTCAGAGTGTGGACTATGGGTGGGCAGTAAGTTGTGAGAGGACACATCTAGGACAGCTGACCTGGAATGACCAAAGTTATCCCATACCATATAAAATCATACTCAGCTATAAAAACGATGAGGTTGCAAGTGATGGGGCTTCTATTACTTTCTCCCCATCCCTGCTGACTTAGAAAGGTATCTTTATCTCTACCTACAGGTTATTTTTTCTTTTGCTCTTCCAGTTGTCTCCCCCATCCCACTACAGTGAGAAGGAGTGTGTGAGCAAGCACCTGGTGGGTGCTTGGTTGCTGGCTTGGGGTCAACCCACAACATCTCAAAAGACATCTTTTCTGTTAACCAAAGCCACTTCAGAAAGGCACTAGTTAGCTAACATCCCTTTCCATTCTTTTGATATGAATCAAAGTACTAAAACCATATTTTTAATCCTAGATGAAATTTTATTTGAACTTCCACAGTATATTGAGAGTATAATTCAGTCCTTCAGGGTACATCAGTCACCATGGGACTTACACGGCAAAACTAATTTGTCTTGTGAAAACAAACTTTTAGTGTAACGCCATATACCAACTTAGAATATTATTCTCTAAGGTTGCATAAATACTGCTCTGAATGACTGAAGCACTGAAATGGCATCAAACTTTAGACATCTGTGAAAACAGATACTTTAAAATGTTTTTTAAATGTTCACAATTTTAATTACCATGTTAAACTTTAAAATGTAGTTTTATGATCTTTTAAAAAATATTTAGGTAAGAATTAGATAATGGGAGGTCAAGAGCCCACCTCCAGCGCAATTTCAGGGTATTGTCTTTGTGATACTTGGATAGGCCTTTTTGGTATAATTAACTATACAGTGAGCTTCAGTGGAACTCATCTTCCATTGTTCATTTTAAGATCTTTTATTTTGCAAAAAATGCCATCAGTCCTTTAAACTGATGTTACAGGTCTACTTGAAAGAGAAAAATAAAATAGCAGGGTTTTCCATCGTTCTCTAGAAGATGAACTGACCATTCTTAGCATTCTTCCTAGGTCTTGTGAAGTTTATAGAATCATAGAATGTTTTTGGCTGAAAGGGACCTTAAAGATCATCTAGTTCCAGCCCTTCTGCCACATCTTCCACTAGACTGGGTTGCTTAAAGTCCCATCCCACCTGACCTTGAACAGTTCAGTGCTAAAGCGTGCACATCTCCTCTGGGAAACCTGTTCCATTGCCTCACCATCCTCAGAGTGAAGAAAATGATTAATATGACATGTGGGAAGAGATGTCAAGAGAATTGATATTTTTCTTAACATTCTAGATCTCTTGATTTTTTCTGCTATAAAGAGCATGTATTTCCATCTATAAAGTTTCTAGCTCTCTTCTTTACTTATTTACATGTATACACACATATTTCTTATTTCTGTGGGCTAAAGTTATGTTTTTGGTGCAACTGGTTTGATTTCTGAAATGATTGAGGCTGCCAATATTCCCTTTAGTATCTATATATTTCTTGCATTGTGAAACCTGTTAATACATTTTAAGGAAACCTTTTAAGACCAAACAACAGATTTTTCTTTGCCTATGTTACTACTAGTCACCAGAAAGGAAAATACTAAGAACAATCACAGTTTCGTAAGTGTCAATACAATGATCTTTTCTGTCACAGAACATCATGGTATTTCTGTTTCTATGATAATGACATATAAGGACAGACACAACATGAAGCACAATGGAGGTGGGTTTTAAAAGAGAAGGAAGCATAGTTAAAATGAATTTCAGTGGGATTTTCAGATACTAAAGTATTTTACATATATGCTCTTCAAAAATAGAATTATATACACAAGACAAAATTTTGCATAGAATTCCTCCCCAATCTGTAGTTTGTTCCAATATTTTTCTCACAACCACACCAGCATTGTTTTTAATCAATTCAATTAGAAATATGAACTTAGGTGGCCAGAACTGTAATCCAGATTGACAGAGGAAGAAAAATGCAATTCTGCTTGTAGCAATTTATTCAATATTGTGTTCCCAGACCAACAGTTAAGGTTAATGAGTTTAGGAGAATCAGGCAGCAGGGAAGGAAAAAAAATTATTTGTCTTTCAGAAACTCTCATTTTCTGAGCAGCTATACTTCTTTGACTCAGTTCAAGTGACTTAGTTTCTGGGGAAGGGAGTACATGGCAGATATGAAAGTGGACCAGGCAGATATATAGTGAGTTGTTTGCAGTGCACCATTATTGCCTGTTTCCTCAGAGAAACAAAAAAATGGATCCATTACACCTGCAATATCTACTCAGTGTCCTTCTGGGACTCGAAGCTCAAAAAGCTGGAGAAATACTATGCTAGACTGAAGTCTAGGACTTTAACATGGGTAATTGATTTAATTATTGACAGTGTTGAATTCAATGCTTACACTCAAATGTATTATTCATCTGCCATAATCAGTTTCACAGGTAGTGAGGCTTAAAAATCCAGTCTGACATCCTGTGAAAACCTGACATCTAACAAAAAAATGTGTAAGCTAACAAAATGAACTGGTGTCACAAATGTGGAAGTCTTCTATCTATTAATTCAGTAGGAGCAGTTAATCACCTGCTCTGTGGCTGTCACCTTTGACAGTAGTTTGAAAACTGCAACCAAGATTTTTGGACATTTTGTAAGGGCTGATAGCAATTCTTTCAGTCTTTTCTATCACACTTTGACAAATGCTTGACTCTAATACTTGCATACTACAATTGAGGAGGTGGGCAGAGTATTTATGTTCGTTTTTTTTTTTCCCTCCTGTACAATTTCATTGTTACATGATAGCTAAATAGGATATATTGCTGTTTTAATTTCCCGGTTTTGTATACTGGTTTCAAAGCTTTGTAGGGAATAAGATCAGAATAGCTGTATAGGTCCCAAAATAGTTCAGAATAAGTAATATAGAAGCTTATGTAGTATTAAAAATGCATGTATGATAGATAATGGTCTGGTATACATACATATGCTTGCAGTAACTCACCTGAAAATAACAGAGTTGCTAGAAAAGAAAATAATTAGTTTGAACTTCATATCAGAAAAAGATTAACAAAACTTTAATGCAGAGAATTCCTGCTTTTTTGATGCAGCAAAATGAAGTAAAATTGCACAGTCAAAAAAATAAAATCTTTAAATAAGAGACTTTATATTATGGGAGACTTTCGATTTGTGAAAAAACAACCCAAGCCCCACAAGCTGATTTTGCTGTATCATTGCAAACTCTGTGAAAATGCTTACCTGAAGTCTAGTCTGGAATATACCATAAACATCACTTCTAAATTTGTTTACATAACTGTTCTACATTTGGCTGTCAGACGTGTATCCTAAACCAGTAGGTATTTCCTCATGTGAAACAAATCTGTGTCTGATCTACATAATTTTGAAGGTGATAAATGTGTAATAACCGTTGTCTTCTAAGCCACTTATTTAACAGAGGTTTGTGACATGTAAATGTTCAGTGTGAAATCTGATAACTACTTTGTGAATAGATGCTTTACTCTACCATGTGTGTTTCAGTTTTAGTTGTACACCAGTGTTTGAACAGATTTGAAACAGAAAAAATGCAAAACCAAAAATTTATTGTGAAAAATATACTTTGAAGTATATCCCTGGGCTTTTTGTTTGGTTGGCTGTTAGAGGATTGTGGGTTTGTATTTTTCTTTTATAAGTGGTAATAAAGACATAAACTTCTGTCTGTGTTCCATAATGCAATGGCAGATACAGCACTTTATGTTCTTCTCATACAGGCACTGATGGCAATATTGGATCTTTAACTCGGCCTCCCAGCCAACTCACTGGCAAATTCTCCCAGTGGATCCTTTCTTATTCTGAGTCTCAGAGGAACAACGCATACTAATGACTATGAGAAGAGTGATTAAAAGAGTGATTAAAGTAAAGATATCAGAGAATTCTTATTTGTTCATGAAATATTGGATGTTCTTGACTGAGATTTCCTCACACTGAATTAATATGCTGCTCAATTTTCTAGCACAGAAAGGAAAACTGAGAGCAGTGCAATAAACAGTATTCTGGTAACATAAATAAACAGTTGCAGTGTTTTTCTTGTTCCTGTCTATCTACTCTATAATCTTACACTTTATTACAGTATGTCCATGACTTCTAAAAATGTAAATCTCTCTGACATTTTTCTCCTGTTTAATATGTTTCAATGTGTGTTGCTTTTCTCATCAAGTGTGTATTATTAAATAAATTTGTCACAGCTACCACTATCTACATACCTAGTTGATATGACTGAAATCCAAGATATCAGAGTTCAAAATTATTTCTGATCAAGTAATTTTTGTTTTCATATTCTAAAAATTTTAATTATTATAATAATATCTCTAACCACATAGTTATAGAACAGATTGAAACAGCAAACAATCTCTGTTTGTATAAAAAAGTTCTTAATGAGATCAATACTGATTTTAGGCTACATGCATTTTATATTTATTTCATAAATTGTTTAAGTAGATTCAGTAAACAGAATAAGATCTTTTGGGCAATGGTCAAGCTAGAGGTGTAGTTAGACAAATGTCAGCCTCATCCTCAAAAAAAGTGAGGATTATCTAGGGAACTACAGGTAAGTCAGCATAATTTTAGTCTTAGGAATATATTGCAGCAATTCTTCCTGAAGGTATGTCTATGTATTTCTGTTTCACATGAAGGAAAGAAGGAGTTTGGGAACAGTCAGCATTGATTTACCAAGGGCATACACTGCCTGATGAGCTTGACAATTTTCTATTACGAGATAATACACTCAGTGAATCAGGAGAGAACACTGGATGTTGATTTTTAAACTGGAGGATGTTATAGATAATGAAATCTCCATGAATTTGTTTTAAATTTTAATAAAACACTGTTAAACTCTTGATCAAGTGAACATCATTGTTAGAAATTATTTGTTTTCTTTTCACATAAATTACACATTATATCCAAATTCAGATTTTAACTTATATTTACCTAAAAATCTGAAAATATTGCAGCATAACAACACAATAAACATTTGCTCTAGTAGTCCACTTTTAATTTGTTTACCCACATATTCTTACATTGTGGACAGTTATTGGGACTATCCACATTCTTTTTCAATTTTAAATGTAGAATACATACTTATGCCCTTCAAAAAATTATTGAACATCAATTGAAGCTTATGTTAGTCTACCTGAATTATTCATTTTCTTCCTTGAATGTTTAGAAATCCTTTCTTTCTGACATTTGAAATAAGAAAGTGTTCATAATAATTTTCATTTAAGATGTGTTGACTAATCCGAAGCATGATTTATTAATGATATGAAACACAATTTGAAAAAGGTTCTGTTATGGCCCTTTGGTGCATCATTTAAAGTGTATATCAAGTTGGAAGGTTACAGAAACAATCAGAGCTTTACAGAGCCACAGTCTTCATTAGGATAGAAAACATTATTAATTATATGTTGCTTAATTTTCTCTATGACTTATTCTCCTGATCTTCATGCAATGCCAAAAAGGTCATTTTTAACACAAAGCTACCTTGAAAGATTCAGGGGTTATGTGTTGATGGCTGGAAATGCTGATGTGAGCAGCCATAAAGGTTAGAAGGGAAAAATAATGAACAGAAAAAAATGCCTGTTCAAAAATGTCGACAGATAAATTGCCTTCCAGTCTTTGAGCTTCAGAACAGTCTGTGAGCTGTGAGCCTGAAAAATAAAAACATCCTTGAAAAATACAGGTGGCAACTTTGAAGCACAGCTGAGTACCTAGAAATAGAAGACATCTTGAGATACCATCAATAAGCATAAAAACAAACTAAAAACATGTAATAGTAACTTGTCATCTGAAAAAGTGGAAACAGTTTGGGAAAATAAAACTCGTCTGAAAGAACGATCTCCTATTTTCATCTCCTGACTGTTATAGGTGAAAAATTGAAGTTAACAGCATCAATTGACTCTCAAAGTGGTGATGTCCTATGCCCTCTGATATAAAAAATAGACTTAATTTTTATCTGAAATGAAGCTTCTCCCTCTGAGAATTTTCTGTGCAGAACATACTTTTTCTTTCCTAAAAACTTTTTACAAGATCTTGTCCTCTCACCAGAGGTATCTGACTGACTTGAGATTCCATGATGCGAATCATCTTTGAAGTGAGACTGAAGTCTGTTAGTTTACTGGTCCCTCTCTGGACTCAGTTCTGGGGTCAGTTCGGTTTGGCCTCCCTTCTGGGATGATTTAAACCCATTTTGAAATCTAATTTGCTTGATGCTGGTATTATATATCCATATAAATGATCCACCATAACCATATCTGCTGCTAAATTATTTTAAGTTGCTCCACTAATTATAAGTTTAGAGTAACCTGTAATAGTATATCACAGAATCACAGAATGTTAGGGATTGGAAGGAACCTCAAAAGATCACCTAGTCCAATCCCCTCGCCAGAGCCAGAACACCTTGATGAGGTTACACAGGAATGTGTCCAGGCAAGTCTTGAATGTCTCCAGAGGAGATTCCACAACCCCCCTGGGCAGCCTGTTCCAGTGTTCTGTCACCCTCACTGAGAGGAAGTTTCTTCTCAAATTTAAGTGGAACCTTTTGTGTTCCAGTTTGTACCCATTACCCCTTGTCCTGTCATTGGTTGTCACTGAGAAGAGCCTGGCTCCATCCTCGTGACACTCACCCTTTATATTTTTGTAAACATGAATGAGGTCACCTCTCAGTCTCCTCTTCTCCAAACAAAAGAGACCCAGCTCCCTCAGCCTTTCCTCATAAGGGAGGTGTTCCACATTATCTTTGTTGCCCTGTGCTGGACTCTCTCCAGCAGTTCCCTACATATACCTATGTAGTTGTTCCTGTTATTGGTTCTTGCTATATGACTGGTTGCTGCTGTTATTAACTGCTGCCATACTATTGATTGATACTGAATTAGTGGTTGCTAATAATAATTTGTAATAATTTGAGATAAATTACCTTTATTAATCATAGAGATAGTTTTTGTCATAGTTTACATGCTAGTGGTGATTTTTGTGTTATTTGTGATAATCTGTAATAAAGTAGAGAAATTTAGAGGATAGATGCCTCCATGTTCTTGCGTATTACAGAATCCTATGAACCCATGGTTGCGATCTCTACACACATGCAGTCTGCGTAACTCTCTGGGTCACGACAGATGTAAAGGCAAACAGACAGAGTTCTGCTTTTGTTTTGAACTTCAGATTGGAATTCCCTGTCCAGGGAAATTAAGAAGGATTCACAGAAAATACACCTATCACTTACTTACTGCTTATGACTTATTAAACCATCAACTAATAAAAATTATTAAAAGACTTGTTACAAATATTTATAGAATCTTTAACACTGCTTTAAAATGAATAACTCAAGAGAGGATTATTTTAGGAATAAAATAGAATTTAACAGTTGTCATCCATTTCCTTTAGTATTTACAGTGAATAATAATTTAAACTGTAACTGAGCAGTGACATGAAACCTTCCTAGATGATGTGGCTGCAGCACTGTGTCAGCCTGTGAGTTGCAGAGAAACAGAGATTACAGAAAGTAATCACTACCATTTTATGAGGGGACTGCATCTGTTACCAAAACTGAACACAATATTCCAGATATGGCCTGGCAAGCACTGAGTAAAGCAGGATAATGACTTCTTTGTCTCTGCTGGTGCTGCCCTTGTCAATGCAGCCCAGCATCCTGTTGGCCGCCTTTGCTGCAGCACACTGTTCACTTGTGTTAAGCTTACTGTCCCTTTCCACAGAGCTGCTCCCCAGCCACGTAAATCAGAGCCTTTGCTGCATTCCTGGGTTATGTTTCCCCAGGTGCAAGACCTTACACTTGTCCTTGTTGAACTTCGTAAGGTTTTGTTAGCCCAGTCTTCTGGTCTATCCATGTCTTCCTGCAGGGTAGTGCACCCTTCCAAAGTGTCAATTTCTCCACTCAGTTTGGTCTCATTGGCAGACTTCATCAGGGTGCACTTAAACAACATTTGGCCTGATTTCAATTCCCAGGGGACCCCATTTGTTACTGCTTGGCATTTTGAAAAGGAGCCAATTACATACTCTGGGTGTGGCCTGTCAGCCAGTTTCCCACCCACTGTGGAGACCACTTGTCTAGACTGTGATGTATCAGTTTCTCTAGGAGGAGGCCATGGGAAATTTTATCAAAAGCCTTGGAGAAATCCAGGCAGACAACATCCACTATCAACTGAACATGTCACTTTGTCACAGAAGAAAATCCAGTTTGCCAAGCATAATTTGCTTTTGATTAATCCATTCTGGCTTTTCCCAATCACATGCTTCAACTGACTTGTGATAGCCCCCAGGAGGATTAATTCTGTAGCTTTCCCAGGGACTGAAGTAAGACTGATGAGCTTATAAGTTCCTGGATACTCCTTTAATGCCTTCTTTTAGAGGGGCGTGACATTACCCTTTTTCTAGTCTTCTAGAATGTCTCCTGATATCCACGATTTCTGAAAGATTATGGAGAGCAGCCTTGCGATGACATCAGACATCTCTCCTTACACCCCTGGGCAAATATTATCAGGGCCCATTGATTTGTAGGGGTCAGGCTCCTGCAATAGTTCACATATGAACTCTTCCCTCACTGACGGTGGGTCTGTATTAACATCAACCTGGGTTTTTGTTCCCAAGGCCTAGGGGCCAACAATGCTGGTAAAAGCAAAGGTGAAATGTTGAGAACCTCTGCCAGTATTGTTGGGGACTAATTCACCTCTCCTGTTTAACAGTCAAAATTTTCCTTTTGTTTCTGCTTGTTATTTACATACCAGAAGAACCCTTTGTTTTAGTTTTTGGCGTCTCTGGTCAATTTCAATTTGAACTGAACTTCTGCTTTTCTAACTGCATCTCTGCACACTCTGGCAATGCCCTGGTAGTTCATGGTTGTAGCTGTTCTCATTTCAGTCTCATGGTAGTTAAAATTATATCAATAGCTGAAATAACAGGTGTAAATGGTAAGCAGAAGTGAAACAGTTGTGCCCTTAAGGCAAGCAAAAATCTGAAACTTTGTAGACATTTTACTGAATAGTGTCAATTTCCATATAAGGAATAAAAAAAAATAGAATTGAAAATAACTTTGAAAAAGCCACTGAGAAAAACAATCCCTAGTGTATGTTCAAAGCTACAGACACTGCATATGTGACATTATTTTTTTAAGCACATTCTCACAAAAAGAAAAATAAATAAATAACTTTATTGCTGGTGTCTATGGTGACTCTTTCTTGAAAAAAGACAACATTTCTCAAGCAGGATATAAGACGTGTTACAGCTCATCAAAATTCAGGTTTCTTGTCTCATGAAGAAATAATGTTTCGGATGCATTTTTGATAATGACGCCAGTAGAAGTGAAAGTGGTCTTACTGTGAGAGGTCTCTTGTATGACAACAGAAATTGGGTGGCTCCCAGCATCTTGCAACTGGTACAACTTGTCTAAAGGAATATTTGATTTATATCTGTTCCTTTTAGAGAGAAGGGAGGAGTAATTTTCAACATGCAGATGTAGAAAATCTAAATGTACTATCTGAAAAATATTGCCTCAATGTATGGACTTCTTTAGAGAACTAGTAAGATGGAGGTGGGTCAGGAATGGCAGAAAATTTATTTTAATCCCTAATTATTAACATCAGATTACTAAAACAAAATGTTAAAAAATACAAAGATAATGAAGACCATAGTGTCTTTTTAATTTTTTTTTTTTTTCTGAAATATATAGAAGCAATGATTAATAGAAATACAAAAAATATTTTGTGCCTATTTTCTGGTTTTGGGGGTTTGGTGTTTTTGTGTAGAATACGTGCCACTAATCTGCAAGCACCTAGAGGTACTTAATGTACTTGTAAATTCTATATCACTTCCTTGAGGATCTGAACTTCTTCTATTTATCATACTCATAATCAGAGTTCTGAGCAGACGTCTAGAGCTCAATTACTTTCACATATTCCTGCTTACAAAATCGGTTTCAGTGGGCATTTCAGCATTTGGATCATTCATAGGTTAGCAGAGAGAGAACAGTGTCACATCCTCTAAATTGTTTCAAAGTGTGATGTCTAAATCTGCAGGGGAGCCTTGCTGCAGGTCTGTGCTCCAGTCTCTCTTCCCCCGGTACATCCAGGATTACACCGATCCAGGTACAGAAAACAGGTTTTCTCCTTATTAAATTTCATACACTTGGTGACTGCTGAGCACTCTTATCTGTCAAGATTTTTCTGTAAGGCCTGTCTACTCTTAAGGGAATCTATGGCTAATTTAATATCATCAGCAAACTTATTTCATGTGCACTCAACTCCTGTGTGCAGGTCAAAGATAAAAACATTGAAGAGAACTGGTCCTAAACCTGAGTACTGGGGAGCACCAGTAGTCAATGGCCAACAGCCAGGTGTTACCCCATTTGCTGCAACTCTTTGAGCGCAACCCTTCAGCCAACTGTCCACCAATCACACTGTATACATGTCTAGCACTATGCTGGGCCTTTTGTCCACAAGAGTATTCTAAGAGACAGTGTTAAAAGTTTCTCTAAAATCTCTCACTCCCCACCCATCCCTTCACATCCACTGCTTTCTCTCAATCTATTAGATGGGTAACCATGTCATAAAAAGATATGAAGTAAGCAAACATGACTTTCCCTTCATCAAACTATGTTAGCTTTGACCGATGACTGCATAGTCTTTCAAGTGTTTTTCATTAACTCTAAGAATAATCTTCTCCGTAACTTTATCAGGCACTGAAGTGAGACTGACAGCCTTATAATTACCAGGTCCTTCTTTCTTGTCCTTCTGCAAGGTTGGAATAATATTTGGTAGCTTCCTGCCAAATGAGACCTTTCTGGATTCCCAAGACCATGGATAAATAACTAAGAGCATTCTCACAATAAGATTGGCCAACCTTCTCAGTTTCCCTGAACGAATCCCATCAGGCTTCATAGATTTATGTGTATCCATTTGCAGCAGCAAATCCTGTACAAGCTCAAAGTCAATTGGGAGCATATCACTCTCTCAGTCACAGTCCTTCAACCCAGGGCTCTGAGGTCCCAGAGCCTATCATTTGCTTTAAAGACAGATGAAAAAGGTATTAAAGGTCCCTGCTTTATCTTCATCCCTGTTTATGAGGTGATAAACCTCATCAAGTAATGGACTGATATTTTCTTTAGTCCTCTTTTTGCTGTTAACACACTTTTAGAAGAATTTTTTTTTTCTTTTTCTCTGAGAAGATTTTGATTGTCTTCGAAAATTAATCTGTAGTTCTTCTTCCATGAGAAACTCTATGATGGATAGTTAAATTCATTTAAAAAAACTATTTTGAAATTCTGTATAAAACAATGTTCTGTACTCATGAGCTAGATATTTGGAAAATGCAGCGGCTTGCATAAATGTATAGAATATACTGATGCCAGACATCTGCATTTTTATAACTCAGTTGCTGCACTACTAAGCAGTTTTGGCAGCGGTTACAAAAGCCAGAGCTAAAGCCTCCCCTGCCATCTCCAGCAACTTCAGGAAGATAAAAATAGAAGAACAAAGGCCAATATGGCAAGATTGCACAACTGTTTCAGGAGGAACATCGCTTAGAATAGTTTCATTTTGCGATCTCAGAGGAAGCATGATTGGATGAAGAATGTCTGTGGATGAATAATGTGTGTCTGTTTCTCAACACCTTGTAAATCAGTTACCAGAAGGAAATAAAAGGTTAAAACAGAAAAGAACTCACATGTCTGTTCTGATGCATATGTTGGTTGCCATTTGGAAGCTCACTGATCAGAAAATTAGTGTAAAATCAAACTGATGTAACAAATCAGCCATCAGTCTGTTGTAGAAATACGTACTATTATTCAAGAGAACTGCTGTCCTGTACTTTAGGATTTGCCTGTGTCCAGGCAATTATTAAGGTCTTTATTTGCCTGCCATTATTGGAGAGAGATTCATATCTGAACAAGTTGGCATTAACCAGCTCTGTGAATAGAAATATTTCTGTGACAGAAACTCACCGGTTAACTCAACGGTTAAAGCGAATTTAATGATAGTGCTAGTGTCTCTATTGTACAATAAATAGGTCAAGTTTTTCCTTTTTCTGGGGATGGAAGATAAGCTGGCTAGTTAGATTTATTTATGTTTATTATGAATCAATTATATGCACTGAAACCTTCTCACCTCTTAGTCTTGTCTTTTTGAAGGGCATAATTTGTCCCACAGTCCTCTGTATTGTCTTGTACATGGTATTTCAACTGAAGCTGGGGTCTCTGCCCGGACTTTGTCCTAGACTGTATCAATCTGAAAAAAATATATATTTTTTTAATGTAACATTAGATGGAAACCTACTGAGATATCATATTTTGGGATCTCTATTGAATTCATTTTCCATATTCAAACTAAACAAAAAATAAAAGACAACAAGCAACAGCAAATAATTATATATGTCATATTGGGTAGCATATGTTCTTTTAAACATCATTTAGTACCTGTCTTCTTTTTTTTTTTTTTTTTTTATTTCTATCCCATTTAACTTTCTGTGACTCCAAGTACTTCCACTTCTAAGCAGAACCAAATTCCTTCACATTTTATGTTTATACAATTGAGATACTAGGGCTGCACCTGTTGTCTTTATACATCCTTTTTGTATCTGAGTCTCCTACAGCACAGTCTCATGTAACCTCTTTTTTTTACATTCTGCTGTCAGTCACTTAAAAACAGAGAAGCATTGAAATCAGTTTATGTATGTAAAATTCCAGATAAAAATGTTTATTTATTTGAGCCTTCCTCAAAGATAAAACTTTCCTTATTCATTTTCTTCCTTGGTGTCTTGAGTTGCATAGCACACATTTTGTTTTACTTTTAATTCTGTCCTTCCCAATTTCTTGTCCTGCACAAAAAAATTGCTCTTTTAATCTATTTCTGTTACCTAGTTGCTTACTTACAAAGTGTAATTAATATTATTTTCCTGAAAAAGTTCTACAAAAGCTACAAAATCTTAATGCTTAAAGTCCTCTAGTTACCTCTGCAGATTCAAGTGCTGGAACCTAACATTAGAAACTGCAGTGGATCCTAAAGAACCCGAACTTTTCAAAACAAAATTTATTTCTGTTTGCAAAATGTAAGTCTTGAGGAGTTTTAGTAATATGAAGACAGAAAATAAAATTGTCATTTTTTCTTCATGATAAAGATAGGCCATATAAATCCTAACTGAAATCTCTCTACTGAGCTTAGAACTGGCCAACAGCAGATTATGTTCATCCATTGCACTTCATAAAGACTTTCACTATCACCATTCTTTGATCACAAAGCATAAAATCTTATGGGTAAGTTTATTTTTCTTGAGTTGTTGATGAGTCAAATGGTCACAGTATTTATCCTGTATTGAATCATAAGAAGCTTTTTAGTTTTGGGTCCTTGTTGTTGTCATATGTAAAATTAAATATATCTCTGCAAGCAAATTAAACTTTTCCATTAAAATCACTTCATTGAAATCATTCTGCTTGAGGCAATACATCTGAATTTTAGTCATTTTAATTAATAAAGCTTCACTTCAGCTTTAATTCTACCTTTAGAGGTAGAAATAAAATCCTTTACAGCATGATAAAAGGGAGAAAGAAAAAGGTCCAGGAAATTATGGACTAACTCTTCAAATTTGTTACAATGTAAATGGAACGATTTATTGAACCATCTATCAATAATCAGTGATAATAAAATTAATTGCAGAAGAAACCAAATAAAATCAAAACTATTTTCCTTTTTTAGGGAGAAAGTAAGCAACAACTGTCAGCAGTAGAATTCACATAACTTGTGTTTGATAAGGTTTTCAATGTGTCCTACATGGGAACCTCATGAATAAAGCAGGGAATCAGAGGTTTTAAGAAATCATAAAATAGCTGAAGAAATGAATGAAAAGCAAATAAACCAAACAAAATAACAACCAACAAAATCAATACAGTGAGTCTAATTATAATTTTTTTTTAGTTTTTCAACCTGGATCTAAGAAAGTTTGATTTCAACTTCATTCTAATGAGTATTATTTACAAACAGCTTTCCTGTTGTTAGAGAGCAAACATCTATAGATAATATCAATCTATAAGGAGCTGAAAGTATTTAAAAATACAAATTTAAGAGGTATTTAAAAATAGAGGAGCTGGGCTTTCAGTAGGTTAAAAATAGAATATGCCTCCACCACATTGTACTGTTGTAATAAATAAATTAGAGGTAAAATACCATTTGGGGTATATCACCAATTGTTTTGTACAAAAGTCACAGGAGGAAAATATTTATTTTATTGTGGTTTTGTTTGTTTGCTTTTGAAGAGAACATGACATGTAGACAATTGTTGACTATGCTCACAAGGGATAAGAAAAATAGTTCTTAAGTAGTTCAAGAGGGACACTGAATTCATCCTTTAATGCATGATTTCTAGATGAGGTTAGACACAACTGTCGGGAACTGTTTAGGTATACTGGATCTTGTTTTATGGATCTTTTGAGACCTCTTCTTCTCAGAAAGGTATATTTCTCTGATTCTCCTTGACCTTACAGCTTTACTATTACAACTCTTTATTGTGAGGATTTATATCCTGTCTCATGATGAACTTCATGTAATTTCAGTAAAGGAAGTTTTTGAAGTATCATCTAAACATAGCAATAGACTTACAGTCTTATAGACTTTGTTTAATTGCAGGGATATATCTACTAAAAATAATTTGGAATGACAGATCTCATATGAGGGAACAAAGAAATAGTTCTCTGTATTGGTGCTGGAGTGACATACAAACTGAGAAATCAAGGAAAGACTTGCACAAACTTCATGGTTAATTTTTGTTTATAACAGAAAAAAATATAAATTATAATATGAGAATGGATAAATGGACATTAAGAACATAATTAATTAAAATGCATTGATATTCTGTTTATTTTCCTTATTAATATTAATCTTTATCACAGAAAGTGAAAGTTTAGCAGTTGGCCAGATTTCATTTAGTCTTGGTTAGACGTATATTAAATGAAAAGTGACTGTGTGGGAAACTCAACAAGAATGAATTTGCTTTGTTGAAGAATATGCAATAATTAAGAAAGTTAGGAAATAAGATGATGAGATAGTGTAGTGCATTACTGACATAAGAGATTGTGAAGGAGTAAAATATTAGGTTTAATACAGCAGAAAACATTCCATGAAATCACTTTGAGGAAGAATTATAAAACAGTTTGATGAGGCTGAAATTTTAGACTTTTTTTTTTTTTTTTTTCTGGACTTTTGTTTGTATTCGGATGTGATGTAATGTGGTGGGGCTAAATAATACCATGGATATCAATTATTTTATAAAATAATATGATTTTCAGGATGTTAATTTGGAAACAAACAAAATAAAAATAGATCACCATGAATCTCATATTAAAAAAAAAAAAAAGAAAAACATATTTTGAGTTTTGTTTTTCTAATGAGGACATTATAGAAGGTCCATAAAAACATCTTGGACTGTGTGAGACAGTTTGATTCAATTTAAATTAAATGGAAGAAAAACAGGTCTGTAGTTAAAGCTTTGGATTCAGTAAAAGGGCAAAGTCTGATATAAGAGAAAGAACAGCTGAGCCCAAAGGCTTGAATGTGACAGGTCTTAAATACCTGCCTGTGAAAGGCCTTGAAACTGTGAAGCATCTGAACCTGGAAGATATTGTCTTATAAATTTTTTTTGAAAGTTCTAATCTGTAGATTAACTATATAAGGTCAAGAACCACCTTTAGTATGGTCTAGTATTTGACCTTGAAGAGTGTGATAAGAATAGAAATAGGACAGATATGGTGTCATGCATTTGGGGCAGTATCTAAAATATTATTTTCTTAGCTTTCCAAGACTGGGACTGAGCTATTGATATTATCTGTAGAACCTTACAGAACAAAGAAACCTTTATTTTTAACTGAAATAAAACTTCTATTTTAAACTGAGGAATGGTGAAATCAAATATAATCTGCTCATTAATAAATATAAGTAAAAAATCAGAAGAATGTTTCTCAGCTTATGGTAAAAACAGTGATAGCAAAACCAAGGAAACAGAGAAAACGCTTGGCTATGATTTAAGTGGATGTCCGTAAGTTTGTAGAAAGGTTTATATGGTTACTGGAGATTGAGAATTTTCTTGAAAACCTCTGGAGAAATCTCCTAATGGAGGAGGTGGAAAAACCCAAAAAAAGACTAAAAATATGCAGTTCTTTGAAGAGATTAGTTTTAATATTTAGATCATGACTCCCATTAAAAATCTAGTTAGCATAACTTGTATATGAAGACAGAAAGGAAAAAAGATGGACATATAAAGACCTAGAGAAGAGAGATTTTTTTTTTCCCAAATTATTAGATATCTCAAGTAACAGTACTGCAGGCCAAAAGCCTCAGAGCATAAAGTCAGTTTGTTAGTTGGCAGTACTATCAACACAGAGGAAACTAATTTTCTCACAGAGGAAGTATTTTTCAGTGATAGTTTTAAATTATACCTAAGTGCTACATAGAGAAGATAGGCTCAAACTGATAGCATTGTTTTTGCCAACTAGATTAAAGTAATACCTCTACATTTTATCTGTCTGCACTACATTTATTACATCCCAGGAAGCAAAGAAACATGGCAGTGTATAATACAGTTTTGTAGGTCAGTAGCTGAAAGTGTGCCAAAGTTTTCATAGCTGCCAGTGAAAGTATTCTGTTTTCACCCCTAAAACACTGATTTGATTTCTTGTTTTTAAGCTTTCCGTACTGTTTTTCAAAATGTTTTTAGAAGAAGAACCTAGTAACCTTGAAAATGGTTTTCCATTAAATGTATAAAAAGTAAAGATTTATTTTTATGTTTCAGGTAGTAAAAGGAGCCACACACATTGCAATATAATGATAGTAAAGTACAATGAAGATATCTACATTCTAGTAAACACCTGATTCACATAACTTAAAAATATCTAATAATATATCAAATTGACATGGTGTTTCAGCTTATGCACAATGTACATGTATGGTGGGCATCCAGTTTAACTCTTGTAATATCTTTGTATATCTTATAAACAGTGTTTTAAGATCACTAGTTTGTAGTGTTTGTTTCCTATTTCCTAAAGTGGTGTTTTTGTTTCCTCTTAAAGATTTATGAGTAATCTGCTTTCTTGAATCTCAAGAATTGAGGGTGTTGGATTGTGCTACAATATTGAAGCATGAAACTGCAGCCTATACTTTGCATTAATTTAATTTGTCCTATAAAAATGCCTTAACCTGAGAGAAGCTTTCATTTCCTTTATGTACAGATGGTTAAATACTTGTCTGTTTAAATACTTGCATGTTTTGGTTTGGTTTGGTTTGGTTTGGTTTTTTGTTTTGTTTTGTTTTGTTTTGTTTTAATCTGACCAGAAAGATACAGTATGTGTTCTGTTAAAGATGCTATTTTATCCTTAGAACATCCTTGTTACAATTGTATTACTACAATATATTCTGTGCACAAGCAGAAGTCCCTTTTATGAAAATGCAGTCTTTCCTACATACCAAAATACTTGAGAGCACACATTGTGCTGTCTCATTAACCAAATTAAGCAGAAGTTCTCTAAGTCTCTAAGTTCTCTAAGTCTCTTACAATCTTTCAAAAGTGAAAAGGAAAGTCTCAGATTCTTGAAACAAAGACAACTCCAAAAGATAGAAGTCAGAGTATGTGTTTTGATTAAGCAATCTGAAATAGAAAGATGGGGAATAAATATTAGAATTCTTTGTGCAGACTTTTAGAGGCTAGCACATTTGATTTTTTTTAACAAATCTTTTAAAATCAACAGGTACCCTGTTTACTAAGTTTGTGATCTAGATGTAAAATGTTACTCACTCATTGACTTCAAACTGTAGTCAAACGAACTGCATCACATGGAATGCCAGAAAAAAATATACTAAGACATGGAGCTAAAGTCTTCCATGCCGTAGTAAACAGATTGCATATTTTTTTATGTTTCTGACTTCAAACATAATAAAAATAGGCCAATTGCTTGGAATTATATAAATTTAATCTGCAAGAGCATTACATGACTAGCAGATAGATCTCACCCAGTCATCAGGTTATAAAGGTTTAAGTTAAACAGATAATTCTAAATTTCTTAGTCTTTACACTCTGTTTAGTTGACTTTTTTTTTCATGTCAGTCTCAAGTGATTAATGAACAATGCATCAGTATTTTTGTGGGGGAGTGTGCATGTGCACAATGACTCAAAAGCGACATCAATAAAAGAAGAACAAAAGCAAGCTTTTCCAACTATAGAGGCCAAGGCACACATGAATACAGAAGTTAGTAATGGGATTATTAATTCCTGGTTTGTCTCTCGAAGAACCTCAGTGTACATTTGTTGATTTGAATATAATTAGTGCAATTATAATTTCTTTACCATGTTCATCACTAGTAATGATATATTTGAGTAGAACTTCATAAAATTGCTATCCATCATGCTTGTTTTAGATGCACACTCACTTGCTGTTTAATCTCTTCTTTTGCTACAAAACAAGCAAGACTATATAGCTAAATTCTATGCTTAAATTTTAATTACTAAAATTGAAATTGATAAAATGGTTAAAGGTTTATTTTGATGATATTTCTCTCTCAACATGTAATTAGAATGAAATCAGCATACTTGAATGTTTTCAGTAGGACATGTCAACCAAAATTTCTACCTTTCTGTCTTCATAGAAAATTGCAAAATGTTCTATGATTTGCTTTGAATCAATTTAAAACTATTTTTATATATATATATATATATATATATATATATATTTTTTAGAAAATGTTGCTGTTTGGGCTTAATTGTATTTTCTGAAACCATAAACTGAAATCAGTTATCTGAGAAATAATGTATAGAAAAAAAAAACTTTTTTTTCAATTTTCCCAAAGTCTAACTTTAAACAAATTACAATAAAAATATCCCTAAACTTTTTCAAGTACCTTTTAATTAATGTTTTCTATCTCTGACACATTGAAAATGAGTTTTATAGTCTTAAGGCAGAATAGAAAAAAATTTAGTTACTCAGGAAAAAGTGGAAGAAATAGCCAGTGATCAAAAGTCTCTAGAACTCACTGTTTTTGTTTTTCTTTAAACATACAGGAATCACAGAAGATAAACTTGCCTAATATAGGGAAAGAACTGCTAACATATAGAAAACACTTTCAAGGCTACAGAGATTTTTATCTTGTAAGGATGTGCCTCAGTTGATGTACATGTTTCTGTATAAAAAAACGTAGTACTGAATGTGAATTGTTTTGTGGAAAGTTTCAACAGAGATTTATCTAAAAAGCATTTTGCAGATAATATGTAGTGTGTGAAGTGGAAAGTTACTGGAAACATATTGGTTATCATCACATTAATTCGTAAACTTCATCTGAGCATCTTCCAAATTCATGTTCATATTATCATATGCAAATGTATAAGTTCAAACCAATTGTATTGTCATGCTCTTTTGAAACCATTTTCAAATATCACTTCTACAGTTTCTTTTATGACTTGCAAATAACCAAGAAATAATAGCCAATTCAAATACAAGTTCATTATCCATGCATTTATATGTTTTCATGTTTTGAGGCATTTTTAAATGTTGTGAAGAATATGTGTTTTCCAAAACATCTTTAACTGTTTTTCAGCAGAAAGAACAGTTAGTTTATAGTTCATTTGGCAATACATAGAGATTTTAGATAAGCAAGATGTATCACTTTAAGTGTAGGTGAAGCTTTAACAACTATAGTATTTTATGTGCATTTTAGGGTGTTGTGCTTCTTAATTTGTTGTTGTAAACAGTTGGTATATGTGAACAATCATGGCTTAAGCTATGTCATGTTTTGTATTTATGCTATCCAGTGTAAGCGTCAGCAATATTCAGGGAGCAATTCAGCTCCAGATTAAGACATTCAGGTTGTCTACAATATCTGCCTATGAGTTAGATGTCTTCATACACATTATAGTCAGTTCAGTCAGTGGAATGGAGAGAGCTCTTCAGCTCATCCTAAAATATATGTGCACATTTGGTGAGTCAAATTGTTTTTTCAGGCAACACTGGCATCTCCATATTTACTTATAAGTTAGCATCTAGTACCATTTCATTTGGCCTACGTATTCCTTCTTCATCTTCAGTTGCTGCAGACAGCTAATTTTAGGCACTTGAATTTGAAATTGATTTCTTAGAACGATCTTGTGGCTTAGTTTTTGGCTTAGACCTTAATATGTGCATGAGATAAAATAAAATTATTACTTCATGGAAATTTGCATAGGTAAAGTGTTCCTATCTTCAGATCTTTAAAAAGAAAAAACCAAAAAAAAAACTATTTCAAACACCTTTTTGCATTTCAATGGTGATTTCTGGTTTTACTGTAAAAGTTTTTCTAAAACAACTCATAATTTGGGGGACTTGAAGATAACTTGTAATATATTATCTCAGGTCAGATATATAGGGATTTGTCTGAAGCAAGTGCTTGGATTGGGGTAAAGTTTAAATTTAAAACAAAATTTCCAGGAAAAAAAAAAAAAATCTCATTAAGCTATTTAGAGGTTTGGATGACAATGCTTCTTGTGTTTATATACAGTTTCCCACTACTGGATGGCCAAATTCTTTCATCTTTAAGCAGCATAATCAGTGTAAAGTTTAAGAGAGATTTCAGCTGCACTACTTTGTGGGGTTTTTTTGTTTCTTTTTGTTTGTTTGTTTGCTTGTTTGTGTTAGTTTTTGTTTTTGTTTTTGTTTTTGTTTTTGTTTTTGTTTTTGTTTGTTTGTTTGTTTTAATTATTTTTATTTTTTGTAAAATTCAAAGGAAGTATGGTCTTTTGCAATCCTATCCACAAGATTTTGAGGATTCCCTAAAAACTTGTCTGATTTGAACACACAAGCAGCATACTACACCAAAGCTCCTTAAAGACTGGCATCCTCTTCTATTTTAAGCTACGAAAATTAACTAAAATTTTTCAGATCTCTTTTGAAAGGTTTTTAAAATTTCTCCTATCTGCCAGAAAGCTCTGGCATGGCACTGTGGTTCAAACTCCATTTAAGCATAAAATGCATTGGATCTTAACAATAAAACAAATACTACTTTAGATTTATTATCTGTACATTAAGTAACAAAACTTTCTGGAAGCATCCCTTCTAGCATTCATTTTTATCATTGACTTACATTTCTTAAAATAAAAAGGTCTGAATAATGTGATTTTTTTAGAAAAAGTTATATATATATGTTGGCACTTTTTATAATTGTTATTTCAAGTGTGCATATCACTGCAGTTGCAGGGAAACAAGCAAACTTTATGTTCTGTAAAACGGCAAGTTTATGAAATTGAATTCAACATTAACAATGAAACATAGTCAATATTTTCATTGCTTATTGTTCCTTTGAAAAGGATGACTTTCTGATACTTTTATGGGTAATAAAGGAAATCAAAGGACATTTTAAATTAGTCAAACTACTGGCCAAATACACAGAGAAACAAATAAGACAGTGCATTTTAAAATAAGGAAGGAGCTGTTTAAACTAGAAATGAGTTTTGGTTGGAAAATTTATCATCTTACTGGATTTTTTTTTTTGTTTGTTTGGTTGCCATTAGGAATCTGTCAAAATATGAAATCAAATAGATGCACGAATCAAGTGAATCAGTAACCACCTACAACACACCATAACGGTTTTAACAGATCTTGAGGTAAACTTCCTTTTCCCTGAGAAATGATGGCATCTTGTGAAGCACTGATTAAGTAATTTTCAACATGAAGATACTTTGTTATTGTATATAATACCATACAGAGAATGTTAGCTGCATAGAACTAGTGGGTCATTAGTGCCATATTTTTTCAGAAGATAATATAGTAAGAGTCTCTATACCTTTTCAACTTTTTCAGCTTTTCATTCTTAAAAGTTTGTCTTCTATCTTATGCAGCACTAAACTAGTGATGTCAGTGTATCTACTCATGGAATGCCATTCAGTTTATATAAGCATTTTATACAGTCATGAAATTAAATTTACTTCCACAATGAAAGGAGAGGCAGAGGGATCCTCCTCAAGCCTTCTCTTCTCCAGGCTAAACAGCTCATACTCCTCAGCAACTGCTCATATGACAGATTCTCCAATGCTTTAATGACCACTTTAATGTCCACTGGACACTCACCAGTTTGGCCATGACTATCCAGGCTGACCTGGACACAGCAGCCCAGATGTGGTCTCACAAGATCTGCAGAGCGGGGAAGGATCACCTCCTTCAAGTTGCTGGAAGTGTTAGCCAAAAACTCTTAATGTTTATGCAGTTAAAACTAAAAGTCAAATTAAAGGCATTTTCCTGTTAAATTAATACTGCATACAAATGCATTGTTGTAAATAAGGAATTCAGAGAAAAATTTAACTTGAATACATTATTTTGAGTGAATATTGCTGTTACTTTGTTCTGGGCATGATTTTAATTATTGTCTTGCTTTCCCCTTGATCACCCTTTCCAGTGATGAGATGAAGTACTTTTAAAGTATAGTTTATGTGAACTTTAGGAAATTGCTTAGATTACACTTTGAAAGCAAGTTTATTACAAGTATGTCTTTGGTGAATTAGTCTTTAAACAATAGTCAGAAATACACAATGATGTCTCACATTAACTTCCACTGCTGATAACCATCAATCAAGTTATATCATTAATACGGAAAAGGAAAATCACCCAATGTGCAGTCACATGGGACAAATTGGAAGTCTTTAATACTAAACTAAGGATTGAGATGCAAACATTTTCCATTGTTTGTAGAATATTTCATATAGTGAAGCAGAAGAACAAGGTTCTAAGCATAGATGCATCTTTAAGTTAAAAATGAAAGGATATGTTTTACAACATCTACCTTACTACATGCTTGTCATCTACATTGAATTCCACCGCCTAAAATACTCCTGTAGACAAATAGTAAGAAGCAAAAGCTTCCCATCTTTTGAAGTCCTCTGAAACATTTTAGAGATCGTGTCTTCATAGAGCTGAAAATAAAACTGTGCTTCTTTAGCGCTCTATACACTTCTGTGCTAAATGTTTTTCAGGCTTATAGACATTCCTGCAATAATCTGGTAGATTTTATAGGTAGTAGACTTTAACAGAATAAATTCTCAAATCTTTAGATCTAATTTAATGATGCTATCAGAGATATTAGAGTTGATTTAGCCCATCTTCTTCCCCTGACTCATGATCAGGTGTATCTTTGCCAGTCTTACAGTTTTCTAGATGGATTTTAAAGTATTCCAGTCTGGATTGTTCGATATTTTAGGATGTCCTCATTTAAAAAAAAAAAAAAAAAAAAAAAAAGAAATAGTTACTATGCAACTTTAGTTAAAGTGAAAATCCATTGCTTCTTGCATTCACCATAGATTTAGAAAGCAGATAATTTCCTCCTTTCTTACAGCCAGTATACACACATTTGAAGGTCTAATGCTCTCTTGCCACAAATCTCTCTACTATTCTCTTTTTACATTGAATAACCCCAATTTCCATATTTTTTGAGGGGGAGCGGAAGCAAATACACAACTGTTCTGCCTTGTGGTCTTCTCCATGGGCTGCAGGGAAACACCTGCTCTAGCAATTGGAGCACTTCTTTCCCCTCCTTTTTCTCTCACCTTGGTATCTGCAAGGTCATTTCTCACTTTTCCTGACTCCTCACTGCCTTTACAGCTTTTGCTCTTTCTTAAATACCTCTTCCATAGTCTGCCACCAGCTTTGCTTATGGTATCATATTTGACTTTATTCAACAATAAGATGTTGACTCATTACAACGTTTGATCCACTGTGGTCCCTAGACTTCATTCTTTCTAGCTGCTGTGTCTCCAGATAATCTCTAATTCCTATTTCTGAATTAGCATTTTTCAATAATATACTTTATTAAAATACATTTACTTATATTTTCCATAATTTCTCTATTTTGTCTAGATACTGTACAAATTAAATATTATATAGCACTTATTAATTATTCTTTATTGTGTAGGAATATAATATGGAAAGAAACCTTTGTGAAATGCCACTGGAATAATTATTTTATTCTAACAGTAAGCTAGTGATCATTTCAATCAATTTAATTCCATTTCTCCCTTTATGGATTTAAATAAATAACAACTTCTTAGCTCACTTCTTAGAAATGCATGACAATCAGGATGAGATTCTTATGTAAAAATATTGTATTTGTCTGGACTCTTTGTATACAACTCTTTGTATACAACTCTTTGTACACAGTCTCAAAGGATAAAAGTAGGCACATTTAAGACATGACTCATTTCCTCTTACTATAGAATTGACCCTTGCAAGTGCGTTAACCTTGATGAATACAAAGAAAATAATAGTTGACTATCATTATTGTGAAGATTGAATCTGGGTTGAAAACTAGCTATTCAGAGCTTTGAAATCCGTAAAATAAATAAGGTGCTACTCAATATTAAAGTGAATAGCAGAGCCTAGTTTTATGTCTGCAAGATAAAATCATTATTTTTCCAGATGTGATCTTGAGCACCAAACATACGTTCTGTGACAGCAAGGAACTCTCTGTAAGGTTGAATTGTATGTAGTACATATCAAAGGATTTGATTTGTAATGTAGAAAACTGAGCACCTTATACGGATTTCACTTTTGTTTGTTTGCTTGTGGTTTGTTTTGTTTGGTTGTGGTTTTTTTTGCCTTTTTGTTGTTGTTGTTGTTGTTATTGTTGTTATTGTTGTTGTTGTTGTTGTTGTTGTTGTTTTCCTTTTGCATAGAAGCTGGGTTCTCACTACCATTGCCATAAATAATGGGTTTCATCTTGTATGACTATTCAGTCTCGAAGTGCAGAACCTTGAAACGTATAGTCAATATGTCCTTGAAGAGGAGATGAAAAAGTGATATCTCTTCCTATTAGACACAACATATTAACTGTAGCAAATTCCAAGCCTGACAGGATCAACTGTTGCATGTATGTTATTACTGCAGGTTGAATTTTATCCTACAACTACAACCACATTTTTTGACTACCTATAGTCATAGACAATCTATGTATATATTGGATGGCACTTTCATGTGAGTCAGGACCGTATTTGCATCAAAAATCACTACAACTTAAGTGTAGTATAAACAGTAGAATCTGTCTTTCAGAATTCAGGATATACCTAATTAAAACAAAGCCAACAGATTACTACATTGAGAAAGGTAGATTGACCAAGTTTTCAGACATATATATACATTACACTTTTTTTATGTGACATATTCTTGATTCATTCAAGATGTTGTGTTGTCATGATTACATTTTTAAAAGAAACTGTAATTTTTATATTAACTACACTGGAAAGCTTTAATAAAAATTAACTATTTACATATAACCAAATATTTCATTATTTTTTCCCTTGATAAACTCAAATATAATTATTAACCACATGTATTATATCACTTTGGATTATGAAAGAAGGATAAGAATAAACAGTCTGGATTAAAGAAAAAAAGGGGAATGTAGTGTTTTGATTGATGGGTTTTTTTTTCTTTTAGAAGGTCTTGAGAATGAACAAACTAAATGTGATTTAATCTAGGACCACATCTTTGATCATTTATGTGTGTAGCTTCAGGCTTTGTCAAAGAAGACAAAGTAAGAAGCAATTCTAAAAATATTATTGTAGAAATTGTTCACTTATCAAAAGTATTAACAAAGACAAATGAAAATGCTGAAAAAAAAAAAAAAAAGAGCTGTCAGTGGTATATCTTAAGCCAAATATAAGACTGTATATCTTGATAACCAACAAAATTGTGATTGCAAGCTCATGCCTCATGGCATGCCTCATGGGATGCCTCTACCTAGAACTTTTAATGAGTCACTTTGAGCAGTCTGTTTTCATTTGCATCAGAAGTTTCCAAATTCTCTTGCAATATTCCCTTGTTGCTCTTCTACCCTCACTTCTATGCTACATTTGATTTAAATGAGCACATAGATCTCTACAACATCTAATTCAGTTCTGAATCCCCTGAAGGAAATAGCATTTCTAATCTTTGAGATAAGTGTCAAGTCTACAACTTTTAAAGCAATCTCATGCCAATTTATTAAATAAATTTTCCTAAGCAAACTCTGGTTTTAAAATATATGAATAGTTGTTTGTACTACCAGAACTATACTTTAATGTACTTGACTGTTGCTGTATTCTAATGTAATATTTTCCTCAGTTTATTTTGCTTCATTAAACTGAATATGGGAAAAAGACTCAGAAATTACTGAAATAATGAAGTCTTATATCTATTACACTATATACACATATATGTTATACTGTATTCTTATATGTATTATACTATAGGATTATACTATACTATTAAGTAACTTGAATTGATACTATGCAAAAAGTTTTGTATTCATAATGAACAAGGCTTGGAATAAGAATTACAGGGGCCAAAAACCCACAAACCAACAACAAAAATCTCAAGCAATCTAACAAACCAATAGAGCCTTAAGGTTGAGATTTTTCTCTATTTCAAACAATTCAGTATGGAGGAACTGCATGACAGAGAGTTGCAGGTTGTTTGAATTAGAAAAAACAGGAAGGCTATAACAAGTCTGAACTGGAAATGTATGCCTCTGTTTAAATTTTCTTAATGGAGATGATTCAGTTGTAGAATTAACAATGTTCTACAGAGTGAAGGAAGTTGTTTTGTTTGTGTTAATCTGAAAAAAAAGGGAAGTAACTAAAAAAATTTGAAACAACAACAAAAGTGTCCTGAACTTTTTCCTAGTTTTATATCATGCTGCTTTTGTAGTAAGTAAAGTAAGAAAGAAAGGGAGGAAAGTCTTGAATGTCAAAATATAACCTTCAAGTTCTGATAAGTAAGAGACCAGCCTCCTCTCCTCTCCTCTCCTCTCCTCTCCTCTCCTCTCCTCTCCTCTCCTCTCCTCTCCTCTCCTCTCCTCTCCTCTCCTCTCCTCTCCTCTCCTCTCCTCTCCTCTCCTCTCCTCTCCTCTCCTCTCCTCTCCTCTCCTCTCCTCTCCTCTCCTCTCCTCTCCTCTCCTCTCCTCTCCTCTCCTCTCCTCTCCTCTCCTCATAGATTAATATTAAAAAATATCATCTTACTTATATACACTACACATATACATGTTTCTTCCATTCATATAAAACAATATGATCTTGTTTATATACACTATATACACACAAATATACACTATAAACAAATTTCATAGAATGGATTTTTTTTCATAATTCAATTTTTCCTTTTTCTTTTCTTTTTTTTTTTTTTTTTTTAAACCAAATAGAAAAGAGAACTTGAAAGCCTTGAGGGTGATGTTCCAAAAGAAAAAGTCAGTGATTATAGCTGATATTATTTACATTGAAATAACAATACGTAATCAGAACATGTATGTCTAACAATCAGAAACGCACAAAAATAATTTTACTTTCTTCATTGTTATGAATACATAATAAATAGATATTTGCAAAAATCCTGAAGCAAAGATACTATCCTAGTGTCAGGACACTACTGTCTCAAATTGTTTTTTACCCACAAACTAAGCTATCCCCTGAAGCATAACAAAGAATTTCTTGTTTGTGGTTTAGTTCACGCTTTTAAATACATCCCTTTCTTTTTCTGTACTGTAGAAAGGAGCTTCAGCTGTGAATCAGGGTCTGCTTAGGACCAGATCCAGCAATTCTGGTCTGCAACTCAACTTCATATTGACTTCAAGGATAATTTTCCAATTAAATTCAAGATGGATGTCAAGTAAAAGTGGTTAGAACTCCATTATCAAGATTAAATTAAGCTACTTCAAACACAGCAGATGAATTTTGTATAAAACAAAATCTATTCACCACAGTATTTACTGAATAATAAAGACATAAACCCATATTTTGAAAAAAAAAAAAAAAATAGAAGTGTGTTTGTGTAGCTTTCACATTTTTAAAAAGTGTGCTTTTTTCATCGCCATTAACCAGTTCCAGTATTTGGATAGGCTGAAAAAACAGAATTGTGTTTAATAAAGAATTTCAATATTTTGAAAATTGGAGGCACTCTTCTTCAGAATAAAACGCAATGTTTCTGAAGAATAAGGGAAACAGGTACAAAATGTGAAAGAGAAAACCACTGTCTAAATTATTTAAAATATAGTTTTTTCTGATTCCAGTTCTAGTTGATTTTGGCTGGAAACTTAAACTCAAGACATCCATAAAACTGATGACTATTCTAAATCACTGTTATACAGTTACTATCTTCTTTAAAGCTGCTGTATCTGGTATAAGTAAGAAACAGCTACTGCCTACACCGTTAGGACAAAGAAACTACTAGAGGCCAGCAGAAGGGGCATGATCTGGAAGCATTTCACAGGTCCACCTCACATCTCGCCTTCACATTCAACTGCTCAATTTTTGCAGGAAAACAAACAAAACTTAGTTGATGCATGATCTGGAAGGGAGGACTGTGTTCCCCTTTGTTCAGATTTTAGGCAACAGAAGCCAATGCATTGTCTCATTGTTTTTATGTAGGGAGAGACAATAGTGCTATAGCTTAGTATATATATCAGTCTCTCAGGGACAGGCTTAGATTCTCAAACATGAGTCCCATTTATTCTAGGCACATTGTTCTGTTAACATCAGGAAAACAAAGGGAATCATAAGTCAAAATTGAGAATATGAATTCCTTGTTGCAAAACTTTGTAAAACTTATGTAAGGTTCAGGATTCTGAATATAAAGATTTCAACCTATGAATAAAAATAATTATTACAATAGTTGAAAATATGTATTAAAGATCCAGTAAAGCAGAGAGGAAAATGATTTAATAATTTAAGGTAAAATATTAGTCAAAAATAGATTTTTTCACAGTTTTTTTCATTTTTGTGTGTTTTGCCATGGTTTTGCATGTGCATGTGAAGAGAATGAGGATAATGTTAACTTCCTGGTTCCTTTTTTTACTCATAAGGAAGGGAGGGTAATAAATAAAACCTTTTCATTATTTTAGATATAATATTCTAATCATTAAAAAAAAAGAAGAAAATTTTGATGAGATGTGGAAGAACTATTGTTACTTATGTACAAACATGAGATCCAGAATAAGATTTTACAGTCCTTAGTCCTGAACTCCAAGCATCTTTGTTTGAAACCATCTAACCCTAGATATTCTTAAGCTTATTAGATGATTCATCTTTTTAACTAGAAAAAGAAATCTAAGGCAATTAATTTTTACATAGTACACATGGCCAGAACCATCATAATTCAAAAACTGAGGTAGAAAATTCCCTTAATGGCAACACAGCTATTTCTTAGCTGTGAAAAGGTGAAGCACAACCAGTTCTGGAGCACAGGTGTGTATCTGGGTTGTGCTCTGCCTGGAGGACATCACCTAAGGCTTTCCTCATTTTTCTTCTCACTTTTCTTCCTATTTAAGGTTGCCAGTGGAAGAAAATCTTGGCACATAGGCAGAAATGGCACCATGGTATACTCTACAAGTCCGGATCCTGAGAACTAGGTCTGTGTCAAGCAACATAGATTCTACTTCTCATTGAAGTTTGCTACCATCCAGAAACTTGGAACTTGAAATATGGAATTATTTGGAAAGGACGAGTGCAGTAGTGTGGGTTTTTTTTTTCACACATTAAAATTAAAGATCTGAAAACTAGCACTTATGGCCCCTTTCTTTTCCAAATTCTGCTCTCAAAAAAGTCTTCCATCTTTATCAAAATGGTTTTGTTTTGAGTTTCTTGCCTTACTGATAATACTTCAGTCCATTTCCTGAAAGCTTTGACTTTTGTCATTTTGCTCTCTTTATTTTTTGTTGAAGATGAGCTGTGAGATGATCAGACCAAGTTTCAGGTTGCTGCAAGAAAAATTAGGGGGAGAAAAATATGAGATCACTCAGCTTCTGAGGGAAGTCTTACATTTGAGACTTTTTTGTCATGATTGTATAAAACCAACATATAATGCTAAAAATAGTATTCTGTTTTCTATTTTGCTGATGGGAATTATGACATAGAGCAAGATGAATTATCCTTGATCAGAAGTGCATTGTAAGTTACGCTAGAAAAAGGAATGCTGAATTCCCATTCTTCAGTGTATCTTCTTAGACCCAGCCAGCATGGGTTTAGGAGGGGCAGGTCCTGTCTGACCAACCTGATCTCCTTTTATGATCAGGTGACCCAGCTGGTGGATGAGGGGAAAGCCGTGGATGTGGTCTATCTGGACTTCAGCAAGGCCTTTGACACTGTCTCCCATCATATACTCCTGCAAAAGCTGGTAGCCCATGGCTTGGACAAGTGTACTCTACCCTGGGTTAAGAACTGGCTGGAGGGCCGGGCCCAGAGAGTGCTGGTGAATGGGGCTGCATCCAGCTGGCGGCCAGTCACTAGTGGTGTTCCCCAGGGGTCAGTGTTGGGTCCAGTCCTGTTTAACATCTTTATTGATGATTTAGATGAGGGGATTGAGACCATCATCAGCAAATTTGCTGATGACACCAAGTTGGGAGGGAGTGTCGACCTGCTGGAAGGCAGGAGGGCTCTGCAGAGGGATCTGGATAGACTGGAAAAATGGACTGATTCCAATGGGATGAAGTTCAATAAGGCCAAATGCCGGGTGCTGCACTTTGGTCACAACAACCCCCTGCAGCGCTACAGGCTGGGCGCAGAGTGGCTGGAGAGCAGTCAGACAGAAAGGGACCTGGGGGTATTAATTGACAGGAAGCTCAACATGAGCCAACAGTGTGCCCAGGTGGCCAAGAAGGCCAACGGTATCCTGTCCTGTATCAAAAACAGCGTGGTCAGCAGGACAAGGGAAGTGATCCTTCCCCTGTACTCTGCATTGGTGAGGCCACACCTGGAGTATTGTGTTCAGTTCTGGGCCCCTCAGTTCAGGAAAGACATTGAAGTGCTGGAGCGGGTCCAGAGAAGAGCAACACGTCTGGTGAAGGGACTTGAACATAAGACCTATGGGGAGAGGCTGAGGGAGCTGGGGTTGTTTAGTCTAGAGAAGAGGAGGCTTAGAGGTGACCTCATCACTCTCTATAACTACCCGAAGGGAAGTTATAGCCAGGTGGGGATTGGTCTCTTCTCCCAGGCAGTTAGCAATAGGACAAGGGGGCATGGGCTTAAACTCTACCAGGGGAAATTTAGGCTGGATATTAGAAAGAAATTCTTTACAGAGAGAGTGGTCAGGCATTGGAATGGCCTGCCCAGGGAGGTAGTGGACTCGCCGTCCCTGGAGGTTTTTAAACTGAGATTGGACATGGCACTTAGTGCCATGATCTATTAAACAGACTAGACTTGGACCAAGGGTTGGACTCGATGATCTCTGAGGTCTTTTTTAACCCAGTCGATTCTGTGATTCTGTGATTCTGTGATTCTGTGATTCTGTGATCCTGTGATTCTGTGATTCTGTGATTCTTAATTATTAAGCTTTTTGCTTACCTGTCATTAGGTGGAAATGAAAACAGTATTTTTGTTGCTTTTAGTATACTTTGACAAGCTTTAAGAATAATGCATTGTCAAGAATAAGACTGTTAGTATAACCCATCTCTTCAATTGGAAGTGGTTTCAGTGACTTATGCAATCTGAGTTAAGGTCAAAAAATAATTAAGTATATTTAATACCTTTCTAAGAATTTGCCCATGTTCTGCATATGATTGTGCTTTGCTGACAGAAAGATAAAATTATTTTCTGAATTTCTGAAATAATCTAACCTAAAATAGAGAAATTAAATAACCTGAAATACTTTTTTTTTTTTTTTTTTTTTTTCCCTCAGAGAACAAATTGGGTGTTTATCCCAAACTACCTTGATTCAGGACAACCGTAAGCTAGGGAGACAAACAGTTGAAATCTCTGAGATAACATATAATCTGTATGATGACTAAATAATGAAGTTCTTTATACTGACTGCTAAATGGCAGCCTATGAAGACAGCAATATAAAAAAAGCACTTTTGAAGAAAAAAATATCAAGGTTATTTTCATAGTCTTTTAATAAATATTGCTGGCCATTTTTTCCCTTACTGGAGATTATACCAAATAATAATTATTTCATAGAGATTGTGAGATGTTAGTATCTTCCTTTTATGAATACACGACCTGACTTTTGGTGCTGACATCCATTTTCCATTTTTCATTTTCCAGAAGTTGTCAAGAGTCTGTGACTGAGAGAGGCTAAATTTGCCCCCAGTGTATTTAATGGCTCAGAAACACTCTTCTGCAGCAGTTCTTGTGCTAACTGCCTGTACAAAAGAATACTCATTCCTGTAGAGCCAAAAACATGACACCAGTAGGGCATATGAAGAGTAAAACTAATAGTCAGGAATCTCCAGGTTTGTTATAAAGCTATTCAGAAACCCAGATCCTGGAAATTAGCATATTCACGAAGGAAAACCAGTTTCAGAGAATCTTACCATGGGCTTTCATTCAAGTCAAAGTGCTTTCAAATATTAATTTTGATTTGTGTAAAACAGGATTAGTTACATATTTGTAACTCACTAGGGTGTTAATTTATTTTTTCTGAAATGCTTCAGCATTGAAACAATGCTGAAGAATATATCAACCCCTGAGAGTTATTATAATCTAACAGCTTTCATATATTTTTGATTGCTTTTGCTATTTTTTTTGTAGGGAATGGATGATGACCTCAAAAATCTATATTTAGTATCTCTATTATCTATTCTTCTTAACAAGTGAATCAGTTAGATGATGGAGTCATATTTGCTATCAGCTAAAAAGTGGTTGTGGATATATTAAAACCTTCTATGATGTTTGCTTATCTAGATTGGATTTCTGAAAATTCATGTGATGGAGAAAGAAATGAGTGAGGAAAAAAGGATAAATTTGTCTTATCACAAAGAAATGTCCAACACTACTGAAAGATCTCTACCTTAAGGCTGAGAGAAAATCACCAGTGATGGAGAATGATGTAGAGATCGAGTTAAACTCCCCATATAACAGCTTAATATCTGCCTGTCTCTCACTCCTGAACTTATTCTTCTACTTGCTGATAAGGTCAGAATATAGGATTTTATTTTGCTTATTTCTTTCTTATTTGATGTTTTATGGAATTGATAGATTATTTATTTTAAGACTAGCAAGGAATTTTCTCTTGCGTTTCAGATTGATTTTTGAGTGGTATATGAAAGTTCTTTGTCTCCTCATGGAAAATTCTGTATTTAATATATGCTAAATCCAACCCAAGAATTTAGCACACATAAGGTACTAATTCCAAAATTGAGAAATTCCCTAATAGCAGTCAGAAAAGGGTTGAGACAATAGTGTCTCATAGAAATAGCAAGGAGTGGTCTAACAACTCATGTATGTTGCTTCTTTTGCCTTGTATGAGGAGAAGTTTAATGTGTCCTAAGCATAGACTGAGGGTAGCCTTTCTCAAAAAGGAAGTAAAGAAAGGAGTAAAAGTCTGAATTATTAAATAATTTCTAGACCAATTGGTAAGATCACAGTTTAATAGAACATCCCTCACATATTTTCTTTTGACTTGCAAATCAGAGGCAATACCAAAACCAAAGCAGTTCTTCAGCATTTGGTAAACAGAAACGTTTGTGGAGGTTTGAAAACATTCTCTAAAAAACTAAAAAGACTTTCTGAAGGGTATCATTTTCCTATTTGAAAATGATACGTATACTCAAACCAGCAAATTGAAAGACTGATATCCCAGCAGATCATGTTTGATTACTTGCCCAGAGTGCAACAAGAGATAGGCCTGGAATTCTTTTATTTTCACAGACTAAAAAGACATAGTCAGTGAGTTGAGTGCTTCACTTAATGTATTTCAAAATGTCTTGGGAGAAAATTCTATCCTTTAAAATTTAGGCTCTCAGTGTAAGTCCAAGGACAATGGTACTAATAGGAAAGTAAGAGGCTTCATGTCATATCCATTTGTGTGGGATTTCACATCTCATTGTTACTACAAATGAAAAGTAGCTGGGTTTTGATCCAGTTTGGTGCATACTTATCAAATGACAGTTAAAAAGATGTGTTTATATTAAGATATCTTCTTTGTCTCTTTTAAGTAGTGAAATCTAATATTACCTGCTTATTTACAAAATGAGACTGAAGTATTCTTCACTGAATTACACAGAGAAGGCTAGGCATGTTGCCAAAGAGTACTAGTAGATCTTCTGAGTGGAAAAGTATATATATTTTTACAATGCACATCTGCTTTCGAAGAGACTTTGCTTGATCTTGCAAGTTTATTAAAGTTATTAAAGGAATCTTCTTATCCCATGTGTGTTTCATATGTAAATGTCATAAATGCAACTGGCTGAGCACCTTGTATTTTGAACAACACAGGTACTTCTGCTTAAAATACCAGTCATGCAAAAGATAGTAAAAATATAAACAAAACTTAATAACAAAGTTATTAAATGTATATTGAAATATTTCAAGATAATTTACACTATTAAACCTGTATTATAGTTCTTGATAAAGAGAATGATAAATGAGTTATGAGTCACAAAATGGGTGCTTCAAGCAACAGAACAAACAAAATCAGAATTAAAAAAAGAATTAAGTTGTATTGAGTAATATGATATATTTTTATGTAAAATATTGTTTCCTTGTATTTCTCACAGTTTATATCTACTTTTGCATATAAATTTAGATTTATTGTTGTTTTCTACATTCAGCAGTTTTAGATTGAAGTGTTTTGCTACATGAAAGAAAAAATAGTTTTCTCTAGGTGAGTATACTCATGTATATTTGAAAATTTTAGCTTTACATCTTTGATAATAATTTCAATAACTTATAAAGGCAGAACATCAGATTATATCTTATTATCCATAATTTGTATTTACAGTAAGATTCAATTCTATATAGAGCTTAAAGCATTCAGAATAATTTAGGGTATACATAGATATATATGAATATATATATGGGGGTATATATATCCATGCAAACATGATTCGGGGCTGCAGTATCTCTGCTATAAGGACAGGCTGAGAGATGTAACATTGTTCATCTTAGAGAAGTCACATACAGGACAAGCAGGTGATCAGAATGAGACAGCATGGGATTATGAAAGGTAGGTCCTGTTTGACTAACCTGATCTACTTCTACAACAAGGTGACTCTTAGTGGATGAGAGAAAGACTGTGCATGTTGTCTGCCTAGACTTCAGTAAAGACTATGACACTGTTTCCCACAGCATTCTCCTGGGGAAGCTGACAGCTCATGGCTTGGATGGGTGTACTCTTCATCGGGTAAAGAACTGACTGGATAGCTGAGCCCAAAGAGTTGTGGTGAACGGAGCCAAATCCACTTGGCAGCCAGTCATGAGTGGTGTTCCCCAAGGCTCAGTATTGGGGCCAGTTCTGTTTAATCTCTTTATCAGTGATCTGGATGAGGGGATTGAGTGTACCCTTAGTAAATTCGCAAACGACACCAAGTTGGGAGGGAGTGTTGATCTGCTGGAGGGTAGAAGCACCATACAGAGGGATCTGGACTGGGTGGATCCATTGACTGAGGCTTACTGTATGAGGTTTAACAAAGCCAAGTGCCAGGTCTTGCACTTGGGTCACGACAATCCCATGCAATGCTACAGGCTTAGGGAAGAAGGGCTGGAAATCTTCCCAGTGGAAAAAGACCTGGGGAATATGAGTCAGCAGCATGCCCAGGTGGCCAAAAAAAGCCAATTCTTTATTGTGAGGGTGGCGAGATACTGGAACAGGTTATCCAGAGAAGCTGTGGGTGCTCCATCCCTGGAAGTGTTCAAGACCAGGCTGGATGAGGCTTTGAGCAACTTGAGCTGGTAGAAGGTGTCACTACCCATGGCAAAGGGCTTTGAACTAGATGATCTTCAAGGTCCCTTTCAGCTCAAACTATTCCATGGTTCTATGAGATGTACTTGCTTATAAAGTTTTTTGACTGCTCTCTACTACACTTTATCTACCTTTTATTACAAGGTACTATGTATCCATGGTAAAAACTATGGTTTTTGACATCAACGTAACTTCACATTTCTTGGTATATGATATTCAGAAAGAACATCTAATGTATGTATGAGCACATTTGCTATTTACTTTATTCAGCTGCACAAGCTGAACTGGAGGTAAATATGGATTTCCACTTTTCATAGCTAAAAGATTGTTAGGATTGTGGCTAACTCATCCAGTCATTATTTCTGACTCATGATCATTCTTTGATCTGAAAATGGTACAAGGAATTCACATTAGAATAAAAACTGATTTCTTTTGATTTCAGTATCATTCATACTAATCTAATCACACTAAATTTTCTGGCAGTAAAGGATGAAAGATAAAGGTTTTATTATTTCTTATCTTAACAAGGCCTACCCCTATACTAGCATACAACTCAAGGCATATGACTTTATGTAACTTCTGTAGCTTCAGATGGGTAGAGAGATGCTAAAAAGAGAAAAAATCTCCAGAAAAAAAAAAATATATATATATATATTACATATTATATAAAAATCATATGTTATTGAAAAATTGTTATTTTTTTAGCATAGCTTTTGAGAAATGATTTGTCCATGCCTATTTTGGGCTGGACATTGAAAAGACTGCCATCGCTCCAAAATGCTTGCCTCAATAGGCAAAAGACATCTAAAAGTCTCCCTTCAGCTTGAAACTAAAACTCAAAGTAGCAAAAAATCATTAAACACTTTTCTCTTTACATATCAAAGACAATAATCTGACTGACAGGAACACAGCCATCAGAATAATAATGTAGGTGTTTAGACTCTGCAATGAGTTAAAAACACATTCCATACCCTTTTCCATCCTGAGAATTCACCCACAAGGGCCTTCATGAGTGGAAGAGTGTTCCACTGTACACATAGGTTTCCCATCAGCCCTTTCCATTAGAGCTAGAACAACTGCGTATCTACTTCTGTCATAAAATAGCAGTATTTTTTTTTAAAGGTAACATTAGGTGGTCTAAATCAGTTCATTGTCTTAGAACATTTCACTAATAAAACAAGGGAGAGTTTTCAAATGACTTTTTTTTTTTTTCTGTAATATTTTATACATATTTTTTTACTAGCACCTCAAGATTGTTTTGCAAACATGCTTATTGTAATAGGTACTATAAAGCACCACAATGATGCCCAAGAAGGAATAGAATTTGAACTTCATTAACAGTCTGGAAACATGAGGCTGATCATCATAATTTATAGATTCTTTAATCAAGGTAATGGTCTCAATGTAGCTTCTGTTACCTGAAATAAACTAGAACACAGCAAAGGCCTATAACCAAATTCTTTATTGCTGTCTTTACCGTTCTATGAAATCTCATTAAGATACATGGCATAATCAGCGGGAGCAACCTGAGAGAACTTCCACATAGGCTATTTTGCAGCCTTGCTTAAGATATCCATGTAGTGAAAATAGTACTGTTAAACTTTGGGTATAAACATCTGTGCACGGGCTTGGGTTTCCAGACTGAGTGAGTTTGTGGTATTCTGCCATGTAGACCTGCATGATCAACAGACCATTGAAAATACCCCAAACCTACATGAACTTTTCACAAAATACAGAGGGAAGACAAGGAATCCTTAGAGAAGGGGAAAAAACAAAACAAAACAAAACAAACAAACACAACCCACAAAACTGATAAACCAATCAAACAACAGCAACTCCATCCCCCCACAAAAAAAAGGCCCCAAAAAACACAAAACACAGTAATTTCTTGCATCACATCCCTCTTCTCCATTTCAATTGGAATGCAGGACTAGAATTTACATGGTTACTTTTTCATGAAAATATATGTATAGCTGTCATGTCATTACAGCGTGAAAGCAAAACTGAAGTGACAAGAAGAAAAACTTGTCCCTTATGTAATCTGCTAGCTCTCAGATGCAGCTGGCGGTCAATGTGTGTTGATTTTTATGTGTTGTTTTTGGTTTGGTTTGTTTTTTTTTGGGAGAGACTAAAGTAAAGCAAATATACTCTTTGATGGTTAAGAAATAAGACAATAACATGTTGAAACAAACACCCCCTTTGTACTGGGAAAAGTTTACAAGAATAGAAACATTAGAAGAGCTGACAGTGCTGTCTAGCACTTAGATTTTTCATTTCTTTTTGTAAAACCAAAGTGAAATAAGATGTCATACAAAAAAAATGGAGAAGGCTGAATAGAATTCTGGAGATCCTAAGAGTGTTTTCTTCTCTATCTAGAACTTATTAATTGTGTTTCAAGAAGCAGACAACTAGTGCTTATTTTTTGTCTCAGAGCATAATCTTGTCAAAACAAAATAAGACAGACTGCTAAATAATTAGAAAATTAAAACACTTAAACTGATTCATCCAAAATACAGAGGAAACAGAGAAATCGAGATCGAAGTCTGAATAAAGAATAAGCTACTCTACATCCTATTGGAGATCGATGTTTCTTTCTAAGACAGATTTAAAATTTTAATGCCTTAATTTGTTTTAATATCTTTAATGTATCCAGTCTCTATAACAAATATCACCAGCATGTTTAAAAGAATGGCAAGAAATAACCTTCAAAATTATATAACCATGTGATGTGAAAACTGCTATGTATGTACTTAATTTTAATTCCCACCAAAAACACATTACCCAAACTCCATCTTTTACCGTACTTTATATGGAAGACTTTTTTTTTTTTTTTTTAATAAAAATTTATTTCTTGACATAATTCTAAACATTGTAATACAAAAAAGTATGGGGCGGGGAGGAGATTTATCACAGAGAGACTAAAGGCTAGGCCGTACTTTGATATTACATCAAATACTTACACATACAAGCTTTCAGTGACTTCTAGGGTACTTCATAACAATTCCCAACTCTATAGGTGTGAACTCACTATGAACCTGTTTATTCACCTTGAAGCTCCTCCAGATACTCTAGCTCTGTAAATCTGAAAAAGAATTCCTGTTTCTCCCTGTACCTAGCATGTCACTGTGATCCAGGTTTAAGTGGATAGGCATTTATATTCCATTTCAGTTCTCTCCAAAACTCCTAAAAGCTGCAAGTCATCATAACTGGTAATAGCTTCACTGGTGGTGGCATGAGTGCCAAACCTTATTTTCAACTTCTCATCTATGATATTCTGATTTTAAAAAATCTAGCTGACATCTTTATTTTTTTAATAATGTGTAAGCTCATAAATGTTATAAAAAGTTTTAATTAGATCTTTAATTAGACTGTAGTCATATCCATATGTTAAGCAGGCACAAGAAAAAGATGCCAGAATAAAAATATTGAATTCTATGGAATATTACATTTGCCTTTTGCCCACTAGATGCATTCTATATGAGTATTTCTATATTCCCCTTGTGTACCATGCTAGGAACTAGTTAATTCCTCTAGTCATATTGCTACTTGCTACAATCTGAAAATATTGCTGAAATGAAAAAGCCTAATTGATATTGAAGTCATATTTTAGTGAACTTTTTCCAGTACATTTGTGTTTCATTCTAAGACCAAGGGTTAGCAGGGTTTGGCCCCAGCATCTGAAGATGTATTATCCATAGAAAGCAATGCCACCAGTGTGTCATTGTTACAAATAAAAAGTGTATCTGTTAGCAATGCTCTACTTCAGTTGGTTTAATAATGCTGATACATGAAATCAGTCATTAAGCATATTAAATTTAATGGTTAAAATTTTCTGCTTTGGTTTCCTCTACATAATCCAAGTATTATTCATATATTAAAAAACAACAACAATGACAACAACAACAAAGTGTGGTCATTAAGAAATCTGTACTGGGACCATTTTTTGCCAGCGTTTCACAATGCTAAGACTGGGCTGGTTCCTTAAATCTAGGTGTCTGGTGACTGTAATCATAATCTGGACCTCACAATTACAAAATAAGACCTGACCTGCAGGAGACTTGTGTCCTTCCACACCAGGAACTGGAATTGCCTCTAGGTGTACCTCAAATAGCACTAGAGGTCAGTATTATATGCACCTGCATCAAGACCCACTTTTCCATTAACTGTACTATGTGCTTGGACACAAGTAGAAGCCCAGCTGGCAAAGTTTACACACTGAAAGTAATTCCACTTTAAAGTCCAACAAAGATAAGGAGACTTTTGCCCCAAAGCAGTTCAGTTCTCTTGCCAGAGATCATTGACTCTTCACCTGAAGAGTTAGTAGGTGCTTTTCACATTTAAAACCAGGATTCTACTCTTTTCACTCATGCATCAGGTTCTATGAAATGTTTGCTTCTCTCCCAGTATTTCAGACAGAAAGACATCTCTGATCTATAGCTTTGCATATTCCTTTTAGAAAAGTTATTTTTAATAATCCTTTCGGGTAGTTTTATAAAGGTATTTCTCAGATGGATTAAAAAATAATAATTGTAAACACATATTTATAAAATTTCTGCCACAAGAATCTGGTTTTACCCTAAACTTATTTTATCACAACTGTGACAACTTCTCTAGCTGTATATTAAAATAGCAGGACCGGGCAGGATATAGATACAACTAATTATAATCTAAACATTGATGTATATATATCACCCAGAGTGCTAAAAATCTTTATTTTTTATGCATAACTATTAAGACAAAATATATAGGAACCACATGCAGGTCTAATTTTGTAGAATATGTATATATATTTGTATATTTTTTTTCCTTTATGTATAACTAAGGTGCGTCCTTTGGGATGGCATTGACATTTTGGACCAAACTTAGATTCAGATGAGAATACTTAAGTCTTTTACTGAATTTTTAAATCACACTATGGTACCTGTTTATTTCACAGTTTCTAGTTAGGAACTTTAATTTCCTGGGATAATTATTTGTGTTATATCCTTCTGTCTTTCATCTATTTACAACCATTGTTCCCTGTTTAACTGCATTCAATAAAGTTATTTTTTATTTTCTTTTCAGATAACATGTCCCTCAGTGATAACAGTACAAGCTTGACTTATTCTGTGTAATTACTCAATGAAGTTTAACTGCTTTTCTCAATCCCCTAATAGACAACATGAAGGATGACATTGATTTTCATGTTTGATTGCGTAGAAACAAATTATAAAAAAAATATTGTTGAACTTGGAAAGCAGCAAGCAAAACGTTTAACTGGAAATCATCTCTGTGTGTTTTGTGGTGCCTAAAATTCTTTTATCAATGCAGTATTTTCTTGAATGATCACTTTTACATGAATGAGCAGACCTGCTACATGTAAGATTAAAACAAACAGAAGAACACAAATTTTCTTGTTAACTAAAGATAGTAATAGCATATATACTCTATTACATCCAGAATAAAATTTTAATATATAATTTTAAAATTATACCTGTTGAAATTTCTTGTTATAACTTTTTTCTTCTTGTCTTGAAAAATAAAATTGTTCCTTTTTGTTTGGTTGGTTGGTTTGGTTTTGGTTTTGTTTTGTTTGTATTTGCATTTACATTTCTGTTGTACTTTAAAATTAAATTCAGGGAGGTTTTAGTAACTGTTCATATATGCCCGTTTGGATGTACTGCTTATCAGTATAAGAAAATAGACAAGAAGATGGAAAAAAAAAAAATTATTTTTTATATTTACCAGAGTTACCGAATTCCAAAGCTAATTTTAAAGATCTTTTGAAATGCCTGTCTCACATTCAGTAAACCATTTTTTGTCTACTGCTTCCTTTGCTTTCTTTTCCAAGACAAGATCCTATTAACAGGGAAAATGCATTACAGCCAGGTAAGTCAAATGAATACACGACAAAGAGAATTCCAAGAAACACTGTGGTTTATGCAGTAGAAAGAGTCAATAACTCACATTTTTTAATTGGTTTTGTAATTTAAGTATGACCTTTTCTTATGAATCATAATTGTTCTGATTATTTTTGACTGCCCATCTCAAATATCCTCTCCTTTCCGTTCAGGAAGACAGTAAACACGTGTGATCCAAACAGTAATAGAGTCTGACAACACTTTCTAAACCAAACTTTATTGAGGTACTAAGAAAGATGAGGAACAAAGTGCCTGTAGGGTGACTCACCTGATGACTGATAACTAACACAGGGTCGGAAACGATGCTGTGACTCTGTCACACTGCCAAGGACAGGACACTGGGGTCATCTGACAGCAACAGTCAATTGCACAAATGCCTTTTGAATGCAGGTAAGAGTCGTATCACTCCTCAGCTCTGCCATGGCAATGCGTGATTTGGGAGAATCGTACATCACACAGATAATGTGGTCAGCATCCTTGCCTACACCACTGATGTCTGTCAAGGGACAGGGCGTCAGGGAGCAGAGTGTCAGCATTCTGTCTACATGGACAATGCTGGTTAAGAGGCAGAAAAGAAAAACAGATAAGATGCAAACAGATCATAACTACATTTGGATGTGCTGTAGTTTATGACCAATGTCCAGACTGCAGACTATTTCTGATAACAAATAGATCCTGGAAGAATCTATTCATGGTCTGAATCTAATCATGCTCTGAACACGGCAAAAATACCTATGGCAACCTGAATGCATCTATTAGGTAACACTGTGATTACTGACAAGGAGAAAAATTATTTTGCTACTAAGATCAACTACTAATTTAAAGAGATAGGTGGATACCTGTTAATAAACACAGAATTCTATTTGTGTGAAACTCATAGATGAAGCTCATGGGTAAAATTCTCAAGTTATTTATTATGCTTACAGTTCTAGCCTGAGCTGTCAAGACATTGATTACTTTAATTAAAAATAATGTATTTCTTTCCAAAGTTTAATTGGCTTATAAGCCTAAAACATCAGATAAATATGTCCTTAATCTCCAGGAACTTGCAAAAACAAACTTTCACTCACTCCATTCTGTGTTGAAATTGTTATGTATTTTGTATTTTGTATATGTATGTGTGAAAGTGTGTACATCTATGTATACTTTCTCTGCCAGTTTCACAGCCAAGCTCAAACTCTTTGACTCCATGACTTAGAAAATTAGCCAAACAAATTTTAATTTAAAATTGATTAAATAATTTCAAGTCAATTTATATCTATTTAATGGCCATTCCAATAGTATTTATATCTACATGAACAAGTAGTCTGTGTAAAAGGATTTCTGGGAAAGAATATGTAGAGAGCTATCTTTCTTCTACATGTAAGCCTTATAGATCCTGAGATGTCTGTGCATTGTTATGAGCCATCCTATTAATGTGGTTTGTTCTCTACACAAAATTCAGAATATTTTCTGACAATGAATTGAGAAATACAAACATATTTATATGTGAACTTTATTTTTGTCTTATGCTTAAATAGTAATCAGACAATTTCATTTACCTTTCATTTTAACTAGTTCTGATCATTCATTTGGTCATATGTAAATAATAGACTATAAATAAAAATAAGCTTCTGATAAACCTAGACAAAAATAACCTTCCGATAGACAGTCTTTAGGAAGTTTCTCTACAGTATTGTAGCTAACTTTTATCTAATTGTAAAAATGTTTGTATTATTTTCTGTTAATTCCTACATCTTGTAGGTCAACATCTGAGTGTACAGCATGTCTTATGGGCAAAGCTTTGTTTTTTTTCTCCCACTCCACTGTCTTTGAAGAATGAGGACTGCTGTCAACATAGAATCCATCAGACAAAGTAAAGCAGGAACCAGTTTGCCAACAGGCTTGTTAACTTACTGAGGTAGACTTCAAACTGCATTTGTTGGGGGATAGCACCCAATATCTGAAGAAAATTTCAGGTTAAAAGGACAGCGAGTAAATCCCCAGAGAACAGCATAGTCGAGAATGATGTTACATTTTCCCTGAAAAAAAGAGACATCACTGAGGGCCAAGCAAAAATGTCAGTCAACAAACGCTTGCATCACAGAAAACAAGCAGGTAGGCTTAGAAGTTTGTGAGTAGTCACAGAGCAATGACCTCCATATGATTACAGAGCCATTGTGGGATAACTCTTGTAACTAAAGTTCTGCAGTGGACGGATACAAGTACTTTAGGAAGGACAGGTTGGGCTGGCAAGCAGGGCCTCTATCTAAAGGAGTCTCCAATGCATGGAGTTTTGCCTTGAAACTGGTGATAATCTAGTGGAAGAACTTATGGATGGAGTTCTGAGGACAGTTTTAATCACAATGATATCTGCTAGAAGGAAAACAAAGTGGTTATAAGCAAGTAGGGTGATTTCTGAGAAGGACAAAGACAATTTTTATGCAGGTGATCAACAAACCACTAGGGGAGGCATTCTGCTGGACATGTTACTAACAAACAAGGATGAACATTTTGAGGATGTGAAAACAGAGGGCAGCCTTGGCTGCAGTGAACATGAGATGGTGAATCTTAACAACCTAAGAAAAGTGAACAAAATCAATAGTAGAATCACAACGTACTACCTGAAAAACGAAGGAATAGCTACACTATAGTTAAAATGAAATTTGGAAAACAACTAATTTTGTTGAAGCTATTCCTCCATTTTCTTTGTTAAGAAAACTGAGAAGAATGGAAGACAAGACAAATTCCTTAGTTCTACTTGGAATCTCTTTGTTTAAACTATCCACTTAATAATTCTTAGTTGAGACTTTTCACAGATTTGCATTTTGAAGATGGGTATGTATGGGAAAATAGAAACAACAAGAAATCTAAGTACAAATTAAAGCAGACCTTTCTTGGAATTGTATTTGATGTTTTTTTCCAGCAGAAACTTTCAGATTCCAGATATTAAAAAAAGAAAAAAAAAAAATCATTTTTCCAGACTAACAACTTCGACATTATGTTACTGTGTCAAGCAGAAAGAAGATCCCTTTAGACTTTTCTGTAACATCACAAAAAAGTAGGCAGCAGACCCTATGCAAGGCAAAATGAGGGATGCCTGAGAATTTATTCTGAAAATCATGTAATGTGAACTGATTGCATAAGCAGTTGAAGACAGTGTGAGATATTAGGTTTTACACTTCGTTTTAATAAGAGTTGCTCTCTGATAGCAGTATTTCATTGTGAGATTTAAAAATAAAATAGTCTCTGTCAAGAGGTAGACAGAAATACGGAAGACAACATTCTGATCTGGACATTGTTTTCCACCTATATATGAGTTTGCCTTCAGCGTCAGATTATGGATATATGCAGGACTTCATTCACTTCTTGGTTCTCTGACTGAGAAAAGAATTCTTGACCATGCTTTAATCAAATTGTCTGTAAAACTGAAGAATGGCAGATATGTTGATTTTTTTTTTCCCCTGAATGTGCAAGAGCAGAAGGTTTATTTTTTGGCCCAGCTGATGACTATCTGTTTCATTTGCATGACCAGTTTTGGGCAAACAACCTTTCAGACATATTTTATAGTCTCATTTGCACACACTGTTTGCATTCACATTTGTATCTTGTCAGCTGTAATTTCACCAAGTTAGCTTTCATGTCACCCATGCAAATAAAGTTTGCCCTGAGAAAGAGAGAAAAAGAGGGTGAGACAGTAATTGCAATGGTGAAATAAATGAACTATAGTGTGAAAGAGTAGTACTTGGAAAAAACAAACAAACAAACAAACAAACAAACAAACACTCTAGAAAAAAGAAAAAAATTAAGAGAGATACCCTAGTTACAGAGCAATAGATATTCTATATTTTGCTGCCTAAAAGACTATCCAAAGTGTGGAGAAATGTTATATTCCTAATGTAATTTGCATTTTTCATGTTGGCTTTAAGCTTGACTTCAAGCATGTACAATATTTGCAAAGAAAGAATTGTTAAAGAAAACTGGTAGTACAACTAAGTCCTGAATAGCAGTTTCTTGACTATTGTTTGGATGACTTCATGCTCTGAAGGTGACAGAAGAGTTACCCCTTTCAAACAGTTGAAAGTAGCAGAGTTCCCCAGTGAGTCAGCTTGCTTTCATTAGACAAGAGCTGTGTAGATCTGAGAACAGATCTGCAGTTTGGTTGTTTCTTAGACTATTCTTTTGCATAAAAGGAAAGTGCAGATTCTCAAATAATGTGTATTACATTTTCATTTCTCTAAACAATCCATTTCAGATGAAGGAAACTCTTCTGTGTTGTGTGCATACAGTTTTCAGAGGGGGTCTGGGGAGGTCGGAAGAATCAACCCATGTAGATAAAAAGATTTTCTGAGCAGCATAATAGCATTATTTTACCTTGGTAATGGCTCTGTATATCTTAGCATCCTTATATTGTATCTCAAACCTTACATAACTTTTTATCTTGTGCACTCTAATGGAAAATAATATCATTGCAATATATAGATAGTATGGGCAAATTAATAGAATGTCATAGGGTAGTTCTTTGAAATTTTACTGTCTATCTTTGACACCACATCTCAAGAGAGTTACACGGGACTGAGGCTAATTTATGAGTTGAATGTTCCAGCAACATAGTAAATATAATACCTAGAAGAACCCTCCTTAATTTGCTTTTTCTCCTAGGAAACCTTTTTTGGTAGCTGTTTTAATTTATTTATCTGTTTGTTTGTTTCTTCTTTTCTCTATACAAGACACTCTTTCAAAGGATTTTTTTTTTGTGCTTAAACCTGCATGAAACTAAAAAGGATTATTATCAAATGTCAGCAAAACTGGCAAACTGTCTTCTTTTTTTTTTTTTTTTTCCATTTACTGACTGTCAGAGATGCTTGATAATTTTGTGGAAATCTGTGGTTTTCTGAAATGTGACTAGGTACTAATACCTGCAGCTGCGACACAAAGGAAAGTTATATGTTTGTCCATAGATTTTAGTGAAGGAACAGTGTATGGATCTATATGTGCTGTACACTGCACATAATATTTTGGTTCAAATGATATAATTTACCCTTATGCCTCAAATAATTTAACTATACCTTTTGTAGCTGTGCAAATCTTCCGTGGAAACATGCCCTTCTGATTTCTCAGCAGTTTCCTCTGTTCCCAGATTTCTGATACTTTGAGCAGAATATGTTATAGCATGTTCAGCAACCTGTATATACTATTATAAATAAATTGTATTTAAGCATGATTATAAAAAAAAAAAAAAGGAAAGAAAATATATAAATACATCTGTACAACAGGAAACATGTCTTCAGAAAATAATATAGGCTGTCTGAAAAGACTTGCCTTTATCACATTTCAATAACATTTTAATAAGTGGCTCAGTGTATAACAATGACTCCATAAAAATTGCATTGGGGAAGTTGAACGGTTGTTGCTTCATTACCTTTGCATATCGTTTGCTGATGTACATTTTCTAACTGCTGGTTCTGAGCTTTGAGAATCAGGCTGGACCTTTTCCACATTGCAAACTGTCATCAGTAAACCAGGTCTTGTCAGTGAAATTATGCTCCAAATTAATCATTTTTTTCCCCAATTTCATTCTTCAATGACATTCCACAAGGACTTCGCAGGAAAAAGCATAATGACTGTAATTTGGACTTGAGGATATTGACTATTTGTAAAATCAAGCTAAATACAAACAAATTAACGAGTTGGTTGAATGTATCAGTTATGGCTAATATGAATGTAAAATTATAAATTACGTCCAAAGAGCAAAGGAACATCTGATGCTGGAGAAGCCATTGAAGAAAAGGGAAGCCCTATTTCCTACCGTTTCACACCGTCAGCAAGTGAAAGCATCAGGCTTGGAAAGCTTTGCATTTGCTAGCACAGCAGAAAAGTAGTCAGTCATTTATTATATATGCTGCTTCGCAGTGTAATCTCATATTGTTTAGTAGTAGTAGAACTGTCAGATTAAAAATAAATATTTCATGACTTGTAACAGTAATGAGTTCTTGCTTTGATGTATAATCCATTATTAAACTCACCAAATGTTTTTTAGAGTAGCTTATGTGGGTCAGTATTAGGGCTTTGTAAAATACCACTTTATAGCCAGATGGTTAGAGGTTGTCATTAAATTAGCCTGAATCAGTCGGTATCCCATCAGTTAATCTCATGTACTATAAATGGCAGATGAGTTTTGCTTGTACTGATTATGCAACTTAGAGCATCTGCCTATTTTCTGCTTGACTGTGTCCTGTCTGAAATGGTCATTTCCCCAAACCTGCTGGAGCCAATCAATAACCTGCTCAGTCTGCAAGAAGACTGCAGGCACATGGCTATTCAGCTTATATTTTCACCATAGGGTACTTAGCTATTATGTATGAGTACAGAAAACTATTCAGGATAAAGTTGTGAAAGTGCTGAACAGTAAGAATTATGGCCACATTACACATTATGACAGTACTGCAGAAAATGCTCATCTGTGTATGTTTTCCAGTTGAATGGTTATTTTATGAATGACATTTAGTTTCTTATGATAGGAGAAAGCAGTCATTATTGAATTATTTTCTTCATATAAATATAATTACGTTTCCTTGCAACTGTAACTTCCTTGTTATATGCATGTATTGGGGTCAGATGTTGGTAAGTTTGATCATAGGTTCTTAAAAGAAATTCTCAGTTTTTGAGAGCAGAATTAACTGGAAAACAGGTAAGAAGTGGGATATGACCATCATTTGATGGTTACTGTTCGAATGTCACATCATTAATTCTTTTCTCATTTGCCTTCTGCAGAACTGTACAACAGGTGCAGAATTGCTATATAGATGTTAAGGATATAATCTTAACATGAGAAGTTGTTATTCAGTAGAGTGACAGTCACAAGTACTCTCCATAAAAATTTTGCTTAATAAAAACTCTCAAGTAGACCCTAACTACTAAAAAAATAATTTCTGAAGTATGTCTTCTGTTATCCAAATATCATACTTGATGGTATTGTGCGGCAGCTACAGTAATTGTGGCATGATGACAGTCAATAGCGGTAGTACATTAAGGATTCATTTATAAGACAAAACTGTTATGCTCCTAATAATAATAATAAGAATTTTGAAAGACAAGTGCTCCCTACTTACATTTGTATCCATGAAATTAAAGAGAAAACAATGACTTCTTAATAATTACAGAAAAGACAGTAGTTCAAAATCCTTTAGTTTTACATGCTATGTGTTAATGCTATAGCTACATGTAATAACATTATACTTATTTTTCATTACACCGTCTATTTTAAGCCTGTAGAATTTTAGTCAGTTGTCTGGAAATAGAGTACGAAACCAAATTTCTTTCACTGCATTTCAGCTACAGAGCAGAAAAAATGTCATAACTAAGATTTTGATCCCCATGCATATTTTTGGCACAATATGTGTCTATTTTCTTAAAAAACAGAAACAGTCAAGTCCTACAGCATCATTCCTTACATTCATATCTCCATAAGTAATTAACAGGTTAAGCAGAAAATTCTTAGCACAAGCATAGAGTTAGACTATATATGCATTGCAAATGTAACATTATTTATGCCACTGCTTACTATTCTGTGGAAGATCAATTTTGAGTACAAGATGTTTCACAGGTAAATGCTTTCATGCAAAACAAAGATCTATAGAATAGTCTTTCTGAATAAATTCTTGACTCCCAAGTTATGTCCTTAAGTTGGAAGGTTAACAGCACATCTAGGGTCTTCTTTGTGTATTTATTTCCAGGCAAAATAAATTTAATTTAATGACAGTTTGCAGCTACATAATTATTAAAAACTGACAAAATGAGACACTGAGGAAAAAAATATTCCTGAATTTCTTTCCGTGTTTTTGTTGACAGCACTGTAGGTAATATCACACACCAGCATTCTATACAGCCTTTATGACCACTTCAGAGATCACAGAATCACAGAATCTCAGATATCACAAAGTAACCAATATTCCAACTACAGGTCCATACTTTCCCCCAAAAAATTAGTAGAAACTTATTCTATTGATACATGAAGTTCCATGGCTCTTCTGGGCTGGGTTGAAGGTAGAAGTGGTGTGAGGAGGCATCAGAATATCTGTTCATGAAGGAATGACATTTTTCATGAGCTGCTGCCTGTTGCATTAGTAAGGGAAATTCTAAAGGAAACATCCACTAACCTCTAGTTAATTCTGTTCATGTTCATCTCTTCCCTCCTTCTATTCTTTGTATCATGCTTCTACTGAAATTCCAGGGTGGTTTTCAGAGGTACCCACCCAATACACAGCAGTGACACATCCTTGACAGCTTTCCCGGGGAAGAAACGCAGCTACTTTGAGGCTTTCTGTTAAGACATTTTTAAAGAAAATGTGATTTTCTAAGGGAGAGCATGCATAAAACTGGAGGCAAATATGATTGTAAACAAACAAGCAAACAGATCCCTCACTACTTCCCTTTTGTCTCACCATGTTTCAAAAAACTTACATGGATTTAGGAAGCATTTAGGTTTGATGATCTGAAACGAAGTCCAAAGATTTGCATTTCTCCTTTTTTTTTAGACAAAGTTAAAATTACAGCTACCTAAAGTGCAGTATAGCCTGAGAAGGTATATATCGCTTATTCATGGCAATTAGCTCTCTGTGTTGCATAACAGTCTTGTTTTTATTTAGTCGTGTGCTTCATTTGGTTTACAATCCAGTGATGAAGACAACATGTTCAGACAACACAAGAGGCACTGGAATGACAGATCTCATCAGACACATCAGGCAGCAGCACAGGCTGGTGGCTCCCTGGAGCCAGGGACTGCGACCATCAGGGGCTTCCCAGGAGCTCAAGCAGGGCACAGGTCCTGCCAGCACAGGCTTGTCCCACTGAAAAGCCAAGAACACTTCTTTGGGGACAGGGACACAGCAAGGCTGGGCTGGGACATGGACCCACAGGCTGGCCTGGCTCCTTAGACCCCATGGCTGGGCAGGGCAGGGCTGTGGGGAGCTGAAGACCAGCCTTGCTGTGGCATCACTGGGGCAGGGGCTAATGGACCTGGGGGACTGAGATGGGGTCCTGGGCTGTAGGCAGGGCAGGAGGAGCCCCAGGTGGGCTGAGAAGAGAGAGACAGGATTGACGCTACCTCCAGGGCAATCGCCCTCTGAAATAACAATGTGTAGTAAGAGAAAATAAAATAACTGAATATTTTGAAATCAATATTAAAAAAAAAAAAAAGTCAATGCATAAAATATAACAAGCTATGTTAAGTCTTTTTTTCCAAATTCAAAACTGATTGAATCTATCTGTCTGGAGAAAATCTTTTTCCCAGTAAATCCACAGTAGATATGATTGCTAACTCATGAGCAAACAGAAATTACTTCAGAACCAGATACAATGCAAAGCACAGGCTGAAAAGAGTTCTGGCATGTTGCCAACAGAATATGAAAAAGGATAGTTATCTGCAAAGCAATGCCACCTTAGCAGCACAACAGCATACAAACTTCAGCTTTGCTTCACCTAGCAATGTATCAACTACTCCTGAGACTTGATAGCAAACAGCAGAAAATAGGGGCCGTTCACTGGAACTAAATAATCCTCTCTTTGTGCCTGCCTAAACTCATTTATATTAGTAGTGCACTTATCCAAGCTGTTTTTGAATAACTCTGTTTTCAATACTGATATGATTGATTTTTTTTTTTTTTGGCAAGCTTTCTGTTGAGTTTCTCTCTACAATATAATTAAAATACCTTCTAGAATGATATAAAATATAGTAGTTGTTATCAAGACACTCACAATTTTGATGATTTAAAAAAAATCCTCTTCCATTCTTACAGTAAATGAAATAATAAAATGAACCTACACAAAGCTCATTTTTTTATTAATCAGGTACATTATTTATTAGTGCTTTGTTATTTTGCAGCTAAATTCCTGAAGACCCCAGAACCTAGAACAACTCTCATCAATAATAGATAACAACAAAAAATAAAGTGGCAGCCTGATAGACTAAAGTGTGCAAGAGAAACAAGAGACATTTCTTGCTTTGTGCTTGCTGAAATGAAGAAAGCAACCTTGATACAACTTTTCATTAAATATTAGAGAAAATTAAGTTTTGCTGATTTTCAGGGAGGTGTAGTTAAACTCTAGCACTTGGCAGGAACACATCTGTTTACAGCCATCTTGGCTGACTCTTATGTTGATCTTACACTTTTTTTAAACTTTGTTGGTCAGTTAAAACACCACCAAAATAAATTACCTAAAAGAATAAGTAGACAATGTAAATAGATTAAAAAAGACAATGCCTTATCTTCTACTGTCATTGCTTTCCTTCCTATTTTCTCCCCACTTCACACTCTAAAGTTTAAATATTGATTAATATATTTTAAAATTATCCTATCAAATTATTTCTCATATAGCCTCTGAAGCCTGTGTTATCCCACTTAATACTAAGTTATTGATGGGTGCATAAACTAGAATAAGCTCAAGAAAGACATCCAGGTGACTAAAAATTAGAAGTAGTCGTATAATATCAAACAACAGTTCAACTCATCTAAGGTCTCACCCTCCCTGTAGATATGACTTATTTTTCTTCATTAACAGAAGGTTCCAAGGACACCTGTGTTTTTTGATTTAAGTGCCTCAGTCAAACATTCAGCTTCAAGACAGATGGTTAACTGAAGTGTGTTCACCATTGAGGAGTGATTATGTTACCATGTGATTACATTAGAGATGTCAGTACTAGTGAGAAAACGCAATCTTCTTTCCAATTAAGACTTTCAGCCTAATGAGCAAACAAAAAAGTATTTTTTTGCCCCTTTTCAAGATGACATTACAAAAAACTCAAACCACCAGAAGTATTTTACAGATTGTGATCATGTTCAGGTCTATGAAGGTTAGAATTTGGACAACACACCTGAGTGGCTGAAGTTGGAAGAGAAGGACTTTAGAAGTGGATTGGTTCATTCATTCTTGTTGCACATGCTGTCTACCTCTGGCATTTAAGCTGCAAGAAATCAGGGCGACAGCCATCTGTATGTCCACAAATAAAAGCATTCATCAATTAAGTTTTATGCACATAACCTGTCATTATTATTTTAATAATATTAAATTAATTTCATTTTGAAAAATTACCTCTCCATTGATTGAAATTTTAGTTTTGCAAAGGTAAAAATTTCTACTCTAATGTCAGTATGCTATAAAATCCTTAAAAATCTCTAAGTCCAGCAGTTCAGCAGTAAAGTCCCTAAGTGATTTTTACATTCAGCTTTGCTGTTAACTCAAAACAATAACTCCTATGAGCAGGTTCATTAAAACAAATGTTCACTGGTGGCTGTAAATTCCCAATACCAAGGACAATATCTTGATTATCTAAATATGCAGTGGAGCATAATACAAGACATCTAAAATTATATTATTTACAAATGTTAGAGAAGACAATGTACAAATATATGAATTTACTAAATAAACAACATAGAGAATCTTCAATTGAATGGTTTTATTCAGTAAACAAATGCATCCCTGTTTGAAATACCTCAATATTCAGAACCGATACTGTAATAGAGATAAGCATTGCAATTTTATTCAAACACTTATAAATAGAAAAGCATGAATAGGTGATCAAACAAATTATCTTAGGTCAAAAGCAAGAATAGCATAATCTTGAACAGAGGTTCACCAGAAATTTCCATGTCAGTAAGAGATGGTATTATTTATTATAAAAAAATGCATCCAGCACCTGAATCCAGATTACAGAGAGATAAAGTAGTAGGACAGGGCTCAACTGATATCTTAGAAAAGTATATTGAAAGTAATAGAAAAGTAATGGAAAAAAATTAATTTTCAAATTTTTTGAAGCTTTGAAAGTAGAAAATAATGTAAAAATGGCCAGTTATTTTGTTGATCTGGATGCTGCAAAGCAAATAAGGAAAATCATGCATAGATTTTCAGATATATAAATAAGGAGAGAAGAAGTAACTGATGTGATGAGTCACAATACACAGTAGATGTCATCACACTAATCTACCAGAATTCTTTACTAAATTAATTTATTAGAAACAGCAGTCTCTCTAAGATAAGTTAAGAGAATGAGTATTCAGCTTGCTTTCAGAATGGCAGGTAACTGAGCACACATCAAGTGGCTCCCTCATCACAGTTAGAGACATCCTGTCTGGACTTGTGTATGTCTACCCAAGTGTTCCTTGATTTTGCTTCCACATTACCCTTTGGTAGGTTCAGAGGCCTGGGAGTCCAGAGGTCATACCTTACTAGCAGAAATCTTTTACTGTCATGGTAATCAGAGAAATCTTTATTATTGCCTTTCCAATTTCTAAGCTTTGGCTTGTGTTCAGTTAGCACCTCTATGGTCCTCTTGGGTAGATCATTCCTGCCTTTGTCTTCTAGGAAACTTATTTTTTTATTAAGCTTATTCTGGAATTCCTTGTCCATCCATGATGTCCTTCTGTTGTGGATGCTCAACATTCTGCTCTTCAGAAAGTACCTTGTAATTTGAGAAGAAAGTCCTTGAAGATCAGACCTGGTTTACAGTCACGTAGTCAAGGCTGCCTTAAGTTACAGGTCTTCAACCAGTTCTTCCTTTTCTGTTTTCGTGACTAAGGGCTCATGTTAGTAACCTTAGCTACTAATCATTAAGGCATACATCTTTCTCATCAGAAAAAATCTTTTCCTTTTTTTTTAAGCATATTCCTGTTCTTAACTTAATATGCCTTAAAAGAAAAGATAAAAGGCCTCTACAGACACCTCCTCCACAATATTTTGCATTGTTCTCATTGTATGTCTATAATTAAAAATTGCAAAGAGTTGTGTTAGCATGATGTGGAAGACATCTTTAGAAACAGTATTACATCCAAAAGGACTAGAAAGCATTTGGTTAGAATCTCTTTTCAATACAGCCTTCGTCTGAAGGATTTATTCAATAATTTTCTACTGGTCTTCATATGCATTTCCAAATCAATGGAATTCTACTACAAATGTGCTCTTCCTCAGTCTCAGATAAAAAGCAAAGCAGTGCAGAAGTGGAGTGGTTGCTTCTGGTGAAGGGATATATAATTTTACTTCATATAATTACAAAAATGGAGATAATCAATTTGATTTTACAGATAGAATCGTAGAATCACAGAATCACAGAATCACAGAATGGTTCATCTAGGAAGGCATCTCTGAAGTACATCTAATCCAACCCCACAGCTCAAGCAGAGCTACCTAGAGCCAGTAGCCCAGGACTATGTCCAAAGAGCTTTTGAAATAATGGATCTCTAAATATCAGATAATGGAACTAAAGTGGAAAATTCACTTTTACTTGTGAGAGATCATATGATCAGACAATTTTTTTTTTATGTCAGGCTCCCTCAGATTTCTACAGATTGTGCATGTATTTACATGCTTTGGCTGCAATTAGACTTATTTATAAATCCTAAATGCCAACATTTCAATGCCTGCTTAAATCTATACTCAAAGCAGATTTCATATCTGGAAGTAAACACTGATAGTTAGGTAACAAGTGGCAATAAATAAGGTAGAATATGATTTTTTGTTTTGTTTTGTTTTGTTTTGTTTTTCTCTTTTGTAACTATCATACTATCATCATGCTATTATACTGCTATCATTGGGTTAGTAATACTTAAAAAAAAAAGCAGTATAGAATTATTCTGATACAATTACTTGTGTTCAAAATATTAAAAAAAAAAATAAAAAAGAAGGAATTTTATTAAAATGATAAAAGAAAAAAGTTTGGAAGCAGTCTTCCAATAATAGGTGAGCATATATGTTCAACAGGTCAGTTAACATTATTATGTACAGTTTAATAAATTTTATTTATTACATGCTTAAAGTGTCATAAGATATAAAACAAACAAACAAAAAGTATTTGACAAAAATAAATGGTGAATTTAAAGTTTGTTCTTTACAAAAAGCTTCATGATGACCAACACTGTAAGATTAAATTTACAGATAATAAGGTGATCCAAAATATATAAAAAATGAAGATTTTTCTTTGATGCAAATTAAAAGCCTAGGACAGAAATTCAGGTCAACACATCCAGGTCTGACAGAGATCCTGAGGGGATCTACTGTCTTAACCAATGATTTATTTGTTTTTCTTCTATGATATGGGAATGTCTTGATGCATAGTACTTTAAAAGATGAAGACACACCGGAGGACTACCAGAAAGTACAAAATGTAAAGTTTTTAGCTTTCACTTAATACCCTGAAGACTTTAATATAATATCCAGTTCATTGATTTTCCATGCCAAGTGAAGGGAAAAATAGAATGAGTTTGAACAAATAGGTCTAAAGGATCAATTGTGATGTCTGCGGGAAGAAGCTACCTAGGACAGACTTTTCCAGTCTTAATGTACCTGCTATGACAAACCTTTTGCATGTAGCTGTGTTCACAGGCAGAAAGAAAGCAGGAAGAATGAAACAAGTGTGTTTGACTACACAGTTAAAAGTTCCCTCTGTAAAAGAAAAAGAACAAGATAAAAAGGTCAAATTAAACATGACAGGTAATGTAGTAGCTTATGAAAAACTCAGCCTTATCTGATTAAAAAAAAAAAAAGCCCATGCACCCCCAAGGTTGAAGAGCACTTTTAAAGTCTAACCTGCTGTAAGGCAAACCGCTATGGTTTACATACAGTGCAACAAAAATCTTACAGGTAAATCCAGTGTTTGACAAAGTAACAATGCACTTCATAGTTGTCACTGCACATCCACAGGGGAGAGCTATGTTTAGGAAACTGTTATACTAACTGTTTTTTTTTTCAATGCCAAATATTGATACTGCCACATAATTTAGTTGATACACATAGTATGTTTTGATACTGGAGGCCAATACTATGTTTCAGAATGCACAGCTGGACATGTTACTAAGTAAGAACCTCTACACTTAAAATGGGTGTAGCACTCAAAGTTTTCATTAGATCTCTTGTCTAAAGGGAGGTGGCTGTCCTAAGAGCAAGGTTTCTCTAGCTGCCCATTTATATCATATTTGAAGACAAAAAGGGAAGGAAGACTGGAAATACAGTATAAACGAAACAATGCTCTCCACCACTTCTGTTGGAACTAGTATATTTGCCAAAGTAGTCGAAAGGAGGGCAAGACAACTCGTTTGCAACATAGTAGTCATGTTGGTAAGATGCAAACTTCTGATATTGACTTTCTGTTACTTGGCTTATTTATAATTTTTTTTTTTTTTTTTTTTTTTAAACAAAGGGGGAGAAAAAACCAAAGAATTCTCAAATAGCTCAGACAAAAACCCATTTTCCTGCTCAAAAAAATCCATACAAGAGCTTCTGCAACAGTATACACCATATGTATTTTGCATATGTGTAGAGTGCCCAGATCAATGAAATTATGCCCTTCAATCATAATTGCATGCCGACAGCCCCCTGTAAGCATTTTCTCTCTCAACTTTCTTCCAGTTGTCTTAACCTGTTTTCAAAAATCATATTTTCAGTGAGGTGTATCTGTCTATAAATAAGAAACACATTTTCAGATACAAATATGCTAAATACTGACATCACAATTCCTTGATTTCTAACCCTCTTTGATATGAGACAAGAAGTATGTGTATTTTCTCAGGATATATCAAAGTCCAAAAGAGAAAAAAAGCCGGGAGATTGTTGCCAGGCTGCTATTGTAAAAAATTGTGTAATTTGTAGGTCATGTCTCTGAAAGAAGTCTCAAAGTGACCCGTTTTGAGTTTGCTTGCTATGCCTTAGGCTCAGAATGTGTTGACTGTGGGAGGGTAATTCAGTCTGTACAAAACCTTTTAGTTAAAGAAATTTAACTAAGTTGGATATTTCAATCGCTTAAATTAGAGTTTCTATCTAAGAATCAGAGAAAGTGTATACATGCAAAAATACAACCTTAGCTTAATATGAAATTTGCTTCATAAGGGAAACAGAAAACTTTGTTCTTTAAGGAACATAAACCTTCTAAAACAATGTCAAAATAAAAATGTGAACAGGAAAATAAAATGTTTTGGATTTCTTAAAAATTTGACCTTGTTTAATTTTCTCTCCCTTTAATCAGCAATTTAAACTTAGTTTAAACATGTCTTTCAGGAGTGTGGCTACTGTTGTGTTAAATAACTCAAACACAAGAAAATTATGGTACTAATCTATGTTTGGTGAAAGCTTCATGAAGCATATAAAATCTCTTCAAGTGAAGTACTTGTTTTCTTTACCAGTATACAAATAGATATGATTGCCCCCTACAGCAGTTTTCATTATACTTCAATTATTTTGCTAGTAGCAAAGTTCAATGTGGTACAAATCTCCATGTAGTAAACCACTGTCTAAACAGCACAGGAGCAATAACAGAGCAGTCTTTCTAAAAAATTGAATATAAAAATTTGATTGTATTAAGCACAATACTAAGTTTCTGATTGAATACTATAAAATACTGACATCCTACTTTTTTTTTTTTTTAATACTTCTAACAAGATTTATTTTAAAGGAGAACTTCAGTATCAAAATACTTTTCTTCCATTGCATATTTTCAGGAAATTTGCAATCTTCTCTGAAGTGAGTTTTTTTGTGGAGTTTTTCTGTTTGCTTGCTTTGTTTGTTTGTTTTTTGGGGTTTATTTTTTTGTTGGTGGTGGTTTGATCATTTGTTTTTGTGTGGGTTTTGTTTGTGGGGGGTTTTTTGGTTTTGTTTTTTTTTTTTTGTTTGTTTGTTTGTTTTTCTTTTTGGTGGGGGTGTTTAATGATAAATTAGGTCAAGATGTATGCTAGTAGATCAATATACAGACCATATTATTTACTGATCTATCCTGCCAGTATCAGGTCATAAATATTACATAAAATTAAGAAAATAAAATTATAGCATTTTAACCCAAAGATGATTTCATTGGCAACTCCAAGACAATTTTATCTTTATTGTATTATAAAGGATTTTGCTTACTTGGGCTTTTTTGACTTTTGTTTATTCACATGTACTTAATTTACACTGTTTTAAAAAGCAAACACTGCTTGAATAATATTGTCAAAATATTTAACATGTTTCAGTAGTTTAACATGTCTTAGATGTTATGGTTGAGATTTAAACTAGTTCTTATTTATTGTGCTTCACTTGCTTTTATCAATATTTTCTTTGTTGACTTCAACTGAACAGAAATTTTGCCCTTCCCTACCTTCTTCCTCTCCCACACTCCTCCTCTCTCTTTGACCTTTTTTTTTTTTTTTTTTTTTCTTCTGTTAACAAAGACAATTCCTGCTAATTCTCACATGTGGACAAATTCTTTTGTCATCAAACTGAAGAATTATGTTATATCTTATACAAAAAACAGGCTTTTGAATCCCAAAAAACTGCACTTCACTTTGGCAGAGCTGCATCAACAATATTTCAAAGCCATGTCTGTAGGCTTCCTAAAATCTTTCAAACTGCTATGATATGGTGTTGAAGAACGTTATGTATTTTGGTATATCTGAGAAGAAGGTGATCCTTTATTGCAAACTTAATTACTACCTGAAAAAATTATCCTCATGACAGCAGTGAATGAAGGTCTAGCTTTGGAATTTGCTACCACGAGGAAGAAGGGAAAAGAGAGAAAATAAGACCATTTATGCAATAAAACTAAAACAAGATAGACAAAAAGTCTTTAAAAGTTTTTCTTAATTTTGGAAGTTGTTTTGACAGTCACCATTTAAAGTCCTGCTTTTCTGATATCCAAAATACTGTGATTTTAGAAGAATCAAACTTATATCTAAACTGAAGCAGAGATAGAATTCTCCTGCCGTCATTATACTGTAAATATTACAACCAAGCTAACTAACTTAGGATACCTTTGAAGTACATTAGAGAGGGAATAATCACAGAATCACAGAATTGTTGAGATGGGAAGGGACCTCAGGAGGTCATCTGGTCCAACCACACTACTCAAGAAGGACGGCCTAGGATTAGTTGCCCAGGACTGTATCCAGTTTGCTTCATAATCTCTCTGAGCAGCCTGTGCCAGGGCTCAGTCACCCTCACAGAGAAAATGTGATATTCCAAGGGAATCTCCTGTGTTTCAGTTTCTGCCCATTGCCTCTGATTCTGTTACCAGGCACCATTGTGAAGAACCTGTCTCTGTCCTTTTTATACCCTTAGGTACTTATATACATTGATAAGATCCACTCAAGTCTTCTCTAGATGAAGCAGTCCCACTTTCAGCCTTTCCTCACTGGAGAGATGTTCCAGTCCCTAGGTCATCTATGTGGCTTTTCATTGGCTCCCTCCAGTATGTTCATGTGTCTCTTGTACTAAGGAGCCCAGAACTGGACACAAGACTCCAGGTGTGGACTCACCAGTGCTGAGTAAAGGGGAAGGATTATGTCCTTTGACCTGTTAGGATGTCTCCTAATGCAGCTCAGGATACCATTAACCTCTTTGTGGCAAAGGTACGTTGTTGGCTCATGATTTGTCTCATGCTAGAACTCATCTAATTTAAGTATAATAAATTGCATCCTAAAACTTCTTGTTTCTCTCCATTGTCAATGAAAAAAATCTAGAGACAGTAAATTCACAGATATGACAGAGTACATAGAGCGAGACCTGGATAGGCTGGAGAGTTGGGCAGGGAAAAAAGTTAATGAAATATAACAAGGGAAAGTGTAGAGTCTTGCATGTGGGAAGGAACAACCCCAGGTTCCAGTATAAGTTGGGGAATGACCTATTAGAGAGTAATGTAGGGGAAAGGGAGCTGGGCATCCTGGTGGACAGCAGGATGACCATGAGCCAGCACTGTGTCCTTGTGGCCAAGAAGGCCAATGGCATCTTGGGGTGTATTAGAAGGGGGGTGGTTAGTAGGTCAAGAGAGGTTCTCCTTCCCCTCTACTCTGCCCTAGTGAGACCATACCTGGAATATTCTGTCCAGTTCTGGGCCCCTCAGTTCAAGAAGGACAGGGAACTGCTGGAGAGAGGCCAGCACGTGGCAACAAAGATGATTAAGGGAGTGGAGCATTCCCCTTATGAGGAAAGTCTGAGGGAGCTGGGTCTCTTTAGTTTGGAGGAGACTGAGGGGTGACCTCATTCATGTTTACAGATATATAAAGGGTGAGTGTCACAAGGATGGAGCCAGGCTCTTCTTGGTGACAAGCAATGATATGACAAGGGGTAATGGGTTCAAACTGGAACACAAAAGGTTCCACTTAAATTTGAGAAGAAACTTCTTTACAGTGAGGGTGACAGAACACTGGAACAGGCTACCCAGGGAGGTTGTGGATTCTCTTCCTCTAGAGACATTCAAAACCTGTCTGGATGCCTTCCTGTGTAACCTCATCTGGGTGTTCCTGCCCCAGCAGGGGGATTGGACTAGATGATCTTTTGAGGTCCCTTCCAGTCCCTAACATTCTGTGATTCTGTGTAATTTATTATTCTAATTAGCGTTGGAAATTAGTCTGAATTCTAGATCATCTCAGGTGAGATTAAACATCTGTTTTTAAGTACTGAATGCCTACACTGTAGGTACCTGAGACCCCTACAGGAGGGCTGGCATTCGGGTGTGTTCTCCTCTGGAGAGGAGTGTAGTGATCTGATAAAATAGTCTAGATGCCTAAAATGGTACTAGGTCTGTGTTTAAGAAATAGTGTCTTCATAGTGGATATGCAATTTCAGCAGGTTACAATGAGTATTTTCAACACATATCAACATTTAAGCAACATTCAATTGCATATATAAAGGTGTTAGAGAAACTGTATAATGCTCAAGACATCAGTTGAACCTGACAAATATGAATCAGAATTTGTGGAAAACACTTGACTCACAGCAAAGAGACCTGGCATGATATTCTAGAACCTATTAGGTGGCACTAGACATCATTTGTATAGGTAATGCAATGAAGGTCTAGGTGTTAGTATTTGAGCTCTGGATGACAATCAGCCACAGAAACGTGGCCTGTCTCTGAAAGCTACTCCTCTCACATCTACTCCACAAGGACATAGGCTTGTCATAAGTCTTCTGCTCAGTCTATCTTGGATAATCCAGGTGTCTCAGGTAGCAGTAGTGGTTTAATTCAAATGCCCATATGTAATCAACTTCTTTGCCGTTTGAGTTTCCTTAAGATATCTGATACGGGCCAATCAGATAGGACATGGTACCTATATGAATACCTAGAGAAGGACTTACCTTGAGTGAAAACTAGCTTCCAGGCAGAATGCCCAAAAGCATCTGAAATTGCCAGACGTGAGCATGTGTGGTCAAATTATTCAAGCCCATGGTAAATGCAGGCAGTAAAGTAAAAGGCTTTCTTAAAGTGTTTAATCATAGAAACTACTTATAGGCCATTTCAGCAGTTTTATAGGTTCTGTTGGCAGAAGTTAATGATAACTTAAATTACTGCTGCTAGTTGAGGTGTGATGGCTGTTCAAGATTGCACAACATTACTAGACAGAAAACGCGATTTGCATGAACCTCACATTCTTCTCGGCAGCAGCTAGAGGTTTGATAGGACACCTCACACTAACATGGCTGGGCAGATAAAGTTCATCTCCTTTTGCCTCAGGCTCATCATATTACCACTTACCTATCTATGTACAACCGCATTGAGCTCCAAATACTGATGGATAAATAGCTTGTAGACACCACTACAAATATACTTCTAATTTTAGGTTTCTTTAACGTGGACCTGAATCTTACCCAAGATCCTGCCTCTCTGTGTTTCTTCAAGAGCTGACAAGGAATTTTTGGTTTATATATCAAAACCTTTACAAAACCTTCAGTGTGTATCTACCTCCTCTACCCTGCTATAGAAAATATCTTAAACAAATGTTTTTTATTCTATCGGCAGGGGAGGTTGCTTGTTTGTATGCAATAAGTGTTATTAACAGTAGTGCAAACACTATGAAGCTAATTGCAATTTTAATTGTGAAGCAAGGGATTTATGATTTGTACTATGATAACATAATGACAGTGATTTTTTACTATTGAGTTGCTTATTTCTTTTTTGAACAAAGAAAAAAAAAGAGCTAAATTATAATTTCAGCTATTTATACATGAGCAAGGGAGGATGTTAATTTTTTATTTGACAGGGACAGATTATTGGATGTTTCTGTAATAACAGATCTCTTTAGCAACTGATAATAATTTGTCTAATTTCCTGGAAAAGACAGGTACTCTAGGTAACACAATAAAACATTTTTTAAATGGCAGCAGTTACTTCCCTGTATTTAAGTGGGGCATGCTACTAATAATATTTTTTACTGAAAGGCAATGTATACTTGTTAGCAGGTGTTTGAGTAAATTTATTGGAACTACACAAGTCTTCAAGTAAAATTGTTATATCCCTGTGGTTCTTTTGATAACTGTGATAACACTAATTAAAGCAATAGTTCATTTTCTTGTATTACATCAACAGATACAATACAATAGGATATATAAGTGTTTTAAGTAACACTGCTTATTGTCTCCAAATGCACATGTATTTTTAAAGGACAGGTATAAGAAGTAAGAGGTAGAATTTGCTATGTGAAAATTTCCATGGTGTGTCACTGCATTTATCCTAAAAAGCTCATTTTGGAAAGAAAGCACAGAAAACAGCATTATATTTTAAGTCCTTCAAGCCCCTTTTGTGCCCGACTAAGAGCTCATAAACTGAATAGACACATGAGAATGTCTGAAATGTCTCTTTTCATTAGCAGATATCTTTGTGGGGTCTGATTATAAATACTAGCTAGTTTTGAGACACTGAAACCTAATTCTATTTTTAAGTGAGTAGAATTCTGAGGGATATTTTTGGATGTTCATGGTTAGGAATTCAAAGTAGAATGTAAACTTGGGAAAAAAATAATTCATGTATTATTGAAAAAGGATAAGTAAAAAGAGAGAAAGTGCAACAAATACAGGATTCTAAGAAATTGTGATAAATAAAAACACGAGAAGTCTAAATGAGAACAAATTTGAATTAGCAGGGTAAAAGAAAGAATAAGAGGATGCATAAAGAATAAGGAAAAAGAGAAAACTAGGTTCACCTGGAAATACTTAGGTATAGTTTGGGAATCCTTATGAGATGCCCTGTCAGAAACCAAATAAATATGCTAGAGGTTCCTTTAGAAGGTTGTATAATTCAAATTATTTTATACCAGTCAGATATAGGAATTTCTAAGTGATAACAAAGTGATGTGCAATTAATTGTTAATAAAGGCAAGGAAAATTTCCATAGCCTCAAAAAAGATAGATTGCTAGCAAGCAGCAAATGTAGAAAAGATTCCCTGCCCCATGATGCCCACTTCCTTCTTGCTAAAATATGGCTACTGTGTAATTAACATGTATGTGAGCAATTATATTTGATTTATTTTTTTTTTTTCATATATTCTCTCTGTTTCATATATTTCAGCTGGGAGAAGTGTGCAGTACTCAATTTTATTAAAGCACATATCACCAGTTTGTTATACAATAGTCAAGACCCAAAACATTTAGTATAAGCCAACAGTATTGTAAAATTAATTACTCTAACCTCAAATTTGTGGTCATGACAGCCTGATTAACACCCCAAATACACCAGGTGACTAACACTAGACTAGTGCTCTCCTGTTTTACCCAAAAGTTGCTTGGGCACCTGGTCCTGAACCTTTGCCTTCTCAGGAATGCACTGAGACCCATCAGTCAACCATCTTCATAATTCTCAAAGGGCATTTTAAAAGTGAACCTCAAAACAAATAAATGTTTATACATTGTGGATAGTCAGGGATCAGGACCCAGGTGTGAAATGAGAAGCAATGATGTTTGACTGTACGAATATACACTTTAATATACCAGTTCCAAAGTCCTTCAAATGGTACCGTACAGGAGAATACTGTTCAGTACACTAACATTCTACTAATAAACTGAAAGAGCTAGGGCAACAGCCTGAACACTCATACTGATGTGATTCTGACGGGGTGAAATTCAAGTGTAGAAGATGCAAGCAAAGCTATATCCTATACTAGCTGACTACACAACAGTCCCTAGCATGTTATACAAACTAGACTAGATGTAGCCATAGAACGTACCTATGTGCACAGATGCCTCACAAAATTGCACTTGTGACAGCTCAACTATTTTAAGTATTGCCAATAGAGTAGTGTCTAGTCTGAATTTCCCCCCTTTTAATTTAGAACTATTACTGCATGTCCTGTCATAACACACTCTTATAAAAAGTCTTTCTTCATTTTTCTTATAGGTCCCTTTTAAGTACTTAAAGGTGGCAATAAGGTCTCCTGTGAAGTCTTCTCCAGGCTGGACAACCCCAACTCTCTCAGCCTGTCCTCATAGGAGAGGTATTTCATCCTTCTGATCATCTTGGTGGCCCTTCTCTGGACCCTCTCCAACAGATCCATGTCTTTCCTGTACTGAGGCCTCCAGAACTAGACAGTGTAATCCAGGTGGCTTCTCACCAGAGTGGAGCAAAGGGTCAGAATCACCTCCCTCAGCCTGCTGGCCAAGCTCCTTTTGATGCAGCCTAAGACACATTTGGCCTTCTGGACTGCAAGAGGACATTGCCAGCTCATGTCCAGTCTCTCACCCACCAGTATCCCCAAGTCCTTCTCGGCAGGGCCACTCTCAATCCCTTCATCCTCCAGACTGTATTGATACCAGGGGTTGCCCCAACCCATGTGCAGGACCTTGTACTTGACCTTGTTGAACCTCATACTATTCGCAAAGACCCACTTCTTGAGCTTGTCCAGGTCCTTCTGGATGGCATCCTTTCCCTCATGCATGTCAACTGCACCACTCAGCATGGTGCTATCCGCAAACTTACTGAGGGTGCACTTGATCCCAGTGTCTACAACATTGATGAAGATATTAAACAGTACTGGTCCCAGTACAGACCCCAGACAGACACTAGTTGTTACAGGTATCCATCCAGATATTGTGCCATTAAGCACTACTCTCTGTGTGTAACCATCCAGTCAGTTCCTCATCCACTGAACAGTCTACCCATCAAATCCATACCTCTCCAATTTAGAGAGAAGGATGTTGTGAGGGACTTTGTCAAAGGCTTTATAGAAGTCCAAACAAACAACATCCATAGCCCACGCCTTGTCAACTGATGTAGTTACTCCATTGTAGAAGGCCACTACGTTGATCAGGCAGGACTTACCATTTGTGAAGCCATGCTGGTGGTCTTGAATCACCTCCCTGTCCTCCATGTGCCTTAGCATATTAAAGTGTCCATTTGCATGTAAGCAGAAGCTGATCAGTATGGTTGTTTGGCCATGCCCTGTGCCTGATCACTTGCAGTCAGGTCATGTCTCTTAATTAAGCTCCACCTTCAACTATTTTCTGCAGCCCTGGGGAATCATGTGGCCAGGTTCCAGCAAGTGGAGAGACTGAGATCCAGGGATAGCTACTGGGCAAACTGTCAATAAAGCTGCTGGAGTGACCCACCTTTCAAGTATGTACAGATATATACTCTGAGTAGTGGACCTCCATCCTGCTCAGCCAGAGAGGGGAACAGGATGAGTCCATTGGTACTGTGTTCATGGGAGTGTGTGTTTGTCTGTGATCTGTGTGGCTGGCCATGTATACAGGTAAATATGTGTATATGTATGTATATGTAGTGTATGTATCACGAACTATCAATACACACTCAGCCTCACTAATGGAGAGATTAGGGGACCAAGCAGGATTGGGAGAAACCCGGGCCCTAAAGGAGGGCTTCCTGCAAAAGGGGATCCAGGTGACACAGAAGAAGGAATATTCTAGGTTCCCATGCTTGTATGATCATGTAAGCCCAACAGCCTTAAAAGGTAGTTGGCAGGTGTTTAGGAGTATGATGGTCTGTTTATCAAACTATTACATTATTTCTTCAGGACTGAACACTTGCAGAGCAAGCCCCTCAGAAGCAGTAGGCCTTATATGATACATTGAACAGGCCATAGGAGTAACATGTGCTGGATTATAAATGAAGTGAATTAAAGAAATAATGTTAAAAAGGCTTTGCAAATAATTTAGAAGCTAGTTTTCTATTAACAGGAATATCTTGTCAGGTTATATATTTGTCACTACAAAAATATTGGTATTTTGTAACACAGATACTTTAATTGTTGGTGAATTTAAATTTTAGCTTAGTTCTTTGTATATCCTTCAAGAACTATCCATATTTTAGAGCATCTTATGAGCAGTTGGGGAACTAACAGTATCTCAGTTGTGATGATTTACCATGTTACATGTCACACTATATGTAAAAATTCATAAACCTGTGTGCAGATAGAGTTATCTTCCTGCTGACAAGAGTGTTGCTGTCCCTTCCTCTAAGTGAGAAACAGTTTAAGACACATCCTTAGCATTTCCATTTGCAACTGACTATTATGAAAGGGTGCAATAGCCTCCCCTGCAAATGCCTTGAAGCATATGCCTCATCTAACAGTGTACATGTAAAATCTTTGAGCCATATGCCATCTCAGTAATTTCATTCTTAAACTACATCAGACAGCTCCCTCAGTATGTTACTATTTATGGATCTTATTCTGAGGCATTTAATCCCTTACTGAATTACAATGACCACCCACTGACTGTGGAGCATTGTTTTGTAACTCATATAGGTCTGTTTACCATAGGAAAATACTCCATTTCCATGAGGTGAGAGTGGACACAGCTCACAATTTAATGTACTTCAAAACAAAATTATTTAAAATACTAATTAAATAAAATTCTAACAAGAAATATTCAACCATGTGCTAATTGAAATCTCCAGCAGCATGCACATTTACCTAACAAATCTCCTACTGCAATAGCTATTTTATATAAAGAAATAATATTTAAGCTTCTTTGAAATGTGTATTTTGATTTATGGCTATGTTTATGACAGTTAAGAAGACATTTTTTTCTGAACTCTGAATAAGTCAGATGACAGTAATCTTAAGTAAAATCAAAATATGAAGTCTGTTATTTGAGATACTATATCTTAATTTAAATCCTTTCAATTTTTATGCTTACTTCACTGTTTGTTTTTCACAGTTTCACAACACTTTTGATATAACAGAATATTTATTAAATACTAAGTATCAAGATATGTTTTCTAATTTGAAGAATGCATCACTAGCACGTCTGTTAACACATTGGTAGATATACAGAAGCATGATATATTTTAAAATTTCTTTCTGGCAATATCCTTTTTTATGCTATTAATTTAAAATTTAACAATACATAATTTAGAAAATTAATTTTAATACCAGAAGTACTTGTTAAAATTCTTTAAAGATAAAAAAACATCTTACAGAAAAAAAAAAAGCTCTCAATTCCCATGGCTTCAAAATTATATTCCTTATGAGGGTATTTCAGATCTACCTCTATATTTCCAAAATATTTCTAGCAGTTGAAAAACAAGTGATTGAAAACTTTTTAGAAGAGTTTTCAAGTTCAAACCAACTTATTTTTCTTTTTCATATATCTTACAATGGTTTGAAAAATAGAAATTCTATCAAAATCAACAGGAATATTATCATTTGTAAAGCGAGTTTCATTGTCAAAGGTCAAGTAATTTGATTGTAATGCTTCTAAATATTAAGTATGCCTAGTGAGGTTTTACTGATATTTGGTACATAATCCTGTGGCTTTCTTTTTAGAAATGAAAAGAAAATCCTGACAGCATTTTGCTATTTGTATGACTTAAGGCCTAGGTTTTAATTATGTGCTCATGTTTATTGATCATTTGACAACAACAACAAAAATTTTGTAGTTTTGATCCAGGCAGATGTGTTATTTTATTTATGGATGAATGTTGAAAAGAATGCTATTTAACTTTACTGCCAGATACAAGGGATTTATTTGAATCACCATGCTTTTAAATGACTCACAAGCATTTTTTTATTTTTTAAAAATAAAAGTATCTTTTAGTCTTAGAAAAAAGGCTTGGATTTCCTTGTACCATCAGCTCTAGTTTCATGTAATCATGGGTTTAATATCCCATTTGTGGTAATTAGGATTTTTTTTTCTTTTTTCTTTTCAAACTACAGTTAGCCTTTTAGAAATTACTGTTCTACTTACTGAATCATGCAAAGTCGCATCTCTGCTTTGCCCTGAAAACATAAAATTTCTTCCTTATAGGCACTGTATCTTTTCTTTTTGAAAAAAAAGTACTATAATGGCAGTCACTGTCATGTTGATTAAATCAATTATAAGTATATAAATAATATGTAGATGTGACCTTGAAAAATGATAGCTTCATCTGCTTAGTCTCAGTTTCTATTAGAAAAACAGAAACATAGTATATCCCAGATAAAATATTTTGATTAATGTAAGTTATTATACTATCCTTTGATAGCAAAACTTGCAGGTGTACAAGGTGATCATAATTGTAACTCATTCATGTGGCACTATCCTAAAATAAGCACTATCCTAAAATAAGCTATCCTAAAAATAAGTCTTAAATATGTCATTTTACACGTTTGTTATGGTTGAAACAATTTCTACATAAGTCATAAAGAAACTTTAAAAGTTTTGTTAATGAAAATGATAGCTGAAGCTAATGAATGGTTGTTTGTGGTCAATGAACAGATCTTTACTTTACACCATATTTGTTTTGGGGTAAAAAAATTTCTTTTAAAAAAGCTACTCATTAATCCCCATTTCTAATTTTCTATTCATGCTGTCTATGCAAATTCAGCTGGTGCTTTGTAATCTATGAAAAGCATCCAGACTTTAAGCAAAATTAACATATATTTGACAGACTTATGTTTTTTTTTGTTTGGTTGTGGTTTTCTGGTTGCTTCTTGTTGTTGTTGTTGGTTGTTTGTCTCTTTCCGTTTCTTCTATACATTTCCAAAATACTGCTTCTGCGAATGCCACACAGGAAGTTAGATCCTCCATATGTGCTGAATTATTTCTCAGTTCATTCTTTCAGATAGAGTGCCTGGCATTTTAATAATCTCTAATAAAGTTTTCCAGACTCTTTTAGAAGGCTCTGGCTTGTCGCTATGTTGCTTTAACCTCGCTTGCAGACAATACTCAGATGAACTTTTTGAGAAAGTTCCTGGTTGTGGCAGGCGTCTGCTGTTGATATAACCATTAGCGAAACTTTTCAGAATATTTTATTTTATGCCATTTTCTTGCCTAATACATAAGTGGAAAATCAGAGAATAAAAATGTGGTTTTGCAGGAAAGGAAAAAAAAAAACAAAAAAACCCAAAACCAAACAAATAAAACCAACCAAACAAACAAAACAAAACAAAAAACCCCACAAAAAAACAACTAACACAAAAAAAACCAAACAAAACAAAACCAAACAAACAAAAAACAACAGAAAAAAAAACAACAGAAAAAAACAAAGAAGGCATAAAAGTGGTTTGTATTTCAGATGTCAAATTCTGAGTACTTTTTGAGAACATAATAACATATTTTGATTTGTGGGCTTATCATTTGATTCTATTAAGATACTTCAGTTTAAGTTCTACATTGAAAATGAAAGTTATTCATGACCATTGCTTATTATGACATCTGTGACATCCTAGGAGAACCTGGGAACACCTCAAATACCTGCTGACTCCAAGTCTGGATGAAGTCCGGATAGACACCAACATTCCCTTATTGTAAGGAAGAGAGGGAAAAGATGAAAGCAATATAGCAACCACAATGGTTACTGGTGAAGTTTTGTAGATTTTTTAGCACCCAGTATTTATAATGAAAATAGAAAAAATACTAGCTTTAACACTGTAAAGATTAATTTCAAGTGAAGAATTGTCCTTGACTGTCTCAGACTTCAAATCACTCTTGAATTGGAATGCCCAACACATGCTTTCTCTGAACTTCTTATTGACATTTCCCTGTGCACCAATGTTTTTACAAATGGTATGACAGAACACATTAGCGTTTTTTTTTTGGAGACAAAAGAATAGTGTCAATGTTTCTGGCATGCCCTTTGTAGAAACTGATGAAATCGCTATCAATCCTCCATGTAACTTTCTTCTTCTTCATTTATGTTAACACATAGCAATCAACAGAATAAGGAAAAAAATGTATTTGACATTGTAAATATTCAAATTCAATGTGCCTTGATTTGAGGAAGGATAGTCATTTTATGTAACTGTGGATATAGCCAGTAAGACTAGCAGAAGCTTAAAACATATCGAGGGAAATACAGAAAAACCCTACACGTTCTTTTTTTTTTTTTTTTTCTTATATTAACCTATCTACTTTTTCCATTGTACTACCAAACCAAATTTTTAACTTGTTCCCTTTTACAGCTCTAACACTGTAATCTAATGTCTGTCATATTAGGAAATTACTCAAGGTTCTTTCCCTCTGGATCCAGCTGAAAGATTGGGACCCTTAAACAGAAGCGCTTGGTGAGTAAGCATTACCTTTTCTTATGAATCTTAGTATAAATGCCTGTATTTTGAGATTCTGATTTTTCCACTATCATATATCACATTACCATAATAAAAATAACAATTATATGGAGATTTTCTAGGGTATGAAATTGTTTAGTACAAAGTCTAAGGAAATGATAGCATTTAAATGGTTGTTTCAGCATTGCTAAAAATAAGTTAAAAGAATTCACGCTCTTACACCAGGTTTATTCCTGGACATCACCTTGATTTCCTAGTGTTTAGTCTCTAAAAATGAAAGCAAAAGCATATGGATATATTCATGTGTGTTTTTTTTCAGCTCTTTTTAATTAGAGGGAGGAATTCAAGTAATGGATTTAAATCAGCTCTGTGTCCTTAAGAATCTTTCACATTTCTTCATCCTTTCCTTTCCCCTTCCCACTCCAAAGTTCTTATTTTGATTATTTCAAAACAAAAAAGGACAATACACTTTTGTTGTAGTTTATTCATCACATTAAGTAACATTCAAGCTTTTATCATTTTCATTTTTTCATTAGGAATATGTAATAAACATTAGAGTCAAAATACATTCAAGTTAATTTGTTCTTCACTGTCATCCAGTGCCTTTTTCCTTGTTGTTACTTTTACCTTTTTTTTTTTGCTTTAAAAAATATCTAAATTTCAGGCAGTTCCTCTGAGTCATTTAGACAACTATTTGCTTTTTTCTCTGCAAACACTGTCCTTTCACTTGTCTTGGTCTTGTTAATTTTATCTCTGTATTTCTGTTTCTCAAAATTTTGTTTGTTTTCCTCCAAATTTTCTAGCTTAAACCCAACAACTAGTTTTATTACATGAAGAACTAGTTATATTTCAAAAACATCAGAGGAAAAGTAATAAATTTAAAATTCATCTGAAAAATTATTAGTAGCATTATTATTAATACCATAAATAGAGCTTTACAAGGCCTTACAGCTTTATTTCTAATACAATGACATTTGGATCAAGTTGTCTGCTACAAGGCAGATTCTAGATTAACAATTATAAAGCTCAAAGCATTCCTGGAGAAATGACTCTTGTTAACTTAGAAACACAGTTTGATAGATCATCAGTGTTGAGGAAAGTCCTCATTACTATGATCTGCTGAATCTCTTTATGCCTACCTGGGACAAACTTTCTGACATAGGTTTTCTTAACTTATTATTTTTGTTTCAAAGCAGAAACTTCCCTAGATATTCCAGCATCCAGAACTCAACATTTAAATTACACACAGATAACCTCCTGTAAGAGAGGAAGTAAATCCTCATTATGTCAGGAATTAGCTAGTGTTCACATTTCTCCTTTATAGCTGCAGTACTTGAAACTCACCAGTTCATGAGTAAATGGATAATAACCATGGCTGCTTGAGCAAAAGTTATCAGCAGCTGTATTAATAAATAAGATTATGGTGAAATAAGACCTAAATTCTCATTTGCATTAGCAAGCAAACCTGGACAAATGATCCAAGCCAGAAAGTAATAAATGTTCACTGTCATCAGTATCATTCTATTTTCTCTACAGAACCTGGATTTATTTTAAAGCCACCTTCTACAAATCAAGTAATAACATGTTTTTGAAAAATATTTAATGCAATACCTTACCTGATAATAAAGTTCTGAAAAGCTCTTCCATGGATTTTAGGAAATTTCTACACTGTGAATTGTATCTCTTGAATCATAAATATTCATTTGGAAAATAATCTATATTACAACTTTTAACCTTTCTGCTCTTGATTTAATCTTTATAGGAGTAATCTCTAAAAATGTGTGTTTCATTTCTGGCTGTCTTAAGTGTCTCCATCTGCCTTGCTAATTCAGTTGTGTATTTAAACCAAATAGTTACTTGGTTTTTGTTTTGTTTTCCTCTTTCTGCCTTTTTTTAATTGCCTTTTTTTTTTCCCCCCTATTTTCTGCTTAGATTTTTGAGTGGATTAATTTCTAGGGAACAAATGTAGTAGTAATCTTTGAGGAAATGTGTACAGTTTAACTATAAATAATAAATTGCACGAGGATAGCAAATGCTGAGTTGATAGAGAGCAGAGTGTTTATAACTACTGATACATAAATTTTGTCTGAAACATGTCAAAAAATGTCTGACAAACAGTCATAGGGTACAGTATATATTTCTCTGGAGCTGTCAGCTCTACCTTGTAACAAGAAAGGAACTTATCCCTGTCTTCAGTCTTTCAATGTACCTGTGAACACTGCTGCTTGGAATGTCATTCCTGCAACACATTTCTTTTCCTTGCCCCTAAGTGCAAACTGAAAAAAAAAAACTTATAATACACCTTGTTAGATGCAAAAAAGACAGATAGGAATGTTCATATGCAGAGCTGTTGCTTGGTTTTGTATATAACAAGACAAAAATATTTGCTAAGGTATAGCCTGAAGAAGCAGTGTCTACAAATTAAAATCTTTCACATTTTAAAAATTATTATTCTTTTCCACTTTTGGAATTAAACATGTGATTTCATACTGCAGGATCATCCAATGGAAAAGCTCACATTCTCAGTGAAGGATATGCCCAAATTAAATCTATTAATGCCTCCCTCTGTGATCCTGTTTAAACCCTAGTCATCTTGTCATTACGCCTCAGGGAGGAGGACAAAGTAAATAACAACTGATCATCCTGAAGAAAACGTAAAACATTCTTGGTACTGTTTATGCATTTTCTTGTTTAGACTTCTTCTTCTTCCACTCTTCTGGCACTGTCTTCTACATAATAATTTTTATCACATACTCAAAAAAGAAAAAAAAAAAAGCTGATGTGATGCAAGTTGGAATTAGATTGTAGATTTCTGTCAAACAAAGAAGATCAAAAAGGAAATTACAGACTTAAGGTTATGAGAGATTGCTTCTACTAAAATTTATATTCAGTTCAGGATAAAAAGCTACATTATTGTGACAGGAATTGTAGAATTTTCACATGAAATCTAAATTAAAGTCTAGGTTAATATTTTCAGCATGTTTGTTTTCCTAAATAAGTCAATATTCCATGAAAATTTCTTAAATTGTAATTTAAATATAAGTAATGCAGAACTAAATAGATCTGCTACTCAGGAATCATTTCAGTTTTATGTACTTGTATTTTAAATGACTGGAACTTAAATATCCACTATGCAATCATCATTTTTATGGAATTTACCTGACTTTTAACTGAGGTGACTGGGGTAATCTAGTTGTTTTGAGAAACATCTGGGCAAATAACCCTGTATTTTCTGTAGTCAGACAAAATCCATCTTTTGACTGCCCAAACATACCTACGTATTTACACGCATATGTTATTTCTGCATTTATTAATTACATGACTGACTAGAAGCTACTCAACACCAGCTCATAGTGAAATAACTGCCATCTCACTGATCCAAGGTGTGATTAAGAGTTTTATGTAGGATGACCTACAATGGGAGGGAGATGTTGAGACTCAGGACAGGGTGAGATTCTCCTTTTCAGGTTGCTGCTATCAGGGCCCTGAGGGCACTACTCAGCCTCACCACTCCTGATGGGTCCCTCACTTAGGAGCCACCTGCGCAGAGCCCAGGACCCCCTTTTGTCTCAGTCAGGACCCCAGGAACAACATTTGTGGGGATGCTTGTGTCCAGCCCTGTGTCTGGTCCTGCCTCTGGCATTTGCTTACTTGAATGATGTGTTTTAACCAGCATTACCTGCCAGACAGCACAGGAGAGAACCACTGTCAAGACAGACCCAAGCAGCTGACCAGCTTTTCAGTAAGATGTAAAGTTAACAGTCCTTTCCCATCTCAACATCCGGCAGACTCTGGTGGTATACAGATCCTTCAGATGCTTGTTTCTTATCATTTGTATGAGAACACCAAACTTCATACTTGTGAATTGTCCAGATGGTAATTTATGTTAAAACTGAATGTCCAATTGCTCGATACTGTAACTGATACTGTCATGAGGACAATGGGACAATTTGTGTGTGTGTGTGTTTGAAAGTGTGACAAATGGCAGTTATTGTTTAATATAATTTGTCTAAACACACGCCAAGGGATATGCTACCTGAGTCTAGTTACATGAAGTGAGACAAAAAATGGGCCCAGAGAGATGTCCCTTGCAGAGGCACCAGAACAAATCCAGGGGTCTGGCTCTGACTTTCTGTTTCCTCCTCTTTTCTTTTTTTGCTGTAGGTTTGATAATAGCTTTGAGCTTTGAGTGGTGGAGAGGGGCAAGTTTTCAATGTATTAAAATCTTGGAGAAAATAATGTCCGGATGAATGTATTTATTGCCTTTTCTTTTGCCCCTCACTTTGTCAAGAGAGGAGGTTAGGGAAACAGAAAGATCCCAATTTTAGCTGAAGGATGGGAAGGAAATTTGAAGGAGTAATTTTTGATTTAGTTTGCAGAAAACATTGTGCAAAAAATAGAAATATTTTTCTGAAAGCACTCCAGTACATAAAATCTCTGCTTTTCAACCAATAATCTGCTACATTCTGCTACAGAAGAATTTCCTGAATGCTTCTCTTTTAAGACTATTACATTAAAAAAAAATATTCAGGAGTGAGGTAATGAGTTGAATTTCATTACAAGTGCTTCTATGAGTATTATAAGCAATTAAATAACTGCATTTTGAGGAACATTACTGTCTTGTTCAAACTTCATTAACAAAAGTGTTAAGTTAAGGCTATCAAAGTTCCTAGCGGTGATGGGGCATTAAAAGGTACTATATATTTTCCTTTCGAAGATTTCAGTCATCAAGAATCTTCTAAACGATTAAGGGAAAAAAAAAAAAAAAAAAAAAAAAAACCCAAACTTGTTACTTATTGCAACATCAAGAGAATAGGCTTACTTTATCATTGTATTTAACTGTATGCTTAATTCACTATATAATTTATAGGATAAACAATATACTTGTTGAAATATCAGCTACTCTCTTGCCAAATCCTGAAATGTCGATAGTGGGTACTGGTAACCACATTTTCTGGATGTTAGAGGTACAGTACAAACACAACAATCTGTATTTCTTCATTAGTGGCATGTTTATGACATATCAATCCAGATATAAAGAAGAAAGGAATTAGCCTAAGCACAAGGATGATACATTCTATAACACAAAATATTTTTCCCATAGCTGTATGAGATTAATTCCATTAAACATTTATATTAATTCTTCAGATATTAATTTTTTCTTGTCTCTACTTACCAAAACAGCATGAAAGTTTACACCTAAAGTTAACCTGTTCTCCTTGTAGCTTAAATACACCAGCGTTTACAACAAGCAATATCATCTGAATGTTGACTAGCTAGAAGTGTTACAGAATCACAGAATCGGCTGGGTTGGAAAAGACCTCAGAGATCATCGAGTCCAACCCTTGGTCCAACTCTAGTCTGTTTACTAGATCATGGCACTAAGTGCCATGTCCAATCTCAGATTAAAAACCTCCAGGGATGGCGAGTCCACCACCTCCCTGGGCAGGCCATTCCAATGCCTGACCACTCTCTCTGTAAAGAATTTCTTTCTAATATCCAGCCTAAATTTCCCCTGCTAGAGTTTAAGTCCATGCCCCCTTGTCCTGTTACTAACTGCCTGGGAGAAGAGACCAATCCCCACCTGGCTATAACTTCCCTTCAGGTAGTTATAGAGAGTGATGAGGTCACCTCTAAGCCTCCTCTTCTCTAGACTAAACAACCCCAGCTCCCTCAGCCTCTCCTCGTAGGTCTTATGTTCAAGTCCCTTCACCAGTCTTGTTGCTCTTCTCTGGACCTGCTCCAGCACTTCAATGTCTTTCCTGAACTGAGGGGCCCAGAACTGAACACAATACTCCAGGTGTGGCCTCACCAATGCAGAGTACAGGGGAAGGATCACTGCCCTTGTCCTGCTGACCATGCTATTTTTGATACAGGACAGGATACCGTTGGCCTTCTTGGCCACCTGGGCACACTGGTGGCTCATGTTGAGCTTCCTGTCAATTAGTACCCCCAGGTCCCTTTCTGTCTGACTGCTCTCCAGCCACTCCGCGCCCAGCCTGTAGCGCTGCAGGGGGTTGTTGTGACCAAAGTGCAGCACCCGGCATTTGGCCTTATTGAACTTCATCCCCTTGGAATCAGCCCATTTTTCCAGTCTATCCAGATCCCTCTGCAGAGCCCTTCTGCCTTCCAGCAGGTCGACACTCCCTCCCAACTTGGTGTCATCAGCAAATTTGCTGATGATGGTCTCAATCCCCTCATCTAAATCATCAATAAAGATGTTAAACAGGACTGGACCCAACACTGACCCCTGGGGAACACCACTAGTGACTGGCCGCCAGCTAGGTGCAGCCCCATTCACCAGCACTCTCTGGGCCCGGCCCTCCAGCCAGTTCTTAACCCAGCGTAGAGTACACTTGTCCAAGCCATGGGCTACCAGCTTTTGCAAGAGTATATTATGGGAGACAGTGTCAAAGGCCTTGCTGAAGTCCAGATAGACCACATCCACAGCTTTCCCCTCATCCACCAGCTGGGTCACCTGATCATAAAAGGAGATCAGGTTGGCCGGACAGGACCTGCCCCTCCTAAACCCATGCTGGCTGGGTCTGATCCCTTGTCCATCCTGAAGGTGCTGTGTGATTCCATTCAGGATGATCTGCTCCATAACCCTGCCAGGCACCGAGGTCAGGCTGACAGGCCTGTAGTTGCCAGGGTCAGCTCTGCAGCCCTTTTTGTGGACTGGGGTAACGCTGGCCAATTTCCAATCATATGGGACCTCCCCAGTGAGCCAGGACTGTTGGAAGATGATGGAGAGCGGCTTGGCAAGTTCTTCTGCTAGCTCCCTCATCACCCTAGGATGGATCTCATCTGGTCCCATAGACTTGTGAGGATCCAGATGGCTCAGTAAATCACCAGCTATTTCCTCCTGGAATACAAGGGGCCTATTTGGCTTTCTATCTCTGCCAACCACCTCCAGAGATGAGTTGTCCTGAGGGCCACCTGTATTACTGGTAAAAACTGAGGCAAAGTAGGTATTAAGTACCTCAGCTTTCTCCTCATCTTTGTTAACTATATTTCCCTCCAAGTCCAACAGAGAATGGAGGTTTTCCTTGCCCCTCCTTTTGTTATTAACATATTTGAAGAAGGACTTTTTATTATCCCTGACAGAATTGGCCAAATTAACTTCAAATTGCACTTTTGTTTCCCTGATCTTTTTTCTGCATGATCTAGCTATTTCCATAAATTCTTCATAAGTAGCCAGCCCTTTTTTCCACAGTCGGTAAAGTCTCTTTTTATTTCGGATTTCATTCAGAATCTCCCTGTTTAGCCAAGCCGGTTGTCTTCCCCGCCAGCTAGCCTTTCGGCACACTGGTATAGCCTGTTCCTGTGCACTCAAAACCACCTGCCTGAAGCATGTCCAACCCTCCTGGGCCCCTTTGTTTTTAAGCATTGTTTCCCAGGGTATGCTCTGAACTAGACTTCTGAATAGGCAAAAATCTGCCCTCCGGAAGTCCAGCGTAGAGGTTTTGTTAATGGTTCTCCCTGCATCTCTGAGTATTGAAAATTCTATTTTTTCATGGTCACTATTTCATGGAGGCCCAGGCAGCCTCCAACCACTACATCTCCCACCAGCCCTTCTCTGTTTGTAAACAGTAGGTCTAGCGGGGTCTTGCCTCTGGTGGGCTCATTTACCAGCTGATGAAGGAAATTGTCCTCTATACACTCTAGGAACTTCCTAGACTGCCTCTTCTGTGCAGTATTGAGCTCCCAGCAGACATCCAGCAGGTTAAAGTCACCCACAAGAAAGAAGGGCCGTCGATTTTGAGACATCTGCCAGCTGCTTGTAGAATAGTTCATCTCCTTCATCGTCCTGGTTGGGCGGTCTATAACAGACACCCACGAGGATGTCAGCCTTGTTGGACTTCCCCCTGATTCTGGTGCACAGGCACTCAACCTTGTCACTGCTGACCTCAAGTTTAACAGAGTCGAGTGACTCTCTAACATATAAAGCCACCCCTCCACCTCTCCTACCCTGCCTATCTTTTCTGAAGAGCTTGTAGCCACACATAGCAGCACTCCAGTCATATGAGTCATCCCACCATGTTTCTGTGATGGCAGCTATGTCATAGCTTTCCTGCTGCACGATGGCTTCCAGCTCCTCTTTTTTGTTGCCCATACTGCGTGCATTAGTGTACATGCACTTCAAGTGGGCTGCTGATTTCCTTCTTAATTCGGGCTTTCCATCCTTAGGCTGATCTTTGGAGAGCCCAGTTTCAATCCCTTCCCCCTTCAAACCTAGTTTAAAGCCCTCCTGATCAGTCCTGACAACTTATGGGCTATAGTCCTCTTGCTCTCCCTAGAAGGATGAAGCCCATCTGATTTGAGGAGACTAGGTACCACGGAGTTTGCCCCATGGTCAAAAAACCCAAAATTTTGACAGTGACACCAATCCTTAAGCCAGCTGTTGATGAGATGGGCTTTTCTGCTCCTCTCTTTATTTAGTTCCTCATCCATCCCAGCTAGCACAGGAACTGAGGCAAATATCACTTGTGTTCCCGTCCCATGAACTGACCGACCCAGTGCTTTAAAGTCCTTTTTAATTATCTTGATACTTCTTCTGTTGATGTCCTCACTGCCAGCTTGGACTATTAACAGGGGATAGTAGTCTGAGGGCTGAATCAGCTCCGGAAGTCTTCTATTATTGTCCCTCACCCTGGCCCCAGGAAGGCAGCAGACCTCCCTGTGGGATGGGTCTGGGCGACATATAGGGCCCTCTATTCCCCTCAGAAGGGAGTCACCAACTACTACCACTCTTTTTTTTTTTTCCTCTTACAGCTGCAGTTGTGATTCTTTTTGTTGATGAGGTCCATCCAGAGGGCTCTCCAGGTGGATCTTCTTGGCTGTCCTCTGCCTGATTTTCAGGGTCCAGGGCCTCATATCTATTTGTTAGGGGCACCAAGGGTGGTGATGGGGTTTGAGAGAGGGTTCTTTTACCTCTCTGATCAGGGACCTATTTCCATTGCCCCCCATCAATTAGATCTGCTCTATCAGCCTTATGGCAGGAGGGACAAGGCTTTGACATCTCCTGTTGCACACCCTTAGGAGTCAAAAGAGCCTGACCCCACCAGTCAATTTCTTCTTCACTCTCCCTAATGCTTCTTAGTCTCTCCACCTCTTCCTTAAGCTCTGCCACTAGGCACAGTAAGTCACTGACCTGGTCACATCGTACACAGGTGCCTCCCATACCATTCTCTGATACTAATGCCAGGCACAGACACTCTGTGCAGCCAGAAGCTTGGGTGGCTGCATCCTTCTTGGCAGGTAGTGTCTGTGTAGACACACTCCTTGTATTAACGCAGCAACAGCTTTCCTTTTTCTAGAAACCATTGCTACCCTTAGTTAAACTGGGGACAAGAAAACAAAAAGAAACCCCAGACAAACTCACCTACAAGAACTAGTTGTGTCCAGTCTACTTGCCCTGCCACACCCCAGTCTGTGACACCAGCAACAAGTGAGACGTCTAACAGCGAGGAGTGACAGAACCTCTGAACCCCACTGCACGAGCAGCCCCGGTCGCTGCTGCAGCACCGTGTGGGTGGTGCTCACCTGCCTCACAAGCACGTTCACCTTCCAGCACCTGGTGGCCTCCAGGAGGCTTTTTCAAAGCAAGAGGGAGGGGTGTGACTCCCGTCACCGTGGTAACGGTCGCGCCACGTCAGCCGGTTCCGCAAGGGCTGCCGGGGACTCCTGGGTAGCGGAATCTAAAACGCGACCACTGTTGTGGCTAATACACCACAATTTTCAAGCACGTGATAATTAGCTGTGAGTACTCTCAATAGCAGAAATACAACTTACCATATATTTGCCTAAACATTCGTTTTTCATTTTTTTTTAAGAAGTGGCTACTTTTCAATTAATTGATACATTGAATCTTTGCGAGCTTGACACCAACCTTCTTGTGAAGAACATTAGTGAGAGGGATATCTTTTTTAAGGAACTTTTCTTTTCCTTCTGTCAGCTATATAGGTTTTACGTGTTTCCTATGTACAACAGTAACCTTGTGCTGTGTCAATGCATGTTCACAATTTCTGTATGTGTATGTTTAGAAGGCATGCGAAATCAAACTGAAAGTAACATGAATCCTACAGAGTGAAGGAAAAATAAGCCTTCATGGCTTTCTAGTGGGAAGAAATGAGGTTAATTAGAGTGCATTGAAAAGATAATTAGTAGAAAGTGCTGATATGATTGCCAAGGATGGGTACAGCTGTCTGTGCCTACAAGGAGACACAGCCATCTGTATGTACAACAGCTTCATTGCTGTATGACAGCTTCCTTTGAAAGCAGCACAGCTGAGCTGGGAGTAAACAGAGGGGAGGAAAGTAACTTTTCAATTAAACTAGTAATTTATTTGTGCTGTAATACTATAGACTATGTTTTTCCCATCCTCTTTCAGACATTATTTGAAGTTTTGTTTCTTTTTGAAGAAGAAGAGGACTACACCTGAGGGCTTGTTAGTCTCCTCAAATTACATGACTCCATCTGTTTAAAGCCTCAATGCTTAAACAACACTTAAATGTACAGAATTCATGTTAATAGATTTAATTCCATTTAGAATGTATGGGATTGTGTTCCAACATAATTTCCAGAACAAATCGCTTGGTGGAGCTGGGAGGCAGGGGACCTTTCATATTTGGGTTCAGGACAAAAGTGATCAAGAAAATGTTCATAAATAAGTTATTAATGAGATTTATAGGGCTCAAATATTTAACGTGTGAACACAATCATATTGCATACACGGATTTTCACATGAAACGCTGTTACAGTCTCAGTCTAGTAAGTGCTGTCACAGGATTGGATACACTGTGATTATCAACAACTTTAACTAAACTAGCAGAATTACCAGTAGAAACAGAACAACAACTTAAACATCTGCAGTCTATCCTCTATCAGAAATAATCTGACTTCTTGCACCATCCATTCACAAAGCAGACATTTGAAAATAAAAAATCTTGTTTTGAAAGGAAGTTTATTGTGGTCAGTGGCTCGATGTCCAAGAAGACATGAGTGATGAGTGGCAATTCTCGTGGGTTGGTAATGGGACTGGTGCTGTTTAACATCTTTGTTCGTGGCATGGACAGTGGGCCTGAGTGCACCCTCAACAAGTTTGCTGGTGACACCAAGCTGTGTGGTGTGTTTAATACTCTAGAAGGAAGAGATGCCATCCACAGGCACCTTGACAGGCTTGACAGGTGCGCTGTGTGAACCTCATTGAATTCAACAAGGCCCAATGCAAGGTATTGCACATGGATTGAGGCAATCCCAGGCACAAATACAGGCTGAGCAGAGAATGGATTGAGAGCAGTCCTGAGGAAAAAGACTTGGGGGTGTTTATTGAAGAGAAGCTCAATATGACCCAGCAATATGCGCTTGCAGCCCAGAAAGCCAACCTTATCCTGGGCTTCATCAAAAGAAGCATGGAGGTAATTCTGCCCCTCTACTCCACTCTTGTCAGACCCTACCTGGAGTTCTGCATTCAGCTCTGGGACCCCCAACATAAGAAGAATATAGACCTGTTGGAGTGAGTTCAAAGAAGAGCCACAAAGATGATCAGAGGACTGCAACACTTCTGTTATAAGAACAGGCTGAGAGAGTTGGGGTTGTTCAGCCTGGAGAAGGGAAGGCTCTGGGGAGACCTTACAGCAGCCTTCCAGTACCTAAAGGGAACCCACAAGAAAGCTGGAGGGTGACTTTTTTTACAAGGGCATGTAGTGATAGGACAGGGGGTAATAGCTTCAAAATGAAAAAGGATAGATTTAGATTAGATATAAGGAAGAAATTCTTCACCATGAGGGTGGTGAGGCACTGGAACAGGTTGCCTAGAGAGGCTGTGGATACCCCATCCCTGGAAGTGTTCAAGCCCAGGTTGGACACGGCTTTGAGCCCTAGTCTAGTGGAAGATGTCCCTGTCCATGGCAGGGGTGTTGGAACTAGATGGTCTTTAAGGTCTCTTCCAATCCAAACTATTCTATGATTCTGCAGCAGCACATCTTCAAGTTAAATCTTTCCCTTACCCTTGGAGGCTGAGGGAAATTTATCCTTACGTAAACCATTTGTTCAAGCACACAAGTAAATTTAATACCCTCGGTTTTATAGATTCAAGATTTTAAGCTTATAATGAAACTTTAAGAAGTAGAAATATTTTCCCTCAAACCAAAACCAACCTTCAAGTGAAATCACAAGACTCCAGGAGCTCTATCTATAATGCTGGCACATAGTTCTTATTTGTTAAGCCACCTCAGTTCCCATTCAAAGATTGTGAATCCTTTGATATTGAAGTAAAGTTGATCCCATTGTTCCATTTTTTAAGAAGAGATGGAGATACCCCATCCTGTTATTTTCCTTCTCAGAATTGCACTTCCTATTGGTTCAGCTCTAAGTTCAGAGTTCTTCTAGTTCTTACAATATTTTGAACCACTTTAATAAATGGTGTACCAATGTACAGCTGTTAATATATGTCTATTTCATATGCAGTCAAAACGTATTTGTTTTTAATTCTAGAAGTCCATCTTTTCCAACAGTAAAACAAAATAAACTTGCAAATAAGTCTTCGGAAACAAAACCAAAATCTTATAAATATTAATTTGCACTTCTAATCACATTTTATTTCTGGAATGCTCTACTTAAATCTTGCAAATTCTAATATTAAATATAGCATATGTCCATGCAATAAAAATATTTATGTTAAGAATGAAGCAATAACACAGAAATGTAAACAGAAATGCAAATGGAAACAAATTAATATATCATGACTACTTTTTTTTCCATAGAACACCCTGTCAAAATCCTGCTTCACAGTCACAGAATAAATATAATTGTATATTTATGATTATGTTGTTTATGTAATCATAAGGTGAACAACTTGCTTTGAGGTAGGATGGAAATTAGAGTTAAAAGGGAATGAAAACATACATGTTCAACTGAATTGTAAGGAAAACTGTTTACTGTTGCAAGTTCAGCTCCTCCTGCTTCTCATCAAACCTCAGTATTTGGAGGTGGTCTCCATGATTACTTTTGAGACTTTAGATCCTGTTTTAGAGGTACAGGTGATAAAACAGAGTAATTAAAGTATTAACACTGAAAATATAGATATTATTTTATTTTGCTCTTTTTCATGCTTTTTAAAAAGACATGGGAAAAAAAAAAACAAAACAAACCAAACAAAACAAAACAAAAAAAAACCCAAAAAACAAACAACTAAACCAAATCAAACCAAACCAAACCAAAACAAAACAAAAACTTTAACAAAGCCAGATATTCGTGCTTTAGTAAAATCAGGCTAAAGTTTTTCCTGGAGTCTGCTGAAATTAAGAATTTCTAGGAGGACTTCATCTCTGTCTCTGGGTTGCATGAAGTATTCTTTTGTGTTCTGGTAATTTAGTTGTATTTGGTATGAGTAGTACACAGCATCTATGTCTTTAACCTCATTTACAATAATTAATTTAAATATAGAAAAATGGGGTATCAGTAAACATGTTGTCATACTGATGATGATTTAGATGGATGATTTATTTTGATTTAGATCTTAGTTTGATTTAATTGCCCACAGCATATGTAAGAAATAGAAACCAACATGACCACGGAAAAGCAGCACAAGTAAGTGGTTAATCATGTGTAACAATAATCAGTTGAGCAACCCATCAGTCTGTCCCTCAATTCCACTTCACAAGCTAGTAACAATATACATCACTAGACAGATAAACAGAAAACATATATGTATTATATGACACTATACATTAGTGTATTCTCCATTTATCTTTTATTCAAGGAAAAATTTAAGATGTACTTTTTTCTGAAAAACATAATTAAAAAGTAACAATATAATAAAGGCCAGATGACAGTGTCAGAGACAATTTGGAAGCATTCTGTGAAAACCAAAACCATATACATATTATAGCAAATAAAGTTTGTAATTAAATCACATAAATTAAGGTTCTATAGTGTGGTTGTAGTCATTTGACATTTAATTTGAAAACATTATTTCTACATGAAATTAGTTTCCATAACTATACAGGAAAAAATAGACTAAAGGTCTTTAATATGAAACATGAAATTAAGACAGAAGCAGTTTTACATATCCATCCTTGGTTTAAGAAAAAAAAAAAAAGTGTCAAGTCAGAAATTCATGTACCATTTAGAATAAATTTATGATAACAAAATCAACCTCTTTGCACTCAGAAATATATTAAATCCTCAATTCTTCCAGGAAGTCCTTAAGGAATAAGGAGTCCTTCCATGTTGATATGCTAGCAAAATCAGGTCTTAAAGTATAATGTATTACTATACTTCATAAAGCCAGCATCTACTCTACAAGGATTATCCATACAAAGAAGACATGGTTTGAAAGAAAGATGATGTTTTGGGGAGAAAAACAAAACAAAACAAAACAGACAAAATAATAAACAGAAGACTCCAAACCTCTTCTATCTACCCTTTATTATATTATTGAATTATTCTCTGTTATTATAAAAATGTGAGTGGCATAAAAATAGGAAAATATAATCACAATGCTTATTTCATTACCTATAAAAAATGAAAGCATATCAATATGCACATTTTTGCTTGTATAAAAAGAATCTGATGCTTCATACTTCAAAAGAGCATGTTTTGAAGATGCACTCAGTTTTCCAGTTTAACAATTCCCTTCTAAACTGCAACTACCAATGACGTGATAAAGTGTAGGTCATAGAAGAAAACTGTGGCTCTTTCCAGACACTTTCCAAAGTCTCCATTTACTCACTGAAAGGGGCTGATTCAAACATAGTTCATTATACAGCCATGCTCATACTGTTTAGCAGATGCTAGCGAGACTTTGCACGACATGCAATATTCACAGTGCCAGAGAACAGTGGGCAATCTGTTCATCCTTTTTTGAAGATTACTAGCTGATTATTCATCTCATTCCTTGATCATAAAGGATAAATAAAGTGGTTTGGATTACAAAAAAATTGAAGTTTTCACAAAATTGTGCAGAAAATCCAAATACTTTTGAAATCAGTATAATATTGGAATCATACTACCTACAGAAAACAAATATATTAGAAGAAAAAAAATTTTGACAGAGTTTCTGGCATCAAAAATATACATAAATGAAATCCATTCACATAAATGAAATTACAGTAAACATACTCTAACTGCAAAATATCTTTCAAAAAATTCCCTTGGGGATGTAAAAACATACTTTGGTCTTGCAGAGTACTGAAATACCTCATTGGCTATGGTTGTTAGTTTTAAAATTTTTGGACTGCACATTCATCTTCTCTAGGAAGAACATGAAAGGACATTATCTAAATTTAAATGGAAAAAGAAAAGTTACCTTTTAGAAAAAAAACTATAGAAATATTCTTTATAGTTATTTTCAAATGTTACGTATCCAAGAAGGTGGTGAAGACCATACTGATGTATGAGTCTATATAAACTATAACATCTCATAAACTCTTGCATTTTACATAATTAGTTGGTGCAGTGTAAGAAAAAAATCCTGACACTTTCCAATCTTGACTTCATAACAAATTGACAAAAAAAAATGGCTTGTTCAGCATTCTTATATGTTCTGAGTACTCAATATTTTTGCCATAAATTTTTATTACTTGATTTCTTCTTGTGGGGAATTTTATGCTTCTTGTGTCCAATAACCACTCTAAGGATCCTTTCTGCTGTTTACTACATCAGCATGCCTTCCAGAGCTCAAGACCTTCCTTCCTTTTTTGGCTTCTAGCAATGAAAAATGTAACTGTCCATTTCAAGGTGGGACTGTGATGCAGGAGTTGCAATAGAATGATTTTTTTGTAACTCTGATTAACTGGATTGAAGATTGCCGAGAGAAAAATTCCATCAGAGTTCCAGACCCGAGCGGACGGAGGAAGGAATGCGGTCGACCCAATATGAGTGATAAGCATACCTCAACTTTATTGATGCACTAAGCTGATTTATATAAGACTTACAATAATTATGCATACTCGTCACCTATTAATTGGATAGTATACAGTAATTATGCCTACTCGTCTTCTATTAATTGGATAGTATACAATAATTATGCCTACTCGTCTTCTATTGATTGGATAGTATACATAATGAGCTCAACCTTCTTGTGGTTTCTCTGGAATGCAACCTTCTCACCCTGCTAGAGATAATTCCCCAGCTTGTTTATCTAAACGCTCAGCTGAACCAGAGAGCAACCGCTCAGTACTTTTCCACTATGCTACACCAAACTCATGCTAACTGAGGCCTACTCATGCTAACTTAGAACAGAATTCTCCTGATACAACGGATCAATAGAGCCATGCCCCTTCTCTATTAGCCATGTCCCAACAGAAGATTTTGTAGCTGCTAGCTGAGGAAGGATTTGACTGTGTTGCTGTTAGGCTACCTGGCTTCTTCACTGCCACCAGCTCATTCCTTTGGGGGCAGTAACAAGACACTTAGTTCTTGATGTATGTACAGAGCTCAGATAATGGCATTTGCCAAAGGATCTTTGCTGCTGCAATGATTCCTAACTTTATGTGGAACTAAAGACTTCCAGTTGGGTTTCTATAATGGCTGACAAAGACCAAGCAAAAAGGAAAAAAATATTAATCTGTTTAGATAGCCATATTGTTTGCTTTCTCTACAAGAAGGAAATATTAAACATTAACTTTTGTTCTGCCTTTATGTGCTAACTCCAGAGAACTGGTTCTGCTAAATCTTCTACAAAAAAAATGCTGGTTTTATTAAAAAGTAACCAATACTTCTGTAGAAATGTAGGCTGTTGAAATTATTGAAATGACATGCAAGTGATTCTCAGTGAGCACCTCACATGCAATGATGAAGCAAGAGACACACACTTGATTTCTGTCACAATTATGATCTCTCTATAAAAGTTTATGTTAGAGAGAAAACTGGATGTATTCCTGGTCCTGGATCCTCAAATGATACACAGTGGTATAACACTGAGCAGGTTGATTACACTCACCCATGATGACTGAAGACCTGATTGCTTACTGCTTGTGCATTTGTAGTTCATATGGAAGGATTTGAGATTTTTCAGTATTATTTTTATATTAATTTAAATTTTTCATTAAGGACACATAAAATATTTTTTAATATTTGATTGAAAACAGAGTCTAAGATTAAATACTAGTCTCACTGAAGTGACTAATAAAATAACAGTATACAAGTAACAGTATAAATACCACAAAATTAACTACTGTCATATTTATTGTAGGGGGAAAAAAAAAATAAAAGAAGAAGCAGAAATCTGATCTTGGTCTCATTAAAGCAATGAAAGTCTGGCTTGTAATGTCAATTAGAACAGAACTATACCCCAGAAATAAATGCCCCAGGTTTTCTTTGGAAACCTGGGCTGAGCTATTGATGTAAAAGAGTTCTGGTCACAGAGGCACTGGAAATGTCAGTATTGGTGTAATCATTTTACATATTTACCTTCAGTAGAGGTCAAATTAGCTGCTCATTTACTCAACTTGTTCTTTTTACTTTTGCTACAGTTACTTCCAACATAGATGCAAACCTGCCCACTATGTAAAGTTTAGTAATTTGAAATTTAATCATGTCGGTATAATTATACTTCACAGTGTCACAGAAGGCCCGTCCGAGTAATTTTGTGTGACATATCTGCTCCAAAATATTCCATTTACTGGCTGAACACATGTATTCTGAAAACTTGCTTTGAAAAATTTTTTTAATGTATATATTATTGCACACTAAATATTTATTTTTGTCTCTAGGATATAAATAACTACTGAAGTTTCCTTGCTGAAAATACATGGAATATTGAAATATTCTCTTCTTACCCTGTCCTCCAAAAGTATATCTGAAAAGAAGATACCTTTAATAACCCTCCCATAGAAGACAGTTCTTCATGAACTTCTCCAGCATGGAATCCCTCCCATAGGAGACAGTCCTTCACAAACTATTCCAGCATGTGTCTCTTCCATGGGGTTAGGTCCTTCAGCAACAGACTCCTCTAGCATGGTTTCCCCCATGAGATCACAAGTCCTGCCAGCAAACCTGCTCCAGCATGGGCTCCTCTCTCCAGGGGTCCACATAGACTGCCAGGAGCCTGCTCCAGCATGGGGTCCCCACAGGGTCACAGCCTCCTTTTGGCACATCCACCTGCTCTGATGTGGGGTCCTCTAAGCACTACAGGTGGATATCTGCTCCACTATAAACCTTCATAGGCTGCAGGGGGACAACCTGCCTCACCAAGGTCTGCATCATGGGTTGCAGGGGAATCTCTGCTCTGACACCTAGGCTACCTTCTGTCTCTCCTTCTTCATTGACCTTGGTGTCTGCAGAACTCTTTTTCTCACATATTTTCACTCTCCTCTCTGGCTGCAATTGCCATTGTGCAGTAAGTTTTTCCTCATTTTTGACTGTATTATCCCAGAGGTGCTACCACTGTCCTTGATGGGATTGGCCTTGTCTAGCAGTGGTTCTGTCTTGTATCTGGCTTGCATTGGCTCTGTTGGACATTGGAGATGGGTCTAGGAGCTTCTTCAAACAAGTCACCCCTGCAGCCCCTACCAAAACCTTGCCACGCAAACGTAATACGCATAAATTTTTAAAAATACCAGGATAATAGAAATAAACAAAGCAGGTTAAATTGCTTATGTTTATCCAAAGCTGCATTAGATGAATAGGACTGAAATAGTGCAAAATAATTTGTTGTTGTATATTATTAAATAAAATATTAATGATCAAACTTACAAGATTAATATTTCCTTGCATGTTTCTTAAATGGACTAGTTAAAAACTGGACTGAATAAATCTAATGGGCTTGTTTACCTGTAATTTTATGCATCACCTTGCTTAAAGGGTGAATTCAGTAGTAAGGAGAATGCTGCCTGCTTGCCTGATATTGGCTGCTGTGCTCCAAATGAGTCATATTTTTTCTGGAGCAGAGAATAGACTGAGAACAGCAATGAGTCCTTGATAGGGAAGAAACTTCTGAAGCAAATATGAGGCTGCTGTTGAGAAATACTGCCAGTGGGGAAACACTGACATAAGTACGTGAAGGATGAAAGCATAAACTGAGACTCAGATGTAGGGGAAAAAATAAGGATATTTTCTGATTAATCAGAGGGAAAGGTTTAGACCTTTCTGATAAAAAGAAAGTTGCTTGAAACTGATAGTTACAGGCAAACAAAGAAGAAATTTTCTGTTCTATGAGGTGGCAATGAAAAAGGAAAAATGCTTTTTGAATAATTCTATTTTCATGTTCTCTTTTTAAGCACATATATTGTGAAGCTATCTACTTTTAGTTTACATTTTATTGAAGCTTAGCTTACAAAATTCAAATGTGTTTGGATTTTTTTTTTTTTAGTAGTGCTTAATTTACCCAAAATCTGCTGATAAATCTATTTTAACATTCCAGGCAAGTCAGATCTTGTTATGATGTTATGCAAAAGAGGGAAGCACTGGAATACCAAGGACAAAACTTTTTAGGAGATCCCTAGGCCAGGGTCCTATGCAAAACAAAATAGATGATTGGTGCTTTCAGCCAGATGCCAGGGTATTAGGATACTCTCTTGGGCCTATTTTCTCAGCATCAAAATACTGGAAAAACAGGCTTTGATGGATACTGCTGTTTAGATAAAGGTGACATATATATGGGACAGTGGCTACAGGCTGGTAGGACTGTTTTGAAGTGGTCTCTCTCCTGGTGGAGTTGGTGCAGAGCAAGGATCTTCTAAATTCTGCTCACGGGGTTCCTGTTACCCCAGTAATAGTGTGATTCCCATCACCACACTCACAGTGGTTACCACCATGGCTCGGTACTAATCCCTCCTATAGAGGGCACTAAAGTTCCTTGATGAGAAACCTTGATAATGAGTATGGTTTCTTTTGGCTGAGCACCTTGGTATATGACAGTTCCTCTACTGATTCTATAACTTAGAGATGAGCAGTGCTTTTAAAGATTCATTTGCTCAGACAAAAGTGTATTTTGAAAATAACCAGCTTTCTAAAGTCACTAGAAACCATTGGAAGAGAGACCTCTTTATGATGAACATACATCTTTGGATGTAGGTTGATCAAAAAGATTAAAGGTTTCCGAATAAGAAAAAAATGTCATGGTTTTAATCAGAGCAGAAACAGTCATTTTTAGTCCCCGCTTGACAGAACTAAATGATTGTCTCAGAGGACTCTACAAAATCCTCTTCTAAGATCCCAGGAAGTGCCAAGTCTCTCCATTCAATTGTAACACTGAGCTGAGAATCCACAGAAGTATGTTAATTATACGCAGATGACCTTGGATTTTCTTCAGAGCTAGGTCTTTAGAAGTGAAATATAAATACTGATTAAGGGCATTTGACCCAAGAAATCAAACATTTATTTAAATTTTTTTTTTTTTTTTGGCAAATAAGAATGTCAAAAATTTAGGCATGACCTTACAGCTTTTGTTCAACATAAACCTGAGAAATAAATCTTTAGAGCTTCTTGACTTTGTTAGTTTGAAATTTTACATATATGCTATAGCAGGAAATTTAAATTTAAAAACCTGGAGAAAGTGAGTGTAATTTTTCCTAAATGAGAACTTGATCTAAAAATAGTATTTTTATATTTCATTACATGGTGCCAAAGTGTAGTATGAAAAATTGCTCAGTTTGATGAGATACATAATTTCTTCTGAAAATTAGTCTTTGTATTACTAAAAAATGTAAATACGACAATATAAATTAATGAAATACAAGGACATATTTTTCCAATATGCAGACTTGTCAGCAAAGTTGAGTTGAATTAAATTCTGGATGAACAACATTTAAAATAGAATATGTTTTTTTTTAAAAAAAAAAAAAAGAAAGTTTTTCCTTTATACATTAGGACTTGTTCTGATTTTCCTGTTGTTGTTTTTGTTGTTGTCTCTTTAATCAGATGCCCTGCCTAATTGATTTGTTTCATGGTGCTTATTTGGCGTAGGGAGGCAATTACAAAGAAGAATTATTTGGAAGTACATTTTGTATGAATGATGCTAGCTAATGTCATCTTTCTAGCTTTCCTATTACTCATTTGTTAGCTAATTATCCATATGTCACAGTATTTTGAAAAACATGTTCAAAACATTTTTGTTTAATTCTGTCTACTCTGTTTTTCCACAGGAGATCTGGACTATTTTTAGATGTAAAAATGAGAATATTTAAAAAAAAAAAAAAAACAAACTTTTGAAAACTCATGAAAGACATTTGTTTAACTGTTCGTGGGCATAATATCTGTGAGGACAACTGTCAATATCGGTTGTATTAGCTCACATCTTTGGCAGGTAAACAACTTCATTAACTTCATTAACACAATTTCATTGACTTCATAGAAGAAATACTCCTTTAAAAACATATTTAAGAAAGGGAAAAATGCCACACAGCAGTGATGAACGAGGAAAAAAAGAATGGGAGAAGTAACAGTGTGATCACCAATGTAAGAGAAGGAGGAAGGTGCTCCTGGTACAGGAGATACTCGCCTGCAGCCCATGGAAGAGACCAGAGGTGACAGATACTTTCTAGCATCATGAGGAAGAGACGGCAGTGAAACAGGCATTTCCCTGCAGACTCTGGAGAGGAACCATCTACATTTTCATGTTAATGCTAAGATGAAAAAAAAAAAAAAGAATAAAAGAAAAAGGAAAAAAAATGTTGAGAACATTCAAAATACTTTTTTTTTTTTTTTCCCCAAAGTCATTTATTTTTATTTTGTTTGTTCAAAACAAAAGTTACATGCAGTTTCAAGCCTTTGAATTTCTGCAAAACTATTATATTTACTTTTCCATTACAATTCAGACTCTGTCTGAACACTTTGGTTATTTCTCTGTCTCAGTTTACTAAATAAGGCAAAGAGGCTATAAAGATCTGCTGTCAGTAACCAGTCCTGTTAAGAAGTATCTGTAACCTTCAAAGACTAAGAAGGTTGTGGATCTTGGCTCATGGGAGGGCAAGTTAATAAGCAGAAATGCAAGCTTGCCAGGCTGTCTTATCCAAAACCCTTAATACCTTTTGCATGCTTCTTTTCTTCTACCCTTCTTTTTACCCAAATAAAAAAGCAGCTGTTCAATTAGATTAGTCTGTCTTTCATTTCCTCTTTTTTTTTTTCATCCTGTCCTTATGCAGAACTTCTAGAATATAATAAAGACAGAAGACTATCATGTTCTACTTAAAGTACTTAACATTTGTTTATGTTTTTTTTATATTCAACATAGATAATTTGATTAAAATGATACTGTCACATTTTAAAAGCAATTTTCTGTTAAGGACAAAAATCTCCATAACCCATTTATGTGTAGTCAAATATTTAAGATTCAGATTAAAATACAAAAATTATCATTGCTTCATTACAAAAATATTAATAATTATAGTCCAAACTGATACAGAAAACCTTCAATAATAATGCCTTTGCAAGTGTTACACAAGAGGTGTGACTAATGTCAGCCACTTTTCTCTGGTGTTGCCTCTCCCTGCCCATGTCTCTGGGGCTCCCTGGCTGACTTCACTGGTCTTCCTCAAGCTGGGGTGTTACAGTAAAGGTTGACACCTCACAGCCCCAGGCAGAGGGAGCAGGGTGTCTGTGGTGCGTGCAGACCCCTCTGCTCAAGACTCCTCTCAGTATATGTTTCTCCAAATACATATTCCTCCCACCAGTTGCCCTTCTCCTTTTCTTCAGGTAGCAGCAGCCCAATTATTGCAAACATACATTAGTGCAATTCTAGAAAATGACAATGGTTTGGGGTGTGAAACCATGCATTTTGCTCCTTGTGGCAATTTTCATTTAAACCCATTTGTAGATCCTACTTGAAAATATTTAATCTGCTAGTTCCTTCAAAGGTAGTGTATTTCTACATAGCCTATGATATTCCCGCTGTGATCACTGGTGCTACTGTTAGACCAGCCACATTGTTTCTTATTTTTGTGCATTTTCCCAACTTTTTTAATACTGAAGTCACATTTCATTCAACTTCAGATTGTCGTAAATCCTGATAAGCTATTTCTTGTACTGGTTGATGGATTATATGACCTCTAAAGGTTTTTTCCAACCTAAATTATTATTTTTGCTCCCAGACTCAAACAAGTCCTTTACATGCTTCATTTCCCTGGTTTTGTATGCCTAATGATTCTTTGAAACTTCTAAACCTGTTCATTTTTATTTCTTATTCTTTCTGTCACTTTTCTGAACTAGGAAGCTGGTAGGAGTGATCTTAAGGTGAATGCCAGTTAAGCCGGTAAAAAAAAAGAGTAAATATTATTTAATTAAATTTCATCTCAGGAAAAATCTTTGTTCTTGCACATCTTTTCATTCTTTCCTTTCCACATTTTTTTTGTGATTTCTTCTTCCTAGTAGGGAGCTGAACAAGATGACAAGACATTTTCATTTTAGAGGCCTGAAGGAGAAATCTGGTGCAATCTGCCCATTTTTCACCCTTGAACTCTTTAGAGGCTAAATGTGTGGGTTTGAGTTAAATAATGTTTAAAAAAGGCAATGATACACAGTTGTTTCTATGTCACACCAGTAGTTTACTAAGCAGGATTTGGGAGGATAAGTATGTCTGTGCTAAGGAAGCCAGGGGAATTGTGATGTCCAAGCTAATAATTGTATGCTCTGGTACTAGATAATCTATTGCTTAGCCACGTGAAAAAGAATCAGAGAAGGTAATTATTTAGGAAGCCTAAGGAAAATGTTTAATTTATCCAGAAAGAATCTTTTTCAGATATTATAGGACCGAAAGAGAAAGACTAATCTGCAGGTAGATATTTATTATTTAGTTTCTGGTGACACCAAAGACAAAACTGGTGACTTTCAGAATTCTAAATTCTACCTTAAAGCTCCTTGAAAATGTTTGTGGAGATTACTGAAGACCATTTGTAATGACAACAAAATTATTAGGGATTAATGTCTTCAGCATTTCAATTGCTTAATGATTTTCCGTTATGAATTTCCATATGTATAAGAATTTTCAACCGTGAGCTGTTCCTCCAGATTACTTTTTTCACTAAAATGTATCTAATAAAAAAGGATAGGTGAATTTTCATTGCATATTAATTACAGATTGCAAAAGTAAATGCTCTGAAATATATACCACGCAGCTTTATGTTAGAGTGCCACAGAATATCTCTTAAAAATGTTTTGAATAATGTAATTTCTAGATGTATATTAATCAATCTATGAGGGAAACTCATTCAGACTGTGCCCCATTTTAACAGTGCTCTGCTTAGCAATTATAATAGGTTAAAATGGTTTATTTGTGATTTTATTGTATTGGAAAGGAAAGGTTAAGGAAAATATACTGTCTTCTGTAATCAGAGAGAAAGTAATTTGCTGCTGTGATTGCCCTGGCAGGAGACAAATAAGAAAAGGATTAACTGGATCCTTTCCAGTTTCTCTGTTCTCAAAATCTTTCTCCATTCAACCTTGCTAAATATAGTGATGTAACCTCTTTGGCTCTTCCTTTGCAGCAGTTTTCTCTATGTCTTACTTTCATGTCAAAATGTTTTTGATTTTACAAGCATACAATGACAAATGGCTTAATTTGTGTTCCCTGCCAACATTTAAGCAGGTAACCTGTAAACAGTCAGATTAACAGATGGGAAGGCAGGTAAACATATTGATTAATCTATGGAAAATGCAATCAGAATAGACCATAAGTGGAGGACTGCTAAGACAAACATAAAGAAGTGATATTCCCATACAAATATTAGTTTGCTCTAAATTAATTTACTGGTACCTTAATTATTTGTGAAGTAGGTTTATAAAATCTGCATTACTTTAAGAGTTAACTCATGGTAAGAATTAACATGTTTAAACATAGGCCATTTCAGTCAGAATAAAGTAAAGCTTAGTAAACAACAAACTGTCTTGTGTAGAGAGAATTTCAGCTTTAGGTGCATGATTTTCAAGAAAGCCACACTATTTCAGTATCTGCAAATATACAGTCAATGTCTTCTTGATTTTGGACAATGTTTTCTGCACTGATAGTTTAGAACATAAAGTAATGATAATAAAATATTTATTGAAATTTAGACATTTTTACTCATGTTGAAGAGAGTGACATTTCTCCTGAGCATAGACAATCTCTCACCTCTCAGGTAACAGAGGCGGAAAATATTTTTATTTTACTCAGAAAATAAAAAAAAAAAAGTCCTCCTACTTTTAATTTATCTTTTTAAAGAGGTTGTAGTAAATAACTGAAGTCTGAAATTAATTTTCTGTTTAATAATAATATAAAACAATTATTTCATATGTATATATTAAATTTTCATAGAATTTTCTTTCTAACTGTGCCTGCCATCATCCCTTCTATCTCATAGCATATTACAGATATAGAATTAAGGTTTCTCTGAGAAGAATATGGAGGAGACGTATAACTCTATTCTAATTTGCAAATGCTTATCAGTGGCAATTATGGTAAAATCAGTGCAGATAAATTAATGTGAAAGTTACAAGGGTTCATCAGGTCTTTTTATATTATTGCCTCTAAATCACCTCTTGTATTTAAGCAACAGCTGATGTTTCTCATGAACATTATCATTACTCTGCAGACTGGTTCATTTCCTTTTTTGCAAGACTTAAAACATTTCTAAATGCCTCATTATGAATCAGCAAAAGGTCAATTGCAAATCAAACTCTTTGAAAATAATGAGGGAGACATGTCTGAACTATATTTTATCTTCACTCCTTCAAGACAGGTAAGCATACTGGAAAACATGAAAACATTTTTGTTACACTTTTCTTGCAAATATGATATTTTAGCTGAATAAAGAGAATCACATTGTAGAATAGCTGCACTTTCTCTTGGAAATTCATTACAAATAAGGCTTTTGTTTTAGTTACTTTGTATAACAGACTATACTGTTTACTTTGTGGTAACACACTATAAAATATGACAAACTGAGATCCAACTTCAAGACTATCAAAATAAGCCATTATTAATAGTGGCTTGAAGCAACAATGTAAGAAATCTAATATGCTTGCATTCTACACACTTATCCAACTTGAGGCTTTTAAAATAGTATACTTTCCTCATAAATTTGTGAAAGTTGAGTTTGTTTGTTTTAAAGATATCTCCAGTTAGGTAACAAAAAGCAAAGAAAATCTTAGTTTTAGAAACGTTTACCATAATATATGTGCGACAGGGATAAAATGGATAAGAAAAGGAAGACTAAAGTACTTAAAATATTAATTTGATTTATTGGATTGTTAGGGATTTTAATAAGAAAAAATACTTCCCAAATTTGTATTTTTCTTAGAATAAGCATTTCTCTGGTGAGTTGGGAGGAACTGTGTATTCAAACCTTGTATTATGGGCAGAGCACTGGACTCACAGAGTTAGATTTTATGATTTCCAGTGAAATTTGCCCACAACAGCTCATAGCTGTGAAATTACACTTACGGGAAAAGGGTGATTAGCATCTGCATTCCATCCATTCACTCAGTCCCTATCACAAGAAGGGAGAAAAATTAATTATGAGTTTCATTTTTAAGACAACAAGATTAAACTTTCTTATTTCAGAGATACTATTTTCACTGTTAATGAAACTTGCTATTAAGATCTTTCTATGCAAGAAAAGGCAGGCACGTTTTAAGTTATATTAAAAGAGCAAAAATGGTTTTGTTCTCCTGTGTTTTTTTATTTAACCTGAGCTGTTAAGCTATTGTATTTAACTAATCCCAAGTCAGTAGTGACTGAAATTTATTGTTAATTGAGGGCTTGTAAGAATAAATTTAATTGCTGCAGGACACTTTCCAAGGGGTAATTACACACATCTCCTAAACAGTCATTATATTTCATGCTAGTTGCCAGTCTTGCTGGTAGTGTCATCAGAGGTCATGAATTGCAATGATGTAAGTAGAATCTAAATTAAAGTTGTGGTTCTTTATGCATAAAAAATTATAAAATTGTTTTTTTACTGTAGAATTATTCTTAAATTTGCATTTGAGGCTCCATTTCCTCTGTGTGTACAACACATGGTCTCCCCTTGCGCTTGCTGTCAGCTAGAAAGTTCCAAATTTTAGAACTATTGTAAGACAAAGAGATAGGAAGGAATGTCAAGAATGTATATACATATTTTGAAGAACAGCTGTTGGTAAAAGACGGATTTTCATTCTTCAAATGTGAGTAGTTTATGTGCCAGACCCGTTGTTCATATTTGGTGTCAAACCATGACAGTCTTCTTTAGACTTGGACGGGGACTAGAAGCTCTTCAAATAAAGAATGGAAAAGCAAGACTTTCAGTTTGCATCTGGGATGGAGAATGGTTCCAGGGATGTTTTCTCTTCAGACCTCAGCTGCATACGAGCAGCTATCTTCAGGGATCTGGAAATGGCAGACTTAACCTTACTGCCTGTACATTTGTGAGATGATATGCCCTTTAATGGCTTTCAGATGTACTTTCAGCATGCAGAACACAAGCATGTTACTGAAGAGTCTGTGTTGTTTTTCTAAAGACATTAATATGCAATAGTAAAATATTTAACCAGAAGTATGTTTAATAGTAACACCCCTTCTGCTAAGGTTGAAGAAACAGTATAATGTTCCAAAGTAGCAACAGAACATCATGCCAGCTCAATCTATAATGCTAAATTTTGAAACACTTGAACACTTTAGAACATCAAATCTGGGTGTAGAAGCACAAACAGTCCTGATTCCACAAAGAGTTTGAATGGGAATATATGAGCTCTCTGTCTTTTTGGCTCAACAGTCTTGGAATCTACTGAAAGCCATATCTGATTTGGGTAAAAGTTATTAAAGAGTGTCTCATCTGGTTTGCTTAAATGTAAAGAGGATGTGCCGATACAGTTAAGGACTCAGGCCTAGTGTACTGGTTTTGGATGTGTTAGAATTAATTTTCTTCATTGTAGCTAGTATGGTCTACGTTTTGGATTTGTGCTGAGAACAGTTTTGATGATACAGGGATGTTTTGGTTATTTCTGAGCAGTGCATACAGAGTTAAGGCCTTTTCTGTTTCTCACATCACCTAAATAGGCTGGAGGTGCACGTGAAGCTGGGAGGGGATACAGCTGAGAGAGCTGATGTCAACTGACCAAAGGGATATTCAACAACATACAACATCACATTCAACAATAGAAAGCTGGGGGAAGGAGGAAGAAGTGGGGACATGTGGAGTGATGGTGTTTGTGTTCCAAGTAATTTTTATATATGATAGAGCTCTGCTTTCTTGGAGATGGCTGCACACCTGCCTGCTAATGGGAAGTAGTGAATGAATTCCTTGTTTTCCTCTGCTTGCAACCACAGCTTTTGCTTTACCTGTCAAACTGTCTTTATCTCAACCCATGAGTTTTCTCACTTTTACCTTTCCGATTCCCTCCTTCATCCCACCAGGGTGGAAAGTGAGTGGCTGTGTGGTGTTTAGTTGCTAGTTGGGGTTAAGCCACAACACCTAGATTCATTTACTAGTTCTTAAAATAACAACATGCTAGGTACTGAAAAATAATAGCTTATATTATACTAAACTGATAGCAGAAAATGTCTTCATTGTTTATGGCGACATCAAACTCAATTTACAGTTATGTTCTCAAGCAGAGCTTGTAGTATTTACGGTAGGCTTTCTTTCCTGTTGTTGCAGGCATGCAAATGAGAAAGAGGCAAACTGTAAATTGTACAATTAGAAAATAGGTGAATGCTGTTTACATTTATGCATGACTGCTTGCTGTGATTACTTCAGCTCCATAGGAGTCTTTTGAGTTTCTAAGAAAAGTATCAACTTAATTCTGAAGAAAATGTCCCAAACTTTTCAATGCCAATACCTGTAACATAGACACTAACTTAGAATTATTGTTATCCAAGTGGTAAAAATGGAAATTTGTAGATTTCACTATTCATAGGTAAATTAAATTTAACAGGATATGTTAACATGACTTAGAAATTTGGCAATTAATGGAAATGAGTAAACACGCTAATGTTAAATTTAAACCAATTAAAATATTACATCAAAGCTGATTTATTTGGGTATTAATTTTCCTTTGGGAAATTAATTTTGAAAGAGGATCAGCAGGAAAGAATTAAATGTATTTATGGGTGTGTATGTGTGTTCATAACAAACTTATTTATCTTGGACTTTAACTATATAGTTGCAGGATGACTATATATATCTATATATATATATATTTAAGAAGCTGACAGACTTTTTGTTCTCCCCAAGAATTAGGAGAAAATAACATTTAGGGAAATTATGGATCTCATTCTTTTTTTTTTTCTTTTTTACTTTTATTTTTTTTCATGCTGTTGTTTGAAGTATGACAGAGCTTCTCCAAAGGTCAAGAGAGATCTCTGTTTTTTGTTATATTTAAAAGAACTGTGAATCTGTACAGCATTTCATATGAAGTAACGGCAAATTAAAGACCATCAATGTCTTTGCTCTTTAACCTACTGAAGAGAAAATCCCTAAGTCCTCTTGAACTAAAGATGAACATGAAAGCAGTATCTGGAACATAGATGACAACTAGAAAAGTAATGTGGGTCTATAAGTTATGTATAAGGAAAATAAAAGCACAATCAATAGAAAAGAACGAGGAAAAATGTAATACTAAATTTAATATGCATAGAGTTTAAGTGATATGCAGAGAATATTTTTTTTATAGTTATATTAGTGGGAAAAAAAAGGTTAAAATGCTTTCAAAATTATATTGGAACAAGAACCAGAAATACAGGTGAGAGAAATATAGGTGGATAATGCTTTCAGTCCTGCACTTTCTTCAGTCTTTTTCTTATTCAATGAAAATTTAACTCACATTCTCTTTAAGAAAATTATTGGTTCTGAATATTTGGGGTTTTTTGAAAAAAATTGTCAGCCATTTAAGAGTAGAAACATTAAGAATACATGCTCTTCCATATGAAAATTATTTGCGTCCTTTGAGCAGATGAACACTAACAATCTGAGTACTGACTGTTTAAATACAAAAATATTACCCTCACTGAGATATCTTTATTAAATACCAGAGATGGATGGATTTGATTTGATCACATCTCTTTAAAAAAAATGAATTAAAAGGATCTATGACGTCTTTAAATATTGTTACAGGTACATACATGTATTCATTGCTATATATAGTGTTATTATACGAACAACAGGATGTCAATAAATCCACCTGAAAATTGTTTCAGAAACTCAGTGCTCTGAAAGTGAGATACCATGTAACTTACAGCTTCAGTTTATTACTGTCCAGTTTATGGCCATCTGTTCAAGTAAATTTATCTCGGTTTATGACTTCATTTGGCAAAACCACAAGCTTTCTCTTTTTTTCTCCTCATTCTTGTTTTTCTTACATGAAGCAATCTGTAGTTGATTGATTATCTCAGTAATTTTGCAATTATTACTGGTTGGATTTAAGCTTCTTTGATCCTGACTGATGAAAATCCCATGGATACTTCCAGAACATTTTCCAGAATAGATGACCATGCTGATGCAACACGCAAAGTCTGGTTTTGTAATAAACTTCAGAGAAAATACCTACTATACATTTTTGTCTATTTGAGCTCATCAGTGTAAAATATATGTCACCTTACATTGCCTTTGACACTGATTTCTAAATGTATTAAAATTCTACATTGATATTACAAATGTGGTAGTCATTACTGGAGACTAAAATAAACTGTAGGAAAATGTATTAATGCCACCTTATAGGTTATGTATATCCATGTGATAACAAACAGCTAATTTCTAAGGTATGGCTACATGGTAACTTTCAAAAAATATCAGTATTTTACTGGCAGCTATAACAAGTAAGGTAATAGAATTGTGGCTAGATATGGTGGGAGAAAAAGAAGCAAATATTATGTTGTGAATTTGTTGTTAAAAGACTTTCTTCTCTGTTCTCCCTATTAATGCATCATTGCAAGGAACAGTAGATTTTTTTTTTTTTTTTTTTTTCAGGTAGATCTTGCATAACTTATATGGATAAAAGAGTGAAAATCTATTCAGAAAGAAGCTGATCAGGCCTGAAGCATTCTCTGAACACATAACAATATATTTTTGATTGCAAATGCTTGAAGCAAATAAAACTCTAAACAATATTGTTTCATATTCTTTGATTTGAAGGAAAAATATGAGCCCATGGCTATAGTATTGTTTCTGAGAAGGCATCAGCCATAAGGAGAGAGTACTTTTGCAGCTTGTTAGTGTTTGCTTTTACAGCAAGCTCCATATCCTTCAGGAACTGCTGTTAGTACTATTTCATAACCAACATAACATTTCTCAAACCATTATCACAAAGTGGCATTATCATGAAAATGATGTAACTCTTCCCAACTGTGGGAAATGCACAGCTCTTGTAGTAGTGGCATGTAAATTCTCTCATTTAATAAGCTGGCAATAAAGGAAAGAAAACTGATTCATTCTCCTCCAAGATCCCTGGGTGGAGTGCTGTGTAAAATTAAGAAGCCCATGTTGAAACTAAGACTTCTTCATATAAAAATAATTTTATATGCAAGACAGTTTTGAGTTCAGTCTTGTCTCCAGTAAAACATTAATAGATAGGGGAAAAATAGGTATTTTTCAAGACCTTACATCTGTATTATTTTACTAATGTTATATGTTCATCAACCTCATTTTCCAGCTTTTACCCTGGTGGTAGATACATACCTTCCTACATATATTGATAAAAATTAATTGAACTATAAAAATTCTGCGTTAAAAAACACAAGACCTATGCTAACAAAATTTTCCTAAGTCTGGCTACCCACACCAGAAGTTAAATCTAAAGCATTTCAATTTTGTAAGTATAGAGAAAAAGAAGAAAATAGTGAAATCAATTATTTGCTAGAAGAATTCTCTTTCCACTAACTGTTGAGGAAGTTTATGAAGTTGACTTAGCTCCTAAGTGGCAGTTATCCATATTTAGAAAACATTAGTGTGGAAATTGATGTAAGGAATGTGGTTTGTTTGTTTATTTTGTTGGAGCTTTTTAATTTTTTTTTTTTTGTCCATTTCTATTTTGAACACCATCAAAAGAATTTATTAAACCTAACAGTAGATACACTAAATGTACTTTTATAGTAAGCAGAAATGAATGTAATTGCAAATTTGTTTAGCTTTCTGATATAAGTTTTTGAAAACTTTATTCCAGTGATCTGTAACTTTACATTTTAAAGTGCCGAATCAACACTAAAATAAAGAAATAGGGTTTGAAGTGTTTAAGAGAATTTATATATTGACCTTAAAAAGCACATTCTGATTATAAGTACAATTTTAGTAGTGCTAGCAATCACTGTAAAGGGCAGGTAGACATATTTAATTTAATTACAACTTTATCTAGTAACTAATTAATCAAGAAAAGTAGCACACAATTTTTTTTTCTAAAATAGACATTTTTTCTTACATTTAAATCTCTGTAGCCCATAATATTATATTAATACCATATGTACTCTAATACTGAGAGATGTTTTAAACTGAGCAAACTCTAATCACTGATAGATTCAATCATAAGATCTAGTCCTAGTGCTTCCTGCTTGCTACATATGCATTTCTATTTCTTAAAATACCTTTCTCATCGTCTTCTTTTTTTGTTGCTTTGTTTTGTTTTCTACATGATTTTTACTTAAATCACAACTTTTTGCAACAAAGTTCACATTTTTCATGTTATATGAAGGATAGAACTTACTAGACTCTAAAGAAGTTATTATTACACTGGACTAAATGTCAGCTCTTTACTTGCAACTATATGTTTGCATTAGACATGTTAAAAAAAGCTTAAAAAGGGAAATGATTCATCTATCTCCTTAACACCCCCAAAACCCTTCACTTTGGAAGATGCAGACTCCCATGGATATGAAACAGAATTGGAATGGTTCAAAAATTTGAAAACAATCTGGGAATAGGTATTCTATTAATGTTTAAATTAAGAAAGCTATGATTAGGATTTCTGTGGCATAGTTCCAAATCTCTTTTTTTTTTTTTTTTTTTTTGCAGTGATCAGGGTTAAAACATTATTTGTTTATAAATAAACAGGACTGCATCAAATTAAACAGTTCCTTAGAGGAAGTTTATTCTCTGATTGATACAATCTGCTGGCTTCCAAATGTTGGCTAATAACACACATCAAAAGGAGAAATATTCCCATGCTTATAACAAATCACTGTGACAGACCACCTTGGATTTGCAGCCTAGCTTGTTTAATAGACATGAACTGTGCAATATTATACTCCGTGTCAAGTGAACTGACATCTTACCAATGTTACTGACTTCAGAAGGACAGCTAAACTAAGCTCCCTATACCAGCAATAATTTAGCCCCAGGGGAAAAAAAAAAAAAGGAAAAAAAAAGAAGGATAGGATAGGATAGGATAGGATAGGATAGGATAGGATAGGATAGGATAGGATAGGATAGGATAGGGAAGAGGAGAGGATAGGTAGAGGATAGGGAGAGGAGAGGGAGAGGAGAGGGAGAGGAGAGGGAGAGGAGAGGAGAGGAGAGGAGAGGAGAGGAGAGGAGAGGAGAGGAGAGGAGAGGAGAGGAGAGGAGAGGAGAGGAGAGGAGAGGAGAGGAGAGGAGAGGAGAGGAGAGGAGAGGAGAGGAGAGGAGAGGAGAGGAGAGGAGAGGAGAGGAGAGGAGAGGAGAGGAGAGGAGAGGAGAGGAGAGGAGAGGAGAGGAGAGGAGAGGAGAGGAGAGGAGAGGAGAGGAGAGGAGAGGAGAGGAGAGGAGAGGAGAGGAGAGGAGAGGAGAGGAGAGGAGAGGAGAGGAGAGGAGAGGAGAGGAGAGGAGAGGAGAGGAGAGGAGAGGAGAGGAGAGGAGAGGAGAGGAGAGGAGAGGAGAGGAGAGGAGAGGAGAGGAGAGGAGAGGAGAGGAGAGGAGAGGAGAGGAGAGGAGAGGAGAGGAGAGGAGAGGAGAGGAGAGGAGAGGAGAGGAGAGGAGAGGAGAGGAGAGGAGAGGAGAGGAGAGGAGAGGAGAGGAGAGGAGAGGAGAGGAGAGGAGAGGAGAGGAGAGGAGAGGAGAGGAGAGGAGAGGAGAGGAGAGGGAGAGGAGAAGGAGAAGAGAAGAGAAGAGAAGAGAAGAGAAGAGAAGAGAAGAGAAGAGAAGAGAAGAGAAGAGAAGAGAAGAGAAGAGAAGAGAAGAGAAGAGAAGAGAAGAGAAGAGAAGAGAAGAGAAGAGAAGAGAAGAGAAGAGAAGAGAAGAGAAGAGAAGAGAAGAGAAGAGAAGAGAAGAGAAGAGAAGAGAAGAGAAGAGAAGAGAAGAGAAGAGAAGAGAAGAGAAGAGAAGAGAAGAGAAGAGAAGAGAAGAGAAGAGAAGAGAAGAGAAGAGAAGAGAAGAGAAGAGAAGAGAAGAGAAGAGAAGAGAAGAGAAGAGAAGAGAAGAGAAGAGAAGAGAGAGAAGAGAAGAGAGAAAACCCCCAACAACAAAACAAACAAGAAAAAAACCCAAAATTTCTGACGAGGTTGCTGACTCGGGTGATCTAAATATAGGCCCAGAATATGGTCAGATAAGAGACAGAAAACAAGGGAATGAGACAGAACTCCGAATTACTTGAAATATTTTGGAATAATGGAAAGATGAAGTTGGATCATCATGTTTATTTAGCAAAAACCGGTAGTTTTCTTCTGGTTTGTTGCTTTTGTTTCTGTTTTTTTTTCTCTGACAGAAACCTTAGTAAGAGCATCAGTTCTACAAATTATGGAAAACTTAGAGCCTCATGAGACTACAAATTACCTTGAGTCAAATATCCAGTTAAACAGTGGAATAAAATCTTCCAAATACATTACTTATTTATTTTCAGATGTTGTTTGTTTCACCACAATTAAGGTATTTGAAGATAGATTGTCCCCCCTTTTAATATCTGTTTTTCAGTACTTATTTAAGTAGTGGGTTGGAAAGATGAAGGAGAATGGAAAACAGCAGAAGTTACTACTTTCCTTATAGCTTTCTTAATTATTCATACACATTTTTTTTCTAAATTAGCATATAAATTAAAAAAAAAACCAAAGTTGAATATTCAGCAACAACAACAAAAAAATCTTGAGGAAGCTGAATCAGTATTACCTGGAAAGTATTACTGAATAAATTTTCTTTTGCTCCAAAAGAGAAACAGAACTGAGATAACATACTGCTTTAGTAATTATAATGAAAAATCTTTCTGAAGAAATTTTCTGGAAGAAGAGCATTGTGGGGGAAGAGATGTTGTGAACAAACATGCAACTTGTGTTTCTGCTGTAACAGACTGTTTCTACTAAAATATCAGAGAAGATGTGTTGCCCCACATTGCCCCAGATGTGTAGTATAACCATTAGAAATGCTGAAAAACTTAAATAAACAGTTCAGAACTGGAGAACCTAGTAGCCTCTTAAACAGCTAGCAATCAGTAAAGACACATGAGAATGTTCTGTTTACTCTTCAAGAAGTTATGTCCTAAAAGACAAAAAAAATAACATATAAACAGGAGAAAAAGCTCAGCATCATTCAAAAATTATCTTTGAAAGTTTTCTTTCAAGGTTTTTTGTTTCAAGTTCTCAAGAACATTAAATGAGATGGATACAAGTCAATCCACAGGCCCAGTCAGAAAGGTTCATAGAAACACCAACAACTTTTCTAAGAAAACTGAGAAAAACATTATAATTTTGCATTTAATTTATCTTAGTTTCTTCAATTTTCCTTATTCTGTGTTCTAAAGCCTTCTGTTGTGAAACATCTTTATTGAGTAAATATTGCATTATTTTCCACTTAAAATGACTCCCAAAATTACCTTCTCCTCTTTCTTTATCATACAGTGCTTATGCTTCATTAACTAACAAGAATCTAGGCAGAAAAAAATAGACAAGGAATTTATTGAATATACACAGCCAAATTGAAATGAAATTTTGCTCCATAGTTTTAGAGTGTTTCATATTTCATTAAACTATTCATAATAAAGGTGATATTAAAAGAAGACACAAAGTGGACAGAAGTTTAATTAAGAACGAAAGAACAATTTTAGCTGTAGAAAAACTAATTTGTATAGTTGAACATCAGCATAGGAATCCCAAATAATTGATACAATGACCAATTTGCATTTCTAAATGGAAAAACATACAGTGTATTTGTAGTCTTACATGTGTTGGATTTTATCTTCTGTCTCACTCACAAAAAAATAAAGGAAACCTTTCAAAATCAGGAAAGTGTACATGTTGATTTTGAAGGAAATGCTATGTACTCAACACTTGACACAGGATTCTTCACTCAGAAAAAAACGTTGCCTGCAGTGCTACAGATGCTTTTACAATGAACACACAGTGGCAGGCAAGAATAGCAACATTTGCCAAAGGTCTCAGCTGCTTTCTCAGTTTCAGTAATTTGTATGATTTTTTTCTGGATCTACACATTTGTTATTATAAAAGTATTATTCTGCTCTTAGAAATATGAAGTGTCTTCATCCTGATGGTATCATGCTATCCCCAGCAGGTGAGGCTGATACCATCCACATGTGTAAAACTACATGGGCAGAAATCCTTCTATTATTCAACTGCAAACAACTATGGCAGGCATTAATGTGCCTTCAAGCCATGTTCAATAACATTTTGTAATAGTGGGAGAAGAAACTAAGAAACTGAAAAAATCTTGCTGAAATTCAAATCTGATTGTTAAAACTTGCTTTAATCAACAGTTTAATGGCACTTTATTTAAGGTTAGCTAGCTTACTGCTGAGTGCATAACAATTAAATTCTTAAAATTAAGTGATTGGAAAGACTTAGAATAGTTTGTTAAATTCTGGTGTATTTTTAATAATTATACATATATTATCCATGTATACATGTATGTATTGTGCATGTGTATAGTATTGCATATTTCTATTGTAAGCCGCATGAAATAAAAAATAGATTTAATTATTTATAATGGAATTGGATATTCAAATTAGAATACAAGCCTGTAGTAGTTTTTTCTTTAGTATACAAACCTTACATTGGTTATTAATTTGTTTGTTTTATGGGATATTACTCTTAGTAAATGACTTTGGCTTAAAATAATTTTCTGCTAAAAGAACTCAATAATACAGTGTATGACTGAAGACAATCTAGGCTGCAATAAAGAAGAATTTATTAACGTACGTTGTTTAATTTTAATAATAACAAAATATGTTAACATATACTCCCAAGATATTTCATAGACAGATTACAAACAGCATATCAGGATGACAGTAGTGAATTAAGACTGTATGATGCTGAAGGAAAATGGAGTTTTTAAGGTAAAAAGTCATAGTAAATAAATTGTTCTGACTAAATATGCATGGTATCAATTTATCACCTGGTGAATGAATGTCCTGCACACCATATCAGTGAAAAGGATTTCAGCGGCTTCATTTCTAAACTTATATATTTCTATACTTATTTATTTTAACAAAGGGCTTTAGAGAAAAAAAATGATCTATTTCAAAATAGTGTTTGAAAAGTCACATTGGGTATAAAATATCAAAGAAAACCTTGTAGAAAAGAATATTTGTTGGTGAACCGGGTGGCAACAGGGGAATTTAAGCAAATGCTTTTACTTATATCTTTGATCAGAAATCATATTCTTCTAAAAATTCAGATTTCTAGAAAAGAATTAGATTGTTTCTTCAGGCTAAATGTTTTTCTTCGTTTTCCTTTCCATTGTCTGCAAAAGAGAGTGAACACAAACCTGAATGTGACTGCCACATCTCTTGTACACTTTGATCAAGGAAAAGGTATTGTCTGGCAAAAAGATGATGTTGAAAGTCTGGTCCCAGGCTTTCTGCAGTAAGGTGAGCTGCATACTCCTCTGTCAAGTGAACAACAAAGGGAGTTTTGTCTGAGACCACATAAGCATAAAAATGGTAGATGTCATTACTTTCAGCAGCTTCAAGTGATCAGCCTGAAAAACCATTCATCAGCAAATGTACAACAGAGACAAGTCAAAAGACATCTCTTTTTGTGAGATGTCAAAAAGAGACCGCTGGAATCATCAATGTTCCCTGTGTTTCATCAAGCAGCAGCACTATCTCCTCCTCTGCCTGTGTAGTCTAGCCTATCTCAGAGTGGTGATGCTTATCTCACTGCTTTCAATAAGAGATAAACTACCTTCTGGTTATGATAAGTATTTTAGAAGTGCTGTCCAAGAGATATTAAACCAATAAGATCTAAAAAGTAACAGGGAAGTAAAATAAAGAAATTATGAATACCCTGCTGTTTGTTAGTGCTCTTCTATTTATGGAATTCTAAATAATTAAATACTTTTTGAAAGTAAATGAATTGTATCTGTACTATTTTTTTTTTCCATCAGAGTACACAGAGAAAACTAAAATGGTCAAAAATACATCTGGTTTTGAGCTTAATTTGAAAAAATATATCAGGCTTTTAAGCATCTTGTTTTAAAAAGAAAAACAAGTGGCCAAGGTGGTGGCTACCATGAGTCATAAACAATTACTTAAAACTTTAGTCTTTGGATATGCTGAATTTTGCTTTCAGTTCCTTCCATTTGATATTGCTATTTAAGTAATGTGCTTACTCTTTTATTTTTATTTTTTTTTTTCAAACATCAGTTTTAAACAAAGCAGAAGCTAGAATTCACAGGTTTACACTTTTATGTTCCCAAAATGACTTAAGACCCATCTCAGAGTAAATTCAAGTAGCATTAGCTAATGTACAATAAAATGGTTTAAAATAGTTGTTTAATGAAAACCCAGATTCTGAGTACTGGAAAGAAAAGACTGTATAGTGCAGAGACAGGTTTCTCTCTGAATCACAACAGTGATGACTGAGAGTCATCTGTTCTGCTACTGTGTTAGTCTGGTATAAGCATTAACCATAACAATGTAGGAATTTAAATAGAACTGGGCAACGCATGTAAGTGAGCAAAATCCTAATATCACAACACAGAGCTTGGCTCAAACAAGAAGTGCCAGGTACAACAGAAAGATTTCTTTCAAATATTTTTTTTGCCTTTAAGTTACAACGTAGTTTAACTAAGTTTACTTTTATGCTATATGTTATGTTCCTCAAAATACTTAAGAAGATAATGAGAAGTAATACATATACCTGAGTCCTTAAAATAAAATTAATGACCAGACTATAGTAAAGTCACAGGAATAAATTATTTGTGCTTCTGCTATTGTGATTATGAAATTATATTTCAGGTTGTGACTGTGTTGCCCTCAACAGTTGATTACTCAAAAGGCAGGTAAATAATGTGAATGTTGTGCTTAATGTGACACTCCTTTGGAGACTCATCTTCATCGTTTCCACGCTGATGGACCCGCTCTTTCTGAGTCCTTGAATTCAATTACTAAAGCTACAGCTACAACCAGGGTACAGCACCCTGCTGTGCCACCATTTCTCTGTTTAGACTGCACAGACTGGACAGGAGACTGTTTTTTGATTGCAGTGGCGTTCCTTAACCTCCTGCTTGAGATCTGAGGCCAGTCCTCTGGCATGTTCTTTTCCAAATCTCTTGTATACTTTCATACAAATCTCACCCTCAGCTGCTCAGAACATTAACCAATATTTTCTTCCCTCTGTACCACTTTAGCTTCAGATGAAGCCTGTTTTCTGTTAAGCTCCAGGTTTCCAATGTTTTCTTGATTTCGGATGAGTGTTATTTTCCTGACTTGTTATGAGTCTCCTCCCTTCATCATAACTTCATGAAGCTTACTCTTAAGAATTTATTTTACTCTTTAGCAAATACAGAAAGGAGATACACCAACCAAGAAGTTTCAGATGTCAGTAAGAAAGGTTTAAAAGAAACATTCATTTACAATTGTATAATATTCTTCATGATACAGCATAGGTGATCAACATACTAAAATCTTTATGTCAACAAAGGCGCGTTTGCAAAACATCACAAGGAACAGAGGAACAGAGTTTGCAGACAACATGATGGACCCTTGTGAATTTCAAGTTACCGTATCAGGGAGATGGACTGAGTATGCAGCTAGCTTGTTGGGTGACCTTAAAATGTAGACTTTTTCAGTCCCTCACAGGAACTGTGATAAGGGATTCAGATCAGCTGCTTGTCTGATGCAGCTTCAGAAAGGGAATTGCAATAGTCATCATGCCACCACTATGTGTAATTAAAATAAATATGTAAAAAATTTTCCATGAAAGAATCTCTGAAAATCTACACACAAAATTTGTCTCTGTGAAAATTAAACAAGAGCAAGAAATTAAAACCATTAGAAAGCCAAATTCAGCATCCTACTAAATATACAATTAATGGGATATGCTATGCTCTTTATAAATAACATTATTATTCTTTCCAGTACTCACACTGATCTTATCCTTCTGAATCTATAGTCTCCATTATGTAAATTACACACGGCTGCAGGTAAGTGCTTTGAAAGAATTTAAGTCACTATATGCATATTTAGTATATTTGGAGCTCTCTTCTCCCCTCACCTTCTGTTCTTGCTCTTTTTAGGTGGAGTCTTTAAATTCCTCAGTGACCTAAAAGGAACTTTCTCAGAAAACAAAAACAGAAAATAATTTATAAATCTAAAAAACATGGTGTTCCTGTCAGTTTCAAAACTGTAAGTAAAGTAAATACGTAAGGAAAATTATCCAACCTGCATCCCTTTGTCAGAATGAGTTTTGCTACCAATAGTTCTAAGTCGGATCTAACATTTAACAATGTGCAGCCTAGGGCACTCTCCAGGCTAGAACAATGACACTCCCACATAACTTAGCAATTGGCATGCTTGAGGGTGTCTGTAAGGACACTTGTATTGTAGATTTGCTGGGATGATATGTCCTGGATTTAGAGCACCCTGTAAGCTTGCTCTAAGTTGCAAATCTTTGGTTGTTCCTAGAAGTGTTCTGGTGTTGCTTGCTGCAAGAGTGGATGGGATTTGTACTCAGACAGAGCTCAAGCTGAATGTAGGCAGTTTACAAAATACCTGACCTGTTTATAATTCAAGGACCTGAGGGGATCAGGGGTTTCAGAGTGTTTCTTCAAATGCTTTAGCAATTACAGAAGGGACAGAACTCAACAAATCTCTCTGTATCCACTGAATTGGTACAAGAGGAACCTTCTTTGTGCCCTTTACATCAAATAGACATGTTAGATATACTAGCAATCGGAGTGGGATCATTTTCTATCTCCTTTTTACTGTTCTAAACTCCTGTGCAAGATCAAAAGCATTAAGGAATCAAGCACAAGCAGGGGCACAGACAATTCAGGCACAGCTTTATATGCCTTCAACTACATTAGCCATTCAGGAATCTAGAATCTGCTCTCACTTGCATGTAAAAAAATAAGGAGTCAACTAGTAATCAACTGCATTAATACAAAATTGGAATAATTTCAGCAGAGTTAGCCAATGCTTCCACTTCCATTCTGATATCTAGCTTCAGTGCAGAGATTCCCAGAAGAATGTGACTCTAGAAAAACCTAGGATGAACTAACTGTGGTTGCCAAGAAAATGTACACTGTTCTTATTTCTGCAAAAGGAATATTTCACCCGTGGTGAGACTAAAGCACTTCTCTATATATGTTACTGAAAACAAAATCTTATAGGCATAACTGCGTCACTGTTAGAACCTCATGTAGCAGTATCAGGAACCATTTTGAGCCCCAGACTACAAAGAGAAGATTGAAGAAATATTACATAACACTTCAAAAGTTCTAATTAGAACTAGATATCTAAAAACCTGCAGAAAAGTGTCTTGAATAAAGAATGGTATTTATATTTCCAAACATCAGGTGGTAGAGAGGTTATTTATTCCCATTTGAATCTTGATTGCTTAATTTATTGTTCACATTAAAAGACCAGGGAGAGAAAAAAAGATGATTACAGTTCAGAGATCATGGTTACAGGAGTGGAAATACATTGCAAATTTTACTTTGTGAACAGCTAAGCAATTTTCTCTTGCTGCAGAACCACAAGCAATGAAAGATATGACAGTTAACACTGGATACTTGTTCTGACCTCAGCTGGAAGAGCATTGCCCATTTTGAAAGGTTAGACTCCACATTTAACAGGTCCTATTTATTGTTTGTGAGGATGATAGAGAAAATCAGATGCAACATGTAAGCAGCTGGAAAAGGTTACTAACTTCCTGCATATTAACAGATTTGTGGCTCTTTAAGCCAAAGAAATCTACAGATGCAGACACACCTAATACAAAGCCAATTTGTCTGGACTCAAGACAGAATAACAAAGCACTTTATCTGACATACTGTTTGCACTTTACCATGTATTTTGTCCTGTTGTATCCTCACTTTTATTCATTAAATACAGATATGTACTATGATTTTCTGTATTCATATGCAAGGTGATTTTATTTTTAATTTATTTGTTTTCAAGTAAGCCTTTGAAATATGCAGACTAATGCAGATTTGATCTAGCTTAAAGTTCTGTAATGATGGATTTCTGTATCCTGAAAATAACCACTCAGACATGTAAAATTGAGAAAACTTACTTGACCTGAAAGTTTATTCTGAAATACATTGAAATGATAACATTAATAGTGTTCATAATATAGAGTAATGACACAATATTGATACCTTGACATACAGATAGTAAATGGAAAACCTGAAATTAGTCTTCCACTTTAAGCTGTGATGATCCAGAAAGCATGGTAGCTGTCAGAGCACTTCCTTCTCTTTCAAACATGGAGGAATACATACAACTAAAGATTTAGTATAATACTTATATACTAGTATTGTGTAAGATGAATGGATAATTTTGGTAAGTGGCATCATCTTAGCTTCACCAAGGGCAAACCTTATCTGACCAACCTAGTGGCCTTCTATGATGGAGTGACTACATCAGTGGACAAGGGAAGAGGAATGGAAGTCATTTATCTGGACTTCAGTAAGGCTTTTGACACAGTCCCCCACAACATCCTTCTCTCTAAACAGGAAAGATATGGATTTGATGGATGGACTACCAGTAGAAACTTAACTTAGTTTTCACTGACATCCCAGTAATGAAGTGAACTAAGTGGCCATGTGTTATGTAAAGATGCTCTTAAAAGAGCTTATTTCTTTTCTGTAGAGATGTGCATGCTACCTTGTAGCTAACATTCCAGGAATTATTTCTCATGTGCATGTGCTAAGCTCATTAACTTCTCTGTCTGATTCAAGTAGTGCATACCATGGAATACCAAATACACCAGAATTCACATATAGCAAAGACTAGATGTAAGTTATGGCATGCCTGACAGGCTTTCAGAAAAAAATGAATTCTTTATCACACAAGTTAATCATGAATGCACCACCATCTATTGTTCATAATGTTCCATTCTTATTGTCCAAATAGGGAGAAGAAAAAGAAAGGTAATAAAAATTTGGATACTGTAAATGATAAACACTTCTGGAAGTTTTGTAATTGGGGGGAAAATTACTTCAACTTTTAACTTGAAATTGCTTTTGTCCTGCAGAATTAAAAGCAAACAAGCTGTGCCAGGAATGTGTAGACTAATGAATGCCAGAGTCTGAAGTTATTTTATGCACAATAATGCAGCATATGAACTTTTATATACATCTTTCCTTTTTTTTTCATCCTTGATGTTTAATAGTATTCCATATATCAGCAGCCAAGCACTATTTACAAGATTCCTGATTTCTGAAGTTTTGTCTGTACTTCAGAGGTCAGGAATCTTGCAATTTTCACTGCTTATCAAACTGAAAGCACGACACTGTTGAAAAGAACAGCAGGGGAGAAAGACAGGAAGCAGAGATCAAAATGTAGCAGCAGGGAGACAAGTGAAAACAGCACAAAGAAATGGGTGACTGAAAGTACTAGTGAACAGGAGAAGAAAATGAAGCTCAGACAATCCATTAAAAGTGAGCAGCTAGTCTAGTGTTCACATGTTTGTCTGGAGCATTTGTACACATTTTTCTGCTCACAGTTTTCAGAGTCTTTTTTAGTGGCCCCAGATGTGAAAGAATTTTTTTTTGTTTTATATGCACAAGAAAGTAAATACAGCATTTTTTTAGGCTCGGGCTCTAAAAACATTGCATGCATGAAAGTATTAAGAGAGAAAATATTTCCAAACTTTTCCACCTTTTGTCTGTTCTCACCTTTCTAATTTTTCTCAGTTTTCTGAAGTCAGGAAGGAAAAGAACATGGGTTGGTTGTTAAATCCTCTGATTTGTCAGGAAATTAAACACTTCACTGGCATGTTGTCCAAGAAAGGAGATGTTTCTGACAGTGGAGAGAAAGGCAGAGGCTGAGACTCCTTTATGTAGCATTGCTGCCACAACAGAAGAGAAGCCTCATTCTCAATGCACTGAATCAAAATAAATGGCTGAAGTTGGAAGGGACCTCTGGAGGTCATCTGGTCCAACCAGCCTGCTCAAGGAAGGCAAATTCCAGCCAGTTGATCGGGACTGTGTTCAGAGAGCTTTTGACCACCTTTAAGGAGGGAAACTTCACAGTCTTTCTGGGTAGCCTGTTCCAGTGCTCAGTCACCCTTAAAGTAAAAAAAAGTTTCCTTGTGTTCAGAGGGAACCTCCTGTGTTTCCGTTTGTCCCCATTGCCTTGTCCTGTCACAGGGCACCACTGAAAAGAGCCTATCTTCATTCTGTTTGCACCCTCTTTTTAGTTATTTGTGTACATTAACAAGATCCCCTCCTGCGCCCTCTTTAGGCTAAATGATCCCAGTGGTATACCAGAGAGATGCCTACCCCAGTCCCTTATCATCTTTGTGGACACTTCATTGTAGAGGTTAATCAAGTTGGTTAATCATGAATTTCCCTTTGTGAAGCCATGCTGACTATGCCTCATGATTCTCTTGTTGTTCATATGCATCAAAATCGTTTCCAGGATTAGCTGCTCTATCACATGCTAAGGGATTGAGGTTGGGCTGACTAGACTGTAGTTCCTTGGGTCTTCCTACTTGTCCTTGAAGACAGAAGTGACATTCTCTTTCCTCCAGTCTTCGGGCACTTCTCCCAGTTGCCATGATTGATAAAAGGTTGTTGACAGTGATCTTGAAATGATCTGCCAATTCGCTCAACATTTTTATGGGCATCTCATCAGGGTCCATGTACCTATGGATGTCCAAGCTGCTTAAACATTCCCAGACTTGATCTTCTTTCACCAAGGATACATTCCAATAATGCCACCTTTTCCAGTCCTCTCTTTAATGCTAACCCACAAACTCTCCTTCAGCCTATCATCCATCTTCAGTTCTTTCACATAAAGGACACAAGACTTCCAAGACTGAGATATTTCTACTGTTCTACAGAGTGCCGATGTGCTGTGGTGGTGGAAGAGCAGATGTCAAAGTAGTATAGGAGAACCTCTCAGCATTGGACACCATTATTTAAACACGGAAAAAAAAAGCTTTCTTTCATTTTCTTAATGCATTTTTTTCAAAGCAAAACACAATCAGCTTTCATATTCAGTGAAACAATCTTAAAGGAAAAGACTGGACTTTCTTGTTTGCAATATTCATAGGAATAGGAATACTTATAGAATGCGTTAATTTTTCATTACTTTTATGTGGACTCCAATTGAGCTATTTCTTCGTTATTGTATTTGGAAATAAAGGCCATCAATTTTCAAGTAATGTTTTGTTAGTCTACTTAACAGACACAGTAACCTATAGTTACTTTGATTAGTATGAACATTTTGAAATATATTTACAAATATGTTTCAGCTAGCCCATAGAGCTATGGGTAATAAAAGATGTTAGCACATATATGTAAAACTGCAATTATTTGTAAAAATGCAAAGGTTAAAGATTTTACAGATGGGTATTATGATGGGTCTTCCTAAACATGTTTCCCTTCAGTGCAAAGACTCTTATTCTCACAATGTATTACTAACATATTTGTCTGGTAAATTTTAAAAGAGCTTATGTTCTAGAACCAGTCTCCCACGTACAAGTTGATCAATAAACAATTTCTTTCCACACAGAGAATTAGAAGTGTCGTGAGTTATATGTGCAGTTGTATTCTAGTATTACTTTACCTTGCTTAAAGGATACGGTGAATTAATTATTTAAATGCATGCAAACAAACATGGGTGGTTTTGTGGATCAATATGCTTTCATGATAACATGAGGGAGACTGTTGTCCTCTGAAATGCGTTATATTATGTAGTGGAGTTTAAGTTCTTTGTATCGTTTCACCATATAGAGACATTGATCAATATAAGAACTATATTGTGTTGTTACAAATTTTGACACTGAATTGAACAGAGTACTTACAGATTTCTTTTTCTTGAATGATTTCTGAGCAACTGACTTCAACCAGAAATATTACAGAAGAGTAGTCTGTGCCTCTAGTAGTGAGGAGTAATAAATATAACAGTAAGCAAAAGAAAAAGAGGAGTTCTGATAAAAATAGGTAGACTGAGTGTGGATCATATTATCAATGTATGGAATTTGTTGTTGCAGTAACAGTACTAGAAGAATTATCGTAAATGTGGCGTAGCTTCCTAGAGCAAAACCATGTTCATCTGTGGGAAGCAAGGAGACTGAATAAAAGAAATCTGTTCTTAATTACTAGACATAATGAATACTGAGACTGAAGTTCTGATTCAGGGAATAAATAGATTAAAACTCGAACAAACAAAGGGAGGACGAAGCTGAGAAGTTGAAAAACATTTGAATTCAGTCAAATACGTAAGAAATTCACAAAAATTACCAGCAAACTGGTAAATCTTAAACCATGAATATTAAAGAGATTTGCCATTTTGTAGTTGCATATCTACTGGATATTTCAGAAAAATTCTTCAGATATCTGTCTGCCCTGAATATATTTTGGGAACTAGGCATCCAAAAACTAATGTATAATATGATGGATGTGAGGAAAGGTAACTGGATTTAAGAGAACGTGGTACTTAGAACTGTTAGAATGAGCTTCTTAGGAAAACAGAGAATAAAAATTCTGGAATGTTGTATCTCAAAACAAAAGTCTGTGCTGAAGCACTGGAAAAATCATTAGTAAATCATGAGTAAATCTCTAACATAGATATTTGTTACTGTGACAGAATAAGAAAAATAAAATCTGAAAGAAAGACCAATACATAGTACTTACCCAACACAGAAGGGTCCTAAGAGGCAGGGGAATTGTCACTGTCTATGGCAAAAGGCAATTGTATCCCAATTAGATGGAAAACAAAAAAATGGGGAGATGAAGGACTCAGATAAGATTTCTTGGGCAGTTAAACACAGTGTGATCATTTTCTGTGCTGGGAATCAGCACGCAACGTGTAACTCTGAACCTTCACAACCTCATCAACATTGATTATGCTAACATTTGCCAAACTGTAAAACAAATTTATTGCAGAGAATCTAGCATAATTTCTGGACATTTCCAAACATTATTTTATAAATATAGTACTTTTCTGATTATCTGGAACTCACAGGGGCAACCCATCATCACAACAAGGGTACTAGATGCACAAATAATACCATATGTATTCACCAGGAAAAAATTATTCTGTGGGAATTATAGAAGAAATCCCACACCTCCTTTCTAGGAGTTCGGATCAGGCCTAAAACCAAATTGTTCACTACCTTCTGAACTTGTTTATTTCACAATAATACTATTATTTTTCTCTGTTATGTAAGAAAGTTTTGTACAACTTCATATTTACAGTTTAGTTAGTTGCTTAAGATTCTATATTGTATCTTGGTATTGTGGCACAATACTTTTATACTATTACAGTACCCAGTGTTGTATCAACATTGGATGCATATTACATTTATACTAATTTATAATTACTTTAAAAAAATTAAATAATTTATTTTGCAGGCACATTAAGTTTACATAACTGTCCAGGTCAGGGATCTTAGAAATAGAGTCCAAATAATATCTAAAAGGTCATGAAAACTTCAGAGCAGGCAGATAACTTTTTTACTGTTACAGAACTCCCTCTAAAAGAGCTCTTGAGAGCTGAAAGCCAATGAGTCCAACTTCTTTCCATGGTAAACTGGTAGAGGGATCTTCAAGTTTCTCCTGGGAAACTTGAGGCCAAGCTGGAGGCTTCATGGTTTTCTGGGGTGGGGTGGGTTTGTAGCCATGGGAAATGCTTCTCCTCCTGCTGTGCAAAGTGTACCCAGCCTCTGCTGGACTCAAAGAAAGTGGGTAAAGGCTGACTGTTGCCAACCATTGCCATCCATTTTGGATGCCATTGGGAATGGATGGAATTGGTGGTACAAAGAAGCCAGTTTTGCGTACACTCCCCAAACAACATTTCCTGTTGTCACTGTTAAGGGTACTGGACTAGGTGGATATTTTTTCTCACCATGATAGGCCTTTATTATGTATTCAGACCAACCAAAATTTTGCATTCTGTCATGTTTCGGTTTAACTTGTTAAAGCATTTCACGCCAGTGAAGTAATTGTGTTTGAAGGTTTTCATTTTCAATATTCTGTCCTGCTATTTCCAGTATTCCTAGACAAATATTTTGACACATCTAGTCCAGACAGACACAACTGGGAGAAACACACTGTTTGGTGTATAAATCTGAGCATAAAACACAATTCATTATTCTAGGCATAGAAATTACAGTGTGACTTCAATCCTGACAGTACTTTCATCGAGTAGTAAATAGTATCCTGCTCTGACTGGACAAATGGAATTGAATCACAGGAACCTCCTTCACTCGTATGATTCATTTGTGTTCTCGTTTTCAACATCAAGAAAAAGTAATATGCAAAAGGCAAGATTTTCAAACTAATACATCAGTTAGGAAGCTCTAAAGGAAGGAAAAGGATATTACAAAATTTAGGTAATTTTGATGATTTTGTAATATCTCTGTGTAGAAATAGCTAGAAAATATTTTTTAAAATGCCTTATGTTGTTGGAATGCATATCAAATTTTATTAATATTTCTGCAATTAATACTCAGATGGACTTAGACTATTTCCCTCTTTTGACAAATTTTGCACTGCAAGCACTGAGTAATGTATTGCAGAGTCATGTGGGTCAGGAACAATCAGTCAGGTGAAGCTGTAAGCTATAAATACATGTTAATGTCGTATTTCATTTTACAAGGGTCACGGTAGACAACAAGCTGAACAAGAGTCAGTGGTGTACAGCTGCAGTAAAAAAGGCAAATCAGATCCCAGGCTGCATTAACAGGGGCAGTACTAGCAAATATAAAGATGTGATCATCCAGCTCTATGCAGCACTTTTTTCCTTTTTATTATTATTTTCCGTGTCTTTACTGTCCTATTAAATTGTCTTTATGTCAGTGCACGAGTTTTACCTTTTTCTGATTCTTTCCCTCATCCCAGAGTGGGGGAAGTGAGCAAGCAGCTGTGTGGTGCTAGGCTGCCTGCTGGGTTAAACCACAATGTGTGCTTTATATCAAAGACTGTGCTTCCTCTTCACTCTCCTTTTTTTCTTTCCCATCACACAGTATTATTTTTATATCTATGTTGTGATTTACTTCCTTGAAAAACTTTAACTTCTCTAGTGTGTGCTTTTTACTATGTTTTGTCCTTTTACGTGTATTTTGCCACCATTCCAGTCTGCCAATGAAACACTGTTTTTTTACGATTTCATCAGTGACCATTGAAAAATTATTGTATTACTTCACAGTCCTATGGTCATTTGCTTTTTTTTTTTTTTTTTAAGTTTTGAACTTCTAGACATTCTATGTCCAAGTAAATGTCCATAATTCATTTATTTCACAAGAACTCTGTTAAACCACAAAACAACAATAAATTGCAACATATAATAAGTAAATAAAAAAAATACTGTTTCAGTTAACTATTTAATAGGGCCCAAACTAACAGTTTTATTTTATATATTTTGTGATAAATTGACATAATTAGTTAATTAAAATAAACAGAACATCTGTGACCAAGAAACTAAAAAATAAGTGCATAAATAAGAAATTTTCCTTTAAGGTTGGTCAGGTGACCCTCAGAATCATTAGAGGTTTATTTTATTTAAATATTTTTTCAAAGTTCAAAAGACACTTTGGGGCCAAACACATTAGGAAAATTATTTATATGTTCCATTATGCACTGAAACTATTAGACCAATTAGTAAAGATAGTGTGTTTGACTTGCTTATGTCTGTCAAACTTTATAGAAAGTTTCCTAAAGCCAATTAATGAAACAGTCTTTGAATAATCTGTTATGCTTTTGCTATGTGAAAAAAATGCACTCATAAAGTTATAAAAGAATAGGAGTTGTCCAAATACTAATTTACTGTGAGACATGTTGATACAGATCATAAGAATCAAACAATGGAAACAGGGCCTGTCTTCTCAGTTTTGTATAATATTAATTTTTAATCTTCTGCAGTATCAGTGTGATTGAACAGTTTTATCACAATTCTGTGATCTATTACTCTATTACTCCAGAGATTATATATATTTTTATTAAATTTCATTTACTACAGCTATAATAACTATGTAGTGCTAATAAGCACAATTAAAATGTGATACTTGTAGTAGCTACCTACATAACAAAAAAAAAGGTTGAATTCGTATTTAGAAATATCTTATATTCTCACAAATATTAAAATGCACTTGGACTATATTGTGACAAGTCCAGATGCCTCTGCTTGCAGTGCGCCACCTTTCTGAGGGTTACACTAAGTCTCAGGACATAACCATACTGCAGAAGAAGAGGGCTAGGAAGGAAAGGTGAGATCCAGGTTACCTGCATGCTGGATTGCTGCCATACTCAGTCTTTGCTTTGCACTCCTCTACTTTCCTTTCTCCTACACAACTCCCAGTCCCAGTGTGGAGATGATGACCCCAAGCGTCTGTTTCCATAACACCTGACATTAGACAGTGATGAGTTTGACATCTCCGTTGTCTTCCTGCCCAGACCTGCAGCATTATCTCAGCAACCCTGCAAGAGCTATGCCCTCATCTTCATGAGGAAGGGGACACAGTTTTTTTTTCACATGGCTCTGCTACACATTCCTCACATTCTATCAAGTAATTTACAACAGAAAATTATACAGAATGTTGTAGTTACTGTCTAGGACCCCAGGAGCACCACATGGGCTGTAGTAGAAATGCAGAAATATTTGCTCTGTAGTATGGATTCCATCCGTCAGCTCTAGAGAAAGTCCTTAGAAATTAGGTTGCTAGCAAGTTCATGAACCTTTTTCATTTAGTGATATAATCACAGAATTGTAGAATGTTTGGGGTTGGAATGGACATCTGGAGATCATCAAATCCAACCCCCCTGCTTAAGCGGGTAACTTAGAGCAGGTTGCAGAGGATCTTGTCCAGGTGGGTTTTTGATATCTCCATAGAAGGAGACTCCACAACCTCTCTGGGCAGCCTGTTCCAGTGCTCTGTCATCCACAAAGCAAGGACGTTTCTCCTCATATTCAGATAGAACTTCCTGTGTTTCAGTTGTTACCTGTTGCACCTTATCCTGTTATTGGGCACCACCGAAAAGCGTCTAACCCCATCCTCTTGACACTCACCCTTAAGATATTTATAGGCATTCACAAGAACCCTTTTCAATCTTCTCTTATCCCGGCTAAACAGACCCAGCTATCTTGGCCTTTCCTCATAAGAAAGATGCTCTAGTCCCCTAATAATCTTTGTAGACCTCCACTGGACTCTCTTCAGTAGTTCCTTGTTTTTCTTCAACTGGGGAGCCCAGAACGGGATGCAGTACTTCAGATGTGGTCTCACCAGGGCAGAGTAGAGGGGAAGGATGAAGTCCCTTGACCTGCTGGACACACTCTTCATAATACACTTCAGGATACCATCCACCTTCTTGGCCACAAAGGCACATTGCTGACTCATGATTAACTTGTTGTCCACTAGGTTTCCCACGTCCTTTTCTGCAAAGTGGCTTTTCAGCAGGTCAACCCTAACCTCTGTTGGTGCATGGGGTTATTTCTCCCTAGGTGCAGGACCCCCATACTTGCCTCTGTTGGATTTCATTAGGTTCCTCTCTGCCCAAGTCCTTAGCTTGCCCAGATCTCACTGAGTGGCAGCACAGCCTTCTGGTCTATCAGCCACTCCTCCCAGTTTGGTATCACCAGCAAGCTTGCTGAGGGTGCACTCTGTCCCTTCATCCAGGTCATTAAAGAACAAGTTGAATAAGACTGGACCCAGTACTGACCCTTGGGAACACCACTAACTACAGGCCTCCAAACAGACTCTGCACCAATACTCGCAACCCTCTGGGCTCTGCTGATCAGCCGGTTCTCAATCCATCTCACTGTCCACGCATCCATCCATCACTTCCTGAGCTTACCTGTAAGGATGTTATGGTATATAGTGTCAAAAGCCTTGCTGAAGTCCAGGTAGACAACAACCACTGCTCTTCCCTCATTTACCCAGCCAGTCATGCCATCAGAGAAGGATATGAGATCTGTGAAGCATGATATAACTGTTAAATCAATACTTCTGTTATTACTGTGTTATATGAGCTCAGACTGAAAGAAAATCAGGAACCTGTGAAAGTCATTAAGAATTAAAGTGTACTTGCTTAAGTGTCTTTCCATCTACTCCAGAATAGCTGAATGACTAATGCTGTTAGTAAACTCAGTGTAAATTATTTAAAAATTTCCTTAAAAAAACACTTAAGGTATTTAATGATTATTAAATAACAGGGGGATAAAGTACAAATATGCCAGAAACACAAATTGCTAGCCATCCATTAGTCAGCTGGGCTTCATGGAAGCTGCAAACTGTTATAATTATCATGAGCCTAATAAACTAGCTACATTTGCTGTGTTTCTTTGCATTCTTAATTAAATTAATAATAATAAAGAACTTTCAACCAAAGATACATTATTTCAATCAGATATAACAATCCTCTGTATTACTTAAGAGCTTGCACTCTTTCCTTAGTACAAATGTTCAACTTTTTTTTCTTTAATGTTTACATTTTATTTGCTGTCTTAATTAAATCAATAAAAAGAAACTCAAGTGTCTGATACCAGCTCATCTGAAAACACTTAGTATTTCTAGGTGTATCACAGTCATCATTTAAGCTTATTCCATATGCTATATCACTTCATAATCCTGTAGGCTTTAAGACATATTTTTCTTTCATTCATATTTCAAGAATTCTTGAAAGGTACAAAAAGCAGTGATTAACAGTAAATAAAGCTGAACATAAATGATCGGCATAATTCTGTCTTTTCTTGGTCCCTTCTCTGTCTGATCCCTTAAATAATTTAAACAAACAAACAACAACAACAAAAACAAACAAACAAACCCCCAAGAAGTAATACCGATGCCAAAAATATTTTATTTTTCAGTTTGTTAAAACCTAGGACACAACACAACTCTTTGACTTACCTCTATTTTTTTTCTTGAAAATTTAAAGAAACCAAATGCTTTTCCAGATTTTTTCATGTTTTATGTAACAAGTTCACTATTTAAAAATCAAAATCTAAGATCACATATTCATGCTAAAGAAGTCCTTCAGGAACACCAAATAATAGTACTAAAGAATCCTGAAAATCAATAACTTTCCCATTTTACTTCAAGAAAGACTTTTTTTTTTTTTTTTTCCGTATTTTTCCTTTAGCTCTTGTCCAAAAATAGGAATTTTCACAGAAGTGGTAGACCAGTGGTTTCAGCAGGGATTCTTCATGAAGCATAAATAAAGCTCTTACAAGTAGAAAAGGAAATGATATTGCTCAAACCCATGTGTAAAATAAAATAAATGTAGGAATTACGACTAGTGTTTTCTTTCTGTGATGTTTTTTATTCTGCTTTCTAGTGAGATAACATAATATCTAAATATCATTATGTGTATAAATATAAGCTTATCTATTTTGTCTTTTCAGAATTTCCAAGATTATATATATATATATATATATTATTTTTTTTTTTAATAAAAGAGATACAATATCATTTGCATTTGGTGTTTAATGGGCTGTTATATTTCTTTTGCTTCAATAATATTTCATAGCTGACTTTTGGAAAAAAAATACAAACAACAGAGTGTTTTTTTCTCAACAGAAACATTTATTGCTTAGGGTTTTGTTTTTGTTTTTGTTTTGTTTTGTTTTGTTTTGTTTTCCCAGAAGTGATAAAATACAGTGTTAATTTATATATATGTTATATACATCTGTAAAAAAAAAAAAAAAAAAAAAGGAGATATTGTTTCTATTGTATTTTTCCCCTTTAAAAATTAAAGGAAAATCTCAAATAGTCAGAACAGAAGTTTTGGGTTACCAATTTTGGTGTGTTTAGATCTCACACAGAAAAGTTTTATTAACAGTTATTCTTAAAGCCAGGAAAATTCAGTATAAACATCTAATGTAAAAATTAAAACAAACCCAAATCTTATTCCTTTAAGTTGCTGCTGGCATGGATGGTGTACACATACTGATTCAGTCTTTATTTGGACACAGAATAAATATAGCGTTTTCCTAGTACCAGTATATTTACACCATAAAAATTATATTAGTGTCGGGGATTGGCTCAAGGAGCACAGACATGAGTCCACCAAGCAACTGTACGAGCAGAGCCCATTTTAGTTGACATAAGTAGGCCTTAGTTAGCTTGTCTATTAGGCCGTGGGAAAGGGGGGAACGGAAAAGTACTAACTAAGGCAGGGTTAGGATATTTTTGAAGAGATAAGAGTCAGAAGAATGTGGGATGCGCATAGCTAGCTAAACCCAAGTAGGTGGAGTAAGTAAATGTGCTTAGCCTATTAGATAGAGACAAGTATGCATAATTATGGTATTTGGTATAAATGCACGCCATCTCGGGCAATAAAGTTGAAGTATGCTTTATCACTCATATTGGGTCGGCCGCATTTCTTCCTCCGTCCGCTCGGGTCTGGAACTCTGATGGGACTTTTCTCTGCAATTGGCGCCCGAACCGGCGATCCGAAGCGGCGGATAGAAGCAAAAGGCGCCGGGAGAGCAGCGACCGGCGGGCAAGAGCGACCGAACACTGTGCTGCGGTGTGTCGTCTCCGAAGCCTGAACCGACTGAAGTTCGCCAGTGCTGGGCTACAGGAAACAAGGGCTGCAAGAGGTCTCTTAATTTAGCAAGAGGTACCGTACTATAATGATGAATAACGGGGAAATAGATTAAAAATGATGAATAACGAAGAGATAGATAACAGAGAAACGGATTAAAAGTGATAGATAATAGAGAAACGGATTAAAAGTGATAGATAACAGAGAAACGGATTAAAAGTGATGAATAACGGAGAAACGGGTTAAAATGATGAATAACAGAGAAATGGATTTAGAAGTAGCCCTAGATTTATTACAAAGCTTTTTAGAAAAGCGGGGGGTTGATTATAGTTGCGTTAAGCAGCTAGCTGGTCTAGTAGCAACGGGGAAAACTAAGGGGTGTTTTCAGGATCCTGATTTATTGTTTGATGAAGGAGAGTGGAGGAAATTAGGGGACGTGTTGTGGGATATGGTCATAGACGAGGATAAAACAGCTAAGAAACTGATGAAACCGTGGAGGGAAGTAATTAATAATATTAAGCGTCATAAAGTGAAAAAGAATTTAGCCGCGGTAGCTTCACAGAAACTCGGCAAAATGGAGCCTTCCGCTCCGCCGATGGAAACGGGCATATCTGCGTTATCAGCGAAGAACCTTAAAAGACTATTAACTTGGTGCAGAGGCAATAGGTATCCTGCTGACCTGTCAGGAGTTTTTCGAATAGAGACTTGGAAAAAGATGGGAACTGTGTTGTGGAAGGCAATTAGTCACCGCGAAAGATATATTCTCGGCCTTGTAACCATCTGGAAACTGATAAATACTACAGTGAAGCAATTAAAACCTGAAAAGACTGTTACGAGCATTAGTGACTCAAAACTTGAACTTTGGGTGAGAACAGCAAGTCCAGAGGATTGGTGTCAGACAACTTACTCAAAGAACCTGTGAAAGCTGAGAATGCTAAAGTCGTAAACAAGTGTACTATCAGTTCCTTTTACCAATTTTACCAATCTGCTTTTCCTGCATTTTAACCCTCTAACTTCCACGAGAGAACAGAAGAAGTCACTGAAAATAGAACTGGACAACAGAACTGTGTGACAGATTAGATCAGTTAACAGCAAGTGAATCTGACAGTCGGCAATGTGGTCATGATAATCGTGACGGGAAAGGGGGTGCTTCTGGGGACTCAGGGTATAAAACTTAGAAGTTAAGGAAGCACTGGTTTTGGAATTGGCAGTAGAGAATGCTAAAGTTTGCTATCAACATGTTATTTGCGAGTTTTACAGTGCATATTATGTGCTGCTGTTTATTGCCTCTCTGAAAGTCAAGCAGCTTGTCAGGAATGTGAGTTAATTGTTTTACTGGTTGTTGTTAGAATTGTTTCTTTGTGGTATAAGTGCACCGTAAAACTTTCTCTCCACTTTTCCCACTCACGCTGCAAGCAGCCCTGTGCTTTTCCGTGGGGTCAGAAATTACTGTTTTCAGTCGTGTTCATAAAAAATCGGTATTGGGAGGTGTTTCAAAACATAGGGAAGCACTTGGAAATATGAGGAAAGAAGATCTTGTAAAATATTGTAATTAATGGTGGCTGCTGTATAAGTTAAATGATTGGGAAAAGTGTCCGGGGAATAGAATCTTGAAGTATAACACCTTGTTGCAATTAATGTTGGTTTTAGGGTGAGAAAAGTAAGACAAAATAAATCCCTACAAGAGATCATTAAATCATTTCAGACAGCTGAGAGAGAGTTAACTGATAACACACAGGTCACAGTAAACTTGCCGAAGTCTGCACAATGTTTTCCTTATTAGCCTGTTTTCTTTGTGGGTATCTGTTTAAGCATGTTGCAATTTTGGTAGGTCTTTGTTATATGGTAGAGTAAGTTCACAGACTGTTAAATCATGAGAATCGGTTGACTCAAAAGGTGCGTTTTGTGATAGTATAAAAGATCATGAGTAATTTAGCTCCTTACTGCGTGAACGTGATGTTAAGATTTTATGTGTAGTAGCTGTTATATTTTTTTTTTTTTTTTTTTCTAGCGTACTAGCTTTATTCCAATATCCAGACTTGCGCAACTCTGTGACAGGCTGTCTCTCATCTCGGTGCACTAAATTTGGCCTTTTTGTATGCACATCAAGTGAAGAATCATGGTTTTAGAATAACAGTTGTAGCGCACCAGATGAGACACTATAAAAAAAAAAAAAAAAAAAAAAAAAAAAAAAGGCCTTGCCCAGTCCAGCTTGCTGCGGGGGGGGAATGCCAAATGGGCCTCCAGCGCGCACTGACCCATTTTGTCAGGGAGACCCAGAGGTATCTCCACCTGGCTGAGCAGTAAGCGGTTCAAGGTGCAATGCAAAAAATTGAAATATTGTCTTAAATTGGTGTGTGATCCATCTGCTTATTTGAACTTGGTATATGGTTTTCGTATCTGAGCTCAGTATTTTAGTTTGTATATTCATATTCGGTACCAAAAGAATCTTGTTTGGGGAGATAATTACAATGGGAACCGGTTCCACTGCTAAAATTCCACCTTGCTCCCCCTTAGGATGCATCCTTACACATTAAAGTAATCGCTTATATTGTTAGAAAAGCATTTAAATTGTTAAAATACTATGATAGATGTGAACTTGGGGTATTGTATGAAGTTATGAAGTTGTATTTAAAGGTTGCTGGAATGTGAACTGATTTGGATCTAGGACAATAGAATAATGGATTTATGTTTATTATACTGGTTTATACTGTTTTTTGACATCTCTAAATTGTAAAAGGTAAATGGAGCTAAGGAATGTGACTATTGCTGAGCTACTTGAAATTGCATATAAAGTGTATTATGGCTGGAATGAAATGGGAAAACAAAAGAGCAAAATATCCCAGGCCTGTGTGTAGCTCATTGTAACTGAGAAGTTTCCCAGAGCCTCCTACTTCGTACCAGCCAGTGTGCCAGCTGCGTGACCTTGGTTATATCTACACTGCACAGAAAGAAAAAACAACTGGAAAAACCTGGCTGCCTGCTTTTAAAGCAGAGAAAGGGGGGTTCTCTCTCCCCCCACTGCAGCGATGTAATAGAATGGAGCCGTCCGAGGGTGAAGTTTAAAGGCATCCTGAGCAGACCCATAGTTTTAATTAAACTGGACAATTAAACCAAAAATTTGTTGATGGACTTATCCTATGGTAATTAATTGTACGAGACTTCTTAGTAAATTCACCATGCTAGAGACAACGAAAGAAAGGCCGTTTTTTGAGACAAATGGAATGCCAGATTTGGAACAAAGTTTTAATACATGAATTCTTGTATTTGCCCAAAAGTCCTATACCTCTCTTGGGTCAGGATTTGTTAAGTAAATTGTAAGCTCAAATAACGTTTTCTGAGAATTCTGTTTAGTTGCATATCCTACAAGAAGGTGCTTGGATGGTGCAGATCTGCTTGTGCAAGTGAGAAATCTTCAAGGAACTTAGCAGCCAATGTTTTTGATAAAGCAAATACTACACTGAGAAATCTGAAACAAGACTTCGATCCGGTAAGGGAAAACAATATCCAATAAATATGACAGCCAAAATGGAGTTAGAAACTTTGAGGAATGAATTTATGACAACTTTACAGGATGACTGCATTTGATTGGACTTACAGATTTGTCTATGAAACAACCTGTGGCTATTGTGGGACAGTATGATGAGAATGCTAACAGACTAATATACCAATTGTCACTCTGATCAAGAAAATGCAGGGAATGAATTTAAGGCCATGATCCTTTTGTCATATATGTACCATTTGCGAAATTTAAGGAACCTCTGAATTTGATTTGCGATTTTGAGTATGTAGTCAAGATCCAACGCACGTATCTGATTCTGGACCGTGTTTTTGTTTTGTTTTGTTTGTTTTGTTTTGTTTTGTTTTTTAAACAAAAAGGGGAATTGTCAGGGGGGTTGTGTGTGGTGAGTCACTTGTATCTAAGTGGTGCAGCCTGGGTTTGCCCTGTGATAAAACGCTTTGTGACTGTGACCCGGAGCCATGCTGGGTCGGAGGGGGCCTGCATTGGTTGTGGTCGGGTCACTGGTTGGCGTTCAGTGGAGGGGGCCGCACCGGTTGATAACCTGGGGGAGAGGTTGTTCTTGTGTTTTTGCAGATCGGGAGCTGCGGTGGTTGCCGGCGCGAGGCGTGGGACCTGTGTTGTCTTCCTGACAGTGATTGTTGCAGCTGCTGTGTTTTGGATGCCTGCGCAGACAGGGACTAGCATGTGGATTACTTTGGCCAACATGACTGACCATCTATGTGCCTGGCTGCGATGTCTCTGGAAAGGGCGTTCCACACATGCTTGGTTGGTGTCTTCCTTGATGACTACAGCAGCATCACACAACTGTTTCAAATAGTGGTTGATGCAGAGGCATTGCAACGAACTGTAATAATACTAACACGGCACTTTGGATTAATTGCCACCTGGAAGCAGACATCGAACCACAGGAACTGGAATTGCTGGCATCTATGCCCATGGATGCTTGTATTCAGCCGGTTTGTGAAAAGTGTCAGAACAGTATACAAGAACATGAATGGACAAAACTACAAAATGTTAATGCTACTCTTGGTGACTACAGAAATGAAACTCGACGGTGTAATGCTTCACAGAAGAATGCAAGGGATATCATTGACAGCGACCCTAAAACCTCCTGTATGGTGTATTCTTGATCTGTGAAGATAGAGCCTGACCAGGAATTCCTTCTAACGCTGTTGGAGGACTGTGTATTTTGGGACTATTAACTCTCTTAACGTCCAATGTATCTATGATAATAGATCACAAAAGAGCAAGACGAGAAAAACACTTTTATGGATTTACAGAATAAGTCGAGATCCATCCACGAGGAGATTAAACAACTTACGGACCATTCACAGAAGATCAGAGAGGATGTGGGCCTCTTTGGCTTAGACGGCCTCATGAACTGGTTTGGACTAGGAGGATGGGTAAAATGGCTTTTGCAGAGTGCTCTGGCTATCTTAATCATAGTAGTAGTTGCATTAATATGCTTCAGTTGTGCTATATCATGTATTAAGAAGATTTTAGAGCAGACACTTGGGCAGGCTCTGCTCATTAAAAAAAAGAAAAAGGGGGAGATGTCGGGGATTGGCTCAAGGAGCACAGACATGAGTCCACCAAGCAACTGTACGAGCAGAGCCCATTTTAGTTGACATAAGTAGGCCTTAGTTAGCTTGTCTATTAGGCCGTGGGAAAGGGGGGAACGGAAAAGTACTAACTAAGGCAGGGTTAGGATATTTTTGAAGAGATAAGAGTCAGAAGAATGTGGGATGCGCATAGCTAGCTAAACCCAAGTAGGTGGAGTAAGTAAATGTGCTTAGCCTATTAGATAGAGACAAGTATGCATAATTATGGTATTTGGTATAAATGCACGCTATCTCGGGCAATAAAGTTGAAGTATGCTTTATCACTCATATTGGGTCGGCCGCATTTCTTCCTCCGTCCGCTCGGGTCTGGAACTCTGATGGGACTTTTCTCTGCATATTAGTAATTGTTTCCAAGTCTCCCTAGTATTCTGTTTATATTTGAAAATAATCTGTGTTCCCTACATAAGGAGCATTGCTATTCATTTCCAAAATTCCTCTTTTAGTTCATTCATAAATAATTACACCCATTTTGCTGTGCTCTTGGGACAGCACAAGCCACAATTTTCCAAAGAAATGTTATCCTACTGTTCTGGACTGATAGTTGGACAGAACTTGCCTCTCTTCTGTCAAATAGGGTGATAGATCCAAAAAATAAAAGAAGACATTAAAAGTTTACTTATCACTTTCAACAGAGGTGAAAGCCTGGAAAACATCCAGCTCTTGCTGATGTCAAAGACTGCTAATACTTATTCAGTCCTCCTAATATTTAGAAAACTTTGGTAATGAATGAAAGTATTCACTAGAGAGGAAATAGTATTTGAAGAGTCTAAAAATAAACACAGGCTATGTTTATTTAACTGGAATTAGTACTTTCAAGTATATCAGAAAATTTTATGAGGATAATTTTTATGACCTGACAGATTTATGATAGTAAAAAAAAAAAGAAAAATAAAAAATCATTTTTTATGGTTATTTCAAACTAGTTCAAATATTTCAAAAGAGTGGCAGTCTTAAGAACACCACAAAAAATCATTTAAGAAATCTGAAAAGGACCATGGGAATTCATTTACCCCTTGCTGCAGCCTAGAAGCAAAAATCACATTCACCAAGTTCACTCAGTACATATGCTTGTCTAGACTGTTTCTAAAGACTACTTGTGAGAGAAATTTGAGAGTTTCCAAGTAATCAAATCCAGTGCTTCCTTACATTTCCTTCGGCAAAGTGTTCTGTATCTCTCTCTCATTCACAGTAATTTAATGTATTCTTCTTTGTGCTGTCTGGCATAGGTTTGGAGAACAGATTATTCTCTTCTTCTATGCATCAAGCCTTCATATCTAGAGTCTCCATTTCTCTAAACTAAATATTCCCTGCTCCTTAATCCATTCTGTATACATCAAGTTTTCCAGATCTCTGATCATTTTTTTTCCTCTCATTGAGTTCAATTGGCCTGTATCCTTGAATTGTGTCTGTTCCAAAATTAAATACGATACTGGAGTTGATGACTTACTGCTTTCCAACGTGGAGAACATTCGAATTATTATTCACTGGGACTCACAGTTTCCTTGCTCATTTTTACTGCTTATCCATTAATGTTGCCTTGTGTTTTTTTCACCCAATTAACATTAAGTATAAAAAATTTGCATTTTGCCTTATCAAATGCAATCTTTTCTGAATATCTGTCTGAGTTTTTGATGTCTGTTTGACTTAAACCTATGACCCAAATTGCTTTCAAATCTTCCACTGGGTGTCAGCACCAAAATCAATAAAGTTTTATCTTTGTATGCAAGTTGTTAGTATTTAATATTATGAGATCCAGGATCCATTATTCTCAAGGAAGTCCAGATTTATACATTTTATCTTTAAAGAAAAACCTTAACCTAGTCAACTGAATGACTTCAATGCAATACTGTTGGCAGTTCTGATTAGATTATCACTGACCGAAATTAAAATTTAGGCATCGACACTTCAGTGTAACCTTACATCTAGGTGTCCTGAAGTCGACAGGTGTCTATCCTGGCACAAACACTGGAGAAGAAATACCTCTTGAACTCATATAATTGCATCTGGAAACAGATGTTTGAAATAGGTCAGAAGACAAAGATCCTAAAAGTGCCATTTCTAGTGACTAAGGAGATTACAGAATAGCTACTTGCATCTAATCTTCACTGCAGATTTCTAAATTCAGGTGTGATGAATCTTACTCCTTCAAGGGGAAGAGTGTTTGTTTTCTGGTCTGACTCTAAACTAGACTTCAGGATATCTAGATTTAAATCTCACTCTGCTACAGATTTGTTGGCTGAGATAACATTGAGGGTATGTCAGTGTTACAGGTTCAAGTCCCAAAAACAGTGTAGTAATGTTAGCAAGGTACAATGACTGAACTCCCTTGCTGTGATCTTTGTCATTATGCCACTTAGATGTACTTTTCAAACAGTAAGGCGACTATAATGTTTTTTATTTCATGTTCAGATTTTGTTTTCCTTCAGAGAAGGGACTTTCTGTGTGATTGCAAAATCTGTACCTCAGTCAATCTTCTGTTTCAGTATAATCTTTGCTATGTTAGCAACAACAACAATAATTTATTTTCTTTTTTTCTTTCCAAATGCCTTCTTGACAAAGGTTTCATAAAACAAAGTCATACATACAGACTTATAAAGCTAAAACATGAAACTAAAGTTAAAGAAAAATGTACCACCATTGGTAATGCAGAAGTCTTAAACAAAATCTTGTCCTAGATACCTTAAATTACAAGGCTACCCTTGAATACTGAAGCAGAGACTACACACTGAGAAGGCTGAAAAGAATAATTTTACAGAAATATATTTCACCACTGGTCATACAGAACTAAGGAGAAGTGAAGGTTCTCTGAAGTTTTCAGATAAATGTTTCATGTTTCACATTTGATTCATTGGTAGCGCTCTGTCAACCCTCTTTCAAAGAACTGCCTCCGATTTCCTCACACAGTAAAGGTCCTTCAGCCCAAATAGCCTTGACGTTTCATAGGGGCAACATGCCAGCTGAGTTTTCTCCAGTAAACACTGTTCTCCACCCCTCTTGCTGAACTATTTATAAAGAGTAAGTGAAAACAGATTACACATCCTGGCTTAATAGATTGACATACTTTATCCTGCTTAACAGCTTTATTGTGGGGAGAAGGAGAAGGACATCTTTGCAAGAAATAGTCCTGCATTAGGTATAAAATTTATAGTACCCCAGCATGTCACAAAATGCCAGACTGATGCATTTCCACATCACTACTTGTAATTATGCCCCTGAAGAATTAAATTTTAAGGCTAAAGCTGCTATAATGCAAATTATAACCCAATACTTGACTAAATGTCATTAAAATGTTAAGTCCATTTAGAGAATCGCTAATATTTCTTCTTCTGTTGAGCTCCATACAGATCAGCCTGCACTACCTTAGATCTATCTTAGAGCAGTGTGTTAGTTTTACTCGGGGTAGTTAATTTTCTTGATGGTAGCTAGTATGAGGCTATGTTTTGGATTTGTGCTAAAACCAGCATTGATAATATTGGGATGTTTTCATTATTGCTAAACAGTGCTTACCCAGACTCAAGGTCTTTTCTGCTTCTCTCACCACCTCACCAGTGAATGGTCTGGTGTGCACAAGAAGCTGGGAGGGAACACAGTCAGGACAGCTGACCACAACTGACCAAAGGGATGATATCACATGGTATTTATCAAAAACACAATTAGAAGTAAGCTTACTCATCATTGGTCTTTGTCTATAAATTTATCTCCTAGGAATATTCCTTTTAAAACATTATAAGGAAGCAAAGGTGGGAGAAATGGAATTATTTTACCTTTTGTGCTGCACTACAACAAAAATTCAAGATTTTTGAGACTAGAAGGTGACATTATGATTAGGTGGATGATTCTAAGGATGACACAAACTTACAGATTCAGCCTCAAAATCAGGAGGATGTAAATTTTAATGAAAAAGGCCTTCCACAAAGTATAGTCTATCAGGTAAGTAACTAAATAAGTAAATAAAAAAGTAGGTCTCTGAAACTGGGGATCAATGAGCTCCAGACTGGATCCTAGGCCAGCTTAATTTATTTGTATGTTTTGATCAAGTTTGTGTAAAGCAAGTTGATATGTTTGATACCTTTTTATAAAAAAAAAAAAAAAAAAAAAAGAATCTTATAGCTCACAGGTACTGCAGTAATAGAGAATTAAAGACTTTAAGAGTGCATAGTTAAGAATCTGAAAGATTAATGTTGTAGGTAGATTGAGACAGTGAAGAAATCCAGGAAAGCTGGGCACTCCAACAATAAGGGAAGCTTTTCTGGAAATCCTTAACCTGGCACAAGCAAAATAAAGTGCTATGCAAGTAAAATTAACAGTCCATCTCCAGTTTTAGCTCACACCTTTGTCTTATTTTTGCCTCCATTTAATTCTGAAAACTTTTTGGTCTTTTTGTATTATATATATATATATATATAATCCTTATTGTAGCCCACAATCTCTTTTTACCTTCTTTTGCTGTCTATTTTTATTTCTATTCTACTTCCCTTTCCTGCTTTAAATTCTTTATTTCTTTTTCTTTCTTTTAATATCTCTTTTTCACTTATCTGTGTTCAAGTTTTTTTTCTTCCTTTGTGGTATTTCTGCTTCTCTCATTTCACTAGTTTCAGATTTTATATATATATATATATATTTATTTGATTTATTTTACCTTATTTTTTACTTTGTATTAACCTCCTTTTCTAAATAGGTTTGTTTTATGCAAACACTGTACATTTTCATGTCATCTATCTGTCTCACATCAGTAATTTCTGAATCTGATGGCTCATTAACCAAAACTGACAGTATTAGATGTCTTACAGATAAGGCATTTCCCAATAGGTTTGGGAAAGTTGGCAGTTGGCTGGAGGGCAGAGATCCTAATCGATGTTCCATCAGATGAAAGACGATTATTACCAAACCCTGCACTGAGAAGCAGCAGCCAGAGATGCTGATGTTGCTATCAGCCATTACAGTGCATGCTGCAATTTGCCTTGCCAAGCAGCTGAGGACTGTGGGTGGGCGGCAGCCCCAGACACTGACAAGAGCAGAATGTATGTCAACAACTTAGAAAAGACTGAGCAGTTGCTTCAGTTTCCTTGCTCCTCAATTTTTATTTTCTCCTCTTCCTCCTACACTACTGAAGTTAAGCTAATGCTTTGACTCTGCAGAAAACTATTGTGGTGCTCAAGTCTTTGGATTTGTCCCTGATACATGTGGCAACTGACTTTGGTCAGGAGACATACCTCCATTACACTGTGTAAAGAATGGATCTATTTACCAATACTTGATGAGCAAAGCAAACAGTTAGAACTGTGATTACCAGATAAAGGCTTTTTGAGGACTAATGGTGCTAAATTATTGTACAAGAGAAGCCAAGCCATTAGCATACTTTCCAAAAGCAGGAACATATGCATTTCCCTATTTTTATTGTACCAGAAACTTGGCATTGTTCTATTTGCAGCATTTTCATTAGGAAGTATTTAATAATCTTATTCATGCCAACAAGTGAAACAATCAATGAACTCCCCCAAACTTGATTCAAACTAGAAGTTTGGAATTCCTAAGTCATCTGTTGCAATGGATAAAGTACAGCAAAAGGAGAAAAATCATGCACTAGACACACTATAGTGCACAGGGGAACAGAGGTATTTTACCTAAAGATACAAGTGTGAATCTTCAACTAAATCTCATGCAGCACAAGAAGTCAGTGAGAAGTAGCTAACAAGAAACCTAGGTAACAACATATTATATTAAATCAGCAATTAATAAATAATTATAATAATTAACCCTCCCCCCCACCAATTAAACAAGAGAAAACAAACAAACAAAACCACAACAAAACAGAGATAAAACTGCAAGAAGCAACCAGAACTCTGTTCTCTGCAGAACACAAAAACATACATCCTGGTCTCTCTCAAACTCCCAGTGACTTTGTGAAATTACACTTCTTTCTCCATAACAGTATTGAACAGGTAGGATGCAGAGTACCCTACATATCATATTTAATACTTAATCAGTAGTTTAGATGCTAAAGACTCTTGTAAAACTGAAAAATTTTGTATGTAATCCATATATATTGGAGAAGGCATAGATTTAAGATCCCTTATTCCTGGCCAAATGTCATAGCTGTAAACTTCATGTACAAAGTGGGCATAATTTACTTTTCTCTCAGTTACCTCATTTTTAAAAGGATGCATCTGAGTACTTTCGAGAGTATATCATCTCTGTTTCACAACAGAGGTATGCAATGTTCTGTTTACTTTATGGATCTTTTTATGGTTCAGCTGAGAGACAGACAACTTCATCTAGATAGGTATGAAAGAACTGGAGAACTTTCAGATCAACAGGGTAAGAGCTAGTAAGTTTATGAAACATCAAGGGCTGACAGATGTCAGTGTTTTCATTCTCTTGGACAAGTGAGGGCAGGAATAAAAGTGGATTACATTTTTGATTTTTGAGAAGATAACTTAGGAGAAAATTATCTGTGTTTTCAAGGCATCTGTGATCTTTAGTGATCTCACCCATTTGTCCTGGATAAAATACTACTTCATTGCAAACTCAGTATCATTTGAAAAAGGACCTCTATGTCTATAAAAATAAATGAGAATACACTTGTCAAACAAAACTGAAAGCAGACACTAAAATGAGATGATCAGGAAGAAATGAAAATATATAATGCACATCAATGAGTGGCTCACAGAAATTATTTGTGAGAGATGTGTGACTTTATTGCAAACTAATAAAATCCACTGCATATTGAGCTTGATTTAGATTAAAAACAAACAATGAACAAAACCAAAACAAACAAAAAACCACAACCAACCAACCAACAAAAAACAACTACCCCCCCAAAAAAAAAGCACACACACACAAAAAAAACATACACAAAACCCCCCAAAAACACAAAAAAACAACAAACAAACAAAAAAAAGCTCCCTCTCCAAAAAACAAAGCCAAAATAAAAAACCCCAGTAAGCCTTCAGAATAGCTTATCAGTCACTGTGCCTCCAGCTAAACAAAGTTCTCATTTTTCCTCCACCAACAAAGGCTGTAACTACTCCCAGTAATTTGCATGCTTACAGTTTACAGTTGTAAAATGTTCATTCCGATATTCTTTTAAGCATTGGTTCTTTGAACAGAGAAGATCATTTTCCCCTTTTAGATCAAAAGAGCAGGAAATAGTGTATAGAATTTCAAAAAATCTTCCTGCTGGAGTGTAAGTAATGAGTAAATGAGAAGCCATGAAGTAATAGCTTTATTCCGTTGCTATTCTTGTCGTCACCCTGTTTACACACTGAACTGAATTACCTCTTGTGCAATATCTTTGTGTAACTCCAGCAAAAAGCCATAGCTGAAGCTTGTTTCACTGCAGTCAGACACTAGGCAAAGTGCCTGTAAATGCTCTTTGCCTACGGTTGTTGAGCTGTTGCTAACAGAAATAGGAAAAAATTACTGCGTAGTTCAGATAGAAACACACATACCACTCTGCCAAACACAAGAAGCACCGAGGGTTGAGGCATTTCTCCTGTCAGTAGTGAGACAACCAGGAAGATGAGAGCAAAGATCAACACATGATGATCAACACACTCACTGTGACCATAATTTGGATTTTTGTTTTGTACACATCTGAAGAACACTTATGGCTGAGAAACAACTTCAGGAGAGAGGAGAAATGATTTTTGAATAAAATATCTCATGCACATTCCGCATTTTTTTTTCTTCAAACTGTAATCAATCTCAAAACCACAAAGAAAACTCTAATGTAGAATAAGTGACATGAAGATTAAGATTGGACAGAAAACCAGAAACTTATCTACACTTTAGTTAAGATAGGAAATACGATATGCAGGGTTTTTTTTTTTTTACTTTTTAAATAAGTATATTTTCATATGAACATTACCAGACTACGAAAGTGTCATCATTTCAGGTAAACTACACCACAAAATAGGCTGGCAAGAACCCCTTTTCTCCAATTATATATGTATTTTGAGGGAGGGGGGAAAAAGGCACATTGCAATCCAGTACTTGGTTTGAAATGGTGTTGCTACTTCACTTCTTTTGATCTTGCATCTTGTTTCTCATTGTCAGTCAGGAGTTGTTGATTTTTTTGACTGTGGAGTTGTATAACATTGTTATGTAAATGTTACCTTATCCTCCAAAGTAGCAGCCCTCCTCTGAGAAGTCAAGTGATACTGCAGATCTCTGCAATAACGTTTGAGGTCTTGAGACCTGGCCTGTAGGTAAATACATTTTAATGAAGAAATTTGATTACCATGCTATAGGGCCATTAGGGACTGTTTCTACTGTGCTTGATTTAAAAAGACATGGAATAGCTCCTCTGTAAAGCTCAGGTTAATAGTACCTATCTCAGAAAATTTTCCTCTGAATTCCTTAGGTTATGTAATGCCAGGTTTGTCAGCCTTTACACGCAGCCAAGGTGGGAAACACAGAACAAGGCTCATGCAACCTGTTGAGTAGCTCCACCCATATGACTGACTATGTTGAGTCCATCAATCAGCTTTCTCATGCAAGGCATCATCCTCAACTGCTGAAACACAGAGGCTGAGAAATGCATCTTGCTATGCTGAAATTGTTCTTGGGGCTAAAAGCCACATTTCAGGCAGTGCTCAGAAGTTTATTACAGTTACAATGAAGAGGAGAAAGAATGTCATAAGGAAGCGGTTCTTCAGTCTTTCTTGCTCGGCTCATTATCTTACATTTTCGACTCATCCTTCAGAAGCTGAATAGCTTGAGACAAAGCTAAATAAGTTTTGGCATCTGATTTAGGTTTATCCTTCCTCTAGTCTTTATTAGTGCTACAGTTCCTTGCTTGACAGGGCAACATGCAACTTAGAATATCCCTTAATTCATTCCAAAGCATGTTAGCCTTAAAGACATTTATCTGAAGTGAGTGAGATAGGAAAAAATAACTTTCATTCTCTTTGTACAACAAAGTAAAGCTATGATGTTTATTCTGGCACAGTCTGTGCTCTTTATAGATTTTAAAAGACAAGAATATGTCAAATTTGTCTGGAGGCTTCAGCCAAATCAGATAATTGCCAACTCATAAAATCTGCTTTTAGGGTTTTAGTTTTAATTTACCATTAGCAATTCTTAAACTATACATTAAAAAAGTACTGAGGGGAAAGAATAAGTCAAATGAAGCCCTTCTTGATACTGTAAAAGTTACTACTAGAGTTGTAATTATGTCCTTGGAACATAATTATTTAGAATTTTTGCATTAGCAGCTATTTTGGACAGGCAGAATTATTAAGAACTTGAATTAATTAACATCAATTTTTTAATATTTTTAATATATAACTTTGGAGAAGAGAGAGAGGCCAGGACTTTGTAACTTAACAAGTTCATTATTTTTGGACATTTGGGGAATGATTAGCTTTGCAAAAGACAAAAATTCTGTCTAGAAGCCGTAGAATTATTAATATTCACTTTGATGAGTAAAAGGTATTAGAATTTTTTCAAACTAGAACTTGCAAGCTCAAAATTAATGTTAACATCATGCCAAACTATAGCAACATAGAAGTTTGATCATAAAATAATTACTAGTATGGAGTTGTTAAAAGGAAGTGTTCTACGTAGTCTAGACAGTAAGAATATAGCCTGAGAGATCATAAAAGGTAGGTATTTGAATATGAAGCTTGCAGTTGATTTCCTAAATATCTCTTCTTAAGTTTCTTGACAGAATTGAGCAATGAAAATAAATGAATCAGGTTGTGAATCAGGCCCCTGACTTATGAGAAATAAGAGAGAGATGGTCACCAACAAATATTGAAGAACAGCAGAAAATAAAATGAAATTTTGACAATTATATGAAAATAGGTCTCTTACGCTCTGAGAAAGAATAAACATTATTGATGGAATAGCATGGCCTGGAAAACCTCTTATGACAACTTCAAATTTAGGATTTTACAATTCATATACCAACTTTTTATTTAATTCAATGTCTGGACTTTCTTCTTAGCTATGGTCTTATTTCATGTTATTTCAGAAAAGATAGCATTTGTATTCACTTTAAAACTGATGGTAGACAGATTTTTGGCACAAGCTGCTGTTCCTGTGAGTTGATGTTGCAAAACAGTAACTCCTGTGGCTCATCTCACTTCCCTTTGACACTCTTTTTAAAACGGAAAAAAAAACAAAAACCAACTCTACTTCTTGGTAGAGTTTTCTTCACTATCTACTGAGGGAATCTGGACACCTATCTCAGAATAATTTCTGAATTACAATGAAAAGGTGTGGTGAATCATGTTCATAAGGCCTTATAGAGTTTTTCAGAAGTGCAATGGAAAGGTACTTCATTCCCTTTTCAAGATTCCACTTCTATTAAACATCATAAGTGGCCATTCTTGCCGTAGTCCTTCTATTTATATTCCTTAATGAATGTCTGCATATTCACAAAGGTGGACAGCATTTTTTCTGGAGGTTTACAATAAAGCACTGAAATAGGATTCAGCTACGGAGTCTTTATTAACATATCCTGGTTTTAAAAAGTGGGGAGAATACCTGTGATTGCTGGATAAGAATAGTCAAGGCATGTATAATATCTTGGCCCAAGGCTCTTTACGGCTTGTGTTCTATAGGGCTGCAACAAAAAAATGTAACTATAAATAAAATAACAGTGGTTTGTTTTTTCAGATATTCAGCCATCAGCTTCTGATTGGAAGGAAATTGAGGGCTTTTCATATGTAATTTATTTATTTCTTCCTTTTCTCAAGGATAACATTTTAAGTCCTGAAGTTATGAGGAAAAAAGTGAAAATTTACATAAGAACAGGAATACCATTGAAGGACCAAGTCCAAATAAGGAACCATACATAACCAGACGTAATTTAATTTTGTTTGAGGTACTTTATATATTCCTATCAATCGTCAAAGTAAATTTCATGTTCCTGCTGAAATAAGCTATAGTTGGTAAAAGTTTTTATTTTCTAAAAGATTAGGTACCAAAAAAATGTAAAGATTTGATGTAAACATTACTTTGACTACTTTATGAAAGAAACTTAACACCTTCTTCCCTTCAGACCTCCCTTTCCTCTAAAATCTACAAAAAGGCTTTTTCTGTGCTATGTACATCTTAAAATGTCAGATGCCATATAAAAAGACCCTGAAATGTATTTCAGAAATGTAAGAACTCCATGTTTCAGAAATTTGTCGCTGGAAGATTAGTTAAAAACAATCATATCATACTTTGACCTTTGCCATTTCTTTGGTGATGGAATGCTTTTTCTTTATGGCTTATCTACAAATGAGACTTGTACTGACCACAGAACATCATGTCTGCCTTATTACTGTGAGTTAATAGTAGCCTGAGGACTCCTTTTGTTCTCAGCTCTGCTGTTTATTCTCTTTACCCAGAGGTCACTAGCTGCTCAAACCATCAGGAATTGCTGAAAACATGTTCACATTTTCTTTTGAACCAGCTTCTGATTTTGAGACAAAAGACCCCATATGAAAATCCTTACCAGTGAAGAGTTGTAAAAATATAGTTTTCAAGCATATGTCAAAGGAATAAGGGAAAGTTTGACAAAATTCTTTTAGAAGATTTATAGTAGAATTTGACATTGTTCAAAAAACTAGAGATATTTAATATAAAAATGGAATAATAATAAAAGCAGGGCTGGCTGATATAGTTACAGGTATAGTGAAATAATTAAATTAGATCTGATTTTGCCAGAGGACTACATTAAAACTACTTTTTTTTAATACTGAAGATGGAAGAATGAGTGAAAATACTGTTTTCTACTGTTTTGGACAAATTCTGTACTCATGAACTTGTCTTTAAAAAGTAAAAAAAAAAAAAAAAAAAAAAGGAGAAAACAATGGAAGGGTTTACTTCTCTGTTTAAGCCAAATAATGGAAAAATCTTTGTTTCTTCAGTTACACACACTGGCTGATTTTAAACAGTGAGGGAAAATATCTTCACAAGAATAAACTGCATAACAAGGTCATGTAAATCATGGTTTCTCATGTAAGTCAAAGGGAAGAGATTTAAAAATTATTCCTTCAATGCAAAATTCACCCTATTATACTGGATTACATAAGGTCAAATGTATTATTTACAGTTCACTGAAAGGTCAGTGCAGTGGTCAGTGCACTGGTGCAGAACTCTCCAGTCCTGAAAATATCTGGAAAGTTTCCTGACTTAGGACTGTACCTTCAAGTCTAAGAGCCCACATTCTGATGGTTCTGAAGATATGGATGGTCTACCCCTCTGTACAAGTTTTTGAGGCCATGTCGGTAAAAGTGTTTCTGCCCAAGTGGAGCATCATAAGCACTAATCCTCCACATAAGTTCCCAGAGGAGCTTACATAGAATATGCTTTGCACATAGTTTCAATCAGGGACACTGAAGGAAGGAACATATCAGCAGGAGGCATTACTTTCCAGGGTTCTTCTGTAGCAAAATTAAGCAGCAGTGCAACAGCTACCTCCCCTGAAGTCTGTTGTCTCATACAGATTGCCTGGGTGTAAAAGACAGACTTATGAAAAATAACCAGAACAAAGCAATTCTCTCCCAAAACACAAAATCGACAGTTTGCTTTATGTCCTGAAACATGATTCTCTGTCTTTTGCGAGTTCATTTTGATTGATTCATTATATATTCCTTAGGTGAAAAGAATACTGACAGTTCATGGACTGCAATTTTTTTTTTTTTTCTGTTTAGAAGACTTGTTTTACTGAAATCTGAAAGTTAGGAATTAAGTATATTTTAGCAAGAGCTGTTTTTTTCTTTGCTGTTGTTTTTTTAATAACACATAAATAATTGCAGATACATTAGTATTTTGTTAATATTTTGATTTTTCATAAAATATATTACTTTAACTTTTCACTTCAAAACATCTTCTGTTGTAGCAACTACAAAGAAAGTTTTTCACTGATCTGAAATGCATTTTCTTCCAAATTTTGTTTAAAATCTTTGAAATTTATTATTTATTTCAAAAACCCTCATAATTTGCACAGAAGATCCAATTCTTGTCTGTTTATATCAATTAAAGGAGAAAAAATAATAAATGCGTGCATTATATATTCACTATTTGTACACACACACACATACGTATATAAACCCATGAAGAAGATTGAAGTCTATTGTTTTCATAGACTGTGTCATCTGCCATTCTTACTGACTCCTGCTGGAGCAGCAGGATTGTTAAAAACAAAACAAACAACAAACAAATAAAGCAACAAACCAAACAACAAATACCCTGCAACCAAAACCCCAAACAAACAAACAAATGCCCACAGGACTGGCAATGGCATTTTCATTATTGTATTATGTAATTTTGTTCAAAAACTTAAGTTAACTTACCATTATGAGAAAATCCATGAGATCTGTTTATACTTCCAGTTCTGTCTTTTCAGGAGTTGCACAGCAGAATTCTAAGTCACATGGAGACAAGCTGTAGAATTCATGACAGAGAGTGAATTGTCTTGTCAGTCTCACAAGTGGAGTGTCTGAGGATTGCAAACCTAATCTCATCAAACTTAATTTCTATTCTGCTTTGTATATTAAATGCCCCGACTAAAATCACACATTATACCGTTACTGAGGTACCTTTTTTTTCTTGGACAACTACATTTCCTGTGCCTGTCAGTATTCTCAAAAGATAACAAAACTGTCCTTAAGAATTAAAAGTGAAAGATGAGACAAACAGAAGCAGCTCACCAATCATTAGTGCTGTGTTTTTGCCTATCTAATTGCAAAGTGAGAAAGGCAGATTTCTTCAGCTTGCATCAAACATTCTATCAGCAAGTCCAATGTGCTGCTTCGTGAAATGGTGTGGAATACTTGATGTTACAGTAAATTCCAGTGTAAACAAAGAACAGGATAACAATTCTTCACCATCTTCTCTGTTTTGCCTCTATTTAAGAAAGCTTTATATACTCTTTTTTCTCTAGAGAGTACAAAAATTTGTAGTTAAAGGGCTTATCTGAGGTGGTCTCAGCTGTTATTGAAGTTGATAGCCATTTTAAAAATGACCAGCAAAACAAAATGATACACTTTTTGCATGCATATTAATTCCAAAATGTAACCGGATGTTGAACTTTACATAGGGAACCTCTGATGGGAGCTGGCAACGTTGAATTTCACCTTCAGCCTAGTCTAGCAGTGGTGGCCAAACAGACAGTAGTTAGCAGTGCATGTGAGGTGTGAACCAACACAGGTATGTTTGAGTTGCATTTATTACAAAATGAAAACTCTGTTTTCCTGGTGAACCTAACTAGTTCTGATTTGCTGATGACAAGATTAGTATTTAAGTCCATGCCCAGCAGCAAATCCCAGCATGATTTGACAACCCTTTGAAGAAGGCAGCTTTGGTCTGCAGCAACTTGCCACCAATGACAGATCTGTCTTGTACAGAGATAAGATGGCACTGCTTAGCTCTCAGTGATTCATTTTCTCTCTGAACACAGTCATTCTGGGCTTCTGATTATTCCTTGTGTGAAATTCTGTGGTTTTAGTCACACCCAGGAATCACTTCTGATTTTTGGACAACTTAACATGGAAAGCTACTAAAGAAATGTGTGTACATTATATATAACGTACATTTATAAATAAACATAATTGTTGAATGTGGAAATAGTATTGAAAAGTATAAAGAAGGAACAAACACTGATACCGAAAAACAACAACAAAAAAAGGGCAAAACTGTGTTAAACTGTATTCAAGATTTAAAGCCCGTTATATCGGTATAGTTTTTAAAAATTAACATAATATTATCCTGAAAGACAAATCCAGAAAACTTAATGGTTATTTAAACCTAAAAATACATATGTGTTAATGTATGAAGATGTATTTTCAGCTGCTGTAATTCTAGCATGCATAGAGTTTGAATTCCTTTAATGTCATAAACCAATCATGTAAAGCAATGGCTTAAAAACTTGTCATTTAATCATAACATACAGTCATATTATCTGATTTGAGGCAGTTATCACCTAAATTAGCTTATACTATAGCAGAAGTGTGAAAAGGATACACTAATAATGGTATTTCTTAAAATGACATTTTTAATATGATATATGAAATGTAAAATTATGTGGTTTTAGTTAATTTGTAAAATAAATAGCAGTCCTAAATTCTCAAATTCTCTTCTTCAAAAATAAACATCTTCAGTTTAGGGAAAGTGGAACATATGCAACATATGCTTATTTATAACATAAGGACTTATTTCAAGCTGTTATTGACATTTTTTTGACACTTGACATACAATATGCATGAGGATAACCTTCAGGTTGCTAATTTATAGATGAAAAAGTTATAAGGGAAATTGAAGGTTGCTCTAGCAGTGTTAAGTCATATGCATTATTCTTATTAAATGTATTGAAAAACAAATTTAGTCTTCCCAGATACTAAGAGAAAATGTTTTCAAAATGATCTTAATTCATCTGAAGCAAGAATATAGTTCTACTGCAACTGGGTTTTTTTCAGTCAGTCAGTTTTGCTAATGTCTATTTATAAACAATTATCAGAGTCCTATGAGACTAATCAAAATGAACAAAATGTACTATTGAATGATTTCAGTTAATTATACAAAGCAGAAATTTGTCTGAGAGGGTCAAGTGTCATAATATGTAATCAAAGTGCTCTGTCTTCTGGAATAAAATGACTTTGAAAACTTCATAAAAGAGGAATGAATATTGCTAGCTGCACAATTGTGTATTTTTGCAATATATTTGTTTTTCCTAAAAGATTGTGATAGAGGTCTGGGACTCCACAAAATCAATTTAGGACTATTCACAAAAAGCTTACTTTCCTGTCAGCTAAGGAGAATTTCACAGAACTACAAAGTTCCAAAAAAAATAGGCTGAAAATTACAAAAAGTTTTCTTTCTATAAAAGTCTTTCATGTGCAATGAATTATTTGCCTTACAGGCCCAGATTGCAAATATTGAGGGGAAAAAGAGAGTTGTCTGTTATTTTTATTTACTCCCAATGTATAGAATATAGCTTCCTATTAACAGCACCGAGTAAATACACTAAGTTATCTGGACAGCTCAGGGTTTACCATTTTATTGGTTTTTATTTGGTGTTTGCATGAGAGTATAGAGGCAGGAGAAAAAAATGCTCTGCACATGGATTGCAAAGCAAATTCACAGCCCAGATGGCAACACCTGTTGCCTATCTGGGCACATGGCAGAGAAAAAAAAAGTTGTTTTTTCATTCTAGCAATGAGATGCATGGAAAGAAAAGGAATTGTATGCACTTAGTATGTAACCATGTCTAATTACACACGTAATTTTTGCAACATGGCCATCAGCTTAAAATTTTGAATGCCTTGTATGAAATATTTTTGATATAAGCAAATGTATATAGTTTATTCATTTAACAATAATGAATAACCAAAAAAGATTAAATGTTATTAATCTGTTTGAATTTATAAATTGCTGATGCACCAAATCTATTTTGGCTCTATTTTTTTAGCTTTCTGAGATATTATCAGTCATGCAGGACCACACATCACCAGAAATAATCACAAATTATCAGCTTATTTGTCATCTCTTTCAGTGCTGAGGAGGGAAAAAAAAAAAAAGCCCAGAAACTAAAACTGAAAAATCTGAGGAACCGACAGAAGAAAAACCTCTTTTCTATACATTAAATTAGTATCTTAAGAATTCCAAATTATTTGGGTTCCTCACTAGTTTTGAGCAAAAATACTGATATTTATATTTGAGTCAGGCTTGGGCAGTTGACGAATTACTGATCTGCTTAGGACTGCATTGGGACCCCCTAGGTTCCAGTTTGAAGAGAGAACCTAAATACGTAAGCAACTATTTTGCCAGCATAATTTCTTTATTCCTGATACCAGAGACCATCCACAAATTCCTTTGCATAGAGTTAAAACTGTGCACCATCCCACACAAAATTAAGAGCAGTTACATAGTTTGATGGCTCAAAGAACTGCCCCAACAAGCAGTATGGACAGCATAGTCACTACACATTTAAAAATTGAATCCAGCTTCAAATTTAGATCCTTAGATATAGATGTCTATAAAGGAATTCTCTGCATGTGACTGAGCTATCTAACCTTTTGTTAGATCCAATGAAGGTTTGCAAAGATGCCACACTCCCTGTATGCTTGATTAATGTAAATTATATCATCCCTAGCCATTAGAATGCACTCACATGAAGAAAGATTTAGGTCTTAATTTAGGAATCTCTTTAGTGGTACCAAGGGTTGTAATTCTAAAGCGTAAGTTTGTAAGGATGGCAAGTTTTTGGATAAGCAACTGACTAGATTATAGTCTCTGCAACTCAGGGTATTGTGTCGTGGTGGCATATGTGTTCCTGCAGGACATAAGAGCTGGACAGTTCTTAGGTCTTTTTTTTCCCCGCTTCCAGACAGGCTAATAAGAATATGCTTTGTTTGGGTAACCTACAAGAACAATTTATCCAGTATGTGCATTATGTGTAGGTATTTGTCTTTAAAAATGTCAGTTAGGAAAAAATCTAATTGAAAAGTGTGTTCCTAAACATCTTAGTCATCCAGATATAAAGTATGAATAAAATTCAGCCTTGAGGTAATACTGCAGTACATTAAAGCAAAAAGAAGGAAAATGTCTCTCTATGCAAATCATTTTACTTTTCTTCTTTCAAAACAGCATTTTCCTATTTCACTGGAAAAATATGAATTGCATCAGAGGCCTCTGTAATCTCAGAGTTTCCTTTTTTGTGTGTGTTTATTTTACCTGTGAGTTTTTAAATTAGCGCATTAATTACTTGGAAGTTTTGGTTGGTTGTTTTCCCCAGTTAAACCTCCCTTTACCCCTAAAAAAGAGAATAAAAAAAAGCAACAGGAACAACAACAAAAAAAAAAAAAGAACAACTGATGTAAGGAATACACTCCTAGAATGTAGAAATGGTATTGCATAGGGATGAGCTGGTCAAAATGTGTCTTTAACAAGAGCAATATTGAATTAATAAAGTAGGAACAGTTTTCTTCATGAGTTCCTGAGACAAAGATTTATTACTTGTTTGTTGAGCCTGACTGACTGTGAAAAGAAACAAATAATTTCACCTCAGAGGCAGCATATCTTCAAGATTTTGTGTGACACCCTGACTTTCAAATTTTTAAGTCAGGTCCTCAGACAAGAGCCTTATGATTCTGTTTACCAGAACTCAGACTCAGAGTTTAAATTAATGTCAGCAGTGAAATTTCAAATTTTCAGCTGAAACTGGATGAATGAAATTATTCAGCTTGATATTGTCTCTGAATTTCAATAAGGAAATTAACATTTATATTGGTATGTTTTATTTGCTTCATAGGATGTACTTCTTCCTGTTAATGTAACTTGTTTTGGGTTTTTATTAGCATTCCCACTTTGTTTCCTAAATCTGAACAGAAGTTTCTGGGGTACCTTGGTCAGGACAGGGGATTTTCAAAATAATTTTTATGCATGAGAGGGTTTTAAAAACAAGCCTATGTATGCTATATGTGCTACAGGGCCAGTGAGGTGAGATTTTATGCAGCTGAATTAGAAATAGGCTTAATGAGAGCTCAGTCGCTGAAGCCTGCAGACCGTCTCTGGAGAACACTTACAGAAAAATTATTTTCCTCAAATCATATGGGGTTTTTATGTTTGACTATTGAGAGTCTGATTTTATTTCCTATGGAAATCAGGGTCAATGTGAATGCTTCTTTTTAAGTATGTTCAGAATGTGACAGGCCCTGGAAGGTAGTTCCTCAATGTCTGCAACATCCCTGCAGGGGATACTGTGGTAGTCAAAAGACAAAATCACTGAAGTAAAAATGAATTTGCTTTTTATGCATATTTTTGTGCTTCTTAAAAAAAAATCACTCTTTTTTTTTTTTTTAAATTTTTATAGTTGTATGAGAGACATACAGCATGTGTTATATTTCGTTTCTTCTGACTTGGTTCCTTTCAAACAAAAGGTACTTTGCTTTCAAACGACTTAAACCCAATTAGTTTCATACATTTTCACCCAACCTATTGATCTAAATCAAAAATAATAATTCTGCACGAATGTTAGGAATATTTAAGGTGTGACTGGGACCCTTTTGGTGAAGATACCACTGAGACTAAGGTTCTCGGGTGTTCTGTTGTTTCTTGCTGTGACTTTGGACAGTAACTCTACTTTGAAGTTCTTTGCCAGGAATAAGGATTTCAACACTTTCACCATTTTCACACTTCCTTTGTTAGATAAATATTGAATAAATTCATCAGAGTTACAAAGGTTCACACTTAATTCTTTTCAGTTTTTATGTATGTAGTCAACTATATGAGAGGGAAGGTAATAAAGCATGTAACCCTTAGATGATAGAACTTCAACAGGATAATAACAGATTATTCAGGATAGGATCTTAGACCCTCGTTCCATTTATGAATTTCTAGGAAGTAGTCTTTAAAATACAATATATTTCTCTAAAATTTTTCTTTAACTGACTTCTAAGTAGAAAAAAAGTAATGCAACCTGTATTATTTTGACCTCCGTGTCCTGGTTTTGTCTCAGGCAGAACTAATTCCTCTTTCAGTAAATTTTCCTTCCAGTTAAGCTTCTTCTAAGTAACTACATTTTTTGAACTTCACTACCTTTTTTCCAGACAGGAATTGATAATGCTTGATGCTTGAGGCCTACATTTATACTTATCCCCAAGTAGATCAAGGTTACTGTTAAATCTCTTATGTTCCACAAGGGAAAGTGTGTAAAAGGGTCACACCTGTGGGAAGGACCAGACTGAACAGGTGACCAAAAATTGATCAATGAAGTATTCCATCCCATATGCATCATACTCGGTTTAAAGCTGAGGGACTACAGGGGCCATGCTCTCTTCTTTCATAGTTGGCATCCTTGGAGAACTATGCCAGTTCTCCTGCCTCCAATCCCAGTCCATGCATTCCTGAATCTGGTTCTCATCTGCTGCTGAGTCTGGTCAGAGACTTCCCAGTGCCTGACCTGCAGTGTCAGTGGTGCAAGACACAGCGGCACGCAATTCTGTCATCATCATCAGGGAACTCAATATTGGTTTTGTATATTCTTCATTATTTTCTGTTAGTAGTAGTAGTAGTATTCATCATTATTGTTTTGTTAAAGCTGTTTTAATTTTCCAGTACATATGTTTCTCTCCCTTTTCTCCTTTCCTTTTCTCTTCTGAGGAAGGAAATGGTTAACAGAGATCAGCAGTTGTTCCATTTAATTGCCAGGCCAGCCTTAAACAGTGACACTACATAATCAAAACTTAAGACGTAAGTGAAGTATTGTAAAACATGCTTACAAAGTTGTTTTTGGCAGTCAGTGGTCTATAAAAGTTGTATTTGTTTATTTTCAGTTCATGTAGACACTTGTAATAAACTCTTTTTAGCATAGATTTCGTATCCCAACTCTTTATTACTAGTTCACTTATTTACTACACATAGACCTTTTTGTGATTATGTTATTAAAGTATTGTTGATCATATCCTGTTCAAATGTTGTGCTAGCAATATTCATCAGCGTTTAAGGTTAGAGTATTGATCCCTGAGCAAAGCAAACTGAGTTTCTAACCATTAAAAGTAAAAGCAGCATCACTGTTCCTGTCTATAGCTACCAGGGAAGGTGTGTGTTACTGATCGCCTTCAGCAGGTTCACTGAAGGTATGCAATACTTCAGTCTTCACACAAGAAAATCTTATTCTAAGCAAATTTTAGTTCAAGTGTGGGCAAGCCAATACTTTCCTTGTGTGTTGCTGTTGCTTTAGGAACTCATTCTATCAGTTAGACTTCCAGTTAGGAAAGTAAGAGGACTCTCTTCTTCTTTCATGGATTTCTTCAATTAAATTAGTTAAAATTCTGGCTCAAGCTATAGAGTGAGAATTAAGTCAAGTAATGGATACACTTGTTTATATTTTGAATGAATAACTGGTTGGATTTCCAGTTCACTATTCGAGTGTACTGAAGGTAAACATGCCAGTTGATAGCATTTGCTATCAACTAGCAAATGATAATGCATAGTATCAAAGTGTCACCTGGAAAACAAGCTGTGCTGTAGATTTCAAAATAACAGTTTAACAGTTTAAAAGAAGACCATGAAAAGGTCTATTGTTTTCTTGATTACAGTTCAGAGAGGCCCTCCAGGCCTGAAGCAGTAACTGTCTCTCCCACTTCCATGTCATTGCCAGAATTAAAATCTTTCTCCTTTGTAATTTGAAAAGTAGAAATAGTTTAAATACCACATCATAATACAAGTTCTGCTCAGGGAAACAGTGAACTGTACTTTCTGTCATGAATATACTAAAGATAACTAAAAATGGCTAACAGTGATAAAGAAAAGGGATATTAGTTTCTTCCTATGCAATTGACTTCAAAGGATGATCTTTGAAACTAAAATAAAAACTATGACACGTACCTCATAAATTATTTTGGGGTGTGTGTGAGAAAGTAAGGTTTTTGTTCTATAGTGACACCAAAATAAAACATGTCGCAGCTGATCTGTATTTGATTGTTAGCTGGGTTGTTATGAGAGGTTCATTATTTCATAACTCAGTAATACTAAAGATTCTTTGTGGTAAATACTGAAAGAGTAATGGCATGTGTGTTTTCTTTTCAGACTGGTAAATATTGATTTTCGCCTCACTGTAGGCACTATAAAGGCCAGGTAAGGATGACTTTTGATTTAATTTGTTATGGAGTTATGTTCAGGTGTGTGAATAAGGTCATTACTTTCTGTGACATATGATGTGACAATTAATATGGTATTACATACCGCTTACATATCCTATTTAACTTGATTATCTAGATTATTTTGGTGGAAAATGTTTTGTAAATGTATAATGACAAAATAAAATGTATAGCGCAAATACTGTCTGATGTTAATGGAGAGATCAAATAGTTGGGAGTAAATGTTCAAAAAAAGTTGGTGTCTATTACAGTGTGCAGATCTCCAAAAAGAAGTTTAAGTCTCTCACAGCATCTTCACCTTCTGCTTGCTTTACTAGAGTCAGTGATTCTAACAGTTACAAAGACCATATCTTGTTTATGTTGATGATACTTTATAACTTTAAAAGCTCTCTCTCCTTTTTTTTTTTTTTTTTTTTTTTTTTTTTTTTTTTTATGGCATACCTTGTTAGTATATTTAGTTCTATGGAGCTGGACGTATATATGTATGTATGAATCAATTTCATTTGTTCTCTGTGAGGGAATCCATTACACTGTGTAATCAATTAAATCTGTAAAAGATAATATTTTTATTGAAGAACTTAAATTCCTAGTATCATGGTGCTGTAGGGATCTCGATATGGATAAACATGAGCACATGTTTGAAGCATGAAAGTTTAACAGGACTCTGCAGAACCCAGCTTGGAGAGACCTAATTGCAAGATTTGTCCCCAAAGTAGTTCATAATGGTCCAGGATCTTGTGACAACAAACCTTTGGAGACCCTAAAAACAGATCCTGTCTCCTCTTGTAAGGGTAAGTAAATATCAAGGACAAGTTTAATGTTGGTAAGGACATACTGGACACAAGTTTCAGGAAAAAAAAAAAGAAGTGAACTCAGTAAGGAAGGTAGACTTTTTCATTAGAGAGTTTTCTTACTTAGGTAAAGAAGAACTGCTTGTTACTTATTTCTATTCTAAATCAGTCTTCCTGATTCTAAATATAGTATTAGAAGTCTGATATTCTGAAAAGCGTTCAAAGAAAAGGAAATATAACAGTTCAAATACATATGCCTTGAAATTACCTCAGAGAGGCTTAGCTACCGGGACTAAAAATGTCCATGATATAAGCATGCATTTGCCATCTGAATGAGTGCCTTATTAGAAAATAAAGAATATATGCTGGAGCAGTCTGCAATGAAACTTTTTTATCACAAAGCATTTGATTATGTCAACCATGTAATTCCATCTTGATTTTTCCCACAGCAGTTCAAATGTGTTACTGGAGAAATATGTAGTTACTGACTGCAAAAGAACTACTCTGAGTGCAAAAAATAACCCTGTGGTTATGTTTGTGCAAGACCAGGTCCACTATGGAGGTCAACAGTGAAGATGAACAGAATAATTCAAGAATCATACTGTGACAGTAAGCATCAGTTAGTTTATGTGACATTAGATGAAAAGATTTCCAGAATTTGACTGTGAACACTCTACGTACTTTATAAATTAATAGAAATGAAAATATAATTGTTTAAAACTCTTTATCGCCAAGATTAAAATATGTGTATTCTGTTTTCAAATTCCTTTTTTTCTTCTGCCTTGTCTGTATTTGAGTCATGTGATGTGGTTTCCTGCCTTTCTGATGACAGTGGTGACTGCTGTTTTCAGAAAATAATCTGAATATAGGTACAGGAAGTAAAGAGTCATTTGTTTCACCTTTAAAATGAACTTAATTTTACTAACCTGTGTATTCAGTATTTTACTAATACTGAATGCTGTGGCCTAATTTAGAAATTGAAACACTTTGTTTTTAATTTACTTTAAAGTCCATTTTAGTTAAACGTTGTATGATGCTTGAAATGTCACCTATGTAAATAACTTTTTAAAGTCAAACCTAAAGAGATTCATTTTACCTCTAAAAAAGCTTTAAGTGTACACGAAAACCATCTGTGTTTCGACACAGATATTAAAGTACATTTTCTTGTACTGATTGTTCAGTCATCTGTGAGCGATTCTGCTTTGAACTGTTTTGGATAATGGAATTATGTACCTTTAAAGTTCACAACAAGAAAATGCTTTATCCATTTCAACAGAAACAACTAGTAATGTGACTTTTATTCTAAATAAAATGTTCACCCAGTCTTTAAAAAGGGCAAGAAGGAGAACCTGGGTAACTATAGACCGGTCAGCCTCACCTCCATCCCTGGAAAGGTGATGGAACAACTTATCCTTGGTGTCATATCAAGGCACATCAAGGATAAGAGGGTCATTAGGGGCAGTCAATATGGCTTCACCAAGGGGAAGTCCTACTTAACCAACCTCATAGCCTTCTATGAGGACATAATGAGGTGGATAGATGATGGCAAAGCAGTGGATGTGGTCTATTTTGATTTCAGGAAAACATTTGACAGTTTCCCACAGCATCCTCACTGCTAAACTGAGAAAGTGTGGTCTGGACGATCAGGTAGTGAGGTGGACTGTGAAGAGGCTGAAGGAAAGAAGCCAGAGAGTTGTGGTCAATGGAGCAGAGTCTAGTTGGAGGCTTGTATCCAGTGGAGTGCCTCAAGGGTCTGTACTGGGACCAGTACTATTCAATATATTCATCAACAACTTGGATGAGGGAATAGAGTGCAGTGTCAGCAAGTTTGCTGATGACACCAAGCTGCGAGGAGTGGCTGACACACCAGAGGGCTGTGCTGCCACCCAGTGAGACCTGGACAGGCTGGAGAGTTGGGCAGGGAAAAATTTAATGAAATATATCAAGGGCAAGTGTAGAGTCTTGCATCTGGGCAGGAACAACCTCAGGTTCCAGTATAAATTGGAGAATGACCTATTAGAGAGCAGTGTAGGGGAAAGGGACCTGGGGGTCCTGGTGGACAGCAGGATGACCATGAGCCAGCACTGTGCCCTTGTGGACAAGAAGGCCAATGGCATCCTGGGCTGTATTAGAAGGGGTGTGGTTAGTAGATTGAGAGAGGTTCTTCTTTCCCTCTACTCTGCCCTGGTGAGACCACATCTGGAATATTGTGTCCGGTTCTGGGCTCCTCAGTTCAAGAAGGACAGGGAACGGCTGGAGAGAGTCCAGCGCAAGGCAGCAAAGATGATTAAGGGAGTGGAACATCTCCCTTATGAGGAAAGGCTGAAGGAGCTGGGTCTTTTTAGCTCGGAGAAGAGGAGACTGAGAAGTGACCTCATTAATATTTATAAATACGTAAAGGGTGAGTGTCACAAGGATGGAATCAGGCTCTTCTCAGTAACAAGGGGCAATGGACACAAACTGGAACACAGGAGGTTCTACTTAAATTTGAGAAAAAACTTCTTCTCAGTGAGGGTGCCAGAGCACTGGAACAGGCTGCCCAGGAAGGTTGTGGAGTCTTCTTCTCTGGGGACATTCAAAACCCACCTGGACACCTTCCTGTGTAACCTCATCTGGGTGTTCCTGCTCCGGCAGGGGGATTGGACTACATGATTTTCAAGGTCCCTTCCAATCCCTAACATTCTGTGATTCTGCAATATCTTCATAATTATTAGACTTGAAATGCAAATGTTCAAAAATGTTTTTGAAATTATCTAAATTACATAGCAAACATAGGTGCGCATGTGTCTATACAGAGTGCCTATTTTTAAAACATTTATTTTGCTTTGGTTTGTTCCTTTCTAATGAGAGACTTGAAAAAATTCCTTGTAAAACACTCAGGAACCTTTGATATGTATTTCCTTCCTTCCTTCCTTCCTTCCTTCCTTCCTTCCTTCCTTCCTTCCTTCCTTCCTTCCTTCTTTCCTTCCTTCCTTCCTACCTTCCTTCCTACCTTCCTACCTTCCTTCCTACCTTCCTACCTTCCTACCTTTCTCACAGTAAAAAAAGGATTCTTTTATGTTTGAATGGAATTTCATGTATTTTGGTTTATACCTATACATCTCATCCTGTCACAGGGTGCAAGTGATAAAGGTCTGGCTCTGTCTTCATCATTCCTCCCAGTCAGGAGGTTGTACATTCTTATGATATATCCCTGAGTCTTCTCTAGGCTAAACAGTCGCAGCTCTTTCAGCACATCATATGTCAGGCACTCCAGTCCCCTAATCACCTTCATGGCCCTTCACTGCACTCCCTCCAGTATGTCCAAGTCTTTCTTGTATTGGAAATGTGGACCTGGATGAAGAACTCTGGATGTGGTCTCAGCACAGTTGAGCAGATTGAAGGATCACCTCCCTTGATCTGCTGAAACTGCTTTTGCTAAAACAGTCCAGGGAGTCATTTGCTTTCTTTGTGACAGGGCCATATTGCTGCTCATGTGAAATTTTCAAACTATTGCTTCAGATTTGACTGCCTTTCATTTTTTTCTATCCCAGATGCTGTTGGGAGTTTTCTTTTCTTGATTTCATACAAAATATAATTGTTAAAAATATTTTTTCACAGTATTCTAAACATTCTGTCTTTTTCTGTTGTTTGTAATAATACATTTCTCATTACTATAATCAAAGGAATAAGATGCAGAAACAAAATAGATCATTAAAGTGAAATTAATTAAACCACTTATTGTTTTGTCATGTCACTTTACCAATGAATTTCTACTACCTTAGTGTTATTAATGTTACTATTTCTACCATGAAAAATTTCAGTCAGAACTTATTTGCTGATGCTGAGTAATGCATTAATCTGGTGTTTAATATACTTTCTGTTGTACTTGGACTATTCTGTGCCTTTGTTTTATATCTGTTTTATCCAAATCAGATATTATGTTTGTGCAGTTATGGTAGATTGTATTATCAAGATAGGCTTGACTTCCTTCCCTGTCTAGAGTCATGTTACACAGATTAGAATTATCCATTTTTATTGAAATAGGGGTCTGACTTTTTTCAATACAGGAAGAAGATGAGGAAAAAAGGAAGCCTTCCCCTAAGTTCAGATAAAATTGTGAAATCTTATCTATGAAACACCAAAGACCACTTTTTCCCTCTATTTTGGAGGACCATGTAACAAGAGGAATAAAAGTGGGTTAATATTTTTCTTACTTGCCATAGATTCAATTTTTTTAAGAAAAACTGATTTAAAATTCTGTAACTACCTTGTGAAAAATCAAGGCTGTTTCAAGACATTTTATATTTATAAGGAGTCTTCTAAAGAATTTAAAGACTTTCAGACAATCATATACACATACATATAGGTTCTGTTTTCTCTTAGCTAAGATGGTTGCATCAAGATTAATGAGAATAATGTAATCATCCAGGCACGAAAGGGGAGCAGAATCTGGAAACTAATAGATTTTCCTTTTCCCCCCCCCCGCCCCCATTTTCTCCTTCTTAATTGTATCATGACTGACAAGGGGCTCTTTTTCCATTTTTAAGCAAAAATTAAGCTATGACATCTGTGGCAACCAGTGTTCTGTGTCATTGGAAGCAAAGTCTGCACTCATAATAAAAATGTGAACCTTTTTGTGGTTATTGGATATATGAAGTCTGGGGAGTTATATATTCTGTTACTTTATTTGACTAACCACTAAAACATCTATGCCATTATATTGTGATATTTACTAGAAAATGAATGAGATGAAAAACAAATGAAAAAACTCTCATATATGAAATCCTTATGTCGAGTTTTTTTTTTGTTTTTGTTTTTTTGTTTTTTGTTTTTTTGTGTGTGTGTGTATGTGTGTGGTTGGTTTGTTTATTTGTGTTTAATTTTTGTTTTGTTTTGTTTTCTTATGTTTGGCTTCTTTTAGTTCTGATAGACCAGGGAGTCACACTGAAGGGGAAACAAATTAAATAAATAAATAAATAAATAAAAGAGACTCAGCCATCAGAAAGAATTAAATCTTACAAAACACAGCCCAGTTTTCAGGCAAAGACTGTGTTTTGGGAGAGGAAACTGTTCACAACATATTACCCATTTAAACACAATCTTATGGGAAACACCATGGTTTATGCCTTTAATAATAAAGTACACAATGCTCAGGAGCATTCCTGTGCCCTGAATCATAGAATCATGGAATATTTTGGGTTGCAAGGGATCTTCAAAGGTCATCTAGTCCAACCACCCTGCAATGAGCAGGGACATCTTCAACTAGATCAGGTTGCTCAGAGTCCCGTCCAGCTTGGCCTTGAATATCTCCAGGGATGGGGCATCTACCACCTCTCTGGGTAATCAGTTCCAGTGTTTTACCACCCTCACTGCAAAAAATTTCTTCCTCAGTACAACTGAAATACAGTTCCTGAAATACAACTCCATTTTCTACTGCTCTATTATTAGTGCCACAAGCATGTTTTGTCTTATAGCTACTACTGTTGTCCCTAACAGTTTCAGGGTATGATCTAGGAGGTTTACATTTCTGGGGACTATTCACCATAGGCTGTCTTCATGCGGTAACCGTACACTGAAAACATCCCAGAGAAGACACAGGCCACCCTGTTAAAGCAATTTCAGTGTTTAAGAACATTCTTGGACATAATTAATTTACTAATAGAGACAGCCAAATATTTTCCACTACAGTTTTCCAGTAAAATATTGGTGATACTTATTAAAGTACCTCTGAATTAAAATAGTTATGTTTTATTTTAGGAAAGATTTAACACTTGTGGCAGTCAAATAATTGCAAGTAGTATGGATTTAGCCAAGCTCTTTTTTACTGTTTAGAGAGATCTGTTTAAATTGGTTTTTGCAGGACCTGTAAACTAGCAGCAATGTGCAAGATGTTTGTGGAAAGATCCCTGTTTTGTTTGTGGGATGGTTTTTCCCTTCCTCAAAGCTATAATAGTGTTCTTTCAGATTTCCATCACGTAAACCAGGTTTTACCAAGATCTCAATATATTTCAAAAATTCATATAACCTTGTGTTACCTGCCTGCCAGAAAATGTTGGTTCAAAGAGGAACTTTTCAGCTATGTGGTCTAGGATTTTATTCTTGTCTGTGTGGAACACAGAAGCTCTGTAATTTACATACCTTGGTATTTGATTTCCACCCCTGCTGTTATCTCAAGATATAGATGTATGCATGCTATATTATCTTTTTTTTTATTTATTTATTTTCCCTCTCTTTTTGAAACAAATACACTTGTTTATCTAAAAAAAAAAAAAATCAATTAATTAAAAAATTGATATTTTTCAGAGAAAATATGTCAACAGTTTAGAACCTGCTTTAACAACAGAAAGCAGATTAAGAAATGTGGAGCAAAGAATAAAAAGTTTACTTGCTAGCCTCACACAATGTGATAAAGGAAATCATACTGTAGTCTATTTCACCACCTACTTCAGGTCTTGAATACTGGTCACAATTCAGATATTTAAAGTCATAGTAAAGAGAAAAGCAAGATGCATATTTCTGAAAGTGTCATGGATGATCACAATTAGATTGATAAAATATATATTCTGGGGTATTTCTGATATATTCAGGAGTGTGAAATATATTAAAGATAACAGTGATGCATACTGAAAAAAAAATCTGAATTTTGATGAGGGCAGGGAACTAGTTAAGACTTGTGCAACAGTAAAGACAAAGTGAGGAAGATACATGTGATACAACATGGTAGACTGTCCATAGAGCAAGGAAGAAAACAAGATGTTATGGAGCAAGATATTGGATTTAAATTGTGAGTTTTATTTATAGAAAGGATGGGATGAAAAAGGAATTATGCAACAGCATTTTTTTTTATCTATGGACAATCAAGTTGTTTTTTAAAATATATAGGAATATATCATTATAAATGTGTAACTAAATAGTTGTAGTCTATATTTTTGATCGTTTAAATTATATGTAATTTATTACCATATTTGCTTCCAGATTCAAACAGAAGGCGTTTTCTTTTTTTTTCTCTTAGTATTCAAATTGACTTCTTTCAATACAGTTATTTGAGTGAGACCACCAGAGAAAATGAGGCTGAGGGGAGACCTTATTGCTTACTACAACTACTGAAAGGAGGTTGTAGCATGGAGGGTGCTGGTCTCCTCTCACCAGTAGCAAGTGACAGGACAAGAGGAAATAGCCTCAAGTTGTGTTAAGGGATATTCAGATTGGATATCAGGAAAAAAATTCTTCATGGAAAGGGTTGGGAAGCAGGGGAACAGACTGCTCAGGCAAGTGGTTGAGTCATCATCCCTGGAGGTGTTTAAAAAGGTGTTTAGACAAGGTTCTTAGGGACATGGTTTAATGCTAGAGTTAGATTATGGTTGGATTAGATGATCTAGAGGGTCTCTTCCAACTGAAATTATTCTATGATTCTAATAGATCTCATTAAAAACAAAAACAACAAAAACCAAAACCAAAACCAAAACAAACAAACACAAGCAAACAAACAAACCCCCCAACAAACTGGTATTTTCATATCTTCAAATTAGGACCATGTAACCATGTAAATTGTACTACTCCATGTACTGAAAGTGCAGATTGACCACATTTAGCAAGTAGTTTTATTTGCTATGCATTTGCAAGCCCTTTATGAGGCTGTTTTGGGTGATTTGGGGTTTTGGTTTTGTTTTGTTTTTTAATCCAAGAGCAATATAGAAAAAAACATTGAAACAATCACTGCTGGTGGAGTAAATTAGAAGGCAAAAGTAGATGAGATTTGAAAACTAATATGAAAAGAGAAATAAGTAAATACTTCACAAGTCATCTAAAATGTGCATATGACTGTCTGTATCTTGGAAGACAGAAAAGAAGATGAAACAATAATAACATAGAGTTATCTAGAATACAGAATGGATTTCAACAAGTAAACCATTTTTTTGAACTTGAACATTTACGTGCTTCAGTAATAATGACTGTGCTTGATCTGAAGTCATTATATCAGACTCTCTTTAATCTTGCAAGCCAGTGTGAAACTACAAAGAACAAGCACTATTTGTAAGGACACAGAATTTAAACATATGTGGATTAAAACTGTGAAATAGATATCCAATATGATACCACAGTAATGATATCTAAAATGATCAAAAGTAATTACTTAAATGAAATTTTTATTTAACAAATTGCCACGTAATATGTACATTATTTCTAATTCATTCATTAAAAAATAGATATTTCTATACAATATGCACATTCTAATCCATTTGCAGGATTTACCATGAATTTGAAGAGGATTTCAAACAGTCTTATTGACTACTGAAACACATAAATAATGAATCAGCAGTGTCTCCAGGGAGACCTTATTGTGGCCTTTCAATATATAAAAAGGTTGATAAGAAAGATGGAGAGATTTGTTTACCAAGGCCTGTAGTGGTAGGACAAGGGACAAAGATTTAAAACTGTAAAAGGGGAGTTTTAAGTCTAGATAAGACATAAGGAAGAACTTTTGTTATTATGAGTGCAGTGAGGCACTGGACCAGGCTACTCAGAGAAGCTGTGGATTCCCCCATGATTGGGAGTGTTCAATGTCAGGTTGGATGGGGCTTTGAGCAACCTGATATAGTGGAAAATATCACTGTTCATAGCAGGGGGTTGAGCTAGACGATCTTTAAAAGTCCCTTCCAACACAGACAATTTTATGATTCTATGACTGTATTATATTACAAAAATCTGCTCCAATATTTAGCTACTGTGTAATCTTTGTAAAGGCTCTAAGAATTTTTTCCAGTAAAGAAGTTAAAATAACTTTAATGGATAATTAGCATTAAAATCTTTCCAGGTTTACCAGAAATAAATGTCATTAAAATTTTAATCTGTATTTAGGAAAACATTATTAAAGAGTTTCCTTTTTTAATTTTTATTTTTTTAATGTTTCTTTATAGTTTTTATCTTTCAAATATGGAAAGCTGCTCTACATTTATTTTAATTTATTATTTGTTTTCTATAAATTTCTTTATTCTAGACACAGTAAAACTGGTAATTCAGGAAACAGAATATTACCTACCCAAAGGACATCCATTGCAGATGGTTTGTCTTTGGCAACCATACGGCATATGCATTTTGGCCAAAAAGGTATCTGGCTTTTTATTTGCCAGCTACTGTGCAGTAGCCAGATATTTTTGAAGCAGATCTATAAATAATACATTTTGCCACACATTTCTCTCTGTTTTTCTCTCTTTTTTTATTTTAAACCCAGTAATATCCTCCTTGGAAAAAAGTGCTGCCAAATTACAGAAGATGGAGCTCACATATAAATTCAAACAAAAGTAACTACAGAAAACATTTTATTCTTCAGGGGTTTTTTTTTGTTTGTTTGTTTGGTTTTATTTGTTTTTTTTTTTTTTTCTTACAAATCCTGTTTCACAGAACTTGAAACGTTTACCAGAAGTGTCACATATATGATGACGTATACCAGAATATTTTGCTTTGCAAAGTATCTCTTATTGTAATAGGCTGCATGCATATAACTGATCCTAGAAACCCAGCTTAAGATCCATGTTGCAGTTATGTCATGACTCCATACCAAGACATGACTTAGATACTACCATTTCTTTCAACATCTCCTCTATAAGAAGGAAAATCACCTGTGATTGTAGTACTCTGCAATAGGCGTTCTGAGAGATGGCAAAATATTAGAAACCAAGTGTATGAAACACCACCCCATGGCATGGACTGATGTCCTTGAAATCACAATAGCAACACTATGCTTGCACCTTTAATTTCTTGAAAAAATTAGGCACAGGCAGTGATTCCATTAATCTTGACCCTTCTCTTTTAATTTCAGGGAATAATCTACTTGTCCAATGTTAGTTTTGAAAGATGCCTTCAGTGATAAAGTGTCTTTGTTGGTCCAAACGTAAACTTTTGCAATATACAGCTGTGATAGCTAGTCAAATCTGTCTTTGATGTTGATGTTGACTCTTTAAGGCACTATGCCTTTCCTAAAGAAGATAGCTGATATGGTTCAGAAGCAAACAACACTGTTGACACGTTTAGTGGCCTGAACCACATTGAGGGTGATATAGTTGTTACTAATTGCATTGAAACATCTACTTTTAACATAATTTAGTAATCAAGTACTTTTGAGCAACTATATTTCATAATGTGTTTTCTCAGGGTTTGTAAATATACGATACATTCGACTTTAAGGAGGGCAAAAGTTAGAAGGGACATACCTGTAGTTACACAAAGAGGACAGCTGAGTGTGAAAAGCAATATTTTGTTTAAACGCCTTTCCTGAAGAGAAAGGAATGCTAAAGTTAAATTTGTTTTTTACTTGCAAATAAGTGTATTTTCCAGATGGTTTTCTGGAGCAATTTAATACACCAAACAGAAATAGTAGTTGTATGTAAAACCTGCATAAAATACTGACCCTTCTGAGCAGATAGAATTTTGTTAGCGTTTTTGTTGTTTTTGTTTTGGTTTGGTTTGGTTTTTTTCACTTTACAATCAATACCCTTACAACGTTTTTCTCCTGATTTTGTGGCTTTTCCAATTGTGTGGATCCAGCATAATAGTAACACACCTCATTAGTACAAGCCACTTTTATCTAGGCACCATGAAAAGGGCTGACATCTTTCTGAATTTCTTTGTTTTTAGATACCTGTTGTTAGGATAGCATGATTTCCTCTGCTTTTCAGGCACCTGCGTGAAACAAAATATATTAAGAACAGTTAAAGTTTGGAATTCAGACTTTAGAAACAGTTGGTATGTCATGCATCAAGTTATGCTTCTCTTATGCCAAATTTAAATAGATAATCTGAGATAACTCTGAGAGTAAAATACTTATACGTGAATAACAAACACGAAACCATCTTCTCTGGGCAACACTCATGGCAACTGTCAGCTTCACTGTCAGCTAGATCCAGCTCATTGTTTCCAAAGTTGGATATTCCTAAATTCCTCCAGGGTCTGCCTCAACTGACATGTTCAGGACAATTCACTTTGATTGAAGGCAGCTACCTTGATTCTCCAACTCAGCAGTTTCCAGCAAGTCACATGCACTATAGAGTTTTGGACTTGGCATTTCATTTGTCTGATATTCTGTCAGGGTTACAAAGGTCAAAGTTATCCTGGGCCATCACTAACTATATATATATATATATATATATATATAATGTAGTTGTTTATTGGATCAGATCTTTGTATAAATGTACTTCATCACAAATAGAAGCATAAAGCAGGATAATGAAAAAAAATGAATGCTAAAGCTAAGGATTCTAGAGATGAAGTTTTGGGCAAAGTAATTCAGCAAAATGGAGAATATATGCTAGTTATGTTATTTCAGCAGTGTCCATCATGACCTTAGGTGAATGTTGAAGGCACCATTTTACAGGTGATTTCTATAGAAGTGACTTTCAAACACACAGGAACTGACAAAGTCTGATTTTCTATGGCTTTTTGTCATGTGGTTGGATTCATTGGTATTTGGTGAAAATCCGGTTAAAAACTTGTTTCTTCAGAGTCTAACTAGGTTTAAACATTCACTAAGTCTTATGGTACGAGGGCAGTATGTAAGTTTTTCTTCTCATTTGGCTGGCTATCTTCAGAACCTTGAAGCACATCTTGATGTCTATGATCTCAATGACATCTCAGTCATCTTGACCTGCACGATGTCTTGATCTTTTTAGCAATTCTGATTGAGATTGACCAGAGTTCAAAAGATACTGAGATGAAGCAAGACAGAGAGTTTTGTACATCCAGTCAGGAATGGAATCACATAAGCTTTATTTCCTTAGGCTAAAAGAAATCAGATTAAAAAGACACGTTCACAATTCAAATATTCAACTATTGTAACTTAACCTATGTATGTATAAAACCACGAAAGCTAAATATTATAATTGTGCTGAAATTAGATCAGCTTTATAGTAAGATAGATTAGTTAGATACTGAAGTTAGATTTCCGATGTGCAGCCAACTACCAGTGAAAGGGTAAGCTTACTGACAGACAAGTGGCATTTTGAAGAGGAGGTTTCAAAAGCCCCTAAATGTCTGTATATGACTTTTAAAGACCTTTAGCATGTACTGAATACAAAACAACCAGTCTCTGAAACTTTTCTACATATTTATTTAAGGACAAAGAAGAAATTAGAAATATAAAGCATATGATAGAATGATATTGAAAATACTAACCAAATAGAAGAATTCCTAAAATAATGGAATAAGAATTGATTGAAAAATGCATAAATTGTAGACATAGTTGAATTCTCTGGATTCAAGTTCCTGAACAGTTTAACCCACCATGTGACATTCATACAAAGTGATACACTTGCTATTTATCATACTTACATGAGTGAAGAAAAGTCTGTGAAAAAGTGTTCACTAAAATTGTGCTGCTGGGGAAGTCTGGTTTCTGGAGACATTATGTGGCATCCCATTGTGATGGGTGATGTGCTCCATCCTGAGCTACCAGAGATGATTCAGTCAAACAGCTGGAGAGTAGATGATTATTAAAATTAATGGTTGCTGTGTGAGCTGCAGGCCGTAGCCCGTAAGAAAGGCAGACTTTGGAAGGAGTTACTAACATTACTCACTTTCCATGTATTTTTTTTAAGATTTTACAGTAAACCTGGTGTTACTGACTATTAATGATTTTGTGATTGTGTCCACAGACACAATCAGATTTCTTGATTCCTGCCTAAACCACTAAATATAGCTGAACAATGATCACATTCATCTGAAATATAATCTTAAATAGATAACTAAGGCAGGCATTTTTGCTATTTGGCCAATGAGTGAAGTACAATCCCTACCCATCAGATTATTCTTGGATTAAAGAGCAATTTTGAGAGAAAGTAACTGCTGTAGTTTAACCCCAGACAGAAACTAAACACCACACAGCTGCTCAGTCACTCCCTGTCATGGTATGGGGGAGAGAATCAGAAAAGTTAAAATAAGAAAACTCTTGGGTTGAGATAAAGACAGTTTAATAGGTAAAGCAAAAACCAACACACACAAGCAAAGCAAAACATGGAATTCATTCACTGCTTCACATGGGCAAGCAGGTGTTCAGCCATCTCCAGGAAAGGAGGGCTCCATCACACATGACAGTTAATTGTGAAGACAAACACCACCACTCCAGACATAACCACTTCCTCCTTCCCACAGGTTTTTATTGGTGTGGAACATCCCTTTGGCCAGTTGTGGTCCGCTGTTCCATCTATGTCCTTCTTGCGCTCCCCCAGCCTACTCACTGGCACGGTGGTGTGAGAAGCCGAAAAGCCATTGATTCTGTGTAAGCACTGCTCAGTAATAAGGAAACCAGCCCTGTGTTATCAACAGTTTTCAACACAAATCCAAACCAGCCCCATACTATAACAGCTACTATGAAGACAATTAACTCTGTTCCAGCCAAAACCAGCACAGTAATGTATTCACAGTCTTCAGTGTGAATGATCTTGGACTGCACATGAGAAGTGCTACAATAGAAGAAAACCATCCAACAATTTACAAACAAACAAAAAAGTTTTCTCAACTATCAGTTTTCATCAAAGCTTGATCTTTATCAGTTGTTGCCAAAGTTGGGTTTTTTTAATGCAAAATAATTAATTCTCATTGTATCCCTTTTACACAGACACAGCCTGTATTTACACAGAGATAGCCTTGAGTCACGTGGCTGCAACAGAATGCAATAGAATGTTGGATTGTATCATAGCAGACATTGAAGGAAGAAGAGAATAGGGCTTCACAGAAGCAAGCTGGTGTGGTCTTGAGGACCTTCTAAACTGAGTCTGAAGAGTAGGCAGAAGACTTAGAGAAAGTAAACAAAGTTGAAACTGCCAAGGAAAGCATTACTTTTCCTTTAGAAAGAAGATAGACCATGAACCTATTCTGAAAATTCTTTCTCTGTTTTCTGCGTTTTTCTCACTCACTTTCAGGGGTATATTCTTTATACCCAACGACTCACTTCCAAAGACTGAGGAAGAAAAGCCACTCAGAAGGGAGAAATTAAGAGGTAATGCTTACCGCTTCGTGCTGTAAGGAAAGGAGCAGCAGAAGTAAAACTATAATCTTTATGCTTTGAAATCCTTTAAAGCATTGTGCTTATTAGCCCTACGAGGCCATTTATGCTAGTATTTCCAGATGATCAGAGATGAGATCTTTTCTTCTTACCATTCTCTGAGGGAAATATCTCAGTTAATGCCCATTTCAGACTTTTTCAGTGGGCAAATTCATTAAGTCATCTGAGTGAAAGAATATTCAGTTTCAGTAGGCAAGACCAGGACATTTTGCAGATGTGATGTGTACTTAACCTTTTATTTGTGAAAGAGCTGAAAATATCTACATAATGATAGCACAAAAGATAATTCCCACAGTAAATATATTTATCGTGAACCAGTTATTTTAAGCATTTTTTTTCAATTAATTGACAATCTTGGGATGTAAAAGTTTGTTTTCTGAGAGGAAAGTTAAGGTATATGAAAAAAAAAAAAAGTATGAGCCTGACATTTTCAAACTAAAGTGTTGTAAGTAGGTAGGTGAGTAAAAATTGTCTATTATTCCTCTCACAAAACCATGGAACGCCTCAGGTTAATGAAAATCCATTATGTGTTAATAAGTTGTTAAAATAAATATTTGAAATGAAAGGTTGTTGTTCTTCTCATTTGTACCATAAAAATTGTACTTTTGCATTGAAAAGCACAGCTGACGTATCACTTACTGATAACAAATATAACTAAAATTGTCTAAATTCAGTAAATGCTTTCTTTGGATATAGTTATTATTCTCCCTCAAAAGGCTATATAATCCTGTCTTGAAACAAGCTCAAGTAGTATCACCTCTCCATGTTAAGAGGTTTTAAATAACAAATCATTTTACCCAAAGGGTTTGGGTAGTTTCCACATAAAATTTGCCCTTAAAATATGTCAGAACCGTTTACAGTGATTAATGAAAAAAGCACTTTATCACTCATAATATTTTACAGTGCCAATTGCTTCAGCATATTTCCATAAATCAGTTATACAAACGCCTGTCTTTTGGAATATAGAATACTACTGTTTCATTATCCACCAAAACTATAAGGTAACTTAGAGGTAACAGGCTGTTAAAGAAAGACAGGAAAATAATAAAAGAAAAAAAAAACATGTTGAATTCCTTTAACTTTATGATATTACTTAAAAAAAAAGTGTAAAGTGAAAGAATAACAGATTTTTTCAAAGTGAAAAGTTGAACACTTTTCCATATATTTTGGATATAGCACCAGATAAAGTTTACGATGTCATTATTTAGATTCTCAGGTAATGATTTTTAAAGGACTGAACCAAGACCATTTTCTAACAGCATTTATTGCAAACAAAACAGTTTTAAAAATTATATTTTATATCTATTTACCTGAGAAATCATCACTACTCTTATGCAAGGTTGTGATCTTAATGGTATTCTTGAAAAACCTTGCAAGTTTACAGATTTATGTATGATGTATTTGTGCTTTGTAAGAAATGAATGTTAACTTTATTTTCAATTGATACAGAATTTTTTGACTCATTGCTCAAAGCAGCTGACTGTGGTCTGTCATGATTTAAACCGAGCTAGCAATATAACAACTACAGCTGCTCATTCACTCCCCCACCTCCCATCCCCAAATATGGGAGAGAATTGAAAGGGAAGGAATAAACTTCTGTATTGAGATAAACAGTTTAATAAAACAACAAAATAACACTAATATACTACTAGTAATAAAAATATATATAAAAGAGAAATAGAATGTAAAATAAGAGATACTCAACTAAATTCCTCACAAACTCTGTCCACACTGAGCAGCCAGTCCCAGACAACAGCACCTTGGTCCCAAACAGATGATCCTGAAGAGAGAAGAGAGAAAAAGGCAGAAAGGCCCAGAAGCCTCTACAAAATGGCAGGACGGCAAAAGGCCAAACTCCCAAACAGCCACTGAACAGGTCTCTGTCCCAACTCCATCTTGACTCCACTACCTAGCTGGAAGATCCTGACTCTCCTTAAATATAAAGCATGTGCTAATGACATGGGATATTCTTACTGATCAGTCTGGATGTCAAATAAGGTCTGTCCCATCTATGTCCCCCTTCCCAGCTGCCTCACACCTGTGGACAGAGAGCTCTGAGAGACCTTGACTCCCAGACAACAACAAATAAAAACTTTAACTGTGTCCCAGGGTATTATCTTATTTGTTCTCAAACAATGACCATGCTAGCTATGAAAAATAAAGGTTTGTAACTGCATGAAGAAAATTGACTTACTTTTAGTCAAACCAGCACAGATGACTCACAGAATACTAATATCTTGCTAGGTGGGACAGAGTTGTGAACTGTTATGATGTACCTGTTTTCTATAACAACAGGTCTGAGGGATCTTTGCTATAGATAAATTTTAGACAATTTTTTGATTATGAGAAGTCACAGGACAGATTTTCTTTTGTGGCCATCTACCAGCTGCAGAATAACTTGCTGCTTCACCTCCTCTCTGCTATTTCTATACAAATAACATTTTATATTTTTTCTCATAAAAAGGCTAAATGTTATTTATCCAGTAACATAAAGCTTACTGGGAGTAGGATTTAAATTCTGTATGACTAGCTAGGGTGATAAAGCACAACACCTTCTAGGCTTTACTATCCAGGGTCGCAAATCTAGTGATCAGAAGTGGGTTTTTTTTGTTTATTTGGTTTAGTTTAACAATATTTGGCGTGTTGCTGAAATTCTGTGCCTGTGAACCCCACAGACAGTTCTTGTATGCTCTGTTTCTGGTAGTAAATAAAGTCTAATGAATTTCAACCAGTCTTCTTCTCCATCATATTATGTGGGATGAAAAAGTAGGGAGCACGACCAGTTTTCATTTTATTCTACAATTTCAATCAGGGTCTCACTAGCTTTTTTCCTAGTTTTATTAGTCTGAGGGTTTGAAACGCTTTTTCTCAGCCAGATTCTGTTTCTCTTAATGTATAGGTCTGCATGGAGTTAAATGAAGTTCTGTGAACTAACATCAATTCCTCCATATGTTTACAATGTGTTGAGAAGTAGTCTGTAATTAATTCCACTAACCTTCAAGAAAATAAATTTATTTATGCACACATAAACCATATACCTTCTTATATGTTTTCCTGTCTCTGTGTGTGCATTTAACTCTAAAAAGCTAAATATAGCCTCACAGAAATCAGAAAATCTATCATCTACGAAAACCACGTTGCATCCAAGTAATGCTAATTTGGTGTATTTGAAAATGGTGGTAGATGCTTCAAAATTAATAAACAGCTGAAAGATAACAGCAGTTTTGGAAAGTTTTGGGTTTTCTTTTGTTTGTTTGTTTGTTTGTTTGTTTTTTGGTTGGTTGGTTTTGTTGGTGTGTTTTTTAGTTTGGTTTGGTTTGGTTTTGTTGTTTGTTTTTTTAATTTTTAAGATGCAGTAGAACATGCTCTCAAGCTTTTCTCCACTGCAGTAAAAGCTAGAAATTTAATTTTATTCAAGGGAGAATCCTCATTAGGTATATGGATTTTGGTAAGGTGGCATTAAAGAAAAAAAAAAAACCCAAAACCACAACCTCGTAATGAGATCTGGCAATGTTACAACTTCTGACTGTAAAGAAAATAAAGCAAATATTGTAGCATGTGAGATCCATCTTCAAGTATAAAATGCAGAGAGGTTAATATCAGAATAAAATGCACTTGTAATCGACCTACTTATTCTTTAAATAAATGGTCTCACTCAGATATTTTGAATGACCCATGCTATGAATTTCTCATAGTCCAGAATAACAGAGTTATAAGTGCTATGGAGATCATTCTACTGGCTTATATATGTTTACTATTTTTGCTGAACAATTTAGGGAATAACTTTGTTAAAGTGAGTACTTCTACATCATTCTTTAAGTTGAACATTTTCGCATGTCATTTTTTTTTTCATAGAGATTCATACTTCGTTAAATTTGGGTTGTCTGGTGCTATGAAGTTACAGCTAAGGGTTTGGAATACATGCTTGGTAATTTAGGTTAAATTAAGCATATCTGTAGAATATTCTCACAGTTCTTTGTTGGGCAACTATTGTCATACTTGAAAAATTCTACAGTTTGTTTTAAGTGAGCTACTTACACAACTTATTTTGTCTACCAAGCCATACATCTGCTGCGTTGTATTAGGGTCTTTTTTTTTTATGACTCAGGAGACTTCAGGACACCCTGTATGAGGCTTTGTTGCAAGTCACCCTATTGTGCCACTTCAAATTGAGGACTTCTTACAGAACACCTTCAGCAGAAACATACAATGAAATCTTCAGCGGAAATATATCCACAATATGTCATAAACCTGTACAGAAATGTGGCCAGATTTATCTTGCCTCACTTAAAAAACAAATTTCCTTTAGTCTCAGTGTGAAGAAAGATGTTTCTTTAAAGCAGTTCAGTCCACTGAAAATCTGGAAAGAAGGAAAACCTCCTCTTCAGAAAAGGAACACTTAATTTAATTCCCTATAAAACGAAACTTATTACAGTATGCTAAATAAAAGCTATGTCTTTTATAAGATCTTTAAAGTCTTAACTTGTTTAATTTCTGAGAGAACATTTGTAGCTGGAAAATATTTCAGTTATGTCTGTTCCTGTGTCTCCATACATGGGAGAAAGTTATTTTGATCTACACCTATTCATTTATTTATTTGTAAATATTTGTATCTTCATGTGATAACGCTCTGCTGCTCCTTTTCAACCAAATAATAAAACATATTATTCACAAAGACAATCAAGCCACTGAAAAATAAAGCTAAATATCTATGTAAGAACAGTAGTATTAGACTAACTGTATTTTGAATCATTAACTGCTGTAAAAGAGCTGCTTACTAAAGTCGGAAAGATAAAAAAAAAATCTACAAAACTTGTTATGAAGAACAGTTTATGTCTTAGTCCATGAGTATGTAACCGAAAAGATCTGAAATATTCAGGTTTAGAAAAATATTTTGAGAAATAAAGCATCTCTCAGGGTAATAGTAGAAGAAAGTTATCTAAGGCAGGAATTCAGCTCTTGCTTGTGGAGTTGAAGGAATATATTAATGTAAAAAAAAAAAAAATGAAAAAAATAATACTTAACATATGTTCTGAGAATTCTTATTACAAGACCAATTGTAATAATCAGATTGCAAATTCATATGCTGATTCATCAGCCAAAATATCCTACAAAGCCAATGAAATATTGATAACATCTGTTATTTAATTTATCTATATTTGAAAAAAGTGTCACTACTTCCTTCAGTAAAATTATAGAGATAACTACAGAAAATCAAAGATGTGAAAGGAAAGCAGTATGCTGCTTCTTTTTTATTCCTACTGGAACAAGCCCACATGATTTCAAAACTACAAGCCCTCACCTCACAGTGAGGGTCAACAGCAATCAAACAAGAGGTCTTGAGGAAGACAGCCACCCAATAGCTCCAGCCTCTCCAACTTAATTCAGCAGCTCCTTCACTTTCTTGAGTTATCTGTCAAAGAGTGTCTCTAGTTACAAAGAATTAAATTTAACACGAATATACTTTAATTCATTTGAAAAGCAGTCAAAGCTGTTTGCAGTATATGTTTCATCACATATCAATGTTTTTAAAATACAAATCTATGTCAGCTTTGTCTTCAGAGGAAATTGTTATCAGGTTCTGTATTTCTGTTATACTTTGATATTTGATTTCACTATGAAAGTGAAAGCTGCATGAAATTCTGAAATACCAGTGTGGCAACAATATTAGAATGCAAAGAAACATATAAGTCTTTATTTATGCTTGTTCTCATTCACTTCAGGACTTCGTTATCACTGTGCATAGCTTATATTTTCCAGTTTTTATAATTTGATAGTCAGATTAAATTAAGTGGGTATAAACTCAGAACATATGTCAGGTATGATCTGTCTTTGAATAAATATTTCATATACCTGTATTGTGAATCTGCTTTATCAGATACAAAACTCAGGGCACTACTAGATAAATCAGTTATGTTACTTCTGTAAGAAAATGCAGTAGTTACACCAGTCTGAAATTTATGTAAATTAGTAAATAATACAAAATAACTCAGTTTATTATACATTTTATTTATTTATTTATTTATTTATTTATTTATTTATTTATTTTACAATAACCTTACATACAATCCCATTTAAATATTAATCTACACAAATGAAGTGTGAGGTTTTAATATTAAAAATTTCAAACTTGTTTCCTCTCTGATTAAATTTACCCTCTCCATCTCATAACAAGTTTTGAGTTTCTTTGCATTTACAAATGCAGGAGTTTATTATTTGACCCTTAATTGAACAGTCTGTTTCTTTTCAAAATTGCTGGGGATGAATAGATTTTCAAGAACATTTGTATTTAAATACCCAACCCCACATTCTATGAGGCACTCACACATACACACACACATACATTCTTATAGCATCTGTGCCCAACACTGTGTATGAGTACATTGCTCTGGTATGTGGTCAAACCAACCTATTTAAGCATTAAGAAAATCTCTTCCTTTTGTAATTTTAGATTTTTTTTTTTTCTTAAGCAGGCAGATTTTCCTAAACATTCTTAGAATTTTTAGCTGAATGACTAAAATATAAGGATGCTCTTGTCTGTGTTATTGGGCTGTGTTAGTTTAATGATGCTTTCTTTGTTTGTTTAAGAAAAAAATTTTTCTCCTACATTTACATTAGTATAATGAACTACTTTATTAATCCCTTGAACTTTATCCAGATTCAGGGAGTTTTCTCCCTGATCCTTGTATCTGAGGGAGTCAGTTGTTAAGGTGTGATCAGAGAAGATGATGCCTGCACCCTGTCCTGGGGGCATGCAACGTTTCAGTAGAAAGGTATCCAACCAACCACAAAAGGCATTTCTGTGTTTAAATCAAATACCTATTTTGAACATTTTCTACTCTACTTCTGCCTAAAATTAATCATCTTTTTTAAAAGTGGAAATTGATAACACACCAAGAAAACCATTTCCATAAACTTGTTAGAATATCTGATAGATTTTTTTACAAGTGTACAAAGATTAATGACAAAGGTGACTGCCACGCTGAACTCTCCTTTAAAACAAGTTTATTGTAAGTTTTAAAACCACATGGAATTCTTCTTCTTTTTTTTTTTTTTTTCTTCTACTTGTAAAATAATATAGGTCTGTTTCTTTTAATTCTCCAAGGATATTTTTTCCTCAAAAAAAGATTCTTCACAGGATTACAAATAGACAGGCCACCATGCAGTCTGATTAATTACAGGAAAAAAAGTATTCATATGTCTCTTGTTTAATAAGAATAAAGTAACTTCTTTTTCACATAATAATATGGAACTTTAATGAAGCAAGGCTGAGGTCACAGCAATAAAACCTTCACATTGGAATGCAGAATAATCCTCACTGATAATTTCCTATATCGTAAAAGATTTGGGGGTTTATCTATCCTTAGTACTTATATAATGAACAAAAGCAAACTGAGCAGCAAAGCTCTTAAGGAATGCAAACTCCAAACAAAGGCATCAAAGTCAATGCTGCAGGCAACAAACAACCTACAAAACAATCAAATTTCAGGCCAATTCTCAAGCTTATTGACTTTTTCATAGAACTAATTATTTTTAAGCAATACCCTGTTTAAATGGTTGCAATTTGGCAATAGTTACTTAGAACCACATGCTCTTCCTACACACCACAGAAAGAACCTAAACAATTCTTTCAGTATTTTCTATTTCTCTGCGGAGGCCAGATGCCTATAACTTAAGTTCCTTGTTACATCCAGTCTTTCTGTGTTCTAACCACTCTTCTGTTAGACAGGGGGTTATAACTGGTGATGAGGTGATAAGAAATAAGTAAATGTTGTCAAGCACTGATATTAACACAGTGGGACAAAGGAAAAATCTAACTTTGTTGAATTCTGATTTTGATTGGCTTTTAACATTAAAATGCAAACAATAGATCACAAAAAAAAAAAAGTTAAAATTCATTTCAATTTTTCTACATTAAAGGATGTCTTAATGCGTAGACTTTATTTTCTGTGTAACCACATGGAAATCTTTTTCAGTCTGACAAAGTACTTCTTTTAGCTCCTTTCTGCAAAATCAGCTTCCCATGGTGAGTTTCAGCTTTTGGCACTACTGTAATGCATATTTAAACAAAGAGTACATGCAGAGCTGGAGTTAGAAAAATAAAAAAAAAAGGCATAAAAGAAGTGGTCCCAGAACTACTTGAAAGCTCTGCTGAGTACAGTATTGTTGCTTTTGTTCAGTAATAAACAAACCAAACCAAACCAAAAAGCTAGCATCTAATTGAATTAATTGTCCTATTCACAAGCAATAATTGTTCAGAAGAACTCCACCTGACACTGCGAGTGACACCTGGCAAGTACTCTCTTGCTGCAGTATTTGTTACTGACCAAAAGTGGTAATATCTATTGTTTAAAATTTGTTCTTACTAGTCTCATAAAGTAATAGCACACAACTTCTGAGAGAGACATACTAGGAAAACAAAACAAAACAAAAACAAACAAATAAATCCAAACAAACAAACAAAACCCCCACATAATGTAACTTTTGCTTCATTGTTCTTTTTCTCTCAACTCTCCCTGCAGAGGTCCTTATGTAGATTTTGTTTCTATTCTCTTCTCTCTAGAGCAGAGAGTTCAGTGTAAACAGAAGGACACAATGATAATTTGTCTTCTGCCCCAAATCCTCATCCTTCAACACCTGATATCTCTTGCAGTAATTTGCCTGGGTTTTATGTCTTCTTCTACGAAAATATCTGAAGTGTTTCCAAGTGAGTAATGCTGGAGGTAGATGTGTTGGGGAGAATGCATGCAGATATCCCATGACTGATATGCCTGTATCCCTGGGTATAGACTGGCTCCCCAGACCTTTGAGTGTAAATTCATCCCTAGCTTGATTTTATCTTGAGTATAGCACTTTTCGTGCATGCACAGGAAGACTAACATAAATCATAGCAGGCTTAGAGTTTATGTACTAACAAACACTGTTCTGCATCTATTATTCTATTCTTTAGCGTTTTGTGGACAGAACACATACCCAGTTCTGTGTGTAAACTTGTTAGACTGTGTATAGGCATAATCTCAGAATCTATTATAGTTTTTCAGATCAGATTTTGTGCACTGGCTTGACAGGTTTTGCTCACGACATTTTAAATAATGCACATAGTCAGCAGCTACTGTCACACAGCTAACTTTCCTATATGATGACACTCTCACATTACTAGGTAAAAGCGAGGGGGACTGCAGTGGGTGATCCTCCTTATATGTCAAAGTTGCCTAAAGTAATCCAAGTGTCAAAAAGCAAATGATAAACAACTCATCTAACTAGTAGTTTTAAATTAATGTTAAGAATGTTTTGAAGCAGAGTGCATGGTTGGACGAGTGATGTCAGAATTTCATGCTCAAATCTTCATAGACACATATCCTTCTGCTACTACTATTAACTTTATAAAGACCGTATACTTTCTGTTGATTACATAAGTTTTCCATATACTGAAATATATAAAAAATCTGTATTTAAACATTGGTTCTAGTTTGCAATACTGTAACGTCCCCCTTAGCAACAGCAACTGTTCATGCACAGCCAGTTCAGTTTCTTGCATAAATTAGCAGGGAAAACTGTACCTGCATTTTACTCTAAACCTTATGGTGGTTAATTAACCCTGCATAAAAAGTAAATATAAATAAATACATGACTAAAATATTTAATTTTAATAAATAAAAAAATAAAACAATCTGCAATCTGTTTAAGGACAAGTGGGGTGAGGTCTGTAAGTGGGAATTGGACTCTACATATCAGAACATTGCTACTAAATTTTAAGCATCCACTGAGCTAACACAATTCACAAGTTTTGATTACATAGAAAACTGGTCTACACAGATACACAGGATTGAAAGAATGAGCATGCTGACCAAAGAGATGTGTAAGTTTGACAAGTGGAAAAGAAAGTGTATTTCAACAACCAAACATGAGTGAACTTCACCTTTTTTTTTTCTTTTTTTTTTTTTTTCCAATTTCCATAGCCTTCTACCAAAGAGGGAAATAGTCCTGGTAACAACTCCCTTGGCTAAGTGAATTTAAATAGGATCTCTCTTTTCATGGACCACTAGATTGCACAGTCCAATCTACCATCCCATTGACAAAGTAGCACTATCAAATTGCGGCAGATGCAGTCTTCCCCCGCCACCCCTCCCCAACAGCAACAGAAGCTTCTAGGCTGGTGAACCACTATGGTCATGCATATGCCCTTTGGTTGACAGAAAGGGCCTTTGACCAATGAGACGCCTTGGTTGAGAGAAATTTCTGGATAACTACCATAAATGACCACAGCTCAGATTAACTAGAGTATAAATGAAGCCTGTCTGAAACACCCTTTTGGTTGGTCTTTTTTGGAACAGTGGGTCTGCAGGTAAAGACTCTTTTCTTTGGACTGGACTTCTAAGGAACGTTCCTGAGGGAATGAGACACCTTACTGACCTTGTAAGCAGCCTGGGTACACTTGATCATCCTTAGTTTGACAAAGAGTTGGAAGATGCACATTTTGCATCTTCACTTTAGAGTTTCAGGATCTGATCCTCTTGAGTTTGAGTCAGTTGTGCAGTAACTGAAGTGCTAACTGGTATCTGAACCTGTGTTGTATAATGTTATCGGAGTGCTGAATAATTTTGGATAAAGCCCATTTGTAGTTGGCTCCTATTAAACAGCTCTGGTTAGAACAGGATCTGTTCAGAGCTTGCTGCCTGCCTAAGTTGAGTTTTGGGTTGCCTCTGTGACAAAAGGCATATGTAAAAACTTGATATCCTCATTCCTGTTCTATTCAACAGTTTCTTGATTAAACTGGTTCTTTAAGAGGTACACAGTTTCTAAAAGTAGAGGTGGGATATAACCACTGTTTAGGTGAATTTTAAAGCTAATAAGTTGCTGTCAGAAGGAGAATAACCTCTGCCTTCATTTGCTGCTCTGTACTACTAGTCTTACATTTTCAGTGTTCACCAGCAGTACCCAGAAAATAGTGCCTTACATATATTTTTGAAAAATCAGAAATACTAGCAATACCCTTAGTTCATGAACTGTAAAGTAAAGTTTAGAAGTCAGTATTGTCACAATTAAGAGAGTTGTTTCCATCCAGAGGCAATGCTACTGACTAGGTCCATTAAGTAGGATGTAGCAAGATAGGGAATTTGTTCTCTATCTTCCGAACTATTTTTGTTTGCTTTTTAGATGTCTGGTAGAAGATTATAAAGAGTCTTAGGCAGAGAAACTGGATCCCCTGTATGCCTTTTTCTCTGCCAGCTTCTCTGATCATTAGACTGTTGTGGTGTGAACCACATCAAACGATATCTTTGCAGAGACATCAGAGAATCCATGGAGCAGCCAAGGGTAGAAGGCACATCAGCTTTTCAGCCTGGTGCTTTGCCTTTAATTTCTCCCTTATATTAACTTCCTTAAATTGAGAAGACTTTGTATTAAGCAGCTTTTCTCAGGCTAAAGCATTACATTTCATAGCTGGAAGGACACACAGCTAATGAGTCCTAGTTAACAACAAAACTTAGATAAGATGTTTATTTGCCTTCTAAAGTACCTCTGGGCATGTGGTATAGCAAAACTGCAGACAAGAAAAGTGTCCTCCTGGTTGTCCAAGCAGTCTAGTGTTTATTTTTCATCCCTCTCACTCTTGGTCACCTATGTAGTATTTTGATTCTTGGTCTCTTGTTCCTGTGCCGCAGTTTAAAATATGTAAAATATAAATCAGTAATCTCTTCTGATCCCTCAGGAATTTAGTGAATGTATATAGGTATAGATATAAAAATTTATATGGCATTTTGCTAGTAGTTAACACCATGTGTTAAGTCAGCAGCTCAGTAGATGTGAATTATATTTAGCTTTGAATTTTGTGATAACCATGCAGTTCTGAAATTCTTGGCAATTTGTCAATCTATTTGCCTGGCAACAGGCGTAGATACAGAAGAAATCTGCTTTTTATTATTTTTTAATTCCTGCTTGTTGGTTTGTACTTGTAGATATGCACCAGATGTGTGGTATAAGCCTAAGATTCTTCATCTGACGTACTGCAAGTAAAAGTACTTTTTTACATTCAAATAACAAAATTCAATTGTGATCCAAAAGTTAAGGGGAAAGAAAGGAAAATATCTTTGACTGAAATTTACCTGATCTTGGCCTTTTGTACAAATTTTTCTCACAAAACTCCATTGCTTTTGCTCAACCAATATTATGTACCTGCGACTGAATATCATTGACAGTTCTGGGTTACACACAAACAGTATTCTCAGCTAAACTCTTACTGCAAAACTGGTAATGATTCATAAAGCTGAAAAAGCTGACTTTGATTTCTAGACCCCATGGTGACTTTGCAAGGCTGGTGCTTAGTGATAAAAGATTTTATTATTAAACTGAACAAAAAAATTAGAAATACAACACATAGAACCCTAAGAAGACATGTTTAGCCACTTTTCAGGAATATAACAATTGAAACCTCATTTCTCTGAAAATTTAATCTTAATTCTTAACATGTACAGTCTTCATCTTTTTGTTTATTTTTAGTTAAATAAAGCTATAGCTGTTTTCATAGTCCTTGTACATAGCTCTCTCCGCACCTTCACCAGTAATAATTTGATTCTCTAAAGCTATTCTGTTTTCTGATTAAGCTTCATTTTGCAGAGCAGATTCTAATTACTTTGTCTTTACCTCACTTTCCTTCAAGCTATCCAAGCTGTTTTTCCCTGTCTGTCATTCTTAGGTAGTGCATTGATCTTGGCTGAAACTATTTCAAGCTGTTCTCCATTGAGGTCATGTAATTAGTCACTTCTAGAAAGTAACTCTTTAGTCAGATCCTTTTGAAGAATAATTTCTAGCCTCTGTGAGAGCTGATATTGCTCAATGGGTCTGCAGCATAAGGAAGACAGGGTTACAATATGACAGGCTGAAATGATGTCACTCTCTTTTTTGCCAAGCAGAAGCATTGTCCTACTGGCAGCAAACCTAATGTCACCAGAAAGGTCAGTTCCGTGTGGAATGTTTTCTCAGGATGAAGTAGCACATTTTCTTCCAGAGAAGAGAGAGAGCTCTCTTAAAAGTTGCTATTAGTTAAGGAATAATTTTACACAAGAGTCAGTGCTGCTGTTATTCTGCCCATACAATCTTTGCCAGTTTTTCTGTGCCTTCTTGGAGAGTTTGCTGCATGGGTGGACGGTCCTCTGCCTTTGTCAGCCCTGGAGAACAGAGACACTTCCCTTGTTGTCCTGTAGCATTTGGTTCTCTCTTTATTCTCTCTGATACTGCCAGTCTTGCATTCTTTGCAGGGCATTGCAGTTGCAGCAAGTGGAATAATGAATGTGTGTTTTTTCTTTTTTTTTATTTTATTTTTTTTTTCTCCAGTGTAGCCTACTCCATAGCGTGTTAACGAGGACAAACTCTGGGAAGTGGGAACAGAAAGATGCAATACCCCGAGGGTCAGGAAAACCTTACACAAAGTCTTCAGCTCCCCAAATGTTCTAATCACTAGGGCCATTCAGACTGCAAATCTCTGTCAGTGGTCTTGTAGTTGATGCTGAAGCCCAAATCAAATGAGTTTTCATATTATGTGCCCTGTAGTGACCCAGCAACCCTTTGCATGCTAAAGGAACTCTTCTAAAACCCCTCTTAGCTGCCTCATTTTCGAAGCCTGCTTAAAATCAAAAGTTTAGATTTCTGATGCTTCAAGAATTTGAGTGACAATACTTAAAGGATTTTGTCTATTTACTCTATTTTGAGTGCTGATACCTAAAAATTTTCTGTAAGACTAACCTCTAGTATGTCAGCTACAGTGGTTTAACTCAATTCTTGCCTTAGATCACAAGAGAAAACAAAACTTAATCCATTTCCTGTTCTTCTACTGCACAAAATTCCACATGGTTTAGCATCATCATTTAAAGGGTTCTGTATCAGAGATAGCTGGTGTTGGAGTACAGAATTTCTGTTCAGAAGTAGATTTGTGTGGACAACTTATAGATGTTTGATATTAGCTAAAAAAATTGAAGTCACTCGTGTTTAAAAAGTGTGACTTGTTATTGGAACCACTGTGTCACAGGTGTGGAGTATCAGAGTTTTTGGATGCTGTACTTCTATTTGCTTACTGGAAGTGACTGAGAGAGGACTGATGGTGGATCTGCTAGGAAAGGTAACACTAACAATTGATAACTGCATATTCTGATACTGCTCTACAGTGCATGCAAAGAAAAGAGCGAAGATGAAAAACAAACAATAAAAAATGTGCTGAGAGGCAATTCCTATGTGAAAATTATTTTTCACAGCAGCCATGTGACTGAGTATGTCTGCTGTGCTAGGGTTAAAGAGGATGTTTCCATGTTGGACTGAACTGTGTGTTTTGCCAGAGGGAGAGGATTTTGCACATAAGAATTGCTATTAGGTCAGTCAGGGGCTTAAAAAAAGAAAAAAATAGTAAATATAGAGGCTTGTATTTCTCAGCAATTTCATGTTGCCTCCTACTTGCTCTCTGCATTGATTCCATCTTGTCACCTGTTGCTGCTTCTGACAAGTCCTGCTGGGTGCGGAGTCATGCTCTAATACTATTATTAAGTCCTCAGCAGGTATAGATTTTTTTTTTGTCTCTCTTTTTTTTTTTTGTCTCTCTCTTTTTTTTTTTTTTTAAGATAATGTTAGTTTTAAGTGTTGCTGTGCTCTTTGTCATTCTACTCACCTTCCAATGGTCACTTCAGTTACATTCTCTGAAGTGAAGGGATTCTCAGCTTGGTGGTATGGGTTTATAGAACAGTGACTGACATCAGTAAGGACATGAAGCAGACTGACAAATTGTTAAAGAACCCAAAAAGGAAGAGCCAAAACCCAGGGAAAAGCTCCTGTGGGGGGAGAGGGAGGTGGGCTGCAGAGGCAAAATACTGTGAATATTGTGATATTTAGCCTTAGTACTTGATGAATATATATATATATATATATATATATATAAAAAAAAAAGATCCCACTTTGTTTTTTCCTAGAAGCCCTTCCTAGAGTGCCTGTCTGAATACAGAGTTACTAACCACATCCTTCTCTTTGAAAATATAGTCAAGCAATGGTAGTAAGGATGTGAAGTGCTCTGTGACACCTCATGTTCTGTTTTTAACATAACTTGCTACTGATTTCTTTCATGCAGAAGTGACATAAAATTGTCACAAAAACCAGTTTCTCTTTTTCTTTGGATGTGCCTTTCCTAGATCTGCAATTATATTTATTTTTATATTTGCTTTCTTTATTTATTTTCTTTTGCTGGCTCAAATGATTACAATTGAATGAAATGTTATGGCTCCATGTTGCAATCAAAACTGCTATCAGCATTTCTTAGTGAAGGAATTGTGCTCTGTATGAAGTCTGGATAAGTAATGCTCAATCACCAGCTTAAGGAAACATTGCAGAGTCATGTAAAATGAAAAAATAATTGCTCTAAATGGACTTAAAAATCTCCTAACTATTTTAATGGGGATTTTAAGCTGGTAGTCTTTTAATGTCAGGCAAGGCTTTGGATGTTGTCTGCTTAAAGAAAACAAAAAATAATTCTGTTTGAAATTTCTGATTGTCTCTGTTCCAGTTTAAGAACAGGAACTGTTATCCAGACTGATATTGTATGTTTGGAAGTTACAACATAACTGCTAAACTAAAGTAAAGCTTAATGCAGCTTATGATTTAGACAATCAGAATGACAAAAATGTGTTTAAATTCACATGGTAAGTAGGGGGTAATCATGATATAGTATCCAAAATACTAACTGAACTTGTGGAAAATATAATTCCTCGGTTAAAACAAAGATCCCTTCTTAAATAACACAGAATAATGAAGTGGAACAGTAGTGTTTTACAGTGGCAATGCTGTCTATTTCCTCCTGTCTGACTCTGAACATTAAACTGATCTTTGCACCACACAAATGCCTTCCATGGTCTGTGTTACGCTTCTCTTTATCTCTTTCTTATGCTGTATGATGCAGGTAGTAAGAATGGATTCTCAGCTGTTGTAAATTAGCAGAGCTGATTGAGCCCATAGATCTTTTCAATGACTGGACTGAACAGAGAAGGAGAATCCTTTTGTCAAAGATCAATTATTTCTTAATTGTAAGTAGCACCACAAGTCTATTAAAGACACTTCCTATGGGAGATGAACTATCAATTTGACAGGGGTGGGTGCCAAGGTGCCTTATCAGTTTATGCTTATTCAGCCAACTTTGTTCCACTTGACTGTGCCTCAGGTACTCTGAATAATCCTCGCTTATAAGTTTTAATATCTCACAATATTTCTGAATTGCTATTTGTTCTTGCACTTTTGTTATTGTCCCTTTGCTAAATTATACGTACCTGACTTATTTTAGTTTTTCCTGCAATTTTTCACTGATTTTTACTTCTCTATAGTTTCCCAGCTCTTCCCAAATATTTTTTGAATTACGATCCGAATGTTACAATTTTCTGATTATGAGGTAACAAAATGTAGTACACCAAATATGATCACACTAGAGATTTATTATGAAGTCTGTATCTTTCCCACATTAGAATAAGCTTCTCACGTGGATACAAATGTAAAATTATTTGTGCTTTCTTGTCATAAAAAATACTGCTAATATTTTATGTCTCTTTCTTTGTAAAAGATATTCTAATGAGAATCTATCACTGAAAGAACATGGCCGCAGGAAAGAAATAGCACTGTAATCACAGCCAGAAATGCTTCAATTAGCTGCATAGACTGTGCTGCCACTCTACTAAGCAAATGAGGATTTGAATGAGAGAACATGTAAAAGAGAACATATTTAGTAGATTGGGGTTTTTTTTAGCTATTGTTTTCAGTCATATTTCAAAGTGGTACAGTTGTTTTATAGTTTGCATTGTGTAAATTACTCTTTGTACCTTACCATTAGACATGTTATAGTACAATTGCTTTTTCATCAATATAGTGTATATATGCAACATCTGAAACGTCTTTTCTGTTTTGCAACGTACTTTGACTACTTGTGCTCTACCCACTTCATTTTTCCTACAAATTGGCATAACAAAACCATATACTAGAGGTCACCAGAGCCATGACCTTTGTCCCACACTTCCATTTTCTCCCTTTCCTGCTTCCTTTCACACTACAGGCAGTAAATAGTTTAAACAGGAAGAGGCTTTAAAGGTCAGTGTTCTGCAAGTGCCCAGGGCAGAGCTGGAAAGTCCCTGACACTTTGGGGTTATGACCTTGTCATAAATTCTCAGGTGCTACTCTCTGCTTTAGCAGAATCTATTTGAGTTATGTCAAAAAATGTGAGATAACTGATTTGTGATTAAGGTTGACTTCACAAAGTCAGAGTCTTCTCTAGTTATTGATTTTATTTGCACACTATTAAGACCAAGGTTTAACTGCTGGCTCACAGCCCTGGTACTGAATGGCAAATCAGAAAATGAATGCTAGTTTAATGAAAACATTACCCCCTCAATGGTGTATGAAAGACTCTGACCTATGATGTGAACTCCTAACACCAAAAAAGAGGTGTAAAATGGAATGAGGAGCAGATTACATTTGTTAGTGAACCTGCAGGAAGACAATGAAGTGTGAATGTACTACCCTTCTTCTAACTCTTCTGCTAAGTTTCCTGGAGATATAAGAAATCTAGATACAACCTGGAGCAATGTAAATATTACACCAAATGATACTGAGCTGGCTTTTGAAGTACTACAGAAATGTAATGGTAGCTGAGATTTATATTGTTCTGTTTTTTTTGCATCTATGAATTAAAGGCATCCTGAGAATCTGGGTAATAATCTATGAAACAAAATTTCGAAGAAGCATATCACAGCCTATGGTTCCAATAATCTCTACTCTTCTTTTCTGACAGATCTTTTTTTTTTTTTTCTTTCCTAGTTGAAAATCCACAGATTACTTTTTTTTTTTTTTTTAATATATATATATCCAGTACAGAAAACCAAAATTATACTTTGCTTCTTTACCATAAAATCACTCTCCAGAAATATTTAAGCTCTTTTCAACAGTGTATCTAAATCTGGTCTAAAGATGTTTGAACCATCATGAAGATGAAGTATATGATGAAGATCGTATACTTAACAGCTCCATTTATTATCTATCTCTGACTTACTGTCTAAGTGAAGTGCCCACAGCACACCCATCATAGTCAACAGTTATTCAGGCTCTTTAATTTTTGTCTCCTGGATTAGCTCCCTGCCAACATCTGCTCTGAGTTAACGCTTAAAAAAAAAATCTGATTGTGAATATAATATTATCACAATTTTCTAGTTTTGTTTGTTTCACTGTCTTGAAAGTTACTGTATAAAATATGCGGTAAGGAAGCCTTATCTGACTTGAGAATCCCAGATAGCAATGGTCCTTTCTGGGTTGTTTTCTTAGTAACTCAGCAGAAATGCAAATCTTGCTTAAGAAAAGAAGAGACAGTGACTGGTATAATTTTTTTTTTTTTTTACTGGTGTATTAATTAATCAATTTAGAATTATTCATTTTTTTTCCAAGTCTAATTCTAGAGGATGGACAGCATTCCTTGTGTCATTAGTTATTCAATACATAACATCTTCATTAGGATTACTTCCTGAGATATACTTTCTCCATCCAGTATTATCTGCATTTTTTCCTCTGAGATGTGGCACTCGACTTTAGTTCACAGTAAAATTAATCTTTCATGATTGTACATATTTTTCTGTGAAAAACAGTGTTTTTAAGCATAACATAACTTTCACAAAAGTCATCTGGAAATGTCACCAGTGATTGTTTCTGTTATGAATCAACGACCAAAAAAATAAAACAACCCACCACCAACAAAAAACACAAACAAAAAACAAGAAAAACGACAACAAAACAACAACAACAAACAAATGAACAAACAAACTTTGGAGGCAGACTAGGAAATACAGATTGTATGACTTCACTTAGTGAAATAATTTAGTATGTTAATAATTTATATCTATATAAATTATGATGCATAATGCATCCTGCATAATATGGGATGTGATAAACTTATTCATCTAGTATCATATCACTAATTTAAATTATTCTTTTACACTTAAACTCCTACTTGAACATATTTGAATAAATACATCATTCAGTTGCTTCTACCAAACAAAGTTAGGTCTCAATAAGAAGAATCATTGAAGAAAAAAAACAAGTCTTATATCAACTCTGCCATTATTTTGTGATCTCTGTCAGAACTGTAATGGCCTAACTAACCTCATTTATGAGTTTTTAATGACCTGAGTCACCCTATTCATGGTTTTTAGATATTGGCACCATACTGGTTTTCTCCCAGGCAACTGTAATTTCATCAGTTCCAGACACTTAGTGAAAATTGACCTTTATCTTCCAGAACTTCCATCAGCCAGCTTTTTTAAAATTATCTAAAGCACATTATCTAGATCTGATAACATTAAGACTCTAATATTAATAGATGTCCTTTATTTGCCCCCTAATTTTGATGAAGTGGGAAAATTTTTATTGTGTGATATAAAGGTCACCTGTCTTTTTCCTCCTAAGCAACTGACATGATATTAATATTTTATACATCTGGATAAATACTGTGGATATATATTAATTATTATATAGTTACAGTTAAATGTGCACAGTGACACTTTTGCCAACATCTTTGTTACTCCTCAGTTCTTCTTTTTTTGTGCTTCCTGCCTACATTTTCACTTCCTTTATTAATTTTCTGAAACAAATTGTATCAGTGAAGAAAAATGATCAATTTGTTTTTTTTTTCGATTTGCTACATGCATTTGTAAGTGTGCTTGTATGTACATGCAGAGGTATGTGTGCCTTTTTATACATGTACATGTATACATATTTTTAAAGGTACAGTTAATGTGCATTTAATGTTATCACAATTGCAACAGTAACCTACCTAATAAGTTCCTCAAAAAAGTTTGCACCTTTTTAATTTTTATCTTATGTTCTTTAATAAACGCTTCTTTTTTCAAGATGGTCCTCAAGATATGGATTCTTCTGGTTCTGAATGCAGTCTTTTAATTAAAAAACTTTTTTTTTTTTTTTTTTTGTATCTGTATCTATTCTTTCAAATCTCGGTCTTAGTAGCATGAAAATAGAAGTTCTCCAAAATTAAAATTTTATTACTTGTTGTGAAGGATTAAAGAGTCTGGTCGTATTTTTCTCTTACATTATTTTACAACTTATAGGTACACTTTGTACTTTTTCTTAGGCTTTTAATCCATAAACAATCAAGATCATTTTTCAGCTGTCAGTGACTCAGAAAAAGAAAATATCTTTTCATATATATTGTCATTCTCTCTTGTTCACTTCATCTTCCTAATAGATTTTAATCCTTTTGTCATTAATATTTTTATGCACATTAATCTTCCTGCACAATTTGAGTAATACTGCAAAGGTTTTTATTCTCGTAAGCCTAAGGATCATGATGTACAAGCAACTCTAATTATTTCTTCCTTGCTTGCTCTTGTGCTTTGATTTCTTTAGTTCCAAATACATGGTCATTTGTTCCCTTCTTCTCTTTTTTTTGGGGGGAATTCCTCTGTGTGAATGGATATTCATCAGACAGACACATCAGAGCTACAAGATAAAACAAATGTGATTGATCTAGGAGTCGTCTTTGATGAGCTTAGCAATTACATTCTAGTAAGCATATGTAAGAGTGTGTACCACATGAACAGAAAAAAACTCCCTTATGAGGCAAGGGCCACTCTCCCTGCATGTGTGCTTGGTAGAAGTATGGTGATGTTAGAACAAGGGTGACCAACCTCTGTTACATTGTTATATCCTCCTCAGGAGACCATAGGTTGCAGGTGAAGTTTGCCACATGGGCTGAGGCTGCTTGCGTGAAAACAGAAGGATGAGGGAGCTCTGACCAACATTGGGCTGAGTTGGCTGCAGAAAAGAGAGGCTTGAATGCACCAGTATGGTCTGTTTGGGCTTGGCTGGGCCGTGCGGGTGCAGCTGCCTGCTGGAGATTCAGCCAGCAACCCCAGGGACTCATCCAGGCTGCCTGCCAGCTGTAAAAGGACAGGGGCCAGGTGCTACTGAAGGATTTTGTTTGCTGCACACACTGAATTGAAGCTCCAAGGCACTGCGTGAATCAGGAGTGCAAGTTCTGCAATGCTTTTTCCAGGCCAGACAAGCATCCAGGAGGAGTGTAAGGTTGAATGGGTATCTGCCAGTGTTTTCCAGTGATTTTGGCACAGCTGTGTTCTCTCCTTCAGACAGCTACTCTCAACAAAAACTACGTGGAGAGTTGCTTGTATCTCACTAGTCAGTTCCTTTGATACCAAAATGTGACTGAACTTTTTGTCATGACTGCTTTCAAATTAAGTAAATGACATCTTAAGAATTTCTGAATTTCTAATCTGATTATAAAGTAATTCTGGAATAATTATATGAGAATTAAATTACATTTACATAGTATATTGCAATTATCCTGTCTATAGCCTTAAGCACCATAAAAGGGTACAGGATTTTGAGTGGGAACAGTTCTCCCTCTATATCATCTTGCTACCTAACACAGTGAAAATGATTCTTCTCTTTCCTGCTTAAAGACTAATTTGAAGAACTACATATCTTACCTCTTTTATCAGAACTGGACGCCTGAAGCTATTTGTTCTATAAAGCACTGAAGACATGTATAAAGTGTTTTGTACCATAACTACTACTACCACAATGGTCTAGGGGGTTAAAACATTACCTGTAATGCAAAGTTCAAAGGTCCCATCCAGCCAACATTCCTGTCATTCCTATCATAATTGTTACCAGAAATAGTCTTACCTAGCATTAACCACAAAGCTACAGATGGAATTAAGGCCAGATGAACCCCAGCTAGGATGTAACTCTCCCCTTTTTCAGTTATTAAGATGCAGCATGATTTTTGATTGAGAGACTGTAAGTGTTTAGGTCCTCACAAGTACTATGATGCACCTCCATATTACAGTTTTCTGATCAGAGCATAATGTGGAAGGGTCTCAGAACACAAGAACAGAATTTAATTTTTATGAAAGTGAGCCAGAAGGTTTTCACAAGAGTGTGTTTAATGAATACCAGTTGCATATGGGCATTACACTAACTTGTGTGAAGATTTTTTTTTTTTTAAAGGAGAGAAAAAAGTATGAGACTCTGAATTTTTACACTGTCTCAAGAAAGGTTTTAGCATTAATAATTCCTTTCTACAGACCCGCTAGTTTTAGTCCCCACAATTTGTTGACATAGACATAGCCATAAAGTACCCTGTTTCTTTTATGTGCAACACAGCTTCTCTGAACATGCATGACCCCCACCCTCGTCTCTTGTGCATGAGGCAGATTGTTGTTGCTGACTTCTAAACCATTATATATGTCCAGGGCCCTTTTAAATGAGGCCTAAGGTGCCCTTAAAAGTAAGGTCTGATATTATAACATTCATTCAAACTTTCTTCTTGCTTTTGAGATTGTTTTATTCTCTGGATGGGAATAAAACCAAAGGATGCTGCTGATAGAGTCATCTTTCATACGCTTACCTGAGAATATGGGGAAATCATTAGGACATACACAAACTCCTCACACTTTAATCAAATTCTGTGTGCATTGATTGTATGTATTTCTTCTCCATTTTCCTCCTGATGACAATATTTTGAACAAGACTTACTGAGGGGTAAGTAATTGTTCTTTTCATAAATTCAACATATGACCCTACAGAAGGCTCAAGCATATGCTTGACTGTAGATTGCTTATTTACCCTTCTTCATGGTCTGTCTGGCAAGGTTAATTACAGGAAATCAAACAAAAGCTTTTCAGCTTTTCCTGCACAAATGAAGACAAAATGTACACATGGTCATCATATTACAGCCATTGGACACATTTGACCCTTTGCCTGGTCATTTACAATATCATCAATTCAACAAGCAAGGGCAGCAAAGGCACAATCTGTACTCAAATCTACCAGAAAAATTAACACTTCTCTGATCTACTGAATTAAAATCTGTCTGCTAACTGAGGTTTGCTTCACACTTGTGAATTTTTCCTCTATGGCCCATAGAAGATTCCGAGGAGAAAAGGAAAGCTACTTGTTATATGGAATCCCTGTGTTAATGTTCATCAATCCAGATTCATCCTGATATATATTTGACAATATCTGTTACGATTATCACTTTAATTACTGATATTGATGGCTAAAGAAATAATTTTATTAGTAATTTTAGAATTTGATGCAATATTGCTATCTTTCTCATAAGATTTCTATGAAGCACCGCTCTTCAGGATGAGCATATTTATTTCTGTGATTCAAATGCAATGATATTAGGGGAAAACATATGAAAAGAAGTCTAACTTAGATGTCATGAAATTTCCTGTATGCCACAGATTCTTCTGAACCATCCACTGTTTTCAAGGAAGGAATAAAATTGCATCTAATATGATTTTGAAGACAGATAAGAGTTCTGAATTTCTAAAAACACCTCTGTGCTGTAAACACTTTAAGAAAAGACTAAATTATATGTATTTTGAAGAGAAATAGCAAATATATGCTAACTCAATGGTCTTAATTTTCTGTCATCTTTTTTTTAAGAATGGCATTTTAAGGTACAAATTGCCTCCATCCCTGTTTTCAAAAGGGTACATGTTGTATTATATCTTTGTTGTCAGCTAATCTGAATTTATGAAACTCCCATAAGACTTGATCTCCAGGATTTTAGATTGCTTCTTAAGCAAGTAAGCATTGTTAAAACTGACTTTAAAACTTTTCTCTGTTTCAATGAATTTTCAATTAAGCAGAACTTTTTCTGTTTTTTAGAGAAGAACACAGAAGAAGCTTACAAATGTTTTTGTACAACATACATGATAATGGAACTGGTGGGTGTGAAAGGTTCCTAATTAAAATTATTGTCTTTAGTTAAGTCAAATGGAAACTCTGCAGTCAGTATGAGACATCCCTCACACTGCTCAGTAAGAGGACAGTGCCCAGCTGGCCTGTGATATCCGTGGCTTTTGGACACATGCTGGTAAGTTTAAATGACAGCTGGCCTTAAAACAGATATTCAACTTTTGCATATCCAACTTGCATGGTATTTCAATGATCTTATTTGTGTATTCTAATTGTGTAAGAACTGACTGAACAAGGAAGTCACTAGGTGCAAAATGAAAATTTGTGTGACCAAATGGAGTCTGTCTTTGAGACAATTCCTCGGCCTTCCTGTTTTCAGTTGAAAAAAGAGTTTTCATTTCCCTCCACTAAATGTAAAAGGAGCTGAAAGGATCCACTCAGATGTCGATAGGTTATATTGTACCTAAAGAAAATAAGAGAAAAATGGTTTCTTAATTTTTTTTTTCTCCTCTTTTGTGCAGCAGAGCACAACTGTAATCTTTGTACTTAATGGATGGAACCTGTATATTTAAAGGTCACAGAATCTTAATCTTATATGACCACCTGCACATCACAGGCTACCAAGTTTCATTCATAATGCTTGAACTCAGGGACTTGTTTGACTCCTGCAATCCTTCCAGAAAGTAAAAATAATCTTAAAATGAAGGCTTCAAAAGATAAAGAATCCTATTCTCAAATCATCCCAAGAAGCAGCAACTAAAAAAATGAAGTCAAGCTGATTCAGACTACAAATTATACACCCTTTAAATGATAGACAGTAATTATTGGAATAAAAGACCAAAAAAAGACATTGTACTTTAATAATTCTTTTGCTTTTTTGGAAATATTATATTTTTTGAGTAATATGACTCTAAACCAAACATGAACCATACAAGGCAAGGGTTCTTAAATTGTTATGCGTAATGTTAACGACATGTGAGCCACAGACCTGCACAGAGCTGTTTCTGCTGCTTTCTTCACCTACATCATACGACTTGGTTCAGCTGTGGCTGCTTTATGCCATCTTTGGGGTTGTCACTAATCCCCAACTTCTAACAGACACTTTAGAGAGCAGAATACCTGGAAATGAGTTAGGTGTACTCACCTATTAATTATGAAACAATGTAAAGGGACAACTTTTTCCTTATTCAGTTCTGTATTTAGAGATTGTTAGTCTTACAGATAAGTTTTTTTAACAAAAAATATTGCTTAATGCAGAAAATATATCCTGTGTCAAAGATCTAAAGAAGCCAAATTCTAGTTAAAATAGGGTAAGCATATAAGAAAGTAAACTTATTTCCACCTGCCAAAAGTTACAGTTTTAACTGTGAATTTTGTTTTTAAGATTGTAATGATAAATTTGTTAAATGTTATTTACTATTTTAAATGTCACCCAAAAATATACATGGAAATGTGGAATACCGTGGGAAATATGTCAAAACTTTTTTTTTCTGTGGAATCATCATTATGAAGCAATTTGTCATCTGCACACAACTCTCTAGTTGTTGGCTGGACAGGCGTAGCCTTCAAGAAGGACTATATTAACTAGAAGTGTCTCAGTTAAACAGGCTGAATTATTTTAATTCTGCTTTTCCATTAGATGCAGTTTGACAAGGAGAAAGGACACTGAACTTTAAGCTCTGGTGTTAATATTGGCCATTACAGATCTCTTTAGAGAGACTACCTTCACACCTGGAGACAGGAGTTAGAACTTTCCCTCCCTTCATCTGTCACTACTACATCCATCTCTTGGCAGCAGATAAGTCCCTACCTCCAGGACTAGAAAGTTTATGCAGAATTTTCTACTAATTGTCAGCCTCAAAGACTGATTTAAAGCTTAAATATGGTGGACATGGGGTCTAGCAAGTTGGCAAGTGTGAAACTTATGATTGCAGAGCTCTCTCAGAAGGGCTCAGCTCTGCACCTGATTGCTTGAATCCACATCTTTCAGTCTCTGAAAAAGCAACAGAAAAGCTAAAGATGGGAGTTCGGAACTATTAACTGTGCAATTTTTAGGATTAAACTACTGCATTCAGAAGAAAATAAAAAAAATTAGGGGCCTGAATCTGGTTAGTGATGAGGACAGTGTTCTGTGCATTTTTTTTCCAGTTCTACAGCACATGTAATTTAATCAGTGTTAAATCAAAAGTGTAAAATAATGCTTTTAGTAGGGACCACTGACCCCAGCTGTTTCTGTCAAGAGATTCTTCTGGTTTTAGTGCCAATAATAATAGTAATAATAATAATAATAGTTTGATTCAATACCTCAGTATTTTCTGTCATATAAGATATGCAGTTTTCTTTAGAGGCAGTGAAAATTATGACAGATTAGCATTTGCCCAGTAATTAAGCCAGAAATCTCCACAAAGGAAAATCCTATTTCCCAAACTTCGGAAGCTGAAAGAGGCATGCTATTTATGAGCAAACTTTAATAGCCTCTTTTAACCATCATCTTAAACATTGGTTCGTCCAAGTCATTAGCAATTTTGACATTATTTTGAGAAGACGGAAGATAAATCATAAAATCAAACTGTTTCCTTTTCCTTCATCTTTATTTTACACTACAGTGATTTTTTTTTTTTTGTTTAGGTTTTTGTTGTTGTTTTTTTCCCAAATGCTCATACACTTCTTTCTTCAATGTGTCTTACATGTTTACACAAGTGCACAAACTCTCCCAAGATAGTGTAAAAGTAATTAGAGTAGTAAAGATAATCTATAACTGACTTGAAGGCTTCGTGTCCACCAGTCAAAATAAAGCACTGAAAAGTAATTAGTAGCACAAAGAAGTAAGTGCTGTTCTGCATGAATCAATGTCAGAAATTCTATTTTACAATCTTTACTTATGTTCAAAACTGTTTTATGGTCATCCTGATTTTCGATTGCACTTGAAAGTACCATTCAGCCTTAGTTTAGATTGTCAAATAAAGTCCTATATATTGATAAGTGTTTTGCCAACATGTGCTGCCTGGTTATCAAATAGAGTTGATACTTAGTTAAATAAAAATCACTCAACAGGTGATTGGATCAATCAATCAAACAAACAAAAAAATAAACAACCTTTCTAAAACTCAGGAAATTCAGTAAAATGTAAAAAAAACCCCAAAACCACCACCAAAAAAACCAAACCCCACCCAACCCAAAAACCAGAAACTAAAATGCAAAACAGAGCCAGTGGAAATAAACTTCAGATGTGAAAATAAAACTTTAAAATGCAGTTGTAGTTAATTTAATAGATACACGTAAATATCTGGAAGACGATTTGAAAAAAGCTAGAAGTTTCCCAAAAAGTTTCTGTTAAAACAGCATTCAGTACAATGTGCATTAGGACTAATTTTGTATATAAAATTAGCTCATTTAAATGTCTACTTATTTCAAAAGGAAGGCTCTCATGTGTCTATCATTATGTGTATTTCACTCCTCCCTGAACATGGGGCTATTTCTCTATACAGTTATATTAAATAGAAAATATTGTATGCTGCCACTTTTTAATTCATTATCTTTTCAGTTTCTGTGTTCTCTGTTTATGCAAAATCTGGATATTACTTTGTTCAATAACAGTGAAGGAATTTACTTCTTTTCCACTTAGTTCTCTTAAATGGTGTTTGCATAATGTCCAGGCCCTTAGAAGAAAAAAAAAAAGAAATTTCCAAATGCAAATCTGCTGAATCCCGAAAGATTACAGTATATGCAGAGGCAAAGATGTGTTTATGGAAGGTACAACATGTTGCTGAAATTTTTGCATGGCATTTGTATGTAAGCTGGAGAAATAATGTTTAATATTCAATAGTTTTACATACCTATAATTAATGCTAGGAAATCTAGTATCTATTACTTCAAGACCAGCAAGCCAATAGCTGTGGCTTGTCATTCAGTTAAGTAAAAATGGTCAGCTCTGAATAGGAAATTTAAAGTCATAAAAACACCACAACAACTTTCTGTGCTTCTAAGTCTGCTGCTTCTTTTCTGGTGTGTCTTTTCAAAGGTATCATAAGTTTACCTTTTCACAGGTACTAAGCGAATTTCACAGACCAGTGAAATTAAAAATTACTATTGATGCTTTTGGTAGGAGTTCTGTATTGTGATGGAACCAATTGAGACTTATGGACTGCAACTGAACTGAACCAAGCTGGACTTTCAGCAAGTGTGTGCCTGACATCCACATATATTATACCTACATGTAAAGGCCACTGAAAACCAGAGTGTCTCCAAAAATGACAAGATTGTGTGACAAATATACAAAACCTTGATGCGTATGTGTAAAATAAAAAAAGGTGTTTTTTAATCAATTAGCAAATTCGTAATGCTATGCATAGCAGTGTATTTTTTCACAGGGAAATGTAGCAAGGTCCAGCTTTAGCTGATGGAGAAGTCATCAGCATTTTTTATTCTCTGATCAGCCCTTTCATACTATCAGATTTGGAGACTAGGAAGGACAATGGTTGCTGGCTGATGGAAAATACAACGCTTAGAAACAGATGCACAGAACACATCCTGCATAAAACAAACAAACAAACAAACAAAAAAACCAAACCAAACCAAAACAAAAAAATTAAAGAAAGTATCAGATCTAAACAAGATTTTGGGGTTTGTACAAAACAGGCATGCCATCTTGCCTTTTGGGAAAGTAAAGGAAGGAGCAGGTAATAGCACTGTGAGGAGTGCCCCATTTCTTCCGTAAAAGAAGAAAGTGCTGTGTGTTTTAATTCTACAAGATACAACTGGAGATAAGAAAGGATTTATGTGTCTTCATTTTCTCCTTTTCTTTCCTTTTGTGGCTGTAGTTTGCTTGTTTTTGAGGAAGTCTGTTGTTTTAGAAATTACCTTGGGAAGACAAAGCTAATTTTCTCAATTGCCATAGAGCTGGTAGGCAAATAAAAATGCTAAACCAGCAATTAAAAAAAAAAAAAAAAAAAAAAGAGTTTAACTGTATTTGGTAGGCTCGAAATTCTGTGGACAATGGAATAAACTGATAGGATTCCAGATGAAACAGCCAGAGCAGAATGGTCTTTGTGAATTGATTAATGAAAAAATGCTTGCCATGTGAAATAAAATATTTCATACATCTCTCACATTAGAGTGTCATGTATGAATAAGATAGACTCCTCCCTTGTCTGGAAACAATGCCATAGAATACCAACAGCTGACCTTTGTGGTGAAGGAATGTATGGTTTGTTCTGATGAAATGACTGTTCAGCTGGTAAAAGTAAAATGAAGAAATCCTGCATGGTCAGGAAGCATAACCTCACTTATACCTTCCAGATATCTTACTGCCCCACTTTTTCTAACATTATTTTATAAGAATTTGAAAAATCAATCACTTAGCTTTACACTTCTATGACAGGTTAGATCAGAAGCTCTTTAAAACAGAGTACCTTATGGACTTCCAATCTGGACAAACCCAACACAGAAAACTGAAAAGATAGATAGTCCTAATGTAAAACATATTACCTTATTGTTTTGGTTTGATTATGAAAATTACCTAACTGAAGTCATGCTCAAATAGCTAGTGTTGACAAACACTACTTTCTTTCTCAGCAAGACAGAACCTATGGAGGTACTACCATGCAGCTACAGTGTCTTGACATGTTACAGAACATGCTTAGTCTGCTGCTTGATGTGGGTATTTTAGGTTAATATACTTCTTCTATAATTGAGGCTGACTCAAAATTTCTTCACTGTCAGTTACAGCTTTACAGTAAATGTTTTAATACATGGTAGCACAACTGCTTTTTATCATGTACCCTTACTTTCAAAGTAACTGTGCAAGAGTGAGACAGAAAAATATCTTCATTTCCAGGCACCAGATCTCTGCTTGGGAGATTCCTTAAACAGGATGTTATTGGTGTGGGAAACAAACAATTGCTCTAGTATTAATAATGTAAACACACTAAATCTGGTGTAAACTGAGGAAAGCATAAGGAGAATCTATCCATATAGGAACAAACAAGAAAAACAAAACAAAACAAACATTTTAGCTTCCCTTGAGTATTGCTCTGTTTTAAGTTGAAATCTTCCAGTTTGACATGGAAAGCCTGAGACTAATTTGGATATTTATTTTGCCCTTTTGTAATTGAATAATGTTTAGTTCTAGGAGACCTTTTCATTCTAATTTAAACATTACATTCTCCATGAATAAATATTTATTCATTGCATATGGTCTTTTAATTACATGCAGACTGTTTAGTTTTCAGACTGAAAAAGGTCAGTTCATCAAATAATACAGGTACCATAATGCAACAAATGCAATCATTTGTATAATTGTAATGACAGCAAGCAGAGCAGGCTATCAGTATGACTAACGACTAATTTAATTTCTTTCAAAATATGCAGTAAGGAAAACATCAAACATGAAAACGTCAAATAACTCTCATAAGAAAGTGTTAAAAGTGCATATCTTTTTGCACCCAGAATACAGATTGAAGCCTTATTTATTCACAAAACTTGGCAAAACCCCTGAGACTCCATGTATACTTGTATACTAAATAGTGCTTTGGAACATCTTGGGACACTGGAATGAGATTTTATGTTCTCTCAAAGTGTTTGAACAGTTCCTTACATGCTTTAGGCTATGTTGATGATGATTACACCAGTCTTTTCCAGTCTGCTGCTGCCACGAGTTGTCATTTTGCAAACACAGCAATATCACGTGCACATCTTGCATTACAGAGCATGCTAACTCCAAGAGTCATAACCAAATTAACAGAGAAATCATTCTCCCTAATGAAAAGTATGCTTTTGTTAAAGGCAGACATATACGTGGTTTCACACTTAATGTTTTTATTACTTGCAATTATTTAGATGAGCATTTATTAACATGGTGAACTGCAACTCACACTAGAACAAACTTTTTTTTTTTTTTCCTCAAATGATTCAGTCAGAATGCTAATGCATAGTTCCATCAATGATACCCATAACCATACCAAAGCAAAGATTTAAGTTAAGCCTCAAATCCTGCTCAATGATAAGGTGCCTCTTTGGTGCATCTGGGGGAAATTAAGAAAATCTCAGCAAAATTAATTAATTCTAACAGCACATTATAGATGTTTGTATTATAACTTCTGTGGAACTAGAAGGAAGCAGTCAGTCAATGCAAATTAATAGTATAGTGTATAAAGACTGTTCTATCAAATTTCCCTGCTTTATCTCCAAAACCGTAATATTGTACAGGAATAGACATGGGAAATTAATGTGTTATATCATTTGGTTTTCTTGAAAGGCAACTATTTTTGTGAGAAAAAACAGCTATTCACATGAGATTTTTTCCTTGTGCAGCTATATAATGTTTCAAAGAAAAAAAAAAAGTGCTATCATTTGACAGTTATGCTGTAGTAGCTGCAGTCATCTAGGAAGGAAAATATTCAGGTAGCTTCAAGTGTGTGTGGGAAAATCCCACTTCTAAATCTGAGTTCCTTAACTTCTAAGTGGCATTGTTTTATGGTCCATTGCAAGTTTTTCACCCTCACCTTCTGCTAACCCTCATTATTCCACAAGAATCAGTTACATCTCTCTTTCTTCCTTCCCCCAGTGTGTACTTTCATAAGACAATGGTTTTTCTTTCAAAGCCGGTTTGGAGTAGCCGTGCCATTTGCTTCCTTTGATCATAGCTCACCTGCACAACAGCTTCAGCAGCAGCTGTAAACTGGCTTACTGAAATTACCTGCACTGGGAATAAGACACCATTTTGACCCCTACAATTTCACTCAGCTACATTTGTAGAGGGGCACAAACAGGGACAATGTGGGGAACTCATAAACTGTCTTTCCTTTAAAAACAGTGTCATGAAATTACAACTTTTATCCACTGGTTTTATCTTTCACTTTTCTCCTTGCTAACCTGTCAGTCAACTCCAAATGTTAACTACTCTTTTCTGTCAAACTGATCAGTTAATATATTGAACTGAATTTCATGGCAACTGTTCCCAGCATTTATATAGTATCAAGTTCAGTTTTTCCTTTTCAGGCCTGAAGAAAATTTGAAAAAAACACGCCTGCTTCCTTTTTTCCTAAGTGTATCAGTGGACTAATAAAATATACTGGCTCTATTCCTGTTTCAGCAGCATGTAATAGCAGCGTGTAATTTTAGAAAATAATTATACTATGAAATGCATATAGAAATGATGTGGTAGGGAGAAGAATAAGATTTTAACTCTAAGTTGACTAAAATTTCTTATTTTCAGGATTTACATTTCTGTTGTCCAAAATGTTGTAGCTACAGCATAAAATTCTAACTGCTACTTTGTAAAAGCACAGTTTATTTTATAATTTAACACTCCACCTCCATTATAGTGATATCTACAAAATTTAATTATGTTTTGCTCTTACTGAGATAAGGCAAAATGATTTGGTTTGCTTCTGTCTCTTTGTAGTTACAGGGCTATAACTTTACTGGGATCACAGAGGACTGTTGGGATGGCTCTTATAACTAGAGTGTTGCACTGTGAGGAATATAGGCCCTTTAGGAAATACAGGATTGAAATACAAGGAGGGAAAGTTGCCCCATTTGTGACAGAGCAGCTCTAGTAGATGGAGTTCTGCCTGGGGATGGAAGAGGAGCCGAGGGCATGTTCATGGGTTAGGACTGAACAGAGGACGGGTAAAGGTGACATTATAGTGAGTGTCTAGTGTAAGCCATTTGATCGGGAAGAATGAACAGATAAGGCCCTCTACAGACAGACAGTAACAACCTGACATTCACAGACCCTCATCTTCATGGGAGACTTCAACCACCCAGATATCTGCTGGAGGGTCAACATGCAGGGCATAAGCAATCCAGGTTCCTGAAGTGAATTTGCGATACATTCCTCCTCCAAGTGATAGATGAGCCAAGGAGAAGCGGTGCTCTACTGGACCTCAGACTCACCAACGAGGTGGGGCTTGTTGGGGATGTGAAGGTCAAAGGTAATCTTGACTGCAGTGCCCATGAGGTGGTGGAGTTCAGGATACTGAAAGTAAAGAGGAGAGCAAAAAGCAAGCTCACAACCCTGGACTTCAGGAGAGCAGACTTTGACTTTTTTGAAGATCTGTTCAGAAAAGTCCCATGCCATGAAACCCTGGAGGGAAGTAGGACCCAAGCAAGCTGGTTAATATTCGAGAATGACACCCTCCAAGCTCAAGAGGGCTTCATCCCAATGAATATGACATCAGGCAAAAAATGCCAGGAGGCCTGTGTGGATGAACAAAAGCTTGTGGCCAAACTCAAACACAAAAAGGGTGGAAGCAAGGATGGCTAAGCTGTGAGAATAAAGAAACATTCTCTAAGATTCTAGGAATGAAATTAGGAAATCCAAAGCTGAAATGGCCAGGAATGTCAAAAACAACAAGAAAGACTTCAACAAGTACATGGGCAACAAAACGAAGACCAAGAAAAATGTTGGCCCATTATTTAATGAGACAGGGGACCTGGTTGCAAAGGATACACAAAAAGCCGTCTTTGGCTCAGTCTTTACTGTCAAAAGGAGTCTTCAGGAATCCCGGGTCCCAGACACCTAGGAAAAAGGCTGGAGCAAGGAATAAGAGGAAGTGATGGAAGAGGATCAAGTCAGGGAATACTTAAGCAATCTGTATGTATTTAAGTTCATTGGCCCTGATGGGATGTGCCCATGAGTATTGAGGAACCTCACAGATGTCATTGCAAGGCCACTTTCAACAATTTTTGATCAATTATGGAGACTGGGAAAAAGACTGTAGGAAAGCAAATGTCACTCCTGTCTTCAAGAAGGGCAAGTAGGAGGACCCAGGAGACTACAGACCAGTCAGTCTCAACTCAGTGCTAGGAAAGTGATAGAGCAGGTAATCCTGGAAATTATTTCCGTGAATGACAAAATAATCATCAGGTGTAGTCAGCATGGCTTTGATAAAACTTCTATGCTGAAATGACCAGCCTGGTAGATGAGGGATAGCACTGGATATTGTCTACCTGGACTTCAGTAAAGCTTTTCACACTGTGCCTCATAAGATCTTAATTGGAATCAGTCCATTGGGATGGACATCTCTGAAGCTTAGAGGAGTCAATCCTCAGACAAGCTGTTAATGCATGGTATGGATTAGCAGATAGTGAGGTGGGTTGAAAGCTAGCCCAGAGAGTGGTGATCTGTGACTTGAAGTCTAGTTGGAGGCCAGTAACTAGCAGTGTACCCCAATGGTCAATACTAGGTCCAGTCCTGTTTACCATATCCATTAACGATCTGGATGATGAGGCAGAGTGTAACCTCAGCAAGTTTGAAGATGACACCAAAATGGGAGGAGTAACCAGAGGGTCATGATGCCATCTAAAAGGACTTTATCAGGCTGGGAAAATGGACTGACAGGAACCTCATGGGCTTCAACAAAAAGACATGTAATATCCTGCACCTGAGAAGAAACAACTGCATACACTAACAAATGCTAGGGGCTGTTCAACTGGAAATGAGCTTGACAGAAAAGAATCAGGGGGTTCTGATGGACACCAGCAATGTGCCCTTGTTGAAAAGAAGGCTAATGGTATCCTGGACTACAATAGACAAAGTATTGCCATCAGGTCAAGAGAGGTGATCCTTCCCCTCTACTCATAACATGTGAGGCCACACCTGGAGTCCTGTGTCCATTTCTGGGCTCCTCAGTACAAGAGAGAGAAGGACATTGTGGAGACAGTCAAACAAAGGGCCACCAGGATTATTAAGGGACTGGAGCACTTGTCATACATAAAGAAGCTGAGGGAGCTGGGACTGTTTATCCTGGAGAAGTGAAATCTCAGGGGGAATCCCATCAATGTATATAAATACCTGAAGGAAGTGTGTAAAGAAGGAGCCAGGCTTTTTTCAGTGGTGCCCACTCACGGGACCAGAGACAATGGGCACAAAATGAAACAGAAGAGGTTCTGTTTGAGCATCAGGAAATACTTCTTTGCTGTGAGGGAGACAGAGCTCTGGCACAGGTTGCCCAGTGTATTACAGTGGGTACAGAAAAAAAGTTGAGAAGCCTGCTGAAGCACTGTCAAAAGCAAAATCCCTCTCTCCAACCCCACTTTCCATTTTGCTCTCCCTCTTTCTGTAAGAGCTGTCAAAATCTGTAAGGAATTAATGACCTACTTTCATCATGGAACCATTTGACAAAGTTTTCCATTTTCATTCAGGCTGAAAATTGTGCTGATAAGAGATCTGGAACCTTCATTCACATAAACAATTTTTTGGATTCAAAGAGAAGAGCCCCAACAGAGGGTAAATGGTATACAGAGATTCCATTGCATTATTGAATGAACTAATATCTAATGTATTTTAGCAATATTTGGATTCATTCAAGTGCATAAAAAGTCAAAAACAGAACTTAGATTCTTAAATTTAATCTGTTATTTTTGTTTCTGGATTACATCATGCTATAAAATGTCAGGCTTAGCTTTTCTCTCACATATCACTTCTAGAAAAATGCAGTTTAATTTCTTTTTCAGAACAGAGTGCTAGATTTTGTGTCTGACCTACAGATCATTCTGAAAAGCTGTAGCCAACAGGAGAAAACACTGCAATGTAATTCTGTTTTTACATGGAAGTATACTGTGAATCATGTAGCTCTTTACTTTTTCTTCCTTTTTTTTTCTTTTTTTTCTTTTTATCCTGTGATTAACATACAAATAATATCTCCACAATAATTTAAAGGCAAAAGCAGGTATGTGAAAGTAATTATTGTTCTCCATGGTAATGTTCACTGACACATTAGGAAAGAAATTGAAGGCCTGACATTCTGTATAGGCTTATTTTGGGCTTCAGAAGGAAATTGAAAAAAGCGGTAATAAAGAACTTACTTTAGGAACTGAACTTAACTTTAAGATCACATATTTGCCTGCTTCTTCAGAAGAAGATTAATGTATTGAGATAAAATTTTTAAATAGGTGTTTTTTGTGGTGTTTTAAGCTTCAAACACTACTTACATCTTGAACAACTTAGGCAATGCTGTCTGAGTATTGTTTGAAAAACAACAAAACCCTTTCATCAGGCTGACAGTCTGGAAAAAAAATGACAAATAATTTCTCTAGAGAGATGTTTTTTGAAATGCTGTGTTTTGATGGATAAAACTAAATGTTTTAGATTGAGGACACTTCTTGCTTAGAGGGACAGTGTCAACCTTAACACTTTTTGTTTAAATAAAGGCTTTGCTTTGGTGCTAAAAACACCTTAGATACTCAGACTTGACTTCTCTTCACAGTTCTACTTTTTCTCTCACCAGTCTTGCAATATGATGCTTGATTTAATGTTTCTCTTGTTTTGGAAGTATGAGCAGACACGTCAACAGTTTTTCTTTTTCCTGTTTAACTGCCCCAACAGGATAACAACATATTACTAACCATTGTCTAGAGAACATTATCTTTGAATTCCTAGAGGGATTAAAATTCATATTCTTATAATGTCTTCCAGAATCATTAATGTTAATTGGATAAATAATCTTTTGTTTTTTGAAGTAAACCAGGTTTGAAATTCAGTGCATGAATCCTCACTAGTACAAATATTACATGATGACCTGCTCTAGGGTCCTCCCATCAGCTGGGAAAAGTGCCACTCTAGGAAACAGCCTTTATTTTCAAAAGTCCATCATTAGTTTATAAAGCATGCTACCAGCTTAGTCTCCAGTTCTACTGAGCATTTTTTGGTGAATTTTCAGATACTCTAAGAGGAAGGATGGTGTTGTTAATATTACAGGAGTTTGGATAGCTACATTCAAGCACTTGGTATTGCTACAGATGTTTTCTGTGACATTAAGCAAATTCCTTTATCTCCATTCCGCTCAGTTTCATGCCAGCAATATAAGACAACAGGATGTTGCTCCTTTATTAGATTGCTGTGGGGATATTGAAAGCCTAATCATGGCCCGGTGGTGAAATCACTCAGGCAGGAACAAAAGACTAGAAAGCCTGTTTCCTCAGTTAAATTTGTTTTCATTGAACTGTTGTTACAGAATTAAGTAAAGGAAAAGACCACAGCTCTCCAGCCGGCTGCAGGAGCACACAGCTGAATCAGACTGCTCTGCCTTTTAGGCCAAGCAACTTCTGTTGGTAATTTTCTACATTTCCTGTGCAATACCCTAAACAGTAGATTTCTGTGTGTAGAAGTATCACCATTAACACCTTTATGTTTTAGTTTTACCCAACTAGTCCAATTAGACTGCTTGAGATAGACACCCACTTTTTGAGTTTCCTCTGTAACTTCATAAATTGTTAATACACCAGCCACCTCTCAGGGGTTGACTATCTACATGGTTTGCATAGTTGTCAGAAAAAATATGTTGTCTATTTCTTTTAATTCTGTACCTACTCATAGGCACAAAGAAATGCCTGTAAAGTAATTTCACTATGTACAAGAGGAATAAAATGAAACATTTATATACATAAGAACTTATTTTTCATGAAGTCTTCAAATGTTTCTTTAGTGAAAAAGAAAATAAGAAAAGAAATAGTAAAAGAGATTTAAGAAATTATCAAATTAAGTGCGGTATTCAGGTCAATATATACACCTACTTTCACCAGTATAAGCACATGAATTTATTTTTATACATTAAGATATACTTGAGACAGGGGTTTATATGGAATATTTTGCAAGAAATTTCAGTGCTGCAAGTATGTGTTCTAGATATAATTACCAAGGGAAGAGTCTTATTACCTGTATACCATGAGTTTTTAACATTTTTGCTTACTATTTAAGTATCCTTACAATAAAATTTCGTATTTCAAAGATGTATTGTATGAAAAATCACCTTTGTTACATTACTGTTAATTTATTTGAGCATTATTTTTTCTGTCATAATCAATATTTCACTCTTTAGGAATTTCTAATTGAACATATGGATGTATATATAGACTGGGTCTCAGTAACACTAAACATAGTATCTTCTTTTAGCTTTAACACATGGTGAGTGAAATTCTGGTCCCATTCAAATGAATGGAAGAGTTCTTGTTGAGATCAGTATCGTCAGGATTTCACCCAACATTTTTCTCTTACTTGCTGCATATAGGAGATAGGTCTATTGTTTGCCAGTGGAAATATGAGCAGGGGATGGAGGTCAGTGCTTGAGCTCATCTTTCAGGCACACAGGCTTTGGGTGTAATCCTGTATATTTCTGTGGGTTTATCCGAGGCTTTCTTCACATGTGTGGCAGCCAAGCAGGGGACGGTAACTTCTTCACCTGGCACTACTGTAAACAGAAGTGATTAGATTAATGCTTCAGTTCAAAATACTTACGTTGCACATTTCTAAGGATGCATGTCTAGAACTATCCTTGTCTGCAAATACCTTGTGGAATAAACACCTGAAGCAGGCACCTTTTCCCTGTGTTAATGGTCGTGTCTGGACCAGAGCAGCCTGAAGCACTCTTCCAGGTTAGTCTCAAGATTCACTATGGCTCAATGACTTTCAACCAGAGTGAGACTTAAGCAGACAGCAGTTCCTCTTGAGCTCTAATTTGCTCCATCTGGCCTGGCAGGAAGCCATGAACTGCTTCTGCATGTCTGAGTGATTAGAGGAAGAAGGACCCCAGGATGCAACAGGTGTGTTTCAGCAGGAATTACAGAGATTTAGCAAATGGGATGAATGCATATGAGGGTATGTCTTTGGAATACAAGGACATGCATTTGTCAGAGATTCAATTAATTTATAAAAAATATCTTAAAATAAAAATATATTTATAACTATGCAAACTGTATTCAACCTTGTTTTTTGGTTCGTTGGTTGTGAGTTTTGTTGGTGTGTATGTGGGAGCTTGTATTTTGTTTATTTGTGCTTTTTTTGTTGTTTTGTTTTGTTTTTTTTCCCAAGGATGCTTTTGTCTGCATTAAAAAAAAAAAAAAAAAAAAGGAGAATTTTGGAAGCTGAAACTTTTGGGTTTAGGTGTCACCTCAGGCATTCTTAACAGTGCAGTGAATAATCTTACTCATATTTATTAAGCTATCAACTCCCCAGAAAAAAACATTGAGGTAAAAAGAACTGAGTCAGTTTCTCCTGTATTTGAAGGTAATTGCAGTACATCTTGCCAAGACTAGAAAAATAATATAACTTAGAAGTTTAAGTAAGAATGTTTCATATACTGTGCTATTATACTTTCAACTTGGAAAATAGATAATTTATAGTGCAGAAACTCTATAATAAGATGAATCTTCAGGCATTTACTTTATTTTATTTAACTTTTTTTTTTTTTTTTGAGACATTTTATAGAGAATGGACCAAGAGAAAATCTGTTATCACTGCTTTGAAAGAAATGCACAGCAACTTGGTAAGTCAAGGAACTGGAAAGTCTCCATGTCTATATCCTGCTGTTTGTACTTTGCCTGGTACATTTGTGATGCTTATTAGTAAATATAAACTTATATGGAGTATGAATAAATAACCATCATTAACATCTTGTTCCCACTCAAAACTTACTGTAGAAATATTACTGAGTTATTTCAGTAAAACACTGTACAGTAACATGACACTTGCCAGAAAGATTCTACATAGCAATATTATCTTTGCTTATATAGTTCTGTTTAAAATAGAAATATCATTTGAAGATAGGTGAAAAAGTTTGACAAAATCACAAGGGCTTTAGTTTGATTTTTATACTAACTCCTACTTTAGATTGTGGACATTACACTGTTAGAACTATTAGAGAATTTTAAGCTGCACCACCCTTTTATTTGGTCTTGTGTATCTCCTCAGCAGCCCTTAACCATGACTAAATATTAATTATCAACACTCTGTGTAACTTATTGCCAAATGTTTTGAAACATATCTTAACATCTCTTTGAAATGGCAGTTGCTTTAGAAAACTTGTTTGTTTTTTTTTTTTAAATATTGATATTCTGACTGTTTCTCTCAACTTTAGAGCACAGTGAAATGTATCCATTTTTGAAGGAAGCCCAAACAAGAAGGTTTCCTTCTTTCTCCTACCAGAAAGGCAGATATTTAATTTATTACAAGGACTTTTCATTATAAATTGTTCTTATTAAAAATTTAAGGATTTTTTTTTCAGCCAAAATTCTACCATTCTTCCAATCACTTACATCTAATGTAATTGCCACAAAAAGAAAGCTTTTCTTCTGAGTAGTTCTATATAATCAAATAAAACAGGTCATATTCATAAATTTTGCATAGGTGCTGCCACAGTACTGCACATCAAGGGAGGTGTAACATATTGCTGGGCTGCTAAAGCACCTCTCAAAAGCAGGAAAAATCTCCTCAAATGTAATGTCCCTTGGCAACTAGCATGATATCAAAACTTGTTTGAATATTTTGAAATGCTTACAAACTCAAACTGGGTTATTGCAACCTAATCTGAGGTTAATGTTTCTGATGGGTTATGAGCCCATTTTCTGAGAAATGCTGATAAAAAGATTCCTGCTTACACAGAGCAACATAAAATTACACAACCTATAAAAATACTTGAAGCTATCTTTACTTTTAAAAGGAGCTTTTGTTCCTGAAATGAAGAAATGTGGAGAAAGAAGGAATGATAGGGAGATATTAATTTATCTTTTTATTCTTTATATAAAGTAACAATAGGAGAATAGTGCTTTTGTCAAACTCATTAACAGATTAGAAATTATATATAAGTACATATTTTAAGGACAAGGAGCAGCTTAGAAAAATAAGTGGGGATGTTTGCTTGTTTCTGTAGTTGTTTTTGCACAAATTAAGTTAAAAAAAGTTTAAAAGTTTAAACTTTTTATATTTTTTCACAGGTTTGAAGCTGCTTTTACCTTTTCTTTACATCCAGAAGGAGAGCTTTGTAGCTGAAAGTTGAAGCTGAAAAATAATCACATCATTCCAAGATAGGGATGTTAAAGGAAATGTGCATACCAAGACTCATGATAAAATAGTAACAGTTAGCAATGCTAACAAAAACATAATATTTGGACTCTGATATAGGGTTTATAGTATCTCAGACTGCCAGGCAGTCTACTTCCATTTTCATCACTGTCGAGGCCTGAGAGGGGATTTGCAGTTTGGTTTTCATCAGCCCCACCACTGATTCATGTAGAGGTCATTGCTGAATGGCAACCAAACAGCAGGCAACACTGAACAGCTGCCTCAACAGATTTTCCAGTATAGGGGGTGAGAGAAAGTGAGAATTGAAATCTAGGTCTCCTGGATGCTGTGCTACTGAGTACCCCTTCTCCCTCCTCTCCCTGCCCCCTTCTTTTTTTTTCTTTTTTTTTTTTTTTTTTTTTTTTTCTTACTAGAAGTTCACTGAAAGTTTGAAAGGCTTCAAGTGTGAGGCAAATATTACTAGGACACTTAGCTGCTTGTCAAACAATACATAGAACATAACAAATCTGCAGAGGCCCCACCATAGAATGGATTTTTTAGATGGGGCCAACATGTTTTTATCACATATAACATCTGAATGAGGAACTGCCTTCTACAAATATTTGATGCAAATGAGAGCATGCACTCACATGAGGAGTCCTGCTGATTTCAGGGAGACATCTTGCATGCATAATTATTTGCAGCATTGAGACTGGTCTGCAGCCAGTAAGGCTCAGCTGGAAGCTTGTCAAAGTCAGTTCTAAATTTATGTAATGTAGGAATCAATCTGTGCGTATTCTCCATCTTCGCGTTTGGCTTGGGGTAGTGTTTGTAGCTGATTATTTTGAATAGTGGCAATAACATTCTTATTTCATCAATTTATTTAACCAAAGAAAGTCACATAGTATTGACAATTTCTTGTTGGTATATTTTTGTTTATTATTTTTTCTAAATATGCCTAAATATTTAACCTATTTATGCTTTAAGGATTCTGTGTCAAAGTTAATGGAAAATTACAGCTTAAAAGTTTTTATACCACAAGTTGAAAGTTTCAGAAGTTCATGGGTACTTAGACCATCTCTGAACTGGAAAGGCACTGAGGTAGACTTATATATGGCAAAACCAGTACATCATGTCATACGCACTTTTACAGCTCTGGCCCAGGTACCCACAGGACTACATGTTGAATTCATTCTTTTTTTTTTTTTTTTTTTTTTTTTTTGTGTGTGTGTGTGTGTAAACTGGTCTTGGAAAGGAAAGGATTGTAATTGAATGTGCATGTTGAGGAGGATAAGAGTACCGGATGCCTGAAATTAAGTTTGTCTGTAACTTTCAAGGCACTACGCAGACTAATAAGATGTAGAAGAATTGCCACTAAATATGTTCCTGTCTGCTCAGATTTAAGAAGAACACTTAAAAAAAATCTTCATATAAGGGAGCCCTATTTGTTGAAAATAATATAATTTGTGCATACACATTCATGCTGTGTATTTAGTGCTTGAGGAAAGCACCTAAGTGAAATACTTTTCTTTCCTTTTATATTAATATTTAATTAAAAGCTCAAGAAGATCACATTTTGACAGATACTCTTTTAGCCATAGGAAAAATACATCTGCAATAATGCTTTCCTTGTTTGATCTCTTTTTTTTTGGGTCAACTTACACAGACACATTCACATACTGCATTCTGTGATAGGGACACAATGCTATTAGTAAGTTTTCATGCCTGGGGTCAGGGAAATTGTATCATACTTGCTTTTGACTTCAGATCAAGAACTGTAGCTGTAACATGAAAAAAAAGTAAAAGTAGAGAAAAAGGCTTTGAAGGCTTGAAATGATTAAATTCTTAAGTCTGACTTGTCAAAGTGGTTTCTTGTTCACAGTAGCATTTGCTGCCTTGCTAATGATCGTCAGGTTGGGACATATCCATCCACTGTATCTACTCATAGAGAAGTTTGAAACTTCACAATAAACTGTTTTAGTAAGACTTCAAGGGGAAAACAAACAAACAAACAAATAAACAAAAAACTCCACTAGTATTATGAGATGCAGAACTTTTTATTTAAACAGTGATTTCTAAGTCAAATAATATTATCAGAGTTTTCAACCTATGGCACAGTCAAAATTCCCACTGAAATAGAACTCTTTTGGGATCTAACAATCACAATGTTTCAAGTTTTATGTGTATTTATATTCAAAACACTGTAAAAGAAGGGAAAACTCTATGTATTCCTACCTTACAGCTATGTAGGCAAAATAGTGTCTTTTGTGTTCATAACGTACAGACACCATAATTCAGAGACTCAAGCAGAGAGAAGGGCCTGATTTAAAAAAAATTAAAAACTATATGGTGAATCTCAAAAGTACCTTAATAATTCACCCTTCTGTTTGTTTCTGATGAATTATTGTTCCTGAGGCCAAATTTCCTGTCAATAATTTATGGACTTTTTGAATATAATCATTCCATAAGAAAAATGGGTCTCTGACACAGGAAAATGTAGAGATATCTGGAAATGAACATTATTATTACTGACTCACAGTATTAAATATAAATATTAGTATAAGGCTGATGTCTCCTAATATTAATACTCGCACAAATGTTCCCTCTATTAATGTAGTCTCATCTCAGTTTAGGCAATGAATAAAAGTCGAGTATACTTGTACTCTTGAAAATTTTTGTCCTAATATCAATAAATGTGATGGATAGCTGAAGAAATGAAGTGTTACCTTGGTAAATCTGTCCAGTAGCATTGACATTTAGGCAGTACATAATGATGATTTTTAATCAGATCCAGATGCGATCAAGCTTAAACTATATATTTCCAGGTGTATCAAGGGTTTTATATATATATGTGTTAGTGGGGAAAACAAACCAAGAAATAATAATAAAAAGAAAAATACAATATGCCTTGTAAAACAGTTTTGGGCATTATATTGAGGACTATCCAGTGTGAAAATTATTAACTACATGTGACAGCAGCATCCAAAACTCCTTCTTAGTGGCCTAGATAGCATCCTGTGCATTCGCACAAAGACCATGCACCTCTAAGCCTACACCTGCCATGTGACTAGACATCGCTGTGCATATGCATCATGCATGGGCTCTACACATTTAGGACAACTAATGTGTCCCCAAAGAATTGTATCTACTGCATAAGCACTGCTCAGTGTTTATCTTCTTTTACTAGACCTTTATCCACTGGTCTCAAGTTGGAAGACTTTTTGGAAGAGAATGTTTCATATTTATTCTGGTTGAGCATTTTCACTTTTAAAGGCTGAGTTTTTCTATGTGCCTACTAAGTAAGCAATTAAGTAGTTTGCACACGCAGCTCTAAGTAGATGATGACAAATGCTCTTTAGCATATTTTCTATCCTGTTCTCAAACTTGGGTTGCAGAGATACTATGTCAGAATTAAACTTGGTCTTCATTCCTGTCTGTCTGCAAAGTGAGACCAACAGAAAGCATAATAGGTAGTTTGAGAGGAAAGACTACTACTGGTACTTCAACTTTAAAAAAAAAAAAAGGCAAGCCATATACTTTGTAGTGAAGTTTTATTGCAGATAACTCACATCAGTATGAAAAGGTAACAAAAAGATCTGTTCATCAACACAAATTGACAGAATCAAGTCCTTTTGCTATCCCAGTGGAGTCTTACTTCTAATATCTATGTGACAGTTCAGCAGTACTTACAATGCAATGTGGTTCATATCAGCACAAGAATATCTAACAGGTTTTTGTCAAAAACAAATACTGAAAACCCTGATTCAGTCAGCTGAGTTTCTTTCTGAATAATTCACCCTGCCCTGCTCCTGTCAGGGAAATGTCATAAACCCAACTGTAGTGTAAGTTTAACCACATGTATGCATGGGGTACAGCCTGCTACATTTTTTCCTTGTAACTCAGTTATTTCCTCTACCCTAAGCTACACCTGAACTTTCTCTATGTAGAGTACAGAAAATTAATATATTTTAGCCAAAGGTTACATTTGCAATAATCAGAGAAAGGCAAGGATATTTTCTTAAAGGTGAAAACAAATTATTACCTTCAGTTCTTGTGATTTTTGCCTCTTCTTGGTTTATTATCACAGTCATTTTATTTGTGTGTGTATAGTGCAACATTTATGCAAACAATCTGTGAAGAAAAACCAAACAGAAGAACAACAGGTTTCAAGTGGCTTCAGGAAAGATTTTTTAAAATATCAGGGGAGAGAAAACTCTAAATGCCACTGAAAATTGACAGGGATATAATTAAAAACAACAACAACCAACAACAAAACAAAACAACAGCAACCACAAACACACAAATAAAACCCACTTCTTTCTAGAGAGGAAAGAAGCTTGTGATAATCCAGGTTTTAACAAGCTGGGATTTCTTTTATAAAATTTGATTTTGAGATGGAATTGACGGAAAGCATCCATGTATCTTAGAAACCCTAGTTATGGGAAGTTCAAGCTGTAACTTTGCAGATGAAAATCAGTCTGAGCTGATCTTGTTTCTAAGAGACTCACAAGCTTCGCCTTCCCTGTTGCTAGAGAAAGCCTTTGCACCAGTCTGTGTTTCTGTCTCTACTGCAGTTCCACCACAGATGTTAAGGACTCCAAAATCCTTGTGGCTTTTTAGGCAGTTAGATCCAGTAGACAGCAAAGCAAGAGGAAAGACAGGCTATAGCATCATTGTTAAATACACCACAAAGCATATCCCTGGCATTTATGCCAATGGATGCAGAAGATCAGCTGTTTCCACTTTGTGCAACATTTCTATCCAGATTGTAGCTTCTGCTGCTTTCTGAAGGAATTATGCCCACTGGATGTCATGTGTGTTACAATAACAAGGCTGAATTGTACCCTTTTAGAGTAATGCTTTTATAGAGGAAAAACAAAATAATACATTGCTTGCTCTGAGCGCTATGATAGCAGAGAGGGTTTCTGTCAAAATGCTGTAGAAAAGGAGGAGCCAAGGTTAGTGCAGTCTTGTCAGCATTGTCTTTCTCAGAGTGATCCCCACATCCTTAAACTTCAAGCAGGATTTCTTTTAGAAGCAGCTACATGTTGCAATCCAAAAGAGAGTCAGGTACAGAAGGTAGATTTGTGCAATAGAGGTACTCAACGAATCAGAATCCAGGAGTGAAAAGGGGGCTAAATTTTTGGAAGGGGAGATGTGCACTTTAAACATCTATAGCTAACAGAACTCTAGTTTTGTAGTTGTTGCCATTTCTGTCTCACAGATAGTCACCTTAAATAACATTTTAGAAAAACCAATGAGCTGTCTGTGTTACTGTTTAAGATTTTATTCTGTGCATGAAGTACATCAAAACAAAAAGACCGAGGATAGTATTTGAAATTCTACCTACATGGGTTGTGACAAAGACACATGACAATGGGGTTTTTCACACCTTGTTAGCATCTAAGAGATAACAATTAATGGCAAAATAGTCAAGGATGAGCATCTGAGTATCTTACTGTGGGTACAATGGAAAGATACTATTAATATAGGAGTAAGCTGATCGAATTGATAAGCCTGGAAAAATAGCATAGCATAGCATAGCATAGCATAGCATGGAATGGAATGACATGGAATGGCATGGCATGGCATGGCATGGCATGGCATAGAATAGAATTAGAATAGAATAGAATAGAATAGAATAGAATAGAATAGAATAGAATAGAATAGAATAGAATAGAATAGAATAGAATAGCCTACAGTGATCATCTAGTCCAGCTGAATAAATCTAGTCCAGCTGCCTAGATGAAGAAGAACAATGCAAAAAGGTGCATTCAAATTCCTTTGGAATGGATGAAGATAGAACAAGATCACATTTGTTAGTGTTGGAAGATAGAAGATCATAAACAACCAAAACACAGGATGATGAACTAAAAAAAACCTATCCTCCAGATGTTGTGTAAATCTTAGGTACTTGTATTGATGCACATATTATTGCTCATTATTTAGATGTATTTCTTGAGGAATACTTTATTGTTATAATTTAATTTACAAGAATTTGCAAATATTTTAAAAACTTTAAAATTTGGACTTTGCCAAAACAAAAACTGAAGCAGTATACTCCAACTGGCATGAGGATTTCCTTAAATAAGAAAAGGAGGACATATGATTCCAAATATCAGTTTTATTTATTTCTCTCTTCAGGATGGTCCACAAATGTCATATAAGCCTATCCACAGCAAAAAAGAACCACTCAAGAATTTTAAATATTTAAGCTATTTCTGTAATTCATAAGAGAACCAAAATTTACCTATGAAATTTTGTTCACCTAAATATAGGAGAAACACTTTTCTTGAATGGGATTGAAGTATTAACTATCTTTAAGGATCAGCCTGGACTAGCTTTAAATGCAGATCTGCAATCAGGTACAGACAGCACAAAGTGGAGATATCAAAACAAGTAACTTATGTAAGGAATTATAAAGATTTTTTTTTTTCCCCTCACATATATTTCTGACTGTTTATGCACTTTTTTCCTTTATAAGTGCAAAATAATGTGGATGATTAATATTCTCTCTCCATGAATTAGGGAGATTTTTTGCAAACAGAAATAGTATAATGTATTTAAAAAAAAAAAAAAAAGCAAATTTGAGCTGTTATGAAGGTGCAAAATGATAAAAACATGTAATATAGAGATCCTCAAATAGCATCTGAAAAGCAGCATTATAAAATTTTATGGTTTGTTTCCTTTTGAATTTTCACCCATGTTTTCTTAGTGATTATTTAAATAGCACGTTTGGAAGGCTCATCACTCAGCACCATGTTCTAAGGCAATCAGCATAAAAATAATCTTTTTATAAGTTTATGTTAGTTAATAGTTATCTAATATGCTCCTAATTGCAAGACAAGACACGTTTAAGAATGCATTTTCCCCTGAAATGACCTTTAGGATACTCTGCGTGTGTGTACACGCACACATATCTATTATTCATGTCCTGGAGCACAGCTCAATGTAGAAGGCCAGAGATCCTATGAACAGTCCTCACTACCCGCAGCATTTCAGCAACAGAAAGAACTGAAATTGTAAATAAGGCATACAAAGCCTTCAAACTACAGCCCAATTCAGCCTTTTAAAAAGAGGAAAGGATTATTTTTTTTTCCCTTAAGGTTCAAAATAAGTACATGATAGCCCGTTTACCTTTACATCTCCACAAATCATAACTGATCCATACTATTTTACTTCCTTCGGCATTAGCTTTGTAAAAGCATCTCTTTTTATTTCAGTGAAACAACAGAAAATATTTTAAAGAGGTCTGCCTGTACTCAAGTTTTGATTTTTGTGCCACAATGAAAATACTGTTAACTGATTATATGAGCAGAAAACAAGTAGGCATAATGTATATTTCTTAGTTTCTGACTTCTGTTTCTATTAAATTACTACCTGAAGGACATTATAGTAATGACTTACTAGTCCCTGTTAAAGTAATTGGATACAACCCTGCTGGTATAGAATAAGTCCCTAAATAGCTAAAGTTCAGCCTATACATCAGAAAGTTAAGCCTAAATATTTCCAAAAGTAACTAGAGATTAGTAGTATTACATCCTTCTCCTTTCTGTTTTTGTTTGTTTGTTTTGGTTTTGGTTTTATATTTGTTTGTTTCCTTGGTTTTGTTTGTTTGTTTTGTTTGTGGTTTTTTGTTTTGTTTTTTTTTTAATCTCCTAGGACTCACATTTACCCTCTGGTCATTGATATTTTTAAGGCTGCTATAAATGATACTAAGATGCTTTAAGATACATCAAGTTCAGAGCTTTAAAAATATGTGTTTTCTAACAGGTGCTTGGTACGTATCTAGTTGCATATTTATAAATATGTCACACCTTTCTCACATATGGAGAAAGGAGTGATCCAGCAGTGTCAGAGGAAGTCTGTACTTACATTGTAAGACAGCAAATAGATCCATACCTAAATAATATACAGGAGAAACCACAAACAGTTCTGGAAGCCTGTTTCTTATATAATTTAAAGAAAATAAAGTTGGAGGGCAGACTGAATAAATTAAAACCTTGTGTTTAAAAAGTCAGGGAAAACAAAGAAACTGTGTTTACATTCCCCTTATTGCGTCACGTTTCTTTTGCTTTGTTGTGAATAATTTCACATGACAATGAAAAGGACAATGAACATGAAAAGCTTTCAAGTTATTATACAGAAAACAAAGCAAATACCACTGGCAAAAATACACATTGGGATGATTGCTCACTGCATTTTGCAAACACCGAATATAAAAAATTAATACACTGTAACTGTTTTTCAAGTTTTATTTTTATAAAGTTCTAAAGATAAAAAAGCCTTTGGAAACTTGTAGTTGCTTTAACAAACAAGTATTGTATACTTTAGTATATGAAGGAGTGGAAAAGAGAAGTTAATTTTGTCTTCACATCTTTGTCGTGGCTGAAGTAACTCGTTTCAGGTTTTGGACTTGGAATTGTTTTTCCTTCTTCTTTCAAAAAGTTCCTTAATTTTTCTTAAACTGAGAATACATTATTTTTTATTTTTTTCAATTTTTATTTTTTTTTAATTTTATTTTCTATAGCATGTGTGCTTGTACATTACCAGAATCCAGTTTGTTATCCAGAAAAAATGATATTACATTGCTTCTATCCCACTGATAATTTATGATTCTTGCCCTGAAAAAAAGCAAGCATGTGAGCCCATTGAGTAGCTAAGATGAACCATTTTGACTATTGAGAAAAAAATGATTAAATAGTGTTTCGTTACTGGCAGCTTGGAGATATTGGGTTACTCTAAAGATTATTTTATGAATTATTATTTTGAAATAGCTGTTGAAGTCTCCACTTGTTTTCCTTTTCACATGCACACATACATTCAAGTGAAGTTAGATGAAAGCTGATGTTAAAATTAGCAGTAGCCGGAGGGCATTATTGTAATTACTAGGCCATTTAAAATATATCAGTATCATGTCTAATATAATAAAAGTAGAGTCATAACTGTAGCACAAGTAAGAACAAGAGACTATGCAAAAGGTTGTCAGATTCTGTTAGCTGAAATCAGAGCAAAAATAAACGCGTTGTCTGTATGATTATGGCTGCCACTGCTTACCAGAAAATCTTCTGCAGAAAGAGGTCTTTTGATAGTTCTGACTCTATTGTTTTTTTCTTCTTGTTTTGTTTTGATTTGTTTTTCCTAAAGAGGTGAATTTACTGAAATATGGAAATATAACCTCCTCTTTAAAACAAATTAATGGGTAACAGGAAAGCAAGTAAAAATCAAAATGTTAGGTTTAGCAGAAATAAAAGTTTATATCTGTTAGAATGCATCATAGAAATCGGCCTAATCTTTTATATTAGAATTATTAAGAATTAGTAAATTAAAGGGATTTTTAAAAATTATTCTCTGCTTTAATAAGAACTGCTGACAGCAAAAGTTAAGCAACCTTTAAAAGGAATGAGTGATGAATGAGTGCATCAAGATTTTGGCACTTACGGTACTTCTGAAATTGTGAATTAATTTCCAAGCACTCAGATATTTGCAGGGACAGATAAGCAAACATGGTAACTCAGTCACTGTCGTCAGGGACAGGATGCAAGAGCCTAAACCAACTCCATACAGGGTTCTTTCCACAAGGTAAGACCTACACTGATGGCCAAAAACCAGGCCAGGACAGCAAACGTGCCAGTCTGAAGGACGCAGGTGTTCTTCAGGGAGGAGGAGAGAGTAGGATACACAAAAGCTATTATGTAGCTTTTCTGTCAAAAGCTAAAAGCAACAAATAGATACGCCTCATTATTAGGTAATGGTGTACACTGTTATTCATTCTTGTAGTCCAGTCCTCTGTTAGCTGGACAGCTGATTGTAGCCAGGTGGCTGTTTCCAGACTTTGGTTGCTTGACAGTATCTGTAGCATCACTGATGAACTTCTTCTAAGATATGTCTGTTTTGGTCTCCTGAGATTGAAATGCCCCAAACCAAATAATATTTTAAGTTATTGTCTTGATATTTTTATGGCTTGGAGGGCTTTAGATTTGTCTTTTTAGGTTCCCATTTTGTTTTTCTCTTTGATACAGAAAAATATTTTTGTACCTAAATAAAGCTGCCTTTGCAACAAACATGTGAAGTTCCCTGAAAGGTATCAACACAGTGGTAAAACATTTTCTTCCACTCAATTATTGCGCAAGCGAGACATTTAGTTCAAAAAGTTCAACAGCTCCAAAGAGAAAAGACATCTGGTTTCAATTCACGGAAGCCCAAGGCAACTAAAAGAATCCTTCTAAAACCACATTGAAGCAGGAAGACGAGGTGATTGTTTCTAAGACAACAAAGAAAACTCATCCATTGTACAGAGACTTAACAAAAAAGACATAACCATTTAAAAAATTGAAGTAATTAAGGAACATCCAAGCCAGGGAAAAGGAATGAAGGCAAAGACTCTGGTAGACTGCTTTTGTGAGGGTGGTGTGGATGTCTCCAGTCCTCTTTAGAGAGAGAGAGACAGATGTAATATAGTAAAGACTGGCCTTACGGAAATGCCTGGAGATCACAAAATGTTTTAACTACACCACATTGTTATACCTTACCGACTATCCAGACATACCATTCAGGTGTTTTTGAAATACCGTCATTCTGTACACAAACATTCCTTAGTCTAGTATTCTCTTTCTGCTACTGAATTCTGTAAAAACACCTTCATATTCCCAACTATTCAATGACATGTTGTACAACAATGTTCCTTTGATTGCAGTGGTCAACGTTTTTGTGGTATCAGCAGAAAAAACATTTCTTTCATTTTGTCTCATTTCATGTTACTGCAGTCTTCTTTCTCGCTTGATATAGACGATTCATTAAAAAAGTAATAATAATAAAAAATATATAGAGCCCTCTGATTAATTAGAAATATTAGAAGCTTAACTTCATAGCCACTATTTTCCTGTTTTTTTTTTTTTAATTGTTAGATAATTTATTTTTTATGACAAAGAATTTAAGACCACAAAACAGATTTCACGTATAGCAGTAATTACTATTTTTCCATACTTTGTTTATTTAGTCATATGGTTTCCAATCAAATACTGCCTTCCAACTTTTTATGATGATTTCTCCTTCCAGACCACCTTAATTCAGAAAAATAAAATAAAATTATTTAAAAAAAAAAATAAATTACCGTCTGCTATTTATCTGTTTGGACTTATATACAATTGTCAAACACACTGGCAAAATCAAATGTACTTAAAACAATTTCTGTGATTCACTAATGGAGTCTTTCTCCTGATGGGAAGTGTTTGCTGAAATACAGAACATTTACAAAAAAAAAAAAGCTGGGCAGAATACACTCCCTCATCTCCTGCATAATGTGTTTTCATGTGCTCAAGGAATACAGGACAGTAGGATGAATTTCAAAGAAACATTATACATGAGACATGAACATCTTAGTAGAAAGCATAAAGGAAGGGAGAAGAGAAAATTGCATTGTTAAGTTCTCCAAAGGAATGAGTTAGAACTTGCATCTACTGTCCTTATTTTGCACTGGGGTGAAAAACTGGAAGATTAGGAAGTTATAATTTCTAGTTATTCTCTGTCTTTGATGTACCATGTCCAAGTCAAGTGAAGAATGTACCAATATAAAATTTCTAAGCCCTGGTGCTGAGGCTGTCAGGCACTAAAATTGAATTATCTAGTACAAACCAGATGTTCTATCACCTTTAGTATTTACTATTTACTTTCATAAACAGTAAAAAAGCTGACAAGAAAGATCTTAAATCTAAAATAAGAGGAAGAGAAAGACAAAAACATTCAGAAAAAAATGTTGTAAGTGTAAGTAAAACTGAGCAAAAGAGAGTGAGAAGCATTGAAAAGCTTAAATAACAAGAATACCACAAGGCATTGATTAATATTTAACAAAGTAGAATATTTTTTATCTATTTATTGTTCTACTTATGAAAGTATAAGCCTGTAAAGCACATAAGAATATTTCTCTCACTGGGAATTTAATATGTAGAAAGTGTGTGAGATTACGGTCAAACTGAAATCATCTAGAGGATGTAAAGACATAATTCTAAACTCAGATTCAGTAAAGACCTCTAGATTAGGGTTCTGCAATTTAAAAAGAAATTTAGGCATTGCAAAATGAGTTTTTAAAAAATGCTTAAAATGAAGGGATCTTCAGTTCAGAATGCTTTTGATGCTGACTTAAGATACTGAGGATTGATGACTGCTGAATGTCTACTTGAAAAACATAGCACAAGAGCTTGGTTTTGCTCTTTCACCTAAGAAATGTATAAATCTCACAAGAGATTGTTAAGGACAACTGAAACTGGCAAACTGAAAGACCCGGTTGATTCTTCCCTCCTGGCTCCCTAGAAGCAATGCTACTGCTTTTCTCTGTCCTTGTATCCAGCCAGTAGCACAGCTGAACGTGTATTCCCAGTAGACACGTGGACACACACACAGTACAAACACTCACATGCTACTAGTTTACATGAAAACTGGAGCTCTTCTCTGCATTTTCCCATGCTTATTTTTCCCAGACCCACTTTGATCCCTCCCTTTCTCTGCCTCTGTCCCCTCTCAAATAAACAAATGCTGCTATATTTTACCAATTAGTCTTGGGGAAACCATTACTGTTTCCCAAGATATCTCAACTTTACGTCATTGATGGTGTTACCAAGGCATTGCTGGCCTGCTGAGATTTCTGTCCAGAAAAGGTCCCAATGCTCCCCTTGAAAATCAGCCATCTCTTGCATGGCTCCATCTGAACTATCTGTTCAGCAAAGTCTCACTGGACACTGCAACACGTAAATATCAACTTAAGTTTCTTGACATTGTTTCCAACTTAGCACTGACCACTTTTTCAGTTCATTTTAACTACCCATTTCTGAATCAATGCATGAATTATCATGAGAGACAAATGAGTGGAGGATGCACAGAGGGACAGATACAGGTGCTGTGAACTTTCATTGTCACCAAATACTTCATAAAGTCAATACACATGTTAAGTTTTCCGTTTATACTTGCTTTACGGTGGGTAGATAGAACTGAACTTTCAGAAACTAGGACTTTTCACAGCTGTTTGGTAGAGATATGTGATCATATTTTAGGTATTTTAACTGGACCTTTAGAGTACCATTAGAGTACAGGGATTGCTGTGCTAAAAATACCTAACTCCTCAGAAATAGAGGTCAGAAACAGAAAAGGAACATGCAGAGTGAAGAATGAAGAACTGTTCAAAAGCAAGCGATCACTTTCCTGCATACTACTTTCCTAGGACCAGGTGTTTTCTAGCTATTGTTTTGCACAGTATCAGCAGGAAAAGACTGTAGTTTCATCTTCAGAAGTCTAAGAAAAAAACAGTAGTTTCACGTTTGCCCACCAAAACAATATTATTGTGGCAAAAGTTGCCCTTCTCCCACTATATTGAACTGTTCCAGATTATATTATGTTAATATGAACAGTATAGTAGTATATACATTAATGTAATTTAGAACAATAATTCTAGTATCTAAAACATTTGATCTACAATACACTGCACAACTTTTTGTTTTAATTATACAAGGATTACTAAGGCCAACTTGGTTTTAAACCTTTTTCTTTTGTAAAACTGAACATTATCTTTATTTTCATATTTTAGAAAGGTTTCTACTGCAAAACATATTTTATTTTGACTGATAAGAAGAATGTGATAATTTTTTTATTATGGATATTTGATGATTGTTACACTGGAGTGAATCCAGGGGACAGCCACTAGGATGGTCCACGGCTGGAGCATTTGTCATTTGGGAAGAGACTGAGGCACCAGGGCTTTTTCAGGCTGGAGAAGAGGTCACTGTGGGAAACCTAACAGCAGCCCACATAGCTGTGGGGAAGCCAGCAAGGACAAAGAGCCAGGCTCTTCACAGTAGTGAGTGGCTGGAGGACAAAATAACGTACATGTGAATTAAACAAGGGAAGTTCAGACAAAAGAACCTTTTTTTCTCTGTGGACAGTCAACTAATGGGACAGATTACTCAGGCAGAATGTACTGTTTTGGTCCTCACACATTTTCAAGACCCAACTGGACACAGCCTTGGGCATCTTTGTCTTACCTCAGGCCTGGCTCAACTTTGAGCAGGAGGTTGGACTAAAGCCTTCCCAAGGTCCTTCCCACCTGAATTATCTTATGATGCCTCTGTGACCACATGAATAACTTAATAGACAGGAAAAATGTACTTTTACTGTTTCTTCTAACTTGTGTACAGAACGAACTGAAAATAACATGGGAACTTCCAAAGGCAGGTAAATTGCTCGTCATGGGTAAAGTATGTCTTTTGTTCACTTCATTATTAATTTTTATTGATTGAAGTATTAGTACTTCTTCATTTAAAGTGACAATTAGCACTTACGTTTATGTTATACATATTATTATATATTTAAAATACACACCATATTAAATATATTAATATAAAATGCATTAGTAAATATCTTTAATTTTAATTGCAATTTCTTTACAGTTTTTTTTTTTCCCCTCCTCACTTTTTGTTCTAATACATGTTCAGTTCTGACCCACTTTTGGGTTTATGCTTTTGCTTTCTGTGATGTTCAAAGATCCAATAAAATGTGCAGCATTATATTTTAAGTAGTAATGGTTCCTCTGAATCCTGAAGCTCTATAGAAAACGCACTGTTGGGAAACGGATATCCTTAGTACCCAGTGTTACAGGAAGTCAAAGCAAAGAGGTCACCCTTGCTCTGAAGGATTTCTGTCTAAATACGTCACAGAAGACAATAGTTGCATTCAAATAGAAAAAGGAGAAATATAGGGAAATTATACTGTTCATTTTCACCAGCAGTGGCCTTATGGAGAGGCACCTTTGAGCCTACCTATTTGTAGTTTTTTGGGGACATCTGAGTTTTACGTCTCTAAGGGAAAAGTATGGGTTGGTTTAGATGCTTTATTTTTTTTTTTTTTTTAAGAGAACATGTGTTTAAATGGATTTTTGTGTAATTCCATTTGTGCCCATAGCCTCTTGTCCTGTTACTGGATAACTCTGAGAACAGTCTGCCTCTGTCTTCTTCACACCCTCCTGTCATACATTTACAGGTGTTGCTGAGGTCTCCCTAAGCCTTTTCTCCCCCAGGCTGACTAGATCCCCACAGTGGGTAGGCCTTCTCATGTGCAGCTGTTACATTCCATGTAAGTGGCAGTTCACAGCTCATTCAGACTCACCTATGGGTCATGTACAAGGCACGGACACGACATAAGAAATCTTCAGTAACATCTGTGAAACCTTACAATTTCTAAGCTGAACTTGGCAAGGTTATAACTTAGGTTACAGACAGAATACTGCTGATGAAATTACCAAGGACAAAGGTTATTTCAAACTGTATTGGGTTTGCGTGGCAAGATTTTGATAGTGGAGGGAGTTGTGGGGGTGGCTTCTATGAGAAGAGCTATCCCCATGTCAGACAGAGCCAATTTCATCTGGCTCCAAGATGGACTCATCACTGGCCAAATCTGAGCCAACAAGTGATGTTGATGGCACCTCTGTAATAACATAATTAAGAAAGGATAAAAAATGCTGTGTACTAGCTTTGAGAGGACTGAGAAAATGTGAGAAACAGCCCTACAGACACCAAGGAGGAGGTGTTCCAGGTGCTGAAGCAGAGACTCCCCTGTAGCCTGTGGAGAAGACCATACTGAAGCAGATTGTCCCAATGCTGCCTATGGAGGACCACAATGCAGTAGATACTCATCCTGCTGCCCAAGAATGACTCCACACCAAAGCAGGTGGATACACCCTGAATGGAACTGCAGCCCATGGAGAGCCTGTGCCAGAGCAGGATTCTGGCAAGAGCTGAGGCCTATGTGGGACCCAAACTGGAGCAGTTTGTTCCTGGAGGACTATTGAGAGGACCTATGCTGGATCAGTTATTGAAGTAAAGTCCTGTGGAAGGATGTACATTGGAGCAGTTCCTGAAGGACTGTATCCCATGGGAGGAACTCCATGTTGGAGCAGGGGATGAGCATCAGGAGGAAGGAGAGGCGGAAGAAAGAATTATGAACAGACTGCAACCCCCTTCTCCCATTCTGCTGCTCTTCTCGGAGAAGAGCAACAACATAGAAGAGTTGAGAATGAAGTCAAGACTGTAAAGAAGAAAGAAGTGGGATGAAAGTGGTTCTTGTTTTGTTTGTTGTTTGGTTTGGTTTTGTTTGTTTGTTTATTTCTCACTATCCTAATCTGTTATTAATTGGCAATGAATTAAATACATTTCCCCAAGTCGACTGTGTTTTGCCCATGATGGTAACTGGTGAGTGATCTCTGCCCTTACCTTGACCCAGGAGCTTTTCCATTGTATTTTCTCTTCCCATCCTGTTGAGAGTGGGGAGTGACAGAGCAGCTTGGTGGACACCTGGTAACCAGCTAAGGTCAACCCACCACACAAATCTACTATGACTTCAACGTTACAAGAAAGGCTGAGATTTCATATTGGATGGAAGTAAATTGATCTAGAGAAAAGACATGCGATGAGCATAACTCTGTTCATGTGATATTAGGTTGAGGAAGCAGAAAAGAAGAGCAAGAAGGAAAGAATCCTGAGAAACCCCAGCTGAAAGCTGAAAGAAGTGACTAAGATTTCTAAAGTGAAGGAAAAATTTCATGTGGCTAACAGTTGGAGTGCATTGTATCTTCAAAAGAAATTAATCCAAATAAATAAAATGTTGCAGACAGACATCTGTGCACTGGATTTCTGAGGTCTGTTTGAGAATTTTATAGCCTCCTAAAATTAACTTTAGAGGCTAATAGCATCAAGGCCCAGGACAAATGAGAAACCTTGTCCAGAATTTTTTACTTGACACTTACAGGGTAGTAGGGAGAGAGCCTGTGACTTGGGGTAAACAAGTATTTGCTTAAGATCTTCTTCACAGGGAGTAATGCTTTTAATTGAACAAAAAAATTACTTGAAGATGTGGTCCAAAGCGGAATTAAACATTAGATTTCTCTTAAAATATATATTAAAATAATCCCTTTTTGTGTGACTTCAAATTTCCTTCATCAAAGGGAACAGAACTAGAAAGTCTCTGTGTATATATTCAATCTACCTAAAATGATGAGACTCAAAAAGTGTACTTTGTGTATTTGACTTCCAACATAGGGCTTTACTTAAGCATAGTTCTTTGCTATCAGTGTCTTGTAAAAATAATAATTATGGGGTTTTTTACAACTGTCTACACCAGATTTTCAGTACTAGCAATTTCTTCATATTTAAATTCATAGCATCCTATGTCTTCAGTAATGTTTGCAAAGTTAAATAAAATAGAGAAAATAATTAAAGAGAAAATTCTACAAATATTTGGGCTAAATTTCAATTAATTTATCTTTGTTCTCCTTTCATGAATATTTCAGTTACTTTGTTTAGAGGAACAACTATTCTTAATGAGCACATTTCTCAATATTTGTGCTAGAAGTGTTTGTGTACTTATTTGGAAAGATCTCACTCCATATGACTCATAGTAGCCACAATAGCTAAGCTATAATTACAGTCAAAATATAACTCCAATGAAAACTCTTTTTAAACACTTTTTATTTAATATCTGTTAATTTTAAAATTTTGTACTAGTTTATAATTGTGATATTATTGTTTTTAATTTTACCTATGAAGTTATATAGTTGAATTTACAATATGTTAGGGTTTTTTTTAACAACTGCATAACTTTCCCTTGACCTTTTTTTTTTTTTTTTGGAAAGAAGGAATTCAGCAAGATGGCTTCTTGTTTAGACAAGCAAGGCACGTAGAGTTTAATGTCCACATCTTAGCAGGCAGTAGAAATGGTGCCAGCGAAATCAGATAGGTTAATGATGAGCTTAAATACTTCAGTCAAAATTAATAGAAAATAAAAGTTTGATTCCAAAATACAGTGTGTATGTGATGTAATCATAGTTTCCATTATTATAAGGGCAGAGGGGAAAAATAGAAAAAAAAAAAAGAATGATCTTTTTGTAAAGATTTTTCAGAAGCCTACATTTAAAAATAGCAACAGAAACATTCACTGCCTTCTTTTTATTTTAGATTGTAGGATCAGGTCTGTTACCATTACAACCTGTCAGTCTATTTATCCTTCAGTAGGGATAGGAAAGCACTGATGGGAGTGGGCATTAAATTAGAGAGGGAACACATATGGTGAAGATGCTGTCAAACACCAGCATATAGAGAATAAATAAGTCCTTAATGAACCAAATCTGCCATCTCCAATTACTGCTCTCTCTTTCTTGACCCTGTCTCTTCACAGACTCCCATGGGATCAGGACCTTACATGAAAAGAAATGACAACAGATAACTCAAATTGCCTGATTGTGAAATATATTTGTGGGTTTGTTTACTAAATGGAATAGCTAAAAATAGCTTGAAACTTTAAAACTCAAAAAGTGTCACTAACATAAAATTAGGCTGTGTTTTACCATGGACCATCAAAAACTGTCCAGGTACCACATACATGGATGGATGAAACAATACTGCAGCAGTATAATTACCTACAGCTGTTGTAAGAAAGGAATATAAAGGTTCTGTTGCAACCTTTCTCTCCTTCTAGGTAACCAGGGAGACAAGATCTTTGTGATTATAGCATAGAAGTAGGGTTAAAAAATAAGAATTCCCTAAAAGATTCTGCTACAAAATTCTTAGGACATGCCTATGTCTTGTACATGCCACACAGGTGAGTCCAAACAAGCTGCAAACTACCATTTAAATAGAAAAATTTAGCAGCCTTCATTTAGGAGAGTTTCTCTAAACTGCTTAGTGTATGAAAAGCCACATCTACCTAAAATTAGAGGCAAAAAATCCTTTCCAAAAGCCTAAAACCATATAAGTGCTTGTGTCAAACATAGCTTCTTTGCTCTTTTGACTACAAAGAACACAAAGGAACCAACAAAAAAGTATCCCTTCTCTTAAACTTCCTGACAAATCTATTAGTGCAAGAGTCCTAATAAAGAAAAGTTGTCAAGTAACAGAGGAATTTAAATGCCTGTCTTTTTCTGCAGTATCATCCTTCTGATGCTATCCTCTCAGGAGACTGCTCTGATCACCATAGCACCACCAAGTCAGAGTTGGTGAAACCAGACTCCCATCCTATTGCTGAAGCCACATCATTGTCAAGTTATGAATGAAAAAAGAAGAGTCCCAAAAAATACAGACCAAAGGAAGTTTTTTACAGCTCACATTCAGTATTAAGGGGAATGTTCAGGACACTGAAGTAATTTGAAGGGGAGAGATGTAGTTTGTTTTGCAGTACCTTTTCTCTAGAATATATAAACAATTAATAATAAAAGGATAAGTCTGGAGTAAAAAAGATAAATACCTATTTATGTAAATGTGGGAGATGTTTCAGACTTTCAGTCCCAGTCCTCAAGTATGTGGCTGAAGTCCAGAATATCCTTAGTTTTGGAGAGATACACAGCCCTCTCAGACCTTTTAGATTTAAAGATGTTTAAGCTTCCCTTACCATGAATATGATGGTTGTCCTCATCCTCATTTCTAGGTGTGTTATTCAACTCACTCCCTCTGTGAGGAGTTCTAGTTAAAGCTGAAGTTTTCAGGAAATGTTTGGACAATCTGTTTTTATGCATAGCACAGAGACTGTTTGAATAAAGAGGGGCAAAGGAGACTGGAAATGTGCAAAGCGCCTTAGAACAATGAGAAAGGAACTCCAATTGCTACTTAAAAAATTTTTAAACTGCTGTAAACACTGATGCAATTGTGTATGTTTTCCAAGTAAAACTGGAATACTTTGGGAAAAGCATCATGTATCAGAAAAATATGAATAAATGTGTAAGTACATAGTTAAAACAACTGTCACCCTCATTGCACAGAATTTGACTTGCATTATGGCAGATCAGAATACACATATATAAGATGAGAAAGCTGTTTTATTTTTCATCAGGCAGTTCTGTGTTAAACATCCTTTCTTTGCCAAATCTTCTCAGTTGTTTGGAGAATTGTTGATAAAGATTCTGAAGCATTTATATATTGTCATAGACAAAATGATACTGTGCTCTGATATCGGCGATAATACTATATTGTACCTTTATTCAGAAGGGATAGAATGTAGGCTGTCATAAGAGCCATTGCCAAAGTTTATTTTTTAAAAAGTGATTTTAATATACTGACCGTGGTCTTGTGTATTTGTGCATACATATGTATTTGTGTAAATGTCCATCTTACTGAGGCTTTGTTATGTTTCTGAACCAGTTGAATCTTTTGCGGGAACTGTTTCTGTCCATATGTTTGCATATGGCTGCACCCACCGTTGATATTCAACAATTATAATGACCTGTCAGAAACTGTTTAAACAGGAAAGATATGACTGATTTTCCTCCTTTCCATTTTTTCATTTTAGACTGTTGGTGGGGAAAGGAAATCTGACTGCTTGCTTGGCTGTCCAACTGATTTGCCCTAGAGTACACGAGAAACAGCTTAGGGCTTCTTAGTAGTGCAGGTAAAATTTGGTTTTGAGGTGACAGCAAAATTAATTTAAGGAGAAAATGTAGTCTATTAGTATTTTGGAAGGTTAATGGCAGCAGGGAGAGACTTGCCAATGTCTGGAGCTGTTTTTTAGCAGGTCACGAATGAGGAAGAGACTCTGAAACAGAGTTAGAAGAGTTCCCAGGGAATTAAGGTGAAACTAGAGAGCTAGGAACAATCAACATGGCTTCCAGAGAGCTACAGATTTATGGCACAAATCTGTCTTTCTCCCCTCCTTTAGTCTTCTTCATGTCTTTTTACTCTCCAACATTATTTCTTCCTTCCTGCGGATATGAGGCATAGATCTTCTCCTGTTCCACCTCCTCTTTTGGCAGATGATCCCCATCCATATCACAGACAACCCTTTCCTTCGTAATTCCCATCTCATTTCCCTATAAGCTCATTTCCCCCAATTTCTCCATGACCTACCTTTACTCACCACATCTGCTTCCTCTGAAGCAGACCCCACACCTCTCCTCTGTGGCCATGCAGCAAGGAAAGGGAAGAACAGCATGACACTACAGTAGAGGCTGGGGTGCAAGAAGAGATTTCTCTGTCTCTTGCTGAGGCTTGGAGAGATAGAAGTGATGAAATAAGACACACCTTGTGTCCTCAAATTCCTTTTAAATTTACAAAGAAGAGAAACTTCTGAGAAAGTGTTTCCAGAACATGGCAGTCACATATTCTATGTCTCATAGGAAATAGGAAAAATGAGCAGTTTGCTGTTCTGTAAGACTATAGTTCTCCTACTTTGAGAAATGACCATTTTGAAAATGTTTTTTATGAAATGTCACACTGGGCTTTTCTGTTAGATATGCATGAAAAATCACAGTGTTGTGATACAAGGAAATGACTTAATATTGTTTGAAAATGTTAAAATTTGCTGTGCTTGTTCTGTTTAATTCCTAGAATGCTTTGGAATACCTGTGAATTAGGTTTGAATTTTGAAAATAGTGCCATTTAAATAAGATTACATAGGAGTAAGTGAAATGAGAATTAAACAACGAAGATATTAAGTTGCTTAATCAATAGTCCAGTATTTTTCTCACTTCAGTACTATTAAGGTAAAAAGCCTCTGACTTGGTGTCATTACTTGCCTACAGGCCACTCCTTTCTCCCTCCATATGTGTTTTTTGTGCTGTATCTGCACTGACAAAGCATAATTTCACTGGCATTATACCTACTTTTTTAATGGAGTTCTGACGAATAACAATTAATCTGTCTATAGAAGCCTAAAAGCAATGCTTATAATTTGTCTTTCCTGCTATTTGTCACCATTAAAGATATCACCAAATCCTGTAGACGATAAAATCTTAAGAGAGGAGTTTTTCAGTGAGAAATCCATGAAAGGGTATTCATTACAAAGCCATGCCCTCTGTGAACTGAAGGGTAAACAAGTGTTCAAGCAAAGTACCCCTGTATTTTTTATTCATTATTAATTTATTTCCTTGATATCTGTTTTGGCCACAGTACGAGGTAGGATAATAGTTTAGACTTTCCTTCTAACCCAGTAGGGTGGTTATTTTTTTGTTATGTCTTTATTTTAGGGGTGGTTTTTGCATGTGTGTGTGCTTGCTTTTGCAGGAGGGAGGGATAGAGCCAGCATCTGTTGTGTCTACAGTGAGCCTCTAGAGCTTTGTACTCCCCAGGATAAAGAACATTTTTTTCTTTGTCACCTTTGATTATAATGAGGCTTACCTGTGTAAGATACTATTTTAAATTATTTTTCCCTTATCTTTATGGTTTATATCAATGTTTTGGTTTTACTACCATAAAATAAAGTTATCCAATAGTAGTCTGAAACCATTAAAAACTAGGGGATTCCAGGTTTACAATAACTTGTGTAACCTTAACTAGGCTCCATTATACCTGTAATTACCTTTTGTCTTTATTTATACGATAACATGTAATTTCTTTCCCACATTTATTTTTTGTAACATAATACAATGACTGGTTTTCCAGTCAGTTGCAGATGTGACATTTCTAGTGCCTCTGTATTTAAATAGCTATGCATATAAACATAATTTGGGTGTTTTGCAGTATTGTAAGCAGTAGGCTACCTGTCACAATCTTCCCTCAGTGAACAGTGGAAAGATCTTCCAGGAGGCCTTGCTAGGTCACTGGCACATTTGCTAAAGGTAACTTAGGAGGACTTATTTGACTCATTCAGTTTAGGTATGTTACCAAGACACCTAAGTTAATTGCCATGATTCCTTGGGTTCCCTTTGTAATCAGTGACTGTAAAGGATTAAAGTCTTCTCACTAAGACTCTAGAATTACTTAAGATGTGTCTGAATTTGTATTTGCACTAGTGCACATACTGCTAAATGAGCTAAAGTTCATCCTTCTTCCCAGCCCTTACTTGTCTGTATACTAAAACCACAGCATATCATCCCCTACTGTTTTTCTCTCCACAGGATCTGTACTGAAATTACAGGTCAAAATAATCCATGAGGTTCATGATGGTAAAAGTAGAATGTCTGGGATGATGTCTCTGAAACACATGAAGATTAAGTTGTATGAATAAGAAACTGAAAATAATAGAAACAATCACTTCCCACCTGGAAAGGAGTAAAATTGCTAGATCAGCAGGTAAAGACAGGAAAACCAAACTACTAGTACAAGTAATGTTTCCTCAGAAATTTTGTGAGTTCCTTAATCCTTACAGGATACGTACATTTCTAAATGCAGAGGTTTTGATTAGAGCCAACCAGTGAAAGATACATTAGTGTCTGGAGAACAAAAAATATGAGTGTCATTCAGTCAGTATTCAGATTCTAACATTTGCTTAAGTTTAATGGAGATGAAGGAGCTGTTAGACTTTTTCATGCTCCTCATCAGAAAGGACAGACTTTTTAATAGAAATGACACATTCCTATCCCCCTGCACATTGCACGATGCTGCAATAAACATATAAGAGTGATGATTCATGTTCCTCCCTTCGTGTCCCTGTGATGTTCTCCTGTCAGCTGCTCTGTTTAGTCACAGGAATGTCCTACATGACAAGCTGGGTCAGATGGGGTGGTGGCTTTGTTATTTCAGCTAACATCCTTTCCAGAAGTACTCAATTAGTTCTTTGTAAGAAACTCAGAGTTTCCAAATACACTTTATCTAGATGTACATTTTTGTATTCCTCTTTGAGTATTATCTTTTGCTTCAGGAAAATATAACAGTACAGAATTATGCTACATGACAATATGTAAAAAAACAGATGAATTTTTAAAATCAGATATTTCAGAATAAGTAGTGCAGTAGTATGAATATATGTGAGACCACTGGATTTTAGTCCACAGAATCACAGAATGCTTGAGGTTGGAAGGGAATTCTGGAGGCCATGTGGTCCAAACCCCCTGCTCAAGTAAAGTCATCTCGAACTGGTTGCCCAGAATCATGTCCAGACAGCTTTTGAACAGCTCCAAGGATGGGGAATGTACAGCCTCCTTAGGCAATCTGTTGCAGGGCTCAGTGACCCCCATAGCAAAAAAATGTTTCTGGATGTTCAGAGGGAGCAGCCCAGAATGAGACACAGGACTCCAGGTCTAGCCTCACCAGTAGTGGACAGAGGGGGAAGATCACCTTCCTAGACTTGCTGGTGAGATTCCTCCTAACACAGCACAGATACCATTAGGCTTCTTTGCCACATGGGCACACTGCTGGCTCATAGTCAACTTGCCAGTCAGTGCTCAGCGCATACTCATGCATTTGTTAAATTTTAGTTGCTAAAAATTAATACATATCTTGCAAAACTTTCTCCAGAGAAATTTCTTCAGTGATGGTATACATTCACTTTTTAAATCCTTTCGAAACAGATGCAATTGCAAGAGGCAATTATCTCAGTACAGCCACTATACTGATGAATATTATACAGAATTAAATACCTGCCTGAAACTTACCAATGAACTTTTATGCAAGGTTCCAGTGTTTTATATTTCCATATATGAGGTACTATGCAGACAAAAGCAAATGGATTTTAATATTTAATATGTGTAGATCTTTCTATATGGAATCTTCCATGCATCATTCTAAGATATCAATGTTACAGGCATTTGAAGCACTTAGAGAGTCTATTGAAGGTATGTCCCTCATTGGAGGCAGACTCTTCACATGCTTTTAAAAGAAATGGTTTACATCTTAAATCTTGAAATAAACTTTTTAATGGCTATGATCCTTCCTCTGATAATTTTTATTTTCTTTTCTTATTATTAGTCTAGACAGAATGCATATGCTGGATTTTCTAACTAGTCCTGACTAGCAAACACAGTTTTTGCTGATCCTGGTTTCTGCCCTTTGCTCAACACAAGTATTTTTCTTTTGTGAATCTAGAGAATAGAATTCCAATCTAATCATCTTGATGCTTTACAGTGGAGAAACAAAGATTTTTTTACAGTGTGATTCATCCATTTAAATGTAGAAGCCAAAAATATTTGTAAACTAGCAAAAACAGAAGCTTGAAGTGCCTACTGGACTTCCAGGGCTTTAAGTTATAGTTACTGAAAAGTTAGGCAGTGTGAATTCACTCTCAATATGAGATGAAGAAGTTATCTCAATTCCTTCTACTGAAGAATAGGAGATTCAGTCTTTAATAGCACAATCGTACCATTTAAATTAAATTTTACATTTGAGTGACTTCACAAACATGTCCCTAGACTTTCAACCTTAACAATGTACATACAGTGGTGAAAATTTTTCAAGAACTCAAGCTTGGTTAGTCTACAGTTGGTAGAAAGTTAGAGAAAATGTTATATGAAATGCAGTACTAAGAAATTGTTGGAATTCTGCTAAATAACATACTGGAGAAACTTAAAGAAATGTAATTATTTATTTCATTAAAAGAGGCCACTGATGCCTACTCCATTTGCCTACTCAAGCAGGATCAGGCTTTCTTCACATTCTCCCACACTTAAATACTGTATTTTTGTATACTCTCATTAGACTCCTGATGTGGCACTTGAAAGCCTCCCTCTGTCCCTCAGTTCTAGGCTTGTTGCTGCTCCCACCAGCTGTGCAGCAAAGAACATAGATTAAAACATAGAAACTGCTCATAATAGCAGAGAACAGGCTGTTCTTCCTTCCAGGAGCAGCTTACTCGTAGAGATTAATATCTTTTTCTAGAAGAAAAGGGATTGTATTCTATGCCAGTCTGTCATTTTCCTTGAACAGGAGCCAGTAACTGTAGTCTTAAAAGCTTTGTGCAAGAATCATAACCATGTATCACAAACTCCATCCAGCAGTCAGTTAATGAGAATACTTTAGCCTAAGTGGGAGCTGGTGTGTCTGAATTAGGATGAGCTTGACTGCTTCATCTTTATTTACGTGACTAACCACACAGCCAACAAATAACACTGTCTACGAATAAAACATGCATAAAAATGTGTAGAATTCGGATCTCTAACTCTCAATGCCTTTTCTGCATTGTGAGGAAAAACGAGATCTTGCAGAGCAGATGAACTTTTTCACAACAGACAGAGATGGTAGCGAAACATTGAATTAGCATAAACATATAGCAGCCTGGTCAGGAGAGAACCATAGTACACTCTGTGCATCCCTGAAAGAAAGAATATGTATGTGGAACACATTTTGCCCATGATCCACTCAGCTGAATTTAGTGTCAACTCAGTTGGGCTGAAAACCTGGAAGTCTGTAAGGTCTCTTTCCTTAATGACAGCAAAACCATTATCTGCCTCTGGCCAGTTATTTTTCTGTGTTTAAATGGCAACATTGCAATCTATTACAAGAATTCAAGTAGGTTTATGTTCATTTTTTGGTTTAGTTTGGTTGGATTTTTTTTTTTTAATCAAGAAATAGAGACAGTACAAATATAGAGGGATTGCCACATTACACATTTTTTCTTCAAGCAAAACACCTCAGGTTATCTTCTAAAGAAAATGTTCTGCAGAATTACATTTTTATATGCTTAGTACTACAGCCTTACACATGCTGATTGTGTAAACCATGCTTGGTCCCTGAGGAATGTTCCAGCATAATTATGCATATATGTCCCTGGTATTTTTCAGATCAGGACTTCGGAGTTTTAGTCAGGAGGTTGGTTTTTTTTTTGTTTTGTTTTGTTTTGCTTTTTTGTCCCTCCCTTAATTTTCAGACTTCATGGTACAAAGAAGTGGAATTTCCAAGTGCCAGGTATTTAGGTTTACCTGGCTTTTCTTTCATGAAAATGAATGGTTTCTTTTAAAACTCTTGGGAAAAAAAAAAAAAAAAAAAGTAAGATTTCCAACAAATGTTTTAATATTTGATTTAGGACAAGATATATCTAGCTATGCAAATATTTTGAAAAGTAACTTTCTTATTAAATAAATTTTATATATATATATATATATATATATGTATGTGTAAACCCAAACCAAACCAGCCACAACTTCTTTTAGCCCTGTGTCTGCCACAGTGTCTCAGTTCTTGACAGGGAACTTATTTTGGTGGTTTTTGCACTAGCCTGCTGCTGTAGATTCCTATCATCCTATTCTAGTGTGAGTCACAGGGGGCTTATTTAAAGCTGGACAGAACATTTACATGTTCTGGAGATGTATCTACATCTACTGGAGATGTATCTATGCTTGAGGCAAGCATCTCAAGCTACAATATAAACATTCATTTCAACATGATAACGTTGGCTCCCTTTTCTTGCTTTAAAATGCCCAGATGTAATTTTTAAAAGTTTAAAAAAAAAATGATAAGGTACGTGCATACCCAGTGAAATAGCTAGATATTTACCAGGTTAAAATTAAAGAGTACAGCTGTTTTCAAGTAGTAACGACATATGAAGCAAGTGGAAAAAAATGTACCTTCATTAATCACTAGTAAAAATGTCAACACTTACAGCATTTTGTTTAGATGAAGAAATTAAGAAAGTTGCCTGGTGAACCCTTTGATATGGTTATTTGCCAGTCTGCTAGGGATATGAATTTTCTCTGTACTTAGCCTTAGGTTTACTGCTCACTGGGCTAACATAAACAGGAGGCATTGCGAGGTGACCTTTTCAGTCTCTTGCAGTTTGCATCATTCTTGAGCAACTCAGTGAAGGAACAGCATTAGTATTGGCCTCAGGAGGGATGAAGCAGTTCTACTTCTCCTCCTAGGTGAAGAGGATGCGGCTCTTTTTGTGCCTAATGCCAATATGATAGGATGAACTTAACAACATCCTGACGTATGAGATACCATTTCCTACCACCTTATGCACTTATGTTCCCGATAGGAGATTAGAAATCTCAAAAGAAATCTGGCTGTGCTGTGAAGGGCATGCTGCTTCCTCCTGAATGAAGATGCCTGAAGCTAACTCACCATTTATTAGCTTCCTAACAATAGCTGCAGGACTCCCAGAAGCAGAAAAGAAAACCTTCAAATGTCCACATAGGAAGCTAACAGGGGTTCCAATCTTATTTGAGAAAAATCTGACACTTAACGTTGAGGGAAATAATCCTTGGACAGATTTTATAGGAAAGCAAGCAGATAAGTTACATGCCAGCACAGTGTAAAGAGAGGAGCATGATGGTGACATGAATTAATGATATGTAATGAAGTGCTAAGCACTGCCATTATCACTTCTTCCCAGCATGTCTTAAACAGCTGCAACTGTTGCCGAACATGGCTTTTTTTTGTAGAGTTTAGTAAAAATTCCACAGGATTTTACAATAAACTGACAGTTTATAATTTAAATTTCACTTCCCCCATTACACAATATACACACTTCATTTTCCTATTTGACAGTAAATGTTCACTGAACTAAATCGCACAGAATAAATCACCCTCTGTGTTCTCATGTCATGGCTCTGTATCAAGGGATAAATCACTGTGCTTTGAGGCCCTGTTGAATGAATAGGCAGTACCTGTCTGAAAACTATCTGTACACCAAAATAAGCCCAGAGCTCCTAGGGATTCTAAATTGATATAGCCCCATTTATATGCAAATGATGTGAGATGAATTCTCACTGATAATATTAGTGTGATGCATTACTGGGAAGAAAAAAAAAAAAAAAAGGAAAATATAAGGTATCAACTTGGCGTGGTAGGAAGAAAGGGTCCATTCCCTGTGATCAGTTACTGGATCTGGTTTTCCATGGAAACAGAAACCAATCCTGTATTCCTACGCACTGTGCTGTGTAGGAATGGCCAGTCACTGTTTTCCTTTTAGTTTATGCTTAACTAGAAATATCATTTTAAAAAAAAAAAAAAAGTAAAAAGTATTGTTAAGCTCTAAGGGTAATGTAGGTCATTTTGAATTACTGTATATCAATTATGTAGTTGAAATGGAGATATTATCATTCTCTATAAACATTTCTAAACATCTGAGCGTTTTAATTAGCTAATGGATAATTTGATTAGTCTAAAATAGCGTGGGAGAATGAAGGTCTGGAATAACAGATCCAGGAATTAATAAATCAGAGAATAATGCATGTACAAAGACATGTACTAGGAAAAATACTTCAGAGTATATACTTACTCGTTTCTGTAATCTGCTTTCCGATTTACACAGTTATAACAACACAGTGGCTACAGGTCAATGAATCTGAATAAAGATGCTGATCTACCATATTTAATTTATTTCCATTTGAAGCTTTATGCTTCAACGCTATCCCATAAATTATTCATTCTTAGTGAGTTTTAACTAGTCAAAGACATTGAATATAACCAGGTAAAATGGTTTCAGGATTGCAAAATGTGTATTGTAGTTCATATTAAACTTGCAGAACATATGTACATACCATGAAAGGTACTAATATGGTTCCACTTCAGAGTAAAAATCTAATCTATGTAAGTATGAATAATTTTTAAAAAAGTTTATTTTTTGTTCAATTTCACAATACAATAATAGGTTTCAGTTCTTGTTAAAAGATGTTCAAAAAGAAATTTCAATGAAAATAAAAATAATGACTAAGCTAAAATCCCTTTTTTTTTCTTTTCACATAGACAAATAATAATGTTTCCTGTAAATAAGTTATTATTTCTATGGAAATTTATATTCATATGTAAGGAAATACCCCTGTATAGCAAAGAGGTGCTTGCAGGTTTTGGTACTCAGATCTCTTCAGACCCACACTTAGTTGATCCCAAATACTGGTATACTGAAACTTCTGTGCTGATGATGCTGAGATAGCCCATCATCTTTATGCAGAAAAGTTTCAACCAGAGCTTAAATCTACTGGTACACTACCTGGCTTTTGGGTTTATGTAACATACTGAATTGTGGAAATAGTGCTATGAAGTGTTCCTTTTAGGGACAAGGACAACTATTGTTTAATAGCACCTGAATGTGAAAGGCTAAGATACGATTGCTTTAGGATGTTTACAAAAGTCTACTTCTTATTATATAGAGGGCTTTCAACTTTTCTAAGTTGTGTTGGAAATCTCAGGCAAAGATTTATGTGAAAAACTCATTAGGTAGGATCACTTCCTTGCATAGCAAAAATCTATAAGTCTTGACATAGTACTTTGTGTTTCTGTGAGCAAGGGTTTAGACTAAGCATCTAATGAAAAGCTCAGTCAGCAGCACTGTTTTGTTCTATCACATGCTTTTAGACACTTTAGTATGTTAGGTTCACAGGTGAAAAAACTACATAGATACTCAGAATATAGTATTTTGAAATCCATCTTGCTGTAAGACATATTTTCTCCCTTGTTCATACATTTTTGTCTAGATTAAAATTGATTTTCAGTAGGTAAATGAATAGGGAGGTAGCCTGGTAGTTATGACTTCACATATCCTTTTTCACCATGTGAGTAAAACAGCCTTTCTGCGTTTTTAAGTATTGCTTTTCTGGTGGTAAAGGCAGATCATATATGAACTAGCTTATGCTACAGTTATATGCAGAGTTGATATACATTCCCCAGAACAATCATGCTGAGATTCCAGGTTGTACAGTATAACCACAGGCTCATCACAAGATTGCCAGCTCTCCCTCTCTTCCTCCCTCCCCATCCTTCACTTCATTGCTGTCACTCATGCCTTGCTATAATAACAATACTGCTTGCACGATACTGTGTATAGAAGATTTCCTGTGAAAGACAGGAAATGCTTATTTATTCATAATTACATTTCACTTACAACAGACTATCCTAGATTAAATGAGGAGGATGGGGAGAAGACAGCTGATGTCTCTCAGTTTCTGTGTTGTGCTGTTTAGTGCAGTCAGCTGGATGCTGTAGTTTAATTTATATCATTTCAACATGCCTATCACTGTAGTATGTAAGTATGCTACCTGTCATACACTGTATGTTTTCATACTTTGAAGTAAGGGGGAAGCAGGTGAGCAGAGTTCTTTGTTTTGTTATGAGTATTTGTCAATATTTGTTTCTTTGTTCATAAGTCTTTAATAGTCACATTGCTGTGTAGTTATATCACAGCCTGTAAACCACCTAGAAATGTGCTGTGTACTTAAAGGGAAAGTTTGTAGTGTTTAGTTTATTTAAGAGTTCTTCTCAGAAGCTTAGATCACTGTGTGAAAGGAATTGACTTTTTTTCTTCTGAGAATCATATAATAGTTTGGGTTGGAAGGGACCTTCAAAGGTCATCTAGTCTAAGCCCCCTGCAATGAGCAGGGACACCTTCAGGTAGATCAGGTTGCTCAGAGCCCTGTCCAGCCTGGCCTTGAATGTCTCCAGGGATGTGGCATCTACCACCTCTCTGGGAAACCTGTTCCTGTGTTCTACCACCCTCATTGTAAAAAAATAAAAGTCTGTACTCATCCTTCCTACAGGCTCCTTTTGAGTACTGAAAGGCTGCAATAAAATCTCACTGGCACCTTCTCTTTCCCAGGCTCAACAACCCCATCTCACAGCCTGGCCTCATAGGAGAGGTGTTCCATCCCTCTGATCATCTTGATAACCCTCCTCTGGACCCTCTCCAACAGCTCCATGTCTTCCCTGTGCTGACGGCTCCAGAGATGGGTGCAGTACTCCAGGTGAGAAACATTGCTTTGGCTAGCATTGCCCTTGTGTCAGAGGGATCAGCTTAGGTTGTGTGCTCCTGAAAGAATGTAGCAAAATAGAAGATTCTCCAAACTGCTTTACTCAGGCAGAATCACATCTGCAGCATTATACCTCCATGCTTCAGCAATGTGACAAGCCTGGGCTTGTTGTTCAAACCAGCTCTTCCTGTCAGTCCTTCTGATGAGGGCACAGCCTCAGCACTTAATCCTGGTTCAGAGTAATCTTCCTCTTCCTGATTTCTGCCTGATTATCCAATCAGATTTCAACTAGAGTTAAAGCAAATAAAAATCTTCCCTCAATTATTTTCCTTCAGGAAATGGAATTTAATTAAAAAAACAGGTACTGGAGAGGCCTTTACAGGCTTTCACAGTGAGACTGCTGTTTCTCTAGTCCGTGCTGAAGAGTGTCTTCTGGTGGACTAGATATGTCCCTGTCCCCAAAAATATGTATTATCTACAACAAGGAGAGAAAAAAAAGCCCAACACACCCAGCATATCTTCAGTTTCTCATTACATTTCAGGGTCATGTTTTATTGTGCATGCCTTTTTGTTTTGTTTTTTTTTTTTAACCTTGAGACCACATCTTACTTTATCATTTAGTAAAACACAAGAATAAATAATTACAAAAATGTAAGACTGAGGTGTTTTCCATCACTGTGTACTTATAAATTCCTTGGATTTGTTTCAGACTTCTATCACAGAGGATAAAGAATTAAGCACCAAAGAACAGAAAAGTAAAGTACCACTTATTCTTTCTGTGAATTGCTGATGCTTTCTACAGTCAGTAAAATTCAGAACTAGCCTGGGAATCTCCTCATTCAGTTAAACTCAGAAAAATTGCTTTTTCAATATAGAGAACAGTAATATCAGTCCCCATAAAATATTTTGAGAGAGGAAACAGAAAGGCCACTATGGATTATGTGCACATTTAACCTTTTTTCTTTCTTTGTGAAATCTTTTCCTGTAACTAATTTCAGAAAACTCTGGTGTAACTGCAAAGACTGAGATCTGAGCTTGCCATAACCATACCCTGTATCTTGAGAATGAGCAACAATGCCCAGGAATATGTAAATTTATTTTCTGTGAAAAATGAGTTACATAAAAATGCAAAAAATAATTAAGACTTTGAATAGCAAAGGTCATTTGACTCTAGAGAACAGGTCAGATTTGTGGGGGTTTTTTTTGCATATTTTACCTGTAAGATATTTTGACTTACTTATTTTGAGAGTTGCATACAAGATGTGAAAAACATGTTGAAAAGTTATTAATCAGGTTCTATTTTAATATTACTAAATTCAATTATGTTTAAAATTTGACTAGGACTCTAGAAAAATTAATTAGCCCGAGGAATTCTTCCATGGACTCGTCTATAGACTTTCATGCCTATTTGAACTATAAAACTATTTTCCTGCCCAGTGTAGCATATTTGTATTAATTTGTACTGTGAAAGGTTTTGCAGATGACAGAAAGGGAAAAGTATTCAATTGCTTGCTTGTCAGTTAAGAAGATGAGATGATGCTCTTTTACATTGTTATATTTATTGTGAAGTTGCACTATAGTCTTGTTTACCCTTAAAGCTTATCTTGTATGGAGATATACTCAGGTGTACATGCATTTAAAAATCAGTTCATTGAAAGATTAGCTGAATTAGTGTCTTGGTACTGAGTTACTCTTTGTTCAGAAGATTTCTTGTATATTTAGGTTGGCAAATGTGACTTCTAGGTCCCCTATATTTACTGTCTAATTTGTTTATTTTTGTTTAAGATACACAGGGTCCCTTACCAGCATTTTGAGAACTCAAGTGATATCATATACTTTCAAAGGTGAAAATTTCAAGGAGAGAAAAAAGTCTTCTTTCTACACAAAGACTACCTGTTAAAAAGTTCAAATCAAAGATAAACTGGTTTTGATGTATGGAATTAGAGTTAATGTGTATCTGTCACAAGGATTCAGTTAGACATTCCAGTAAACATTTTTCCTATGAATACAGAAAAAATAAGCTTTTGACTAATACATGAATCAAATGAACATACTTTTAAGATATACTGCCTCTTATCATTGCTGATGTCTCCTAGTTCTTTCCTTCCTGTATTTTAAGCACATTAAGAACTTTCTTATTAGAAGAAATTACTGATTTCTGTGCAGCATGTGGAGGAGCCTTCCCACCTCATCTTTCATCCTTTGTTTAAACTGATGTGAAAACAGCTCTTTCCCTTTGGTGGATTTTTCTGATTCTACCTGCTAGTATAATCTTGACAGTTCTAGTTTTTAACTAGTACGGTCAGTATATGTTTTAAAACAAAACTCATACCATATATATATACTGCAGTTACAGTGTGAGCAGAGCTAAGTCAGTATTCTTGATCATATCATTTTGGTAAAAATGATCTATGTAATACTTTGCCACTAACAGTGTCCAGTAGCAGATGTTACTGGCTACAGGGGAACAAATTGAACTATTCATTTCCTCAGGGCTTTCCTGAACCGAGCGTTTTTTGTTTTTTGTTTTTTTTTTCTTTTTTCATTGAGTAGCTTTTATATTATTATTATTATTATTATTATTATTATTATTATTATTATTAATTTACCATTTTCAGAACTATATTACAACTGCTGCATATTATGACATACAGCATTATGACATGCAATGTCACCAGGACCTGGATCTCCCCATTTATTCCAGCACCTGAACTGATACCTCCTGTGTTACACATGCAGCATTTTGCACTAGGGAACAGGAGAGAAATGAGGTATTGTGAGATATAAAAAACTGTAGTTTGTTTTTAGGCTTCCTCCTGTTCACAGACATTAACTTTTAAAATCCTATAAGAAATAACCATTGAACAATTGACTTCAAAGTCTCCAGGTGCAACAGCAACGTTTTTTGCTGTAGCAGTTCTTAGATTTTCTTCACTGTTTCCGCTGTGAGTGACACAGCAGGTATCATTTTTTTTGTTCTTTGAAACACACATGAATGCCTACCTACTAGCAGATAAAAAGAACTAAAAATGTAACTAACACATTTGTGTTCATTTTAAAGAAAATCAAATGATCAGTCCTATTTTTTTCTATGGAAACCTGGGGAAATAAGAGCTCAAAACGGTCATTCAGATGAAATCCTGGGCGTGTTTTAGTACAAAAATAAGTGTAGGGAGCCTTAATCAAATCTATCCGGAAAAATATCAGATCATGAGAAATGGAAAACTTTGTCTGGCTTTCCATGCATGGGGCAGGCAGAATTTTCTGGAGAACCTAAGCCTGTGATTGTTGCTGCCAGCCAGACAATATTTAAAGTAAAAAAAATCTGGCTTTAATTATGCTTCCCAGTAACGACTATAAAAGGTTTTACAATGCACTATTGAAAGGTTCAGTCTAGGCACATGTTTTACATTTCATAATCCTGACTCTTTTTTTGGATACTCATTTTCCTCTCATGATGCAAGAATACCAATGACAATTATGACTATATTACTGGACCCAAACTTGCTTCTGAGTTTTTCAGTTTCATTGTAGGATTTCCATATTCTCATCCAATATCCAGATGAAGTATAGTTTTGCTTCACCCTTTTTCTCCCTACTTGCGTTTCTGTAGATGCTACCTCCAGTTCTGCAAATTTATTTCACCCATTTACTGTTCTTAGTGCTAGTACTTCCCATTTGTCAGCTAATTCTCTAAGATAAAAATAAATATTGTAAGGGCTTAATTCTTCTATATCTTTTACTTCATATTCCTTTTCAAAGCTCATTGGCATACCTATAATCAAAGTGGATCCTAAAATATGGTTTGCATGGGATTTAAATCTGAATTCTGATATTTTCATGCATATGAAAAAGTGGGTTGTTGGGTACTAAGCCTCTTGTCTAACACAATGAGCAGATCTAATACTTTCCTTAGAAAATAAAACTCACTAAAGTTATTATAGATCAGACTTTCTGGCCTTCTTTTGAACCTTCCTCACTACCAAGTCATTCATAAAGTGCTGTCTATGACCAAGTATTATTAATTATTAATAGTGTCCATGTGTTACTAGTGTATACACAGTATATATTATGTAGACTGCTTCGTCAATGTGCAACCCCCTGTCACACTTTAGATTCTAATGTTATAAAATATGGGCTTGCTAGCCCATAAGAAGCAGTAATACACTTCTGGTTGCATCCTGCTTCTGCTTGCCTTACCATAGGGTTGTATTTCTAGTTTTGTTGCAAACAATTTCTCTGTGTACTATTGAGAAAAGCACATGTAATGTTTTCACTTGTTTTATGCATAACATTCAGTCAATGGTTTGCATTCATCTCTCCCTAATTACTGTGTGTGAATAACAAAACAAAACAAAGCAAAGCAAAATAAAAAAAAAAAAAAAAACAAAACACTTTTTATAGACTCAGTAGCTGTAGAGGTCCCCGTAACAATTTTGCAATTGAAGCAGACACAGGTAACCTTCAGTGAGAAGGAGATAGAAGGACCATGTTGGCATATGGGAAGGAAATGAAATGTTTTTGGTTTTGCTGGCTGCTTTGTTTGCATATTTGATGTTTTCTAATGACAGATGGCTATTACATAAAACCTTGTTTTTAGGGCAGGACTCCAGGTATTTACAAAAGCAATTTGTTATCATGGAAATATGTGATCATGAACAGTGTGGCCAGAATTTCTGCTGGGAGAAAGACTGAGAGGTAGGTGGAACTTGCTTTCACAATTGGACCATCAGGACTACAGAGGACAACCAGTATATAGAAGCATGTTCCTACGAATTTTTAAAAATTTGTAACCCCAGACTGCAACAGACTTTTTATCAATTAGTTTGAGACTGAAAATTGATTGTTGCAGAGGTAGTTACTCAGATTTTCAAATGAATTAATATGGCACTATATATTTCTTAGTATGTTGAACCAACAAATATTAATAACATAATTGCAGAATTTGAATTGATGACCCTTTCAAGCTGCTATAGCAGTTTAACATGCCACAGTTACACTCTTGTCTACCAGTAGCTCAGAAGATAATGGCTTTCTTGGTGCTGCACATAAATAACATTGTATGGCCACAGGGATGAATGAGAGTATATCAAAGGGAAGAAAAGGGTTTGAGCATGATGCTAAAGAAAAGCTTCTTGTAAAGGCTGGATACTAAGCAATTATCATCACTTGCTGGGCATACAAGATAAATTCCTGATAATTTTGAGCTGTCTTTGAATTTCTGGTCATCAAGTTTATTTATAGAGTCAGCCTCCTCATTTATCTCTAAAAGGGGAAAAAATATTCTTCAGCGTAATTGTAGATAACATTTCATTGACTAGATTTCATAAATAAAAAATCCCTCTGTATCTGTAGTTATGTTGAATGGACTAGTAAGGGAGTAATCTGAGATCATGAGCTGAGGATTGCAGTTATCTGTGTAGACATAAGGACCCTTTAATGGAAATTAATTTTAAGTCACATTGGCTTCATTAAAGCAGCAGAGATACAGTACTTTTCAGGATTAAATATTCTTGTATAAATTGCAACAAGTATAGCAATTAGGTTCATTCTTGCTGAACTGAATTAAGAAACCTGCCTGAAAAGCATGAATCCCTCTCGTAATTCTTCATTTAACAAAGGCACCTACAGATAAATTTAGTGAACTATTCAGCAGACTATTCAGGATCAGAACATTAAAACACTAAACAGAATTATTTAATATCCTGCCAACATCATCATTTTTTTAGATCAATGTTATTTCAGTTGCCATTTTTAAGTACTGAAACTGTAGGAAAGACAAAACTAAAATTCTCTCTTGTTTGTCTGTATGTGAGACTTAAACCTGACATTATATTAGTGACTGAATAGATAACTTTATCAATACTTCTATCAACATAACCACACAGATAGCCACATAGTTGTTGAAGCAGTCTGAGTCAGTAAAATTGGGAAATCCTGTTTCTTTATTATATCAGCTCACTGAGCTGTAGGGTTGGTGAGAAAGGTTTAATAGCCTACAGAAATACTGACTCTGAAATATCCATGACCAAAAAATGATGGGGAATTTTGTTGTTGTAATGTGACGAAGGGACAAGAGGTAGAGTGTATGATAATTGTCCACCTTCATTGGTGTTGTGATGATGTTACTTTGATGTGGGGATTTACACAGATGAAGTTTGTGGAATTATGTGTACAATGAAGGATGTTCCTGCCACAATGATGTAAAATGTTTTGGTTTCCAGAGATGTAAGCCGAAGCTGAATTTGACCCATTTGCAGTATAAGTTCTCATAGGGGAATCTTATGTTGGCAAACAACCTTCTTAATCCTTTAGTCATATTATGGCTTTGGAGGTAGATTACACACTAAACAGAAAATTAGTTACAGTAGGGTCTGTACAGGCACTGTCTCTGTATGGCAATATACTTAGAGATGTTTTCCAGTGGAAGCAGAATTTTCAAGTACTTTAAGCTTTTCTTTTTCTTTCTTTCTTTCTTTCTTTCTTTCTTTCTTTTGTTCATTCTTTCTTTCTCTCTCTCTTTCTCTCTCTCTTTCTTTCTCTTTTTCCTTATTTCTCTCTCTTTTTCTCTTTCTTTCACTTTTTCTTTCGTTCTTTCTCTCTCTCTTTCTCTCTCCCTTTCCACCATGCCCTTTCTCTCTTTCTTTTCACCGTGCCCTTCGCCTTACCTTCGCCTTCAGCTTTCTTCCTTTCTTTCCCTTCCCTCCCCGCCCCCGCAAGGCTTTACATTACCCATAATGCATCTGTATGTTTGTAACAAGACCAGCAGTTTATTACAGCAAACTTAGAAGTAACGCTGTTACATTCTTCAGTACTTTTCTTGTTTCCTTTCCAGACAGAGGAATTGAGGTTCATTTGCATTATGATTTAATTCTTCCTTGTAGACCACTGCAGCCTACTAAGTATGTTGAGAGGAGTTAATTCTCTAAATGTTGCTGCATGAAATTAAAAGAGATTGCAAGCGATTCACACATACAGACTGTAAAGAATGAAATCAAACAAGCAAAAAGCGCCAACAAAAATACACAGGCAGTTTGTCAAATTCCACTGAAAATAGGAAACACCAGTGAAAGAATAGAGGAAAACTCCATCTGAATCGGACTGTCTCAAAGCCTGGATTCTTTTAGCAAGTGGAAACCTCAAACTGCTACATGCGTTATGCTGGAGATTTGTCATGGCTTATTTTCCTGTGATGTGTGTGCCTGTGTTTATTATCTGACTAACTTCAACCATGTAACCTAAAAGGTTATTGGCTGAAGGAAAAAAAAGATCATATTTCTCTTGTAAAAATTTGGATATGTTTGGAAGAGCTTTTGTCTTTTTTCAAGTGGTACCATGCATTGTGATCAATAAAAAATCTTGTGATTATACTTTCCTAGGTTTATGTGTACTTTTTTGATTGCAGAAGGTCATTTTTAAAGCAGAAAAAAGGCTGTCCACTGAACCAGAAAAAAAATATAAACCAAATCTAACCAAATCAAACAAACCATCATAAATTAATGTTTTGCACAATAGAGACTATGTGTGAGATAATTCAGTTCAGAGATTACATTATCTGTATTATCTGTATCCTTCCAGACATTGTCATGTTCTCCAATTGATGGGATTTCTTTTAGCTGAAACTTTCTTCAAACTGTGACATGAAAAAAAGCATATGTAGTTCATATCTGTACATTGAGAAATCCTTTAAAAGAAGAGCAACAACTATGTCAACGTGGTAATGCTGTAGCAGACCTGTATTTAGCCTCAAAAACATTCAGAAATCAAGAGAAAAGGAGTGGGAAAGAGAAAACAGTATTTTCTGCAGCTAGTCATTGCTTCTGTTTTTGTGTTCTTTCTTCCTGGTCTAAGGATTTCCCCAGTGATTATTGCCTTGCACCCCACAGACTGAAGAGCATTCCTGTTTTCAGTATTTGTGAAATATTGCAAGCAAGGATTTGAAATATTGCAAGCAAGGATTTGAAATAGCAACAGCTTCCCGTGTAGTTTCTTCCTGCAGACATTTTTTTTCTTTTTCTTTTTAATAAAGTCTTCTCTACTTCCTTAGTATATAAACTAGCATGTTTGATGTTTTCCACTATTTTGTTAATTCCTCTTTAAATTCCTGTCTTTATTTAGAATGCAGATGGTTTGAGGTTTTTTTTTGAAGATACATAAAGAAAAATAGACTTCAGTTCAGAGATCTTTCCTTCCAGTGAGAGAAAGCCTTTGATTTTCCCCAAAAACAGAGGAATCTGTTAGTATTCTAGGCTAAATCAGAGTTTTAATCTCTCACCCCCTGTCACAACTGAAATTGCCACTGTTGGAATTGTTGCTATACTACTTGTCACTTCATCACTATTAAGGAAATTTTTGAAAAGTCTTACTTCTATAACTGACATCTTTTGCTGCACACACACAAAATACCCTCACTTTTTTTCTTACATTGGGCTGTATTTCCTTAAATTGGATTACAGTTGCATAATGCATTGAAAACTTGCTGGAACCTCTATTTAAGCAGATGTTTTATCACTACCTTACTGAAATAATGTGAGCTGTCCTTCTATGTTGATATTTTATGTGCTAAGGCTCTGGCGAACCTTCCTAACAAGTGTTTCCAAAAGCATCTAACTGTTTTTAGAAATAGTATGAACATGCATTGAAAAGGTTTTGTAAATCCCACCAACAGCCCAGGTAGTGAATAAATTATAGAAAGGAACTTGGAGGATTGTGCAATCATCTTTAAAAATTCTGCATAACATTAATGTCAGCCCAAAGCATTAGAAGCAGTTTAATGTAAAAGGATCTCTCATGTCATAGATGAGAATATATTGATCAATATTCATCTCAGATGCCTCTTAAATTCAGCTGTACCATCTCACCTGGGAGATCAGGCTACAAAATGCACAGAAGACAGAGACAGCAGAATGAAAAACAACAACAAAATCTCAGACTATCTCCCTGATGCTACAAGTGATAGATGCTATTCCTGTGCTTCCAAGCTGCAGCTTTACCATGTTTATGCGACATTTAGAGGAAGACTCATCGACAGAGTGGGACACACACTGATGTTCTGGATATATTGTCTTCCCTGCTGTATGCTGTTTCCTAAATTTCAAAGAGAAAAATGTCTTACAGAACGGCATGCTAGCTGTCTTTTTTTTTTTTTTTTTTTTCTGTTCCTGTAATGATGATCTAGAATGACTGGAGTTTAATGGATGCATAGGTCCTCTTAGTACATCCTCAAACTGAAGTGTCAAGTCATAATTAGTCTACCTTGATTTCGGTAAAGCATTTGACACAGTCTCCCACAGCATCCTCAAAGCTAAACTGAGGGAGTGCAGTCTGGACGATTGGGTAGTGAGGTGGACTGTGAAGTGGCTGAAGGAAAGAAGTCAGAGAGTCCTGGTCAGTGGGGCGGAGTCTAACTAGAGGCCTTTATCTAGTGGAGTGCCTCAAGGGTCAGTACTGTGACCAGTACTATTCAATGTATTCATCAATGACTTGGGTGAGGGAGTAGAGTGCACTGTCAGCAAGTTTGCTGATTACACCAAGCTGGGAGGAGTGGCTGACATGCCAAAAGGCTGTGCTGCCATCCTGCGAGACCTGGACAGGCTAGAGAGCTGGATGGGGAAAAATTTAATGAAATATAACAAGCGCAAGTGTAGAGTATTGCTTCTGGGTAGGGACAACCCCAGGTTTCAGTATAAGTTGGGGAATGACCTATTAGAGAGCAACGTAGGGGAAAGGGATCTGGGGGTTCTGGTGGACAGCAGGATGACTATGAGCCAGCACTGTGCCCTTGTGGCCTAGAGGGCCAATGGCATCCTGGGGTGTATTAGAAGAGGGGTGGTTAGTAGGTACAGGGAGGTTCTCCTTCCCCTCTACTCTGCCCTGGTGAGACCACACCTGGAATATTGTGTCCAGTTCTGAGCCCCTCAGTTCAAGAAGGACAGGGAACTGCTGGAGAGAGTCCAGCGCAGGGCAAGAAAGATGATGAAGGGAGTGGAGCATCTCCTTTATGAGGAAAGGCTGAGGGAGCTGGATGTCTTTAGTTTGGAGAAGAGGAGACTGAGAGGTGACCTCATTAATGTTTACAAATATATAAGCTGTGAGTGTCACAAGGATGGAGCCAGGCTCTTCTTCGTTACAACCAGTGGTAGAACAAGGGGCAATGGGTTCAAATTGAACACAAGAGGTTCCCCTTAAATTTGAGAAGAAACTTCTTCTCAGTGAGGGTAACAGAGCACTGGAATAGGCTGCCCAGGGGAGTTGTGGAGTCTCCTACTCTGGAGACATTCAAAACCCGCCTGAACACAGTCCTGTGTAACCTCATCTAGGTGTTCCTGCTCTTGCAGGGGGATAGGACTAGATGAACTTTTGAGGTCCCTTCCAATCCCTAACATTCTGTGATTCTGTGATTCTGTAGTCAACCTATTTGTTCTGTAAAGAACCATTTTTGATTCCTTGAGTCACAGCACCATTCATATGGGATAATTTCTTATTTATTATTTCTTGTAGACTTAAAATCTTCCAGAGAACAAGAGATATTTTAACAATTGGCACATCACTTGGCCACTGACTAACTCCTTTTCTAGTAAAAATATGAAATATAAAGGATTTTTAAAATAAAATTTGAAAAAGCCTTAAGAAGTTATTAGATTCAGTGGAAATATCTTCTAAATAGATCCTAATGATTATGGTTGCTGGATATTATGATTTTGAAGCCATTATGCAAAACTAGACATAGAAATTAATATTGCATAGTAACGATGTAAGAAGGTCACATCATCTGTAAGAAATTAAACCAGAAGATGATCTCCATCAATGTACCTAAAGCATATCAGCCCCTCATAAGTATTCAGAGCAGTATACCAGATCAGAGGTAATCTAAAGTAAAATCCCTGAATTGAGGAAAATCAGGATTCCTTATCTTTGAGCAGAAATGTTCATTGTATAAATCCTCTCCTGTTGGGCCGGATTACTTGCTTTCCCCATTTCTCAGCTTCCAAAGAGGGTCAGTTAACCATCTGCTTGCTCTGGGTCTCTAGAAGAAATCCAGTGGTTCACAGTTCACAGATCTGCCTTCTTGACTGCAGGTATTTAGGTCTCTATTTTTGCATAGTTCTTTATTTTCCACAGAAATTATTATTTAATTTCATAAACACAACCTTATTTTCCAAAACAGCTTCAGTATGTCACACACACAATATTGCTCTGCACCATGGGGTAGGGAAATTTTCTAAGCCATCTCTGAGCAGGCCACAGAAGCTACTAATGAATTCAATGTACCATCCTTCAGTTTCACTTAATAAAAACTTACAATACTTCTAATCTCTGCTTTTAAATCTGCATTTACAAAAAATACTGAGTTAATGGAATAAAGAAAAAATTATTATGGTCCTGGCTGCAGTTAATGGAATCAATTAACATTTTGCTGGTAGGAGTAGAGGATGGATGTGAATTTGTTAAACTACATGTGAACTAGTTAAACTACATGTGAACTACCCTGGCTGCTTGAAAAACAGAACAAAAAACTCTAGAATTTCAGTGAAGCACAGTGACAGTTCTCAAGTTGTTTAACTTTAATGATGCATCCTCAGTAAACACTGCTATGTTGTGAGACTTTACAGATTGTTTTTAAATGCCTTCTGTAATGAAGAATAATCAGCCTTTGGGAAACTGGATATTGGATAGATTCTTCTGTGTCTTTTGTACTCAGATGTGGGGAAGCCAAGACAGGTCTTTAAGAAGTTCAGATATGAAAGGAGCTTTTTAATTCTCACACTGAGTGTTAGTAATAACCTCTATTTGAAACTTCAGTTTGATCATGATCACCTATAAAACACAGAGCAACTTACTGTTTTTGGCAAATGGACAGAAATAGAATGCACCTTTTAAGTACCAGGCTATCTGCAGTATCATTAGGAAGGAATTATGATGTTAGGGTTGAATAATTTCTGTTAAGTAGTGTGGGTATTTCCCCTACAGAACTGAGTCAACTTCAATGACCAGAGTACTTCTAGGGAAAAAGCAAAGATACTTTTGAAAGATCCACCTTATTTATCTTTACATGCTGAAAATGTAATTGTCTGCAGCTGAGCCAGTCATGTTTCTTCTTACATAAAATGAAAGATCTCTTCTGCCCTATAATTTTTCAACAAGATTAATTACTGGCCTATTTCTGTGGCCAGGAAGAAATGCAGTAGCAGATACATATGAAATTCTGGTAAAAGGATTTAACTTAGAGAATATTTTGTTAGTTATATCAGCATCCATAAACAGATAAATTTATTTTTGTATTCAACATCCTTTTTGTAATGAGAGCAGCCTGCAAAATTTTAAGACCACAAAATGCAATTAATTAGAATGTAGAGAATTTAAAATGCAGGGACTATAAGATTTTAAGAAGCTGAAAATATAAGACTGAACAATCAAACTATTTGTATTTATTAGTCATTTTAATACAGTTTGCATTTATTTTTACTCATTTTAGTATATTCAGTATTTATTGTTCCATTCCATATAATCATGTCAAATGCTACTAATCTGGACTGTCATATTATTAATTTATTGCATTTATCAAGTCATTGGAATCCGACACAATTCTTGAACTCGAGCTCACATCTTCCTTCTTTTACTTGATAGTTACAGTCTAACAATCTGAATTATAAGGTACGACATTAGAAGGCACAACTATTTTATAAAGTAAAGGTTCAAGGACTTTCAATTTGTGCCTTTATTACTTCTGTTTATCAGACATGCTTGTTATGGCGGATTAAGTCTTTACATTTATTTCAGTGGAGCACACCACTAAAAGCTCATAGTTTTGTATGTGCCTTAATCATCAGTGCACTTTTTCTCACAATCCAGAATGGATGATTAAATAAAATGCCTTTGCATATGCTAAATATGTTTTACTTTATATACACACATACATTCATACAAATATACAGGGCATATTAAGGCATTTTTCTTTTAAAAAGACAGAGGATTTAAAAATGAGAATAAAGAGACCCGGACAGTAAATTTCCATATTTACTTTTTTTAAGGAATTCAGATCTAAGCAAGTGACCTGGGAGAATAAATATGCCATTATTTAATCATATTTATTTCTATGTTGTTAACTTACATGTATTGACACAACTGAAAGTTGCTTAATTCTGAAACTAACTGATGTAATATATAATAGAGCACTATCCTGAGGGCAAAATAGAGAGCACTACTCCTATCCACCATGAAAGCTCTGATATTAATAGGATTTAAGGTCTTGTGTTGAGGGAAAGGAGACAGAAAGCTGTTCAGGGAAACTGTTATAACCAAACAGATCTAATTCCTCATTTTCCTCAGAGATACTTAAAATAAAATACTTCTATGACAATTTTAGTGGATTAAGTACAACTAAAATCCCAAGCTTTTGCTGAATATCCTGAATATATTCTTACTAAATACATCAAATTCTAGTGTTAAGTAGACCACTTGATGATAAACATTAAAAGACTGAGTAATCCTTAATCCTACTGTGGTGTGGCATCATACCACTAATCATGCTGAAAAGACTATGTATATTTACTGTATTTATTATCAATAATTATTTAACCCTCTTTCTTTCAAAGTATTTCAGGCATGTCAATCTAACCATGCTGGTATAAAATAGGTGAAGAAATAGCACCACATTTTGAGAAAAACTTGTTAGGGTGAGTGAACAGATTCTTATTCAGTGAAGCCTTTGATATTTGATAGAACTCTATGGCTTTCACTCTGTAGACTGCAATTGCACAGACTGCAATTAAACTCTTAATTTTATTACTGAAATGACATCTACAACACAAACAACATACAGTGACTTTCTAATAAAAAAAGGGTAACATCAGTGTATAAAAAAAGGGTAACATCAGAGCATATTACGGAATCTTTTAGATTAGACCACGATTACATCTTTGGAGGCAGAAGCTGTAGAGGCAGTAACCACTAAAAAAACTGATATTAAGCCTTCAGGAATACTGTTCACTATGACAAAATTCTTCAAATTCTGCCTGAGTTATACATCTGAGACATGTTAATCTTAAATATTCTCTGTGATAGTATGAATCCTACTTTCATCCTCAGCATATTTCATTAAAAACTCGATTTCAGATTAGTTTTTCCTTTAATATCAAATTAATGTCTCCTACTGCTTCCTCTAAACATTATTTTTTTCTTTTATTATTACTAACAAAAGAAAATAATGTATTACCACCTTCATAGTTCTCCTTTATGGATTTTTGGCAAGATTGCATGTCTCCTTTCCTCAGAATTAGTAGAGCGATAGCTCATAACCATTATTATTAGGGTGAAGCTTTCTTCAAGACTTTTAATAACTTTTTAAAATTTTATTAATTCCCTGGAGGTTTTCTTTCTTTGTTTCTGTATTTTCCACAGTTGTTTTATTCTTTACTGCAATGTCCTACCAAATGTTTCATTTCCCATGCAATACATATCCCTCTCTGATTTTCCTTTTATTATTTTTTAAATTAGTAGAGAATGACTACACGTGATGACTAGCTTTGGCAGTGCCCAAATCAAGAAAGTGGTGTAGGAAAGACTCAAAGCAGCTACCACACTTTCCCTACTATCACGTCTTTTTTTTTCTGACAAATCCTCTTTCCCAGTTCTCTCTTCCCTGCTACAGGCACACATACACCACAAACCCTTGGGCAGGCTAAGTAGTACTCCTGTATTTCAGCTATTAGGAAGTCAAAGAAATTGCTTGGCCCATAGCCTATGCTCTTTAGGCATATACCTTTGTAATTAGTATTTTACTTTGAGTGAGCTTTTCTACTTGAGGATGTACAAGGACATTAACTTATTATATTGAAGGTGCAATTTGAAGTATTGAAAAGAAATATGTAAGTGGTCATTTAAAAGTGAATGAAACTGAACTATTTTAATACTATTTTAATTCTAAATAAGCATCCCTATAAAGATCCAGATTAATTAATCCATCTCAAGGGAGAAATTGTACCAATTTTCCCATTGTAGTTAATCTGTCTTTACAAAGGCAGCAGTATAACGCTCAGGATCCATAGAATAACTTTATTTCACTAGGCTTTATTTTGTTTGTAATTTATGGAGGAAACAATAATAAAGAAGCAGATGGCTACAGATTAATTAAGTGCTATGCCAGCTTTAATAACATCAGCCACTTATTGGGTTTTTAATGCTGTTTCTTGTATTTTTCCCTGCAAAACTTCATTCATTTGACTCATCATTGAAGACTTCTAAATGTTCCTAAGGCACTCTCAGAGTTCAGTATGAGCAGCTCTAATGTTTTGTTTGAAACACAGAAGGAAATCTTCCTACAAACACATGGAAAGAAGTAAGGATATTCAATTTACTATAAAAGCTAAGTTAAAGAAGCATGTGGCTTGAACTAGCAATGCTGATAAAAAAATAGGTTTCAGACTTTTAATGATATGTGAATTCCTTCTTCTTTATTGATTTATTACAGTATAGACAATAAAAGAGATTTTGGAAGGGCATTATGTAGGTTTTCAGGATAATATTCAGCTCACTGAACAATTTTTTTTTTTACTCACAAGTTTCATCTCACTCAAGTTAGCCATCCAAAGCTTAACCACAAGAGGAGGAGAAGCATCTCCACTCCTACACTTCTAATAGATCACCCTATAGCAATTCCTGGTTTTCTCCACTGAATATATAAGAGGTATAAAACAGATAGAACATCAAAAAAAGCCTTCATGAATCACTGAAAGATACGATTTTTAAGATAAAGGATGGGCTTGTTTAGTTGAAAAACAAATATCTCTCCTGAACTTTTTCTGCCCTTTGAAAAGAGTGATATCTGCACGTATTCTAAACCTGCAAAAGAAAACAGGTAAGAGTCACTTTCTTTTGGAGTTCTAAAAGTGTATCTGCAATGTTTGGTTTGGGTTTGTTTTGTTCTTATTTACCTTCATTATTTAAAGGCAAAATTATTTGTAAAAGAGGCATGAAAAAAGATGGAAATAAATCCCAAATAATTTTACCTATATTAACTTTTTGGGAAGTGACTGTGTGGTGATCTGCCCCCAGAACCTTACCTGGGCTTGATTTGGGAAGGAGCTGCAGTGGAGCAAAAGAGAATTCAGGAGACACAAGAGATCAGTGGTTCATAATTTGTGGGGTTTTGTTTGTTTGTTTGTTTGGGTTGGGTTTGTTTTTTTTCTTTTTCTGTGACCTTTTATTTAGCAAGATAAACCGAGCTTTATGTCTTTAGATCTAGGTACTAGATATAAAATTTTATACATACACATATATAAAATACAATACAGATATTATACTAAGAATTACATTATTTCTAAGAAAACAAAGAAACAGCAATGTAGAACTCATTTAGAGCCTCTTCAAGATAGTTTAGCATTTGGAGAAAATTATCTTATGGTACACTTACTGAAAACTTAAACAAAATTCTTGGAAATTTTCAGCTAACTTTGTCAAGTCTTCAAACAGCCTCTTGAAAGAGACATTTTCTTAATGGATCAAGGTAAAAAAAGAAAAAAAAAACCAAATTCCTCTGTGGTGGAAGGTATATAGAAAACAGGACTAAAAGACTACTTCAGGGATTCATGATGCAGCAGAATTAATGTTGTATGCCTCAAAAGTTTAAACTATATATTAGAAAAAAAACAACAAACAAACAACAAAACAAAAAAACAAACAAACAAAAAACACCAACCAACCAACCAAAACCAGAAAAACAGAGAAGAACTGAGGATAAACAAGTCTTTTGAGGTGAATGATCACAGAATAATATTTTAAATTAAATTATATTCTACAGAAAATTTCTTAGTTACAAGTTCTGGTAAATCTGGAGAATATATTATAGTCTAACATAAAGCTATGCTAGTTTGGTAGAGATTGTAACATGTACTAACTTATGCAAAAGAAAAATAGTAGATTTCTGGTCTGTAGCAGCCATGAGTCTTAAATTTTTGATAGATCAAAAATTCCTTGTTAAGAAGACAAATTCCCAGTATATATAGCTTTTCTGTCTCTCATCTCTAGTCTAATATGGGAATGATATTATTAAATGCCTGTAATGCAGTTTAACACTTTTCAAAGCTTGTGCAAATGAAAAGTATTAATCTATGAAACACCCCAGAGAGGAGGAAGGATGGATTAATTTTTTGTTGTTCTACTCAGTTGTTCATTCAGTGCAGCGCAATGATATTGAAACAGTGACACAATATACATTTAGAAGAAGAAAAAAGTTAAATTTCAAACACTATCCAACTGCTTAACAATCAATAACTTCACAGGAATTAGAATTGTATCTTTTTATTGTTTATATATAGCTGTGCTTTATACATCTGGAGGCTGTCATGCCCAGAGAATCTTCTTGAAACAATATCCATTCCTTCTGTTTTTTATCTTAGTACCCTGTTTAATCAGGGCAAAACAGATGTTTTGCAAAATTTTAAAAATAGCTTTGCCTCTGCCTGGAAACTTGGAGGAGGAGACAATAAATTATGGCAGTGCCTCATAGGTATTTATACACTGAGAACTCTGAAATTCACCTAATTATGGTAGAGCTAGATTAGATCTTGGATTAGCTTCAAGCATTTTCTGATGAAGGTGTGTCCTTTTTACTACAGAATAATAATAAAAAGAACCATAGCTTTTATTTTCCTGTTGTCAGTATTATTGTATAGATGAATGCTATTGAATTGGTTGAGAGTCTTCACAAAGAAAGATTGTTTCTCTGTATTATTGTCAAACAACAATGAGTGAATGAACTCAATACACCAGAACAGAATATGGTGAAATTTACTGACACTATAGTTCTTAATTGTGGTGTTAATAAATTCAACACAGGAGTTTTTACAAGACATTAATATGAGATGTCCAGCTTATGGACATCTTGGTTGTTACCAAGACTGGTATTTGTCAAGGGTTTTTATTAGATTTAGATTTTTTTCCCAAGTGCTTAATGTGAGTGGTAAACTCCTGTTCACCTTTGGACATTCTGGACCAAATTAATAATTTTTAATGCATTTGTTGGCAACCAAATTTCCTACTGCTGTTTCCTCTTGTTTCAGTTTTTAGTAGATTAAAAGTTTTTTTGTCTAAATAAGAGATCCAAAGATTTTTTTTTTTTATTTTTTTTTTGTTATTACTGTTTCAGGTTCAGTGCATTTGTCTGTGAGGAAATAAATCTATAGCAGATAATTTAAGTATACTGTATCTCAATTTATGCAATAAGCATCACACTGGTAGAATGGAGTTACTGATTTTGTTTTTCTTATATAGTAAAAGAACTCATGAAATTGATCTAGATTAGAAACAGTAGATCAGTTATAGTTTTAAAAGCTTATACCTAAAATCAGATAATAAGATTCTGTGCAGAATTTACTGGTATGTAGAGTAGGATCATGTTACATTCTAATTGTTATTTAACTATAAACATTAAAAAATGCATGGTAATGAATCCTCTGAAAAATTAACCTATTGAAATGTGTAAGTTCTCAAGTGGTGGAGAATTTACCCTCACTTCCACAAAAAAAAAGGATGACAGCCAAACCAAAATAAAATCCGTAAAAATTACAAGTGAAAAACTGTTTTATTTTATTTTCTGAAATGTTTACAAGCTCCATATTAAGTAGCTTGTGTTCGCAAAGCTTCTGCAACAACCTTAGTTGTTAGGAAATTAAGTTAAGACTTAGGAACCTCAAGTGTCAGTTGAGAAATACTAAAAATCCTTCCTCTGGGATAATCAAAACTGCCCTTGATCCAGAACTATAAGCTACTATTAAAGAGCTGGAGAACCTGGCACCTGAGATTTCTAGAATCTCTTAGAGTTCTATTTTCTCATAAATTGACTTCTCAGTAACCTAAGATGTTCTCAGGATCCACTAGCCCAAAAGTCCTACTTACTTTCCAAGTGACCTGACTTGTAGTTAAGTGAATGACAAGGGCAGATCAAAGGAAGTGGGGTGAAAATCAACTCTTGTTTTAAATACCTGCACTTAGATATCTGCAAGGTAGGCATCTAAATGTGAGCTACTGACAAAGCTTCCAGTGTTGACAATGGAGTCAAATTAGTCCAATATAATCTAGAGTTCCTCACTTTACCTTAGGGCGAACATTTTAAACTGATCAGCTGAATGCTCTCTAAACATTGGAATCTAGTAACAGGTAAGCCCTTGAAAAAGGACATGAACTTAGTAGAAATAACACAGAACCTGCTCAAGACCTTTGCCACTCTCAGACAGAGGTTAAAAAAAGGTCAAGTATCTCAAATGACAGATAGTGTTCATGTTTAGGCAATAGGTTTATATTCCATATCTTCATTTCCTACCATGGAAGCTTAGACTCACCCCTCACATTTAGACACTTTCATGCAGATGCTTCAGTTTCAATGTCTAAATTTGAACTGGAATTCTACTCATAATTTCTATTCACATTTAGCTAAAATCAGTTTAATCCTACGGAATTCATTTTCCTTCATAAAGTTACATTTTTGTCAGGGAACTGCAAACTTTATGTAGCTTACTGACAGAAAATTCAATTTTTCACCATCTTTAGCTTTCAAATGCTTCAAAAATTGTATTAAAGAGAGTGAAAAAGAGTCCCTGTTTATTTTCTCTATCTCATTGAATATTACGTATCCTTAATATTATGCTTTCACAACTTCCCTTTTCATCAAAGAAAAACTATTTTGTTCTTTGAAGCCTTTTGTACAAGAAGATCTTCTCTATCTCCATTAGTAAATCCCTTCATCAGTTCTCTATCATCTTTTTTTAAGCTCTTGGTAGATCGTTTCACATAGCTTTCATGGTATGAACATTATTTTGGTTTTAGAGTTTTCCTTTTCTATTTTCCCGTCTCAGCTTTAAATCCTTGTTCACTCCTCTGTCAGCAGATGAACATTCGCCATGGTTTAACCTGGCTAGAAATTCAAAACCACGATAGCCACTGAGTCACTCCCTGTCCCTCAACCCCCAAATAGGGGAAAGAATAGAAAGTTCCCTCATGAAAATTCATTAATTGAGATTAACACAGTTTAATAAAATAACAAAATAATACTAGTGTACCACCACTACTACAAATATATATAACATGGAAAATAGAACATAAAGTAAAAGATATTCAATGCAATTCATAATTAACTCCATCTGTGTCAAGCAGCCAGTCCCAGGCAGAAGGAGAGCACGCTGGTCCTGAACAGCTGATCCTGGGGAGAGAGAGAAAAAAAGGCAAAAAGGCCCAGAGGCAAAAGGCCAAACTAAAAGAACTCCCGAATGGAATTCCACTGACATGGAGCAGAAACCAAAATGGGTCTCCATCTTTGTCTCCCTCCCCCTTAGCCAGAAAATTCCAACCCTCCTTAAATATGAAACATGATGCTAATGGGATGGAATATTTTTATTGAACAGTCTGGATGTCAGTCAAGGTCTGTCCCATCCATGCCCCCATTCCCAGCTACCTCACACCTGTGGGCACATTGCTTAGAAAAGGCCTTGGGTCCCAAACAATAACAACTAAAAAACATTAACTCTGTCCCAGGGTGTTATCCTCATGTTCTCTAACTAAATCCAAATAACAACCACGCTAGTTGTGAAAAAGAAAGTTTCTATCTGCATGAAGAAAATTAACTCATTTTCAGTCAAACCAGCACAATATTGAACTCAGTCTTCAGTGAGTTATCTGCACCATCTCTTTCCTAAATTGATACAGTAGATAAAGAACATATTAAGATCCATGAATACTGAGGTTTTTACTTTGTAATCATAGTTTAAATACATTTTACTAGAGGAAATAACAGAACTGCAGAAAGTTCCTCCCATCACCTGTGGATAATTTGTTTTTATGTAAAATATATACATATTGTTTATGAGGAATGTAATTAATTTTCAAATAGTTACAACTGACAACAAAAGGTAGTGTTATTTCAAGGAAAATACAACTGCTTTTGTAGTGCTTTGAGTTTAAACTTGATTGCTAGCCTATGTTTCCCATACTCCCCTGAAACATGAGAAGCGTATCACTAGTTAATTTTGGAACAACTACTTTGCACTGTGGTGTCTATTAGAATTAGACAGTTAAAGCAGACTGCCTAATGGCATGAAGTAGTTCAGAAATAATAAAATTATTGTCCTCTCCTTTTAATCAACAAACATAATGGTGTGAAATCTGCAAAAGCATCAGAAACAGAAGAAGGCTGAAAGAGTGAGAAACAGTTGTAGAAGACTTTCAGAGGATAAATAACAATGTGAAGCAGTGGTGAATTAACAATGATTGTGACAGTGTTTTTTACATAGGAGCTTAATGGATAAAGTTGACATCCACGTTGTGGAAAAAAGCAAGGTGAAACACACATGTACACACACACATGTATATTTATAAATGTGCTTCATAAGCTGAAAATTGTTTGGATAATTTCTGAATTTATAGAGCTACATGATTTGGCAAACTCACTTCAAACATTTACTCAAATATTGTAAATATTTACCATGGTAAGATACATTATTGTATAATATAAACAATCTCATAGCTGAAAACATGGTTCTATGTAAATTAAAAATCTGACTTTATGTAAAGGAACCATATTTCATTAATAACTTACCCTTCATTCGTAAAGTAACTGATGTGAAATTAGCTTGAATTACTGCTACTTGTCTCTGAGCTGTGACAAGCAGTGGAACAGAGTGTGGTTTGCAAAAGAAAAGGAGTATGGTTTCTAATTAAAAAAGTGACAATAGGGATAAGGCAGAATTAGGAAATTTCCTACTTGAGAAAATTATAGGCAGATTTTTTTATTATTTTGGATTTTACTTCCAAATAGAACTTAAGACTTAAATTTTGGCCATGAGATTATCAAACATATGTTTTGTTTTGTTTTGTTTTGTTTTACATGAAGCAGTATGAGTTACAGTGTTGAAAAAGGTGGAAGAAACTTCATTTCCAGCTGTATGTGTTCACTGTGAGTCCTGGATTTTTATTCATGTTATTGACCTATGTTGAAGTCTTCAGTAGTATGCTTCAGTGATATGTTTTGTGTGTTTTTTCTAGATAAAGTTAGATTTTATATTTGTCGCATGCTGCAAAAGAGCGACAGCCTTAAGACACAAAGCATATCAGCTTAATTAACAAGTATGTCAATGCTTTACTTTCTGTGGAACTCACCAAGGAACTACTAATATTAATTCAGTGTCTTCCTTTACCGTTTTTCCTTACTTGCAAAGTTATTTCAAAGGACATCACCAGCTACAGTCCAACAGTGCATGAAGAAAAATAACAGAAAAAGCTGCTATTCTGTTTTTTTAAATTTTGAAATTAATGAAAAAAGGCATAAATTACTGTCATAGTTCCATATAACAGCCATTTCATATTGCTAAGAATTAATTAACTAATATGTCTTATTTAGATTTGCTTGTTTTGTTTAAAATCTTCAACTAAAACAACCGTGGACTGGGTTGGTAAACAGTGGATGCATTATAGTCTTCATTGTTTTCTGCAGCATTAAAAATTAAGGCAAGGCACAAGATGGCTTGAGTTTTATTGTGAGCCTCCCTGAACCTTCTCCTTAAATTGAACTTCCCAAACAAAACCTAAAGGGTCCTTCAGAACTAAACCAGCCATATTTTATATAGAAAAATTAACTAAAATAATGTATATATTTTGAAACAGAGGCCACTCAAAGTGATTAGATAAGACAGAATAGAGATTAAAAGGGACATATAAGGAAATATCTCAATGTACATTGTGTCCTTCCAGATTGGGAGTTGCATTCATATACAGATTTTGTCAACTCAGTAGCTCTCCAGACTCTGCCATCACAAACAATGGTTGTGCTGTAAGCACCCTGTGTTTTCCATATACTAGATAAATATTCACTCTCTGCTTCCTCCTCTTCCTGCCCTACCGTAAAGTCTGGAAATTTTTTCCTGAGCTTGACAATTCACTGCCAAAGGCAGACACAATATTATGTTCTCTCCAGTATTCCCACCACATTCAGCCATCATGTTTTACATGAAGATAGCTTATGAAAAGGGAGCAAACTGATAAAACACATTATATTCATTGCAAAGGCTAAAACTTGCCTTTTTACAAAAGACAACATTGAACACGGCAGGGTTATATCATCACTCCAGGTAGCTCAAAGGAAAACAATGAAGAAATGAAAGCTAAGAAAAAAATGCTACAGTTGACATTACAGAAAATAAGAGGACTTCAATTTAGAAAGGACATATGGAGATCATGAATGCAGGACTAAGTTCAGAGGTACGCGAGGCTCAAGGCCCTGAAGGTCCTTGACCATCAATATTTTCCAAGGATGAAAATTTTACAACCTCTGTGGGCCTAATGCTTTCATTACAGATTTTTCTTCTCTTATAGTTAACCAGAATTTCTTCTGCCTCCATTTTTTCTTGCCTTTTTGTGTGTACCTGTGAGAAAAGTCTGGACCCTTAGGTCCTCTTCTGCAGAGCTAGGAAGCCTTCCCTTGCAGTAAAAACTAATCCCCTGTACATATGTAGCTCCCTTGTGACCAGATTACCTGATCTACCTAGATTTATAATTTATTCCCCCTGCTCTGGGTAAGCGTGAAATAAATCACCAAAATATGTTCATTAAATCTTACTAGGAAACCTCAGCAAACAGCTTGCACAAATAAAAAGGAGTAACATCTGCTCTAACTCTGATATAAAAACATAAACAAACAGAACAGGGCTACTATAAAAATACTGAAAATGAAATAGTTCTTTATTTATTTTGAGAGATTTCTTAAATACAGATGTGTAAGCACATATTTTGCCAGTCTCTACTTAGTGCCAAATCCCCTTGGGCAGTGGGTCTGATTGGTCACTTTTATTTTTCTCAGTGACTTAAATTGGTTAAGAAGGCAAAAATATATATTTTTTAAATTTTTCCTAGCCTTAGAGGAAATTAATCTGTGACAGAATTTCTATTAATTTTAATGAAATTTGTATCTATAATTCGGAAAATTGTGCCTTCAGATGTACAATGCATAGGAAGTTTTGGGGAATGTTTAATGAAATTTTACCTTTCAGATAAACAACTAATATCCTATAATTAGGCACTGGAGGAAAGAGATTCAACACATGTTTCATGGTAGAAATTTTATTTTTCTAGTATATAAATGAAGAAGGAAAAATTAAAAAAAATATTCTCACTCAAAATATTTATGAAACATATGTAATGATGACATGATGAAATGGCTAAAAAAATTCTCAGTAACACTATACAATGGCAGTAAGGAAGTATATATATTGGCTTCATGAATGCTGTCAACTGGTCAGAAAAGTTAAGAAAGTCTATTATCAGCTTCTGTTGGAAAGGTTTTCCCATGAAAGATTGTAGTCCTGAAGCAGCAGATGAAGGCCTTCTTGAGAAAAGCCACTTATACTCTAAAGAAGGCCAATACTTGGTTTACACATCATCATTGGAAATGATTCTATGATTTTGTGCTACCTACCTTTTGCTACACAACTAGCATTGTTGAACTTTATGAACATACTTTTAAAGTCATAAGTGAATGGACTGATGTATACTAGCTTTTTTGAATGCTAAATGTATATTATCTGACTAGTACAAAGTCAAAAACTGCAGTCTGATATCAGCTTTTCTTCTCCCCTTCCTTATCCTAAATACAGATTGGCACATTGATTTGCTCACTGACTTTTGACTATGAGCTATGAAGTCATTCCTTATCTGTCAGACTGAATACTTCTTAACTCTGTATTGAAACAATACTGAAATGTGTCAACCCCATTTTTTTTTCTTGTCCACATAAAATTGAGTTCTTAGGGAAAGAAACTCTGTTAACAGGCACTCAGTGCAGAGTGTGCACTGTTATTCTCCGATAGATAAATATGGAGGTAGCTTCAGGTAAAAAAAAATAACAATAATAATAATAATAAATACATATATGCTATTGCTTTCTAAGAATTTTTAAATAAATCTCATTTATATGGCACATTATATTTATAGATTTACACTCCAGAGGGAGTATGTATATTAGAACACTTTGACAATATTTTACTGTAATGGCTAGAAATATTTTAAAGTAGCTATTAGTCTCAAAAAGTTACATATTTTTTCCTGTCAAGTAAAAATTAGCAGAAGGCACAAAGGTGTACTTAATTAATAGAATTATAGAATGGTTTGGGTTAGAAGGAACAGAAAAACAGAATCACAGAATCACAGAAATCTAGGGATTGGAAGGGACTTCAAAAGATCATCTAGTCCAATCCCCCTGCCAGAGAAGGAACACCTAGATGAGGCTACACAGGAATGTGCTCAGGTGGGTTTTGAATGTCTACAGAGTAGGAGACTCCACAACCTCCCTGGGCAGCCTGTTCCAGTGCTCTGTTACCCTCACTGAGAAGAAGTTTCCTCTCAAATTTAAGGGGAATCTCATGTGTGCCAGTTGGTACCCATTACCCCTTGTTCTACCACTAGTTGTCACCTCTGACTCCATCCTCCTGACACTCATGCTTTACGTATTTATAAATTATTAACAAGGTCACCCCTCAGTTTCCTCTTCTCCAAGTTAAAAAGACCCAGCTCCCTCAGCCTTTCCTCATAAGGGAGATGTTCCACTCCTTTAATCATCTTTGTTGCCCTGTGTTGGACTCTCTCCAGCAACTCCCTGTCCTTCCTGAACTGAGGGTCACAGAACTGGACACAATATTCCAGATATGGTCTCACCAGGGCAGAGTAGAGGGGAAGGAGAACCTCTCTGTACCTATTAACCACTCCCCTTCTAATACACCCCAGGATGCCATTGGCCTTCTTGGCCACAAGGGCACAGTGCTAGCTCATGGTCATCCTGCTGTCCATCAGGATCCCCAGATCCCTTTCCCTACGCTGCTCTCTAATGGGTCATTCCCCAACTTATACTGGAACCGGGGGTTGTCCCTACCCAGATGCAATACTCTACACTTGCGCTTGTTATATTTCATTAAATTTTTCCCTGCCCAACTCTCTAGCCTGTCCAGGTCTCGCTGGATGGCAGCACAGCCTTCTGGTGTATCAGCCACTCCTTCCAGCTTGGTGTCATCAGCAAACTTGCTGACAGTGCACTCTACTCCCTCATCCAAGTCGTTGTTGAATGTATTGAATAGTACTGGTCCCACTACTGACCCTTGAGGCACTCCACTAGATAAAGGCCTCTAATTAGACTCCGCCCCACTGACCAGGACTCTCTGGCTTCTTTCCTTCAGCCAGTTCGCAGTCCACCTCACTACCTGATTGCCCAGACTGCACTCCCTCAGTTTAGCTTTGAGGATGCTATGGGAGACAGTGTTAAATGCTTTACTGAAGTCAAGGTAGACCACATCCACCGCTCTGCCATCATCTATTCACATTGTTATGTCCTCATAAAAGGCTATGAGGTTGTTCAAGCACAACTTCCCCTTGGTGAAGACATGTTGACTGCCCCTAATGACTCTCTTATCCCTGATATGCCTTGAGATGGCACCAAGGATAAGCTGTTCCATCACTTTTCCAGGGATGGAGGTGAGGCTGACTGGTCTACAGTTACCCAGATCCTCCTTGCCCTTTTTGAAGACTGGCGTGACATTTGCTTTCCTCCAGTTCTCAGACATCTCTCCCGTTTCCCAAGACTTGGCAAAGATGATGGAGAGTGGTCTGGCAATGACCTCAGCCAGCTCTCTCAGCACCCGTGGGTGCATCCCATCCAGACCCATGGATTTATGGATGTCCAGATTGCTCGATTGCTCCCTAACCCAGTCCTCATCAACCAAGGCAGACTCCTCCATTGTCCTGACTTCATCTGGGACCTCAGCAGTACAGGACTCCTCAGGACAGCTTCTGGCAGAGTAGACAGAGACAAAGGAGGCATTCAGTAACTCTGTCTTCTCTGTATCTTCTGTCACTAGGGCACCCACCTCATTCATCAGTGTGCCTACATTGCCTCTGGTGTTAGTTTTATCTGCCATGTATTTGAAAAAACTCTTTCTGTTGTCCTTGACCCCTCTCGCAAGGTTTAATTCTAAGGAGGCCTTAGTTTTCCTAGTTGCCTCCCTACACCCTCTGACAACAGCCTTATATTCTTCCCAAGTGGCCAGCCCCTCCCTCCATGATCTATAAACGCTCCTCTTCCACTTGAGCTTACCCAGCAGTTCCCTGTTTAACCATGCAGGTTTCCTTGGTTCCCTTCCTTGACTTCCTATCTGTTGGGATGCTCTGATCTTGAACCTTAAAGATCATGTAGTTTCAACCTTACTGCCGTGAGTAGTGACACCTTCCACTAGACCAAGTTGCTCAAAGTCTCATCCAACCTGGACTTGAACACTTCCAGGGGTGGGGCACCCACAACTTCTCTGAGCAAGCTGCTCCAGTGGTTCGCCACCCTCACAGTGAAGTTTCTTCCTTACATGTAGTCTAAATTGACCCTCTCGCCATTACCCCTGCTCCTATCTGCTGTGGAATAATTACTGAGGGGGCAAATTCTTGAAATTAATTGTCAAAAGTGACTGTCCAGCTTTCTTGTAGGTCTCCTTTAGGTACTGGAAGGCTGCTATAAAGTCTCCCTGGAGCTTTCTCTTCTCCAGGCTGAACAACCCCAACTCTTTCAGCCTGTCTTTATAAGACGTAATTTCTCTTGGAAATGGTGACATTTCTTAGAAATATGTAGATGTTACAGTGTCCCATGCCTTTGTTTGATTCTTTGTCTGCCTCTTGGTATGTTTTATGCAGACTTAGCCTTTCTAAAAAAATTAGATAGTATCTGTATGTCCACTGTAGTATAAAACAGGAAAGAAAATATGGCTATAAATAGATTAACACTGCAAAATGCAAAAACTATACTTTGAGTACTTTTTAAAGTGATTTAAGGCTGGATTTTATATCCTTTTGAAGAGAAAAAGAATTTAAAATAAACTCAAATAACAGATAAAATATGTAGAGCTGGGTAACAGTGTAACAGGGGAGAACAACCCACAACAGCTATGCAAATAGCTCAAAAGTGGCTCAAAAGTGCTGCATGAGCACATGAATTATGAGAACAACATGTGTGTCAGATATGGGTGGCATGAGAAAAGCATAGTGTTCTACGCACAGTTCGTAACTAGATTTTTCGTATCGTGTTGGAAATGAGTAATTCAAAGAAGATAGCTATTACAGTTCTTTGGCATGCTTACAGGTGACAGATGCCTTCTATCCCAGTTCCAGAAAATATGCCTTTATTTTTTCACAAGAAAAAAAAAGGAAAGAGCAGGGAAATGTGGATTAGGCATGAGCACTTGGATTGGTATGAAGCTAGTTTTCAGTTATTTTCTTATTGATGCTAAATTGGATGCTAACCGTAAATATAAGCCGAATAAAATAGGAAATATGAAGGTAGGAAACACCTTTTGTTTGTTTGTTTGTTTTCTCACATTTGCATGACGGGACATGTTTTTTTTTAAGCACAAGCAGTTCTAAGTTGTAATTTATTCTGAAAGATCTTCCATGATAAACAAGATTACAGATCAATGAAGAAAAGACCTATCTATATTGCCATTCCAAATATATTTTTGATGAACTATTAATGGATGCAGATCTCTTTTAGAGACCCTTTATAGTGTCTATAAAAGAGTATATATTCAGGCTCAAATTACAGGAGTGCTTGATTTGTCATGTCATTTTCTGTTTTGTATTTCTGGAATGCCTTTAATGTGCTTACTGCATCCATTGAGAAAAGTGTGAATGAGATCATCATGCTATAGTTATTTCATGTTTGTCCTGTAAGCTGGAAAAAACAATGCATATAAATTCTCACAAATCTTTAAAAGAATAGATTAACTCAAGGGAAGACCACTCTGCATGTGTAGAAATTGAGATATCTTCTATATATTTTTGACACTAAGAAATAAGTTGAATACTATAGAATTATTGTGTTATCTGAAGCAATCAACATTTATGAAAGCATTCATAATTCCATCTAAATATATTTTAAAAGATTAGATTAAATCTACAGAAGTTTTGATGTTCCTGATATTTTTCTTTGTACATTCCTACGAGGAACCTGCTTCTGCAGTAGAACAAATCCTTGACCAGGCGTTTATAATTTAACTAGTTCTGTATAGAAAGGGAGTGAGTTGTTTTCATTATAGTTCTGCTAAAATATAAAAATGTGTGTATGTATTCATGAGAGAGGAAGAAGTAACAGTGAAAAGAATAACTTAGACCATTTAAGAAGAAACAATTTGTTATCTTTTTCTTTATTTAAAAAACAAAATTAAATTGCTCACAAAATTTTCAGTTCTTTAGAGTTCAAACAATAATGTTTCTGTTCTTGTCTGTGAGAATACAAAAAAGGAAGCCATTATTGTCTAATTTTAATTTAGCACCTTTAGTTGCTATAATAGCATTGCATAATAGTATTTATTAACTTGTATCAACATTACAAGTGAGAGAAAAGCTAGTGCAAGAAAAGCACTTGAGAACAATACAGTGTTGTGTATAGGCTATTCAAAGTAACCAGTTTTTGAAATGAAAATTAAAATATATAATTCATTCCTGCAATGTGAAAACAGTAATTTTAATGAAATGAAGCTAGGGATGAATTTGAATCACAGAATTGGACTATTTTTTCACTCAACTGAATTAGACTATTTGCTTTCACTGTCAACATTCAAAATAAAAATTTATTTCTTTAAATCAAAGTAAGTATGCCCAAATCATGTGGCCAGAACCTTTAGCCTGGCTTTAAGGGAGACAAGCCTCCATTCTTGTCAAGGCTAGCAGGACTAGCTAGGACACTAAGATTAGTAGTTTGTGTCCATACTGAAGAACCCAACCTGACTCTCAGATGTGTTGAAAATGCAACACTTTCTTCTGGAGATCATTCTTGGCTTTTCTTTCCATGTTTTGCACTTGTGTGTTTAATTTTTGTTTCTTCCTATTAGCTACTGTATATGCATTAAGCATCTGTTTTGCTTTCTCAGTAGTTATATGGCACCAGGCAGCCCAAGGGACTTACCTTCTAGTGCCCACATTTAGTAATTAACCTGTCAGTACAACATGATTTCTAAAGCAGTGATAATCTTATAGAGATGCATTTCTTTTTAGTTGCAGGATAATGCCTTAATATACATGTGAGTTTGCATATATATATACATTGATAACTATATTATTGCATCTTTCAAATATAGGTATCTGTTGCCTTTTATGAATCAGTATTGTCATCAGATGAAACTTACCTTTTCAGGTAAAATAAGTCATGGACTATATCTATCCAGCTTCAGCTGATAGATGATTCTGACATGTGCCAGGAAAGACAAAAGAAAAACAAACCAAAACAAAATAAACAAACAGACAAAAAACCTCAACCAACCAAACAAACAAAAAAACAACCAGGTGCTGCCTGTCAGCACTGCTTAATGAAACCTGGACAACATCTGCCCTGCTTGCAATTAAGGTATGTGTGGTACAGAAACAAAGCACAGAGAAATGGTAATAGCTTTACGTTCTTTCAACACACTTGGGGCAGAGGTCAGAAGGTTATAGTAAACTGGATAACAAATGCTAATTGACTTTAGATATGGAGAAAGTCAGAGACATTGGCCAAGGTGGACATGACCAAGCAGGTAATTGGCAGCTTATGGCAACTATTTAAAATAGAAAGCAGTAAATAATGAAAACAACAGGCCCTGATGTGGAGGACACACACCCAGGAGTGTTCAACACCATGACAAAGGGGCAGCCCAAGATGGGTAAAAGCCAGGCTGCCTACCAGGACACTGAGGTTACGGTGCCCGTCCTATCCAGGCAGGGGCTTAATTGGTGTGACTGTGTGCCCTATACAATATCCTGGATCCTGTAGGTGCTGTAGAACAGAAATTTAGGAAGGAGATGCCTATACACCTGCTATACCCATTTTGCCTAATAAATAAATCCATATATTTTTAGCAACTGACTGTTGTGGTTTTGGTTTCTCAGCTACTCCACCATAAATTCTCCCATGGCAAAAATTCATACAGCTTATCTGCCTGTCTTCTTTTACGATGACTGAACTAGTTCTGATACAGTTGAAATGCAATCATCCTCTTCTAAATCAGCTTGACTTTTTATTCTTCCCAAAATAGCAAGCTGCAATTAGAAAATTTCACTGGGAATTATCTTTGAGGTGTTTTTCCTTCATTTAATTTCAAAATAACAAAGGATTTTTTTCTTACTGTTTTTTGTCCCATCAGGGAAAAATAAAGATTTATATCTAATAATTTTTATATCTCTGTTTTCAAACCCTAATAAGGTTTTGTTTAAAATCTAACTGGCTTCTCTTGTTAAAACAATCATGACTTCCTCAAAGTAAGTTAAATGGAATTATTAACACATAGCGGATCCCAAGTACGAAATATAAAGTTCAAAGACAGATCACTTTCCATCTTGTGATCCATTCCATCCTAACTCTGATATAAAGATGAAAAATTACTTATTTTGCTCAACCATATCAGCTTATTATTTATTGTTTCATTTTGTTTGTTTGTTGGGTTTTTTATTTGTATTTGTTAGTTGGTTTGTTTTGACATTGGTTGTTTAGCTGGTTGGTTTGTTTGTTTTTCTCCAAGGTTGTGATGGCTCCCAACATAATTCTTTCTCTGGTGGTAAAAGGCATTAAAAAGTCTTCAAGAAAACAACCTCACATTTTACTGATTTGTGACAGGAGTTATATACTTTGATCCCAATATTTTACTTCAAAAGTGAGTTCATGGTGAAATGTTGCTTTGATATTAATCACAAGGAAACAATTTTGTCTTCTGCTTAGTGTCATAAAATTATCGTAATTTTTTTTACGGTACTAAATATTTTGCAAGGTTGCATTCTAGTTTTGATAGCAATGACTATAGTATTAGACAAGCACTGTAGCTTTTAAGGACTCATTTGTGAGTTCACAGAATCACAGGATGTTTAGAGTTGGAAGGGAAGGAGCCAATGGAGATCAGCTAGTTCAACCCTGCTGCTAAAGCAGGTACTCCTAAAGCAGGCACTCCTAAAGCAGGTTGCACATGAATGTGTCCAGGAAGGTTTTGAATATCTCCAGAGTAGGAGACTCCACAACCTCTCTGAGCAGCCTGTCCCAGTGCCCTGTCACCCTCAAAGTAGTTTCTCCTCATATTCAAATGGAACTTCCTGTGTTTCAGTTTGTGCCCATTGCCCCTTATCTTGTTGTTGGGCACCACTGAAAAGAGTCTGGTCCTATCCTCTTGACGCCCACCCTTGAGATATTTGTAAGCATCGGTAAGATTTCCTCTCAGTCTTTTCCAGACCAAACAGACTCAGTTCTCTCAGTGTTTCCTCGTAAGAAAGAGCCTCCAGTCCCCTAATCATCTTTGTAGACCTCCACTGGAGTCTCTCCAGTAATTCCTTATCCTTGTTAAACTGGGGAGCCCAGAACTGGACACAGTAGTCCAGCTGTGGTCTCACCAAGGCAGAGAAGAGTGGGAAGATAACCTCCCTTGACCTGCTGGTCTCACTCTTCCTAATGTACCCCAGGATACTATTGGCCTTCTTGGCCACAGGGGCAAAATGCTAACTCATGGTTAACTTGTTGTCCACTGGGACTCCCAAGTCCTTTTCTGCAGAGCTTCTTTCCAGCAGGTCAGCCTCTAACTTGTACTGGTGCATGGGGTTATTCCTCCCCACGTGCAGGACCCTACACTTGTCTTTGTTGAACTTCATTAAGTTCCTCTCTGACTAGCTCTCTAGCTCGTGTGGGTCTTGCTGGATGGCAGCACAGCCTTTTGGCGGATCAGCCACTCCTCCCAGTTCTGTATCATCAGCAAACTTGCTGAGGGTGCACTCTTTTCCTTCCTATAGGTCATTGGTGAATACATGAGCAAGGCTGAACAAGAGTTCACATACTGGAATTTCAGCATCTCATAAATACATGTAGAAAACCTTCATACCAAAATTAAGTATCTGCTTTGGGAAACCAAATATCTTGCCAAATTCCTTTGCAAATTCTCAACTACAACTTAGTTAAACTTAGTGGAAAGACACAAACATTTAGACACACACAAAAATAAATTCTACACTATGAAATGGAATCTAGGCCTTGATGTATGATTTTTAAAAAAAATTTCCTTCTGCAAACTGGGAATGTTCACTCTCTTTTACCTCAAAACAACTTTGTGTTTTAGTAATATGGAGTAATATTGTTTAAAATGTTGTGATGTGTTGCTATTGGAAGCATGTGGTGGGCTGACCTTGGCTGGATGCCAAGTGCCCACCAAGCTACTCTATCACTCCCCTCAGCAGGATTTGGGGGAGGGTGGGAGTGGGGAAGAAAATAGGATGGAAAAAAATCTCAGGGGTCAAGATGAAGGCAGTTTAATAAAGCAAAAGCAAAGGCCACATACGGAAGCAAAGGAAAGCAAAATATTTATTCCCTTCTTCCCATTAGCCAGTGGTGGTCAGCCACCTTCCAGGAAGTAGGGCTTCAGTATGTGTAGCAGTTGCTCTGGAAGACAAACATCATAAATAAGAAATGCCTTCTCTTCCTTCTCCTGTCTCTTAGCTTTTATGGCTGAGCAGCCATAATATGGTATTGAATATTCTTTTGGTCAGTTTGGGTCAGCTGTCCCAACTGTGTGCCCTCCCAAGATCTTGACCATCCCCAGTCTACCAGGAGAGACAGCCTTGGTGTTGTGTGAACACTGCTCAGCAGTAGCCAAAACACTGGTGTGTTAACCACAACTTTCTAGCCACCAATACAAAGTACAGCACTATGAGGGCTGCTTTGGGGAAAACCTACTCTGTGTCAGCCAGACTCAGTACAAAGAGATAACATGATTTAGAGTGAAAAATGATGAAAAATAAAAGAATGGTCAGACCTTATAACAATATACATTTTATATGGCATTTTCACCCATCGGTCTACTGATATCAAAGGGATTAATATTAACATATGTGTTTACCTACACTTTACAGAATCAGGGCTTGAAAAAATCACAATGGTCATCCTTCCTCCTATGCAGACTGCAACATGATTGCAATGGGCATCTCTGAAAAACTTCATTAAATGTTGATGCTGAAGATAGCTGTTACTCTCCAGAAGTTACTAGAAGACATTACTTTGAAACAAAGATAAATTTAATGTATAAACTGGGATTTGTGTTATGAAAAGATGAACCAGTTCCACTACTGTTCAGTTGTATCTAATTTATTCCGTTATCATAAAATTTACATTTTATTGCAGGAGAATTGTCCTGCGAGAAAATAATTGTGGAATTGTGGGGTTGTTTGAGGTTTGGTTTATTTTGTTCTGGTTTTTTTTTCCTTCTTCCTCTTCCCTCTTTTCTTTTTTTTCCTTCTTGCTTCTTAATTTTTTTCCCCTGTTTAGAGATGCCTCATGTTTAAAGTGTCTTTTACAGTCTCAGAAAAACCTGTATCATACAGAAAGATGCAAAGAATAATACTTATTTTAAAATACAGAGGAAAATATAAAATAATCTAAAAGATTGTCTATAGACAAAAGTCAAAAATATGTTCATAAATTAGTATGATTATCCTCCAGATTTTATGAAAAACAAACACAAACCTAGACACTTAAATAAATTGATTTTTCAGTTGTAGAATAATAATGAGTTTATTACCAGATATGTTAAAGTATTAATCTAAAGAGGTTTAAAAAATCTAAAACAATGGAGTTGTGTAACAGTATGAGGTAATGAAAAATACGTGGCATGCAACATGCTTTTTTCGGATGACTGCAGTCCTATTTGATGAGTAAAAGAGCAATAATGAAGGGCTTTGTCAAATTTTATGAGATTGTGGAAATTATGGTTTCATTCATGTAAGTAAGACTGTCTTTTAACTCCAGTGCTTTATTTTATACAGTTGTTTCAGTAAGATGAAGAGGAATATCAAGAGGAATGTAACTTTTGCTAAACACTAGCAGCTGAAACTTCAGCATTTAAACACAATACGATGATTCTGAAAGAATAAACTTTAGGTGGGTTTTGGATTAAGTTATTATTTATGAGTCAAGTCTCACTAAGCACTATTTGAAATCTGTATGCCTTTGCTTGTTGTTTCTTACCATGTGAATGTGAACTTTCCAGTTTTTCTTGTACACCATTCCTGTGATGACAATATACTTGCCATTGTCTGGACAGATAAATCTAAATTTTCTAGTGCTTACTGAGAAGTACAATTTATATTTGAATCTTTAGCCAGCAAGGTGTCAAACACATTCCTATAAATTTTATTAAATGTATCAACCTTAACTAGTGATGTATTAGAATTAATGTTTACAAAGCCAAATATAAAGCTCTTAAACAGATTGTTTTCAACCTAGGATATGTTTACATGATCTCCAAAGTCTTCCACTTCAAAGGCTAAATGAGTTCTTTGTAAATGGAATATTAAGGCGGGCAAATCATTTCATTATCTGGCCATTACATCAACATATCAGGATTCTTTTGAATGCAGCCTGTTGATATTTCCCTGTCTGCTTTCCAGCTGGCAGTTTCTGGCACTCCACTGAATTTTACAGTTCATAATAACCTCAACAGTAGAGTCCATTCATAATCTTACACTTTGAAAGTCTTTCATATACTGTAGGCTTAAATGTCATACATGTAAACAAATTCTCTCAGACTATGGTTCCAATAATATTTTTGGCTATTCATTAAGGGAATTTTAAAATGTCATATATTTTGCAAGGTTTATTGCATGTTCATTTTTTTTTTTTTCTATTTGCAATCTAAAAATCCAACCATACATTCTATTTAAAGGAGTTTTAGAGTTTCGTTTGTTTGATTGTGTTTGTTTTTGGTTTTTTTGGTTGTCTTTTTTTTTTTTTTTTAATATCATTGAGTACAAATGTATGCTGTAAAATCTCCATTCCTGATTTCACTTAAATGTCTGAGCAGGCTTAGTTTCTTACCATTTTTATTCCTTTTTTTTCCTTTCTTCAGAAGACAAAATGCACATTCTGTTATCTTCAGAACTTCAAAATGTGGAATTTTGCTTCTGGCTGTCCAAGTTCTGTTGAGCTAGGATATATGTTCTGCTTTGTGGTGACACTTGGCAAAACATATAAAAGGAAAGCCTGACCTGGCCATGTCCTCTTTTCACTGACAGGTTCCCAGAGGCTGGACATTGCTGAGCAGCAACTTCCTTTTAAGGCAGGTTTCTCATTTGCTTTGGGTGCCAAGGTTAAGTTCTTGAAGAAGATTCATCCAAACAACTCTCTTGAATGTCTTCCCTGAGGGCTTTCTGGTCTAGCATCAGTTTTTAAGAGGCAGGGTTGATGAACTCTGAATTTTAAAAAGGAATTATGTCATTAGTTATAATGGAAACAAAGTGATGAGTTGTTATGACTGGTGATTTTGGTTGTGTTGTTTTTCTTTTGTTTGTTTGTTTTGTGCTGTTTTTTCCAATTATTAAAACAATCTTTTAGCAAATACATCTTGCTTTCAATGAGTATTGTTCATAGTCAGTGCAAAGTCTGTCCATAAGATCAGGAGTTTTGGAAAGGCTAAAGAAATTACAGGAAAACAATGGATTTCTGCATTGGGTATTTACAAACCTCTAGAGTACCTGTGTTTTCATTTGCTTTTCATTTTGATATTTTACCATTCAGAGTTAGAAATATGAAGACTGGCAAAGGCATTAAAAATAGAAGAGATAAGAGGAATTGTACATTTCATTAATGAAATTAGAGTTTTAAAACAGAAGACTTACGAAGAGCAAAAACACTGAGTGTGGCTATTAGATAAAGGTATGTAAAACTGTAAGAGCACAGCATGAAAGAAAGAGGAAATTACTATGACCACAGTCCCATAATCTCAGATTTCAGTGAAATAGATGTGTTGTTAGCTTCTGCTTTTTATGCCAGCCCACGAATTGTTCCCTGAAGAACATTCTTCACAAGATTCATTCCTCTCTTGCATATCATTCTTTTATATGATTTAGAAGAAAACATTTCCTGTGAAATCTTTAAAACAGTTGTTATCTTCAGGAAAAAAGTAACTCTTACCTCTTTTGTGTAACCCAATGTATGGAATTAAGAAAATATTTTTGTCATAAGTTGGCAGAAACCTACTCAAGCAGGGCCACCTGGAGCCAGTTGTGCAGGACCATGTCAAGACAGAGGAATGGAGACTCCACAAGCTCCCTGGGCAACCTGTTCCAGTGCTTGATCACCCTCACAGTAAAAAAGTGTTTCCTGATGGTGAGACAGAACATGATGCGTTTCAGTTTATCCCCATTTCCTCTGAACCTGTCACTGAGCACCACTGGAAACTCCCTGTCTCTATCCTCTTTGCATTCTCACTCCAGATATTTGTGTATGATGATAAGATTCCCCAAGACTTCTCCAGGCTAAACAACCCCAGCCTTTCATAATAGGACAGATGCTCCAGCCCCTTCATCATCTTTTTGACCCTTCGTTGGATTCTCTCCAATGTGTTCATGTCACTTTTAAATTAAGAAACCCAGAGCTGGACACAGGACTCAAGTTGTGACCTCACCAGTGCTGATTAGAGCATGTCCAGCTGGATAGCCTCCAGTATATGTTGGTGGATGGAGACCTCCCTCCCCAGGTAGAGGATTGTTCTGGGTTGACCGAGTTAGGGTTAATTTCTACACTGCCAGAACAGCTGACCCAGAACTAGCCAAAGAGGGTATTTGATACTATATAACGTCATGCTCAGTTACAAAGGAGTTGGTTTGGGAGTTGGGAGGAGGCAGGCAGTCTATCTCTTGCTCTCATTGAGGGTAGCAGGTGGTCAGAAACACTCTCTGGACCACACACTTTCGTGCTTTTGTATTTTGGGTGCAAGACACAGTTTGAGGCGGGAGGAGGAGGGGACGGTGCTGGTTTCGGCACTAGCTGTGGACAGGGCACTGGGCATTTTTTGGTGCAAACTGCTACAGTGGGACTGCCACATGGTCGGGTTGTGCTGTGTGTCCATTGTTTTATAGGTTCTTTCATTATTGTTGTTGTTACTGTTTGTTCATTTTCATTCACTGTTCCGTAAAACCATTCTTATCCAAACCCATTATTTTGCCTTTGTTTTCTGATTATCACCCTCATCCCACTGGGAGTGGGGGAGTGGTGAGCGAGTGGCTGGTTGGGTGCGCTGGAGCTAAACTATAACAAAGATTTTGCACTTCTTCTTCTTGAACTTCATGATCTTCCTGTCAGTCAATTTCTCTAGCCTATCTACATCCCTCTGGATGACAGCATTCTGGTGTTTGAACCACCTCTCGCAGTTTAGTATCTTCTACAAACATGCAGACACTTTGCCTCATCTTCCAAATGATAGACCCTCTGGACCTAGCCATTCAGCCAATTTTCAATCCACCTCACTGTCTGCTCAATCCAGCCCACACAACAATAGCTTGATTGTGAAGATCTTGTGGGAGATGGTGTCAAAGGTCTTACTGAAGTCCAGGTAGACAATATCCAGTGTTCTCCCTTCATCTATCAGGCCAGTCATTTCAGCATAGCTGTTTACCAAGCTGCTCAAGCATGATTTCTATTTGATGAGGTCATGCAGACTACTGCTGATGATTTTTTTGTCATTCATGTGTCTGGAAATGCTTTCCAGAATTAGCTGCTCCTTCATCCCTTCATGATCTGGATAAGCTGCTTCTCTTCCTGTACCCCTGTTCTGTCAAATAGGGCTGAGAATTATTCCTTATTATGCTAATAAAAAATGACAATAAAGAATATTTTAAAAGTCAGTTATGAGTCATTCCCATAACTCCAGAAAGACATACTATGTTGGGAAAAAGACAGCACATAATGCAAAATGGTGTAGACATAACTGAGGATAAGTCCTAAGTAAACTAACATAGGAACTCTGGGATGTGTGGTTGTATCAGTCTGGTACTTCATTTGAGTTAGTCATCTTTAGTATAGCTGATAGAGTTGTGTGCTGTTCTTCTGGAATTACAGAGGGCTTTATGGTGCTATATTATAATGTATGGACACACCATACCCCTGCTGGACAAGACGTTCAGCATACAGCTGGATAAACACACAATGCAGTGAGTGTGTAATTGGCTGATGGCTCAAAGGGTTCTAGTAAATGGGGTTATGTCAGGCTGGTGACCAGTCACCAGTGGGTTCCATAGGGATCCATCTTAGGGCCAGCACTCTTCAATGTCTTTATAAGTGACTTAGACTCAGGACTTGAGGGATTGTTTAATGAGTTTGCTGATGACACAAAACTGGGGAGAGCTGTTCACACTCTCAAGGGCAGAGAGGCCCTGCAGAGGGATCTGGACAAATTGGAGAACTGGACAATCACCAACCACATGAAGTTCAATGAGGGCAAGTACTGGATTTTGCACGCAGGACACAGAAACCCTGGCTGTACATACGAACTTGGGGATGAGATGCTGGAAAGCAGCTCCACAGAGAGGGATCTGGGGGTTCTGGTCAATGGCAAGTTGAACAATGGCAAGTGTGCCTTGACAGTCAAGAGGGTCAACTGTGTCCTGGGGTGAATGAAGCACAGCATTGCCAGCCAGGCAAGGGAGGTGATTGTCCCGTTCTGCTCTGCACTGGTGTGGCCTCACCTAGAGCACTGTGTGCAGTTCTGGGCACCACAATATAGAAAAGATATTACACTAATAGAAAGCATCCAGAGCGCTACAAAGTTGGTGAAAGGTTTGGAGAGGAAGCCGCATGAGGAGCAGCTAAAGTCAGCTGGTTTGTTCAGCCTGGAGAAGAGGAAACTAAGAGGAGACCTCGTTTTTGGGAAGGAAGAAGGGTGGGCGCCTATCTATTCTCTTTAGTGACCAAAGACAGAACCCTAGGGAATGCCAGGAAGATGTGCCAGGGGAGGTTTAGGTTGGACATTAGGAAAAGGTTCTTCACCCAGAAGGTGGTGGAGCACTGGAACAGGCTCCCCAGGAAGGTAGTCATGGCCCCAAGCCTGATAGTATTCAAGAAGAGACTCGACAACGCTCTCAGACGCATAGTGTGAACTGTGGAGTTTTCCTATGGATGGACAGGAGTTGAACTCTATGATCCTTGTGGGTCCCTTCCAAATGATGATATTCTAGGATTCTATGATTCACCAATTTATGCACAATCAGTTTGATGTTGCACTGAGCACATCTCCTACTACAGACTAACCACTATAGAGAACTTGTCACTACATCTTCTATGAATGTTTTATGGTGCCCCTTGAGTATAAGACCTCATAATTCGGTATTTTTGTAGTCTGTGTTTGTTATACTCTTGCTTATATACTTTGTGTATATATGTCAAAGGCATGTGTATGGGATGTCAAAGACAACAAGAAAAGACCCTATAAATAAATAAGTGACAAAAGGATGACTAAGGAAATTAGGGACCCATTGCTTAATGAGACAAGGAACCTGTTTACACAGGACATGGAAAAGGAGGAAGTATTTAATTTCTTCTTTGCCTCAGTCTTTATTAGTAAGACTGGCCTTCAGAAATGTCAGATCCCGAAGACCAGGTGTGACAACCTTGAAGCACTCCCTCCCATCCTTAGCAGAACAAAGGGCTCTGCTATGCCTTAAATGTCTGGTTTTTGTTGCTTTGGGAGGATAAGACAGATGGCTGTGTAGGCAGACATCTCCCTTATCTTTCCCAAGGTGGTGTGTTTGGCAGAAGAGATAGTTGGTTATGGTGTCACACACCTTGTCAATTGCTGTGAAGGCCTCATGGCCTAATTGGAATGAGGTGAACCATCTGCTGGACAACCAATTATCAGAAGAAACCGAACCAACAGCTACCCCTGATGGGCAAAGCAACTCACTTCTGGTCAGTACCGTGAACTTTCCCCTAGTCTGAAGACCCTAGACCCCTTTCCAGAAGAGTCTTCCTAATAAGCATGAAGGGCAAACAGAGGGAGGAGATGAACTGCCCACATGTAAATGAACTGGGTTATATAACTACCCCACCCATGGCATCAGGTGTGGCATGTATATGCTGTGCAGCATGACCAAAATCTTCAACGTGACCACCATCCCTCCACCAGAGATTGCTGGATTGATAACCTGTGGAGTTGATATCTTACTCTCTTTCTTATATCTTAGCTTTCCTTCTCTCTCTCTTTCTTTTTTCTTTTTTTTCTTGAACATATAAAAGTAATATAATTTTTAGTTCTGCTGTTAAAGTCATGTTAACTTTGCAATAAATATTGGAATGTCGTTCCAGTTTCTTACAAAGAACAGGAATGTGTTTATAGATAGATAATCAAACCTTTGCTTATTTTGATGTTCAATTTTTAATCAGTATCTGATTGCTCTTCACCTCATTCCAATTAGGCCATGAGGCCTTCACAGCAATTGACAAGGTGTGTGACACCATAACCAACTATCTCTTCTGCCAAACACACCACCTTGGGAAAGATAAGGGAGATGTCTGCCTACACAGCCATCTATCTTATCCTCCCAAAGCAACAAAAGAATGTACAGGTTGCTTTTCTTTTGATTTACATTCAATTTTTCAATGTAAATACCTGGTTTGTATACTCAAATACTCAGCTGAGATAAATATTTGGAAAGACAGGAGCATAAACTTTTGTATGAATTGTGTTCTATGTCTAGTTTAGATCATGGTATAAAAGCAAAGACAATTTTTTTCCAGTGTTTTCCAATGTTCAAACTGCATAACACAACCACCAAAATGTTTCCTATGTTTTCATCTCTTCAAATTCAGCAAATTGTTACTTTGATCTACTAGGCCTCTCTAAGTAGCTCACTAACTTGCACAAAATTGTGCCTAAGTTATTTGAAATATGATAGCTGTTATACAAAGAAAAGCAGTTATGTAAGAACACACAATGACAAATAAAAAATAAAATCCACAACAATGAACCAGACTGTAATTTTTGGTTTTGCAAAAAAATGTCTTAAAATGTGCTGAACAGTCACATTGAAATATATCTCTGCTGTCATTTATCAGTACCACATGTTAATGCTAAGACTTGAACAAGTTAGATCTGTCACTAATGAGCATTTGAGGAAAAATACAAGCCAAATAAAAGCAGGCACAGTTTTTTTGTGTTTTGCAAAAACAGCTACTTGGGATAGAAAAAAATAAAGATGATCAGTGAAAAGACTGAGGGTTTCAAAATATTCTCTCTTTATGTGAAACAATACTTTGACACATACTACAAATGCAGAAAACAGGAGACGCAGTATTTCTCCAAATTGTTCTACAACTATAAATTTCTACACTTTACCAAACAAAGTTGTAACTGCCATCTATAGAGAGGTACTGCAGTCTTCAGTTTGCCTCTGCTTACTGTGTGATTTATATTCACTCTGAAAGACTCTGGTATGTTAAATATAGTGAATTAGAGGAAGAAACCAGCTCAATAAAATTAAGCTGTAAGAATAAAATAAACTATAAATTGAGGAATCTTAACAGCTTTCTGGATTTAGGGTAAAAGGATGTATGTGACGTATCTTAACCTTTACATATTATGTGGAACAGGAACGTTTGAATTTATTTCCTCCCCTTTTGCTATGCCTAAGTCATTGCAACAATCTTTGCAACAAAAATGCAGCTACATATAATATTAGCAAACCTCATCACAAAAATATTTGTGCATCCAATCATACAATACAAACAACCATCATTTAAAGATGACCAGTCCCAGCTGAATTATTGTCATAATGAAAACAATCTCAACTCTGGGAATTTTTACTTAATTAAATTTATGGCAAATTAGCAAGAACTCCTCATCACTGATTCCAGTACTAGGAGGGGGAGTGGGACAGAAATCTACAATATAACTAAACAAATAAGTAAATAGCCTTCTTCTCCCTTTTCCGCCTTCAACATAAAAACCCTTAAGAGAGACTGTTAAACCAAATTTCTAAATGCAAATGAGCAAAGTTAGGTCATAATATCCATTGATAGGATCCTCAGTCATGCTGCTCTGATTCTCAAAGTTACTGAACTCTTTAAAGATCCTGAACTTCACAATGACCAGAAATACAAGACATCCGTATGAATATTTTACTTTTTTTAGAAGATTCCCAAAATATTTTTTTCATTAATAAAAAGTAGTAAATTAACCTATAGAAAATGTTAACTGTACTCATTCCAAAAATGTAAAGAACTTGCTAGTATTATCAACAGTAAAATGTAATGTTATGTTAGAAAAAAAATAAAAATAAAAATACTATAATAGCAAGTAGTATGGACCAAAAGGAGCAGACCTAAAAGCCAAAATGTTTAGTACTGGGGACATGATATTTACTTTACTTTAGACAAACTATGGCCTGGCCCCAGGGACTGAGCACTGTCTTGCAGCTGGAGTGCATCGGATGTCCACCTGACTTATCTCCCAGTTAAGTAACATCTGGAAATAAAACAGTTTGTGCCCACCATAATGTGAAATAAAAAGTAGTAACTGGAGGCAATCAGAAGATGTCCTTAAAAGATGCTCCCCTGATCTGAACTAAACTGTTTGTGCGCACCATATCCAAGAAGTCTCATGAAACGATGAATATACACGGAAGTCACATGATGCAATAACAATTTCTCCTACTTGAAATATGTGCTTTGCAGAAGGTCTGAGAGAACTATTCTTTCATATCACCCCAAAATATATATTTCTTTTGTCCAAATACCTCATCTCAGAGAAGTCTGACTGTCTTTACTTTTCCTTGTATGTGTGTATCCTTCAAACCACAGTGAAATCTCATGTTTGGGAACTTCAGAATTATAGCACATGCAAATCATTAATTGTAAGGTGCACACAGTTGTCCAAAAATGTCCTGTACAGAAATCCAGAAAGGAAATTAATCAGCTGTAATCACATTGCGTTATAAATGAAGGCCATCTCCTCATGTAGTGTCAGCTGTCCAGACTACTGGATGGCCAGGACATACAAAAAGAAACAAAAGAGAAAAACTGAGTGGGTTCCTCAGAATATAATTTTAAATATGACTTACTTTGTCTGAAGAATTGAGGAGGCCAGGCCACTTTCATAAAATGTATATTGAAATGCTGGATCCAAACTGCACATGCAGTGAAATAACAATCCTGTCTATAAAAGACTGTCATGATCAGGCACACAGCTGGTGTAACTCTAGATGCAACAACAAGCTGAAATTCATTTAATGTTCTGCAAATGTGATGCCTTTTCTTAAATCTGTTATTTTGAAACATAACTCATATAACTTCATAATTCAGACTATCTTAAGGTTGATATGATTCATATTTTCTCGTTGCCTCATTATGATCAGTCAGCAGTAGCTAATAAAAGCTAATGTCCTTCAAGAGGGAGTATCAGGGATCCAAAAGGTGATTCAATGTCCGCTACAATTTGGTTTTTATTTGTCTATCAGTTTCTTCCATTTTTATTCATTTTCACTATCGCTATTTGCTGATGCTAACAAAATAACTTATAGATTTTTGTTTGTTTGTTTGTTTTGTTTATTTGGTTGGGTTTTTTGTTGTTGTTGGGGGTGGGTTTTTTTGTTTGTTTTACAAGTGCAAGCAGAAATCAATTAGCAAGAAGAAATGATGTTGTGGATGTTTGCATCTGTGTGACAGATCAAGATGGCCACGCTGACTGTTTTGCAAACTGTCACAGTTTATTTGTTATACATCACTAATGTTAACAAACTTTCTTCATGAAAGGTGGTGTCTTTGAAATAACCTTTAATGGCCTTATTTTAAACATGCATTTTACATGATGACTTTCCAATGACAATTATTATCAGCATTTTTAAGTATTATATGTATTATTATAGAAGCAGATAATCTTTTAGGTTGGAAAATAACTTTTATTTTAATACAAATGCTTATAACTTTTTTTTTTTTTTTTTTTTAATTCCATAGTTAAATGAAAAGCATTACCTTTAAAGAAAAAAAAGAAAAAGGGAGGAAGGAAAGAAACAAGGCAGGAAGGAAGGAAGGAACTCTAAGGTCATTAAGTACCACAGGTACACGGTTTGAATACATCCCATAATATTCACCCTATGTCTACAACTGTAAAGTTACTTTCAAAGGCCTTCGGATCCTAAGATCTCCTTATATATTGTATGTATTTCACAAGTAAGAGGCAAACATCCCATTTTTAACAATTCTGCCACCACTTTTCACTGTATTTTCAAATGATTGTATTCCTATTTGCTCTGCACATTTCAGGTCCTACCAGAGATGATACCTCTAGGTCAATGAAAGTGAAAAAGAAAGAATATGAGACACAATTATTATGTGACTAATTAGGGACAGACTAAGGACCCCTTCCAATTCACAATAGCACTTTTGGGCTCTTGAGGAGATCAATCATGGGTACACGGCGGCTTAGATGTGGCCATCCAAGCCTTATGCCTCAGAGAGGCCCTCGGGCAAATCCCTGGCTTAGACTACATTTTAATTTCAGCAATACATGACAGAAATTACATTAATTCTCCTGCGAAGCTAGTTCTTCTTTCTTTCATTCTTCATACATCCATGTATTTTATTCATATACATATAGATTATGGAATTTTCCTTTCTTTCAAATATATTTTAATTTTATTGTGAAGCTGCTGCAGAAGAAAAATATTTAATCTTCCCTGAAGTTACCTTTACTAAATCAGGAATCCTTCCTTCATTGCTCCTTGGCTGCAAGTGATGGCTTATAGCAGAGAGGTCATATATGCTTACATTGGTGCTTTTGAGGGAAAAAAAATAATAAATATTCTTTTTTTTTTTTTTTTTTTGGGTAGCAATGAAAGTGATTTCACACAAAATCAAAGGTTCCTAAAATTCTTAGAGTGTTTTTATCTATTTAATATTCATACTAAGACGGTAAGCAGAAGTTTTTGGGTTGCATATTTCTTTAAAAAATGTAGTGAGCATTTTCATCTTTCAGCAAGTTTCATGAATCTGTGGCTCTGTAATTGCAATGTGTATAAATTTGATGGAAAAGTGGCATATTTGTCTTTGACCTGACTATTTAGACTAATGACATTAAAAAAGTTCCTAAAGGTGCAAGAAAAAACAGAACCAAACAGATCAGAACTAGACAGTTTTGCAGACTCACTGGACTGAAATTAATCTTTTCAGCCTAATAAAAATAGAGTAGTTACACTTTAATGAGAAGTTAAAGCTCATAAGCTAAGCTTATATGTACACCAAAAGGAGTAAACATAAAAGAGGAAGCCACATCTTATAAACCAGTTATACTCAGGAAACTAATTAATGAAGATTGGGATTACAAAATATGTAAGATTTATTTTTGGGGCAACTGAACTCATTATTTAGATATATTTAAATAACTTTTACAAATTTGTTATTATTTTGTATTAAAGAAAATTTCAGAGATATATTTTAAAACGAAAGCATTTGCCTGTTCTATTATAAAAAGATAAATAGCAGCTTCTGTTATATTTTTCTAGTTGAAAGCTTGCAAAAAAAGGCTTATGATTTTTTCAATAATAGATCCTGATGAAACATAATTTTGTTATAAAACTGTTTGGACAAGTATCAGGCTCTTCCTTCATGTATATTTCAAAATAGATTTAGATATATAATAGATTCTTCAGATATCTGAGAATTTCATCCACTTTTGGAAGTAAAAAGTGGTCAGCTGTATGGTTCCTGCTGGCTGACCCAAATGAGATAAATTGAAGTCTGTGATTAATAAAGCATCTCAATGGCTGATTAAGGGAAGGTCTGAAAGGCTATTACTGTAGTATTATTGAAATTAAGGTTCAATTTTGAAGTTAAACTGATTAACTGATGAAGAAGTCAACTCATACTACAAAGCCAGGTAAAATAAATTTGATGAAGTCTCTGTAAAAGAGCATCTGAAATAAAAACATTGTACCCTTTTGGAATTCTAAAGAGAAAGAGCGGAAAAACTGTGATTTGAGGAGAAACTATGAGGAAACAGGTGGAACATGTCATATTTAACTTTATTGGTGAGTAAAAGGTTAAAAGATAAGCAATTCTGAAGCATCAGTCCAGAAACTATGTTAGACTCATAATGTCACAATACTGAAAAATAAAATCATACTTGCTCTATCTATGAACAAAAAGAATAGATAATGTACATAACCAGAGTATGATCATGTACAAAATAAAACTTGCATGTTAAAGGTTTTGGGTACTGGTTTTCCTTCTATCCCAGCAAATTCTCTTCAGAGTGTTTGCAAAACTTATTCAAGCGTGGGAGAACTAATTTGGTGAAGGAATGGAAAGGAATTAATCACAGAATCACAGAAATCTAGGGATTAGAAGGGACCTCAAAAGATCATCTAGTCCAATCCCCCTGCCAGAGCAGGAACACCTAGATGAGGCTACACAGGAATGTGCTCAGGTGGGTTTTGAATGTCTCCAGAGTAGGAGACTCCACAATCTCCCTGGGCAGCCTGTTCCAGTGCTCTGTTACCCTCACTGAGAAGAAGTTTCTTCTCAAATTGAAGTGGAACCTCCTGTGTTCCAGTTTGAACCCATTACCCCCTGCCTTATCATGGGTTGTCACTGAGAAGAGCCTGGCTCCATCCTCATGACACTCACACTTCAAGTATTTATAAACATTAATGAGGTCACCTCTCAGTCTCCTCTTCTCCAAGCTAAACAGACTCAGCTCCCTCAGCCTTTCCTCATACGTGAGATGCTCCACTCCGTTAATCATCTTTGTTGCCCTGCACTGGATTCTCTCCTGCGGTTTCCTATCCTTCTTGAACTGGGGGGCTCAGAACTGGACACAATATTCCACAAGTGGTCTCACCAGGGCAGAGTAGACGGGGAGAAGAACCTCTCTTGACCTACTAACTGCACCCCTTCTAGTACACCCCAGGATGCCCATTGGCTTTCTTGGCCACAAGGGCACAGTGCTGACCTCAATAGGGATTAATGATTACTGAAAAACTGCCATTTTCTTCTTCAGATACCCAAAACATTACTTTCTTCCCTATTACTCTGTCATAAATACGTTAGTAAAATAATAACAAAAATCTGAAGAAAGTCTGTCTCGAATTAAAATAAAGAAAACCTTTTATTTCACTATTTTGCAAAATCAGGATTAGATATATATCACCTATAGCTCTGAAGTCTTGGATGAACTGACATCAGAAAAGATATTACAGCTACCTTACCTTTATCAAATTCTGTTGTGAAGTATTTCAAAAATACCATAATTTTGTAAATCATACCCTCTTGGACTGAAACCTTTCAGATTTTCTTTTCAGAACCTGAAGTTCTGTTGTGAAGCTTTTTGTCAAAACCTCCTCAATGGAAACTCATAATGACATTAAAAATGTCTAATAAAAATTCTCACCACTATGTTAAGTAATCCTTCATTTGAAACTGACAATTTGGCATCTTCCTGAATTTTTATGTCATTTTCCAGCAGAGTATCAAAGTAACTGCCTTCCTTAGAAAGAAAAAATGACAGACTCTGCCTCCATTTCACTTCACTTTGTCATTTTGTTAGTAACTGAAAATAATTTACTAAGGGAAAACAAAATTCAAAGAAGTGAGCTCTATGTTTTATTCAGAACATGATGATATTTGAGGACGTTCTCATTAGATTAGTGAATTTCTTAACCTTGTTTCCACTGTTGTTGGATATCTGTCTTGTTTTCTTAGAAGTCTGATGAAGCGTAGCTGTCAGGTGGACTGAAGATTGCAAAAAAAGTAAGAAAAAATATCATTTAGCTAATTTATCAGTTTCACAAAGGACTTTGAAGCACAGACATAAATATTAAATAAAACTGAACATTTAATGTGAAAGCACTAGAAAGTTATTAAGGCCCTGGAGACCTGAGTTTCTCTGAAAACAAGCTTCTGATGTGTGTGAAACTTTGTTGGGGAGTTTCTGGTGCTTTGCTTTTGTAGTACATAATTTTGTTTTAGAGAGGAGAAAAATAAGACTTGAAATCACAAGTGGGCAAATTATCACAGCTCCCACTGAGTCTTAACAGGTGAACAAATCTTCTAGTCCATCGTAGATCACATGGGACTATTGGTGAGGCATGATGCTCCCCTTAGCATTGGATCCACTTAACCCTGAATTGCTGCTGGAGAACACTTTAAGTGCTCCTCCTTCTTCAGTACTCTCAACTTTGTAGCGGTAACTGTTTCATTTTCATGTATGATCTAATTCAGTGACATCCTGTAAAACATGTAGTGAAAAAGTTGTGAAGAAATTTCAGATTTCACTAATCTTCCTTACAGGGAGATTGAAAGACACTCTCAAAAATGACTGTAGTATCTATGCCCTCGAAAGTATGACATAATTTGTTTAGCTGTGGTCAGTTACTACTTTGCAACAGAGAATGCTTCAGATGGAAAATCAGGGTAATTCAGAGCATGCTGTGCTTACGGCCTCTCTGAAGCAGCTATCAAAATAGTGTAGACCTAGTCAGTTAAGAGCTGAATGAGATGAAATGGTTGTGATTAACATTTGTCTGAAAGAAGATGAAGAGCTAAGTAACATTATCTTCATACAGATGAGATTTCTTAACTGCTATTTCAGTGGTAACTAGCAATATTGCTTGGAATCAAAGTAGTTTTAGAATCATAAAACAAACAACTTAGAGATAACTTCATTGAACTTAATTGTCACTCAAGGACAGAGGTCTTAGGTTTTACGTCACTTAAATCTGAATTTGAAGTGAATCTCATGATGTCCAACTACTTAAAACAAAGACAAAACTGCTGTTTTAAATGTTGTCTTATGCATAGTTTTATATAACTAAAATATATTAAAAAAAAAAAAAAGGCTAGGAGGAGCAGTCTGTTGGTAACAAAAGCAGCTGAAATGTCTCTAGCTGTCAACACATCTAATTCAGTTGGACAGTTTGAAAAATGTGTCATTACAGCATTTATCAGTAATTTTACAGTAGATTAATATTTTCATCTGAGGAGGAAGAATATTTTGTCTCTTTAAATATTCCAATAGTGTTTTGCTTTTTATTTTATTTTTCTTCCACAAAAGAGAAAAATACAGCCATTAATAATTTAATTGACTTGTATTTTTTTCTCTTATTAAAGCCGAATAAACTGAAGTCTTTGAATATGCTTATCTGTGGAAACTTAAGCCAGATTGCACTGGTTTTGTTTGCTCCAATTTATTTTCATTGTATTAACTCAAACAGATATTAACTAATGATAGTATTTTCCAAAAGCAAAAATGTATTAGACATGTGCAGGGATGGGTTTAATTTATATCACCATAAACAAGCATAATAGAACTAGAAGACTTCCTCAAGGATTACAATGACTGCAAATGATAAAATTGATTGAAGTGTGGCCAGCATGAATATAAAGCCAAGAAGTAATGAATTTTAATTCATTGCATTTCATGTATGTGCTTCAGAATGTAAGAAATGGCAATGGCCAATGAATTACCACTGTTATCTTAACTTGGAAGATGACCACTATGGGAAAAACAAAACAAAAAACAAACCAAAAAAAGTTTCAGGAATTTATATATAGATAAACAGTCATTTTTTTCCTTCATTTTTTTTTTTTTTTAATTTATAAGATTTTTGTCAAAGAAAAGCATTAATTATATTTATAGTGCTGCCTTTTCAGTTCACAAAATGCCCTTCTTTCTTGCTATTTCTAAACATACAATTTTTTTTTAAACCCTGAAGCAGATGTTACTTTTTATTGTCAGAGAGGTCACCTTGTTATTCTGGATGTATACATTTGGACCCAAAAGTCTAAGGACTTTTTCTAGATCTTTTCAAAACTAATATTCTCTGTGTAGCCTTTGATCTGTTTTCCTATCAGTTTTCTGAACTAAAATAATATGTACTATTATGGCAACTTTTTAGTAGTTTGGAAATCTCTGTGTGAGCAAAAAGGCCCATTACAAGGACCATGTCCTTTTAAACATAGTTCTTTGTTACTATTCATCCTGCTTTTTTCATAAACATAGAGACTCAAAATACCTATTAAAGACATTTGTTTGACATTTTGATATTTTAGCAATAACTTTACCTTGATTTATAGTTCTGCCTAACTTTTCTGGTTAATGCACCAGTTATAAGACAGGAGAATCAGAGTTTCCAGAAATGTTCTTTTGTTTATATCCAACAATATTTACATGCAGTTGCTATTCAAAAGATGAGCATATCTCCAAACATATCCTGCTTCATAAGGAGTGCATTGTGCTTAGGAGACGGTAAGGCAAGCTTGATTCTGAATGGTTGTAAAATATGGAAAGATATAACAGATTTATAACTAGCATTTTTTTCTGAAATAACCATTTCAGTGTGCAGTGGCAGCCAAACAAAGCAACAAGGTGCTCAGAACGAACAGGAAAATGACAAACATGAAGACAGAAAACATTATTTGATATCAAATAAAACACCAACATCCTGAGAGGGAGGCAGAGGAGGTATAGAGAAGGACAGCTACACGATGATGATCAAGATGTAGTAGCAGCCTTAAGAGCTGGGCTTAAAAATGCTGGAACTCTTGGAGACAAGCAGGCTGAGAAGGAATATGGCTAAGATGTACAAAATCATGAAACCAGTAGCTAAACTGAATATCAACAGTTATTCACTAAGGGGCACTCAGTGAAATTTGAAGGACATCAATTTTGGATATATATAAAGGAGGTCCTTTTTTAAATAGTAGTTACAGAACATTGGGAACACATTGCAGAGAAAAGTGTAGAGGTAGAAAAGGGCTACAAAAAAGATACATGCAAAAAAGGATTAAACATCTTCCTGGAGGATATCCCCCAAACGGGTTCCAAAGGGATTGTGTTGGGCTTACGTGGCAGAGTTTTGGTAGCACTGGGGCTGCAGGTGTGATGTCTGCAAGAAGAGATCAGGAACTGCCTCTGTGTCTAACACAGACAGTTCCACCTGGCTTCAAGGTGGAGCCACCATTGGCCAAAGCTGAGCTGAGCAGCAACTCTGCTGGCACCTCTGTAATATTGTATTTCAGAAAGAGTGAAAAATACTGGACTGCAGCTGTGTGAGAAAGGAGTCAGAAAAATGTGAGAGGAAAAAATCCACAGATACCAAGATCAGTGGAGAAAGAGTGCTGCCGGCACTGGCTGCCGGTGCTGGAGCAGAGATTCCCCTGCAGCCCATGAAGAAGACCATGGTGAATCAGGCTGTTCCTCTGCATCTTGTGGAAAGGACTACACAAAGTAGATATCCACCTTGCATTCCATTGAGGTCCCCGTGCCACAGAAGATGGATGTGCTCCAGAGGAATCTGCAGCCCGTGAAGAGCCCATGCAGGAGCGTGTTTTCTGGCAGGAGCTAAAATTTGTGTGAGCAATTCTTGAAGGACATTATCCCATGGGAGGGACTCCATGCTGGAGCACAGGAACAGCATGAGGAGAAAGGAGAAGCAGAGATGAAACGTTATGAATTGACCACAACCCCGTTCCTCATCCCCCTGCATCACGTGGGGATGGTGAAGAGGTAGAAGTGTCAGGTGTGAAGTTTATCCTGGGAAGAAGGGAGGGGTGGGGAAAGGTGTTTTTAGTTTTGTTCTTATTTGTCCGTATCTTACTCTCTTTTTGATTGATAATAAATTAAATTAATCTTACCTAACTTGATCCTTTTTTTTTTGCATGACTGTAACTGGTGAGTGATGTCCCTGTCTTTATCTTGCCCCATGACCTCTTTCATCTTATTTTCTCTTCCTGTCTTGCTGAAGAGGGAGAGTGAGAGAGCAGCTTCATGAGCACCTTGAAGCCAGCCACGTTTTACCAACCACAAGGAATATGCAGGGATACAGTGTGTAATATCCCTATCACAAGAATTCTGGATATTGGAGATATACAAAGGGAATGGACCAAGCAATTGTCTTGGCTCATGTTCTTTTCCTTAATAGCATCTCCCATTGTTGCTGTCTGAGAAATAATATTTAGCTAGATAGACTGACCAAGATAGTCTGACCCAGCAGGACATTGCCTTTGTCCTGATATTCTTATGTGGAACTGAGGGAGAAATGGCACAAGCACTGGAATTTTTTCTGGTGTTTTTATTTCCTTCAAATATCACTCATTATGAAATGAGGCTGCCTTCTGCCTGTATGGCATGAGGTCAGAAAGACACAGATACTGACCAACTGACCAAGATTAGAGGTTTACAGAGATAGATAGATAGATAGATAGATAGATAGATAGATAGATGGATAGATAGATAGATAGATAGATAAAACCACATAGCCAGAACTTATTCTTTTAGGAGTATTTTCATTGTGATAAATATAAAAGCTTGCAAACCTGTGCAGTTTATTAACAGCTCTTGACATCAGATGTCAGGAGGTACAATCAGTCATCATTTGAAACATTACCCTACCTGAACAAAATGGCAAAAACCCTTGCTCTGCTCGACTTGGAATTAAATGAGGTAAGACTTGTAGGGAAACATAATATATTTCATTTGAGTGATATAACTGAGAAAAATAGCTAAATGTGTGGACACCAAAGCATTTCTGTGGCTCTTTGAGAGAGCTGGAGTGAACTGCATTGTCTCCTGTTTTCTTAGTACACCCTACCTCACCACATAATGTGATGTTAAGAGATATAATTTCAGGAACCACAGCTCCATCTCTCAATTTATAAAAGAGGTACACTTATTCCACAGTATTGACACAGTAGTATTGCAACATTGCCTATGATATGAACAAATAATGACCAGAACAGAAAGAAAGTTGACACCTTCATTTCACTTTTTTTTTTTCCTACTTAACAGCAGAGTGAGGTGTTGATAGGATATTAGTGCTATGAATTTTTTAAATATCTTTAATGGGTGCAAGATTAAGGACAATAGTTCAGAATGTTCATAATCTATGGTAAATTTAAAACCTGGATTTTGCCTTGTAATCACAGGGAATTTAGAAATTTTCTTCTGGTTCTTATAATAGTGTCTTATCACAGAGCAGTGAATTATACGTGTATAGTCAACAAGCTACAATTTTTAAGACAAAATTTAATGTCATATTCTATATTTCCAAACCAAACCTGAAGATTTTTTTTTTTTTTTTTTTTTTTAACGAAAATCAATTACATATCAGTTGATCTCAAATCTATTATCAGGGTGCTCTTGCCTCATTGGTTCAGATTCACCAGTTGCCACCAACAGCAATTTACTGATTTCCTCAACGCCTTTGTAAATGCAGATATGGCACTAAGAGCAGCAAGTACTGAATGTTTTACTATGCAGATTTTCCTTCGTATTGTAATCATGTTTCTCTAAATGAAAATAGAGTTGAAGACCCACTCATCCAGGTTTGGCTTACCAGCAAAACAAGAAAACAAATAAATAAGCAAAATGCATACGAGATAGTAATATCCGTCTGAAGTTCTGAAATGTCTGGCTGCTCACATTTCTTGTATAATTGAGAGAGTATTTCTTGTACATCAGCCCCAGGTTATGAGCCACATTGTCATTTTGGTTTGTCATTCTGTCATGTCACTGATTATGTAAAGGAAAGGTACTGTAAATCACATTGATGTGTGTGAGAAAGAAGAGTGACTGAAACCTTAACAAGGCTGAGAAGGAAAATGAGCATTATGATCATGCCATAGGAGACATATTTCTGTCCCTATGTCAGGTGTGATAATGGAAGTATGGCCCCATCAGATCCTTTCTGGCTACACCTGGGAAGATTCATAAGACTCTGTAAAACTCCTTCTTTATTGTACTTACAGGTCAGGCTAATTAGTTTCATCTCATTCGTAGGATTGACAACCAGGGAAAAGTGCAGTGCTGCAGACTCACCAATGCCATGGCAGGTGAATGGAAATTGGGAACTCACAGAGGGAGGAAATTCCTTGTTAGTTTCAACTAAAACAGCATGCATGTGTATGTGGTATAATCCAGTTCCTCCCAGTATTTGTTCTGATACATTTTTAAATCAGATCTAGGTCCTCATCTGCACATCGCTTATCCTTTAAAGCATACTAATTGTGCATAGTGTTAAATAAAAAATCCTTTAATAAATGCACAAATTAAAACAGTAATGTAGAAATACTAGATAGTATTATAGTTCTTTTTTTTTATTCCTTTTATTTTATTTTTCTCTATTTTGTAGAGTTTATTTTAACTTTCTGATCCCAAAGCAGAGAGTGAAGGAAAAAAAAAAAGCATCTTCTTCGTAGTCTAATATGCATAGTGCATCATATAATGGGTATTTTAGAAACACAAAGTTTCTCAGAAGGGCTTCGCATGAGAGCTTTACAACATCACCAGAGTATTGAAACCAATGTAAACCAATTTATATTAAAATCAGTAAAGAATGAAAAAAGTTTGCTTCAGCTATGCATAGAAGAATAGATATGGGTTTTGAAATTTATCCAAATATAATAGCTTCTTCATTTATGAATCAAGCTGTAAATTCTCCAAAAAAAAAAAAAGCCTCTCATAAGACTTGTGCTTCCAACAGTAGTTTCAGCACACTTGGAAGTCTGACAGTACTTTCTTTCCTAATCATATGTCACTGTTTCATTGTTAATCATGAACATCTGGGAAGGAATTAAAAAGAACAATAACTGAGTAAAATAAAATGAAATAAAATAAAATAAAATACAACCTAAAATATTTACTGAGCTAATAAAATTTCATAAACAGGTCACCTGAAGATTAAAGAGAGTTCTCATTTCCCTTTAAGTACAGAAACATATTTTAAAGATTTCTAAATTGCCAGACTGATTTAAAGAGTAAGTAGAGTGTGAAGAAGTAAGAACAGTAGGCATTCTTAAGGTCTTTGGAATACAAAATGTTCCAAGGTGTTACATAAATCTCAAAGAACCCCTGAAGTAGTGAAATCAGATATCTTATGGTCGTGAGAAAATACACATACTATGACCTTTGCTTTGTCCACTTGCTTCTCTTTCCACTTTCTAGTCTCTTCCATAACAACAGTTTTCTTTGTTTATTTTGGAAGACAATTCCTTTCCATCAAAGTGTCAATAATTTCTCTGTTGCCAACAAATAACAAGGTTTGAACTGATGTGGGGGTTAACTCTCTTAATTGTTTCGTACCTTCCGAGTTACTGGGGTCTAATGGAGACCCAAATGCCAAATTTATTTGTGGGAGGGACGTGTCTAAAATGCTTTTGAGGGTAATAGTACGTCTACAAACCAGACTGTGTCGATTGACCTGTGGTGAAGAAACATTCTGTAGCCTTATGTTATGTATCTAAATATATCATTTGTACTTAATGGTCTGTGATTGATTTTCCTTCCACTCATTTTTCTAAGTTTTATTGAATCTACAATGCTGCTGCAAGTTCTTCTGACTAGAAATGCCACAGTTAAAATATAGGTTGTATGAAGTGGACCCTTTCCCTACTCCTTTCCTTCCCCTCCAACACTCTGGCATTTTTTGGTATTAAACAAAAACCAATGACTATGAAAAACCTAATATTTTGTGCTTAATGAAATTTTCTGGGGGAGAATTTGAAAAAAAACTATTCACAAACATGAAGTATTATTGTAATTGTCCCATGTCTATATAGCAGAGAAAAATCCTGTATCTTGCTATCTTCTATTTAACTTTGAAATTGTACTTTTAGTTCTCCATACAGTTTTGAATTCAACATATTTATAATCCTGAGAAATTAGGGAATTTAAAATCTGAAAGTTCAGATTTAGTAAGTAAATTTCCTTGAGCTAGCAGAGGGTGACATTTCTCTTATGAGATACAGATATTGGCACTGAACAATTCAGACTAACCTCCTTTTAAAGACAATTAAGAGAAACCATTTTTAGGGTGCAATTCATGTCATCCTTAGGTGGACTTCTGTATTTTATCAAATAAGTTGCACCTTAAAAATGTATATTTCACCTCCACATTCTAAAAAGGAAGACTAGATTGTCTCCTCAGAATAAATATCTATACTGGACACCTTTAAAGAAGGATGATTCCTGTCAGCAAGTCTGCCCTAGACTGATTAGTTATTTAGCCATTACTCTTAACATATCCAGTCTAAGTCAATAAAATCTATACTTTCAAGGCTTGTGGAAAGCCCATATGATCTATCATGTATCAGATTTAGTTTTGCACTGCATTAGTTAAAAAAAAAAAGAACTGTGCAGTATCACTAGTCTTAAGTACGGGTCTTAGCTTCAGATCACTAACATATTTTGCCTGTTTATATTCGTGCACACAATCAGAAACTTAAAATCTGAACAGCATTGCTCTTGGTTGACAAGTATAACAGATATTGTAAGTTTAATGTCTTATCATAAATGTAGGGAATTTGTTGCCCGGGAAAGCATATTCTGTGTTCCTGAATGAAATGCCATCACCTAACTGCACTTGCAATGCTCTGTTGTATACAAAATTCTGTGTGTTAAGCGATTTATACAAGTTGGGCCTTTTTCAGTGTTTTTTATTAACTCTCTCTTTCCATATTGATTGATATATCCTTCTTCTTTCCTTCAACCCACCCCCCAAAAAAACCCAGAGATTTGCTGTGTTCACTTCTTCAGAAAATAAAACAAAGATATAATATTTAAGACAAAATAAAATTAATATTCTCAACCATTTCCATCAATAAATGGCTTATGTAGTAATTCACATTCATCTCTGAAATGAGCCAGGTCCTCAGCTGATATAATTTATAGTTACACTTTGAGGTACTTCAATTAACACTATTTGAATATTTCGTTAATTGCTTTTAATGGAGGAGTGAACATAGTATGCGTCAAACTCCTGAAGGCTTGCGGATGCCAAAGAGAGTGTACAGAACTTTAATTTACTCTATAACTATTGTGTGTGCACTCCAACACCATTAACACCACTCTTGTGATGTAAGTCACAAGAAGATTCAAAGCAAGAAAACTGTAAATAAAATAGGTTTCCTGACAAAGTGGAAGTTCTTTGTCCAATTTGTCCCTGTCAGCACTTTCAGAATAAAGCATAGATGAATTAATATTTAAAGGTGGTTTCAAAAGCTGATTCAGTATCTAAGAAATACTTGAATATAAATTGTGTCTAAGAAGCTTTATTTGACTTTTCTGGCTTTTATATAACTGAAATTTTTCCTTTTGTGCTAAACATGAGTGAACATGTAGATAAACAACGTGACTGAAGGTACCAAGGAATGTATTTTTACAACAGCTATGCAGATAATGCATAGTGCCTTATTGTTAAAATAATAAAAAAAAAAAATACTATAAACTTTGATGTCTACTGTATCATGTTTATGCTGCAGTTATGTTTAGTGTAAACTTCAGTATCTGTGAACTTCTGTACTATGATGGGAACTACAGATTTGGTTCATTAAGGTCTTTTAAGTATTTTAAAAATACTAATTAATAAATTAACTCCACAGCTGCTAAAATGCAACATTGCTAAGTAGCACCTTCCTTTGTCCATTCTTCTTTGTAAAATATTAAATATGCACATGGGATATCTTAGCCTTCTGGGAAAAGACAAGATAAATGACACAGAAGGCTGTGCTGATGATCTATTTCAACATCACTTTCAAGGAATTATTTCTTCAGTACTATTGTTACAGGATTTCTGTAATGGTGGTATTCCTTCCAGAATTATCTTTGGAACAGAATAAGAAGCAACGATCTCCCTGGCACTAATTTGCATAACAAAGTGAATTATCCCTGTGAAGGTAATTCTCAGTCATACATTGTCTTAATTTTGAATTTTCTCAATCACACTTTCATGTGTTTCTGTAGTCAGGTGATAATAATAGTTATTGAAGACATAATAACATATAGATGAGAGCAGAAATTAAGACATATTGATTTCTCTTACTGATAATACAACTGAGGAATAACTGGCTTTTAGATAAAAACATTAAGCTAGTTAATAAATCTTTTTGCATTCTTTTGTTAATTCCTACTTCATACACTTAAAGCAACAGTTAATATTGTAAAAAAGAAAACTTTTCTTATATTTAAGTTTTGATTGATCATTAGGGGTTATGGAAGACAGGGGTGTCAACAACCTCACTTCACTGGTAAAAATGAGGTTGGGACCCCTGCTGTAAGGAATAGGGGGAAAAAGAAGCTGTGCTGAAGTTGTGCTGAAGTCATTACTCTGCTCTTACTATTCTTACAGGCAAACGACTACTGAGTAGTGCTAGGCTTCCAAAGATAAGTTAAAGTGAATATTTAAATATGGAGAGGAAGTATGGAAATTAACTGATGTTCATCTCTTGAGCAATGGACAAGTGGACTGACAATGAAGTGTTATGTCTTCTGATAATTGACTCTTAACCCTAAGAACATCTGTATTTCCATATGCTTTAGCATTAGATGTGCAATAAATAACTTTACAAACCTGTACCCAGGTGCAACAATAGTACAAGTATCACCCATGTTATTTGTTACTTACTAAACATCTAGAGTTAAAATGATTTTCACAATATTTGTCACATTAAAAAGGTTGAGCATATTTCTGACTTCTTTTCTAAGGTTGAACAAAGGAAAAATACCAGGCAAAGGATAAACAGCTTAAGGAGCTGAAATATAATAACCAAAACTGACTATGAATAATAATGACATAATGATTAGAAAACAAAAATTAAGTAGTAATTAGTGACTTCTGAAAGTGTGTAGAATAATTAGCTTTCTTATTATGTTGTTTTTAGTTAGAGGCCCAAACTAGAAGTCTAGACTGAACAGGTGCAATTGGATAAAGTGTTCAGGAATCCAGGACTACACCTTACAGTCAAACGTCCTTGAATTTCAGAGGAATTTAAGTGAAAGTGTGAATTCTTTGCTGTAAGGCACATTTATATCTGTGTCTCCCTACAGCATACCCCCAAGCATAGTTGCTTCTTTTAGTCTTTCCTCTGGAGTCCAGACAATTTAATTGATTCTCCACAGTCATTTGAACACAACTAATACAAAATTGAGTTTTCTCGTAGTAGAGAACTTCTTAGCCTTCCCTGTGGATCTCTGAGTGTTTTCCTAGAGTTCTTGGGCCCAGTTCTGCACCAATGTTAATCCAACTCATACATCAGTCTGAAGTTTCCTGAATATCCATTTCAGTGTAAGTGAAAGAAGGAACACTTTCTGTGGCACATTAATTGAGACATCAAATGCAATGCAAGAAGGTCAGCTTTTTTTTTTTTTTTTTTTCTGGATAACACTGAGTAGGAATTAAGTGGCTGATTATCAGAAAGGAGAAAGGAAACCCAACTCTTTATGTACTTTGTTCAGCTTCCTTACCTCAAAAAGATTACAGCAATTAATTTCACCAAAATATTTTTTTCACAGAGCAAGTGTTGTTAGCTAAACTTGTAACAAGGTCCATTTCGAGAGTTTAAATTATGTCACTTAAACTTCATTTTTTAGATGAAGAATTAATGTAAAACTTAGAAAAAAATCACCTCATTCTGGAAATCAGCTTTCTGGTTTCAAGTCTTTTATAAAGCTTTATTTAGCTTTAGTTATCTAGCATAATGCAGCTAAAGATGGTAATCTGATCCACTACCTTTCCTTTGGGATACAACTACTTTCTAAACTAGAAATTACAGACGATGTTGGCAGCTTTGTTGGATCTGATACTTTTCTACATTATCAGAGAGGATAAAGAAAGTAGGTCATCCATAATAGTTTACAGTAACAAAGCACAGGAAAGAAAGTATTGGTTGTCCAGGTTTCTCGGCAGTAACACTTCATCCTGTTATTTTGCAAGAGGGATAGGTTTGACTGTTCCCTCTATTGACTGATAAACAGAACTACATTTTTATCAAGCTCAGCTGTCAACAACTCCTCTCACTTTAGAGGAGGACAGCAAAATAGGAAGAAAACAGGAAAGAAAAGCATGATCTCCCAAATAAAAAGTATTTTCCTATTGTATTTCAGAGGAAGAAGCTGTAATGCTTCTACAATTCATTGTATTTCAATTCAAAATTTTCTACAATAAATACAACCAATTTTTTTAAATGACACGTTTCATTATTTAAAACATGTGAAAATACATTTCCAATGACATGTTGTACAAATATGCCACATTTTAAATGTATTATCCATTTGACACAACATTAAACATATTTCTTTTGTAGCATGAATTGCAACATAGAACTAAGTTAAGAACAGATGGAAATGTACCAGAATGCTACTTTATCAATCCGGCCTGTAATACACAACAAATTAGTAACAATGTAGCTGACAAACACAATTTGCTTTACAAACAGAATTTTGAAGCTTAGTGAAGATTTATTCTGTCATTTAGGCGTAGCACAAAGGAAGAAGTGTTGCAGAACTTCACTGACCTGAGTCAGTATCCCACAGGTTTCTGCCTGGAGGGAATAATTATTTTACAGAGTTTTAAGGTGTACAGCTGGTTGGTAAACATAGAGGTCAGAATCATAGTTGTCTTTTTCTTTATTCGTAAGTCTATATGCATTCAAGATTAGTGTGTACAGTATAATAGGGAGATATGTAGCTACCCGAGGCTCAATTCAGCTCCCCAAATATTATCATCTCTAAACATTTGAGATGCCCTTGGGTATTCTATGTGACTCACAGCTGTAAATCTTGTGTCTTATCTGGCCATCCCATACAGAAATGTCAGACATCTCAGTCATAATAATACCTATATTCAGGCTACTGGATGTAGCCCTAGGTCTTAAGAGTGAGGTTTTTTTTTCCTGCTATGCTGTCTTTGTATTGAACTAAAGACTCAATTCACATGCCCACAGGCCAACATCTATTGACATTTAAGATGGCCTTCATGTGAACTTGAATTGACTAAAGATGCTGTGTCATATCTGTAAGGTATTTCAATTGATTTTATACACTTTAGTGTGCGCAACTGACTGGAGCATATATGACTATGAATTAAAATTGGTTAGACATTTGTATGACCTGCAGCATCCTGTGATATGAACAGAAAATACCTGTTGTCTAAAGACTGTTGCAATTAAAGGGGAAAGGCTTTACCTGTTGAATGCATGGAACAAATCCATATGAAATGTTCCATAATCCATGCACAGCTATGTTGTTATTAAGAGATTCACAGTTTTATGTAAAAAGTCACGGAGACTTTGTAGTTAACATTTATAGTGCAAAGTATACCTAGATAGATATCAGAGCATGTATAATGCATATTCTTAAAAAAAAAAACAAAAAAAAAAACAATCAATTTTTTTGGTAATTTTCACATGCAACTGTATGTTTGAACATGAAGACTTCTTATGTTTCCAACTCATATATATCTTGGTTTTGTTGTTTTTTTTTTTAATTCATAAAGATTTGTAAGGTTTTCTTCAACAAAATGCTATAGTTTGTGAGATCTTCAATTTAATTCCTCTTCAGATATCTGGATTATTGTCCTGGTTTCAGGTGGGATAGAGTTAATTTTCTTCCTATGTCACAGTTTAGAGAGGGAAACAATAAACAAAGTGGCAGATGCTCTCAATCAACCCTCACCCTCCCCATCAGAGAAAGTGAAAAGGAGGAAAAGGAATAGAGACATACAGGTTGGAAAAATAGAACAGCTTTACTAATAATACCAATAATAAGACAAATAATGCAAAATATACAAAATCGATACTGAGTCTCCCAGATAATCATGGAATTGCATGCTGCAGAGACTGACTTTGAGCCAGCTGCTGCAGGGCAGACACCAGAAAGTCCTGGTCTGGATGGTAACTAGATTCAGGAATGCACAGACTGGAATTGGGATCAGGACTGCCAGTGGGACAACAGGCAAGGTCCTCTTCAGGTGCCAGCTGTTAACAAATTTGACAAGACCTCCATGATCCTTCAGCTTTAAACTGGTTATGACATGTATGGCATGGAATATCTTGTTGGTCAGCTTGGGTCACCTTTTACGTTCACCCCTCCATGCAAATATGACCCTTTTACCACCCCTCACTTGTGGAACACAAAAGGTCTATCAGTGACCTCAACTGCTATAGAAGTAAAAGTTAACACGGGCCTTTTCTGCATACCATTCCAATTGTTACCTCAGTAAAACTGTAAACCTCAGGCATTATCAGATCTGTAGTGGACACTGGCTGAAAAATACATAGTCAACTTCAGAAAAATGCAGTTGCTTAGAAGAACAGAGCTGAAAGGAAAATTCAGGATTGGTCTTGCTTTAGCAAAAAACAGGACAACCTGATACAGTGCTGTGTTTTGTATTTAAGGTGAGAATAATGTTGACAGCACACTGAAGTTTTAGTTGTTGCTGGGCATTGCTTATTTTACGCTGCTGAAAAGACTTTTAAGGACTTTTCAGCCTCGCAGACTGCCTTGCAAGTGAGGAAGCTGGGGATGCATGGAGGGGAGAAGCCAAGAGAGGGAGAAGCCAGGAGGGGACACAGTCAGGGCAGCTGACCCTAACCAATCAAAGGGATATTCCATTTCATACGACATCATGATCACTTTATAAACTAGGGGAACAATTAGAGATGGGGCCACTGATTGGGAACTGGCTGGGCATTGGTCAGCAGGTGGTGAGCAGTTGTGTTTTGCATCACTTCTTTTGTATATTCTATTATTGTTATTATTATTATTATTATTATTATTTACTCTTGCTTTTCTGGCCTATTATACGGTCTTTATCTCAAGCCATGAGTTTTACCTTTTTTTTTTTTTTTTTCCCCATTTTTCTCCTTCATCCCACTGCGGGGAGGTATGCAAACAGCTGCATGTGGTGTTTGGCTGTCTGTCTGAGTTACACCACAATGATTATGTGTAAGAAGCATACAAAAACAGTGAGTTCCTTCTGACTTACTGGCAGCAGCCACTAGGCAAAAGGGTATATAAGTTTGGCATCTAAAACTGATTTCGCCTGAATCAAAGTATAATCAGAAAACAATCTTGAGCAATCTCTGATTCTTTTCTATATCTACACAGCATGATAGGGAGTGTTAACTCTGTTTTTGAACACAGTCATGGAGTGGGAAAAGGAACATAAGAGCTGAACCAAAATTCTAGGTGTGCTGAAGACTTTCTTTTGCATGTGCAGGCTGAATTATATAGGGTTTGAGTTCAACAGAGAAAAAAAGAAAGAATTTGATGGAATCTGAAGAGATCATCCACTTCAAATACCTGGGAAAATTTAAGCCACAAAAAACCAAAACAAACACAACAAAACTGCCATAATACACATGTTCAGTACCTTTGGAGATAGTCTGTGATAACAAGATTGCCTGTATAGGGCTGATACACAATTCAGCTGATAGGCTGACAATTTTGATAAGATATTTTCTATTTTATATAGAATTTAGAGATGCCTGTCATCTTTTAGATTGGCTAAAGGCTAAGCAGGAGTAATTAATACTTGATTTTTTTCACAGTTTACAGAATACAGAAAGAAGAAAAACAAAACAAGCTCAACACTCTTCAATGATTTCAACTTAATAAATGAGGAAAGTGACCCACAAAACTAGACACACATATTTTTAATATTGCATATAGCCATGGGATATCATGCTGAAACTCAGCAAAATTCTATCAGAAGTTTGTTAGGCTGTAAACTGTTAGGTAACTGTAGGTGACACCAAATAAGTTCCATTTCTATACCAGATTTGCTGCTTGTGAAATTGAGCACAATAAAAACCTCCAAGCTGTTGTTTATAATGCAGCAGTTGGAGGAAGTTAGGTTTTATATACCTGTCCCTGGAAAACAGACAGTCATTCTGTTAGCAAATAACCTAGCAACGATATTTCTTAACATATCCACAGAAAACTTGAACAGTTTGAGTGACTGAAAAGAACTCCACAACTTGCATGAAGTTTGCGCTCCATTCTTATGAATAGGAATTTGTCACTGATGTCCTTTGAAGTCAGCAATAGCAAGAAGTTCATTGGATATGACTTCTTCCGTACAAATAGGGTATTGGAAATTTTAAGATTTTTTTTTTCTTATTGACCATAGCAGAGCAAAGAGGAAGAAAGTAACAAAAATATCTCACAATTTAAAACCAAGGTAGTCTTAAGAGTTTTAAAGCATCATTATAAGGCTTGTGGAGTTATTTCAAAGGCAATAAAAGGACAGAATTTTGCCAGTCCAAAACTGAGAAGTAATTCTGACAGGACACATAAGGCCACCTTACATGAATAATAGATACGAGGAAGTTTAAGTGCAAAAATAAGGGGATAAATATAGGTCAGGACAGGAGATAAAATAGGCAATGTTTTATTGCTGAATAAAAGAGTCATCAATAGTTTCTCAGTCACTCATATTTCTTAACAGTAGTTCTCTCTTGGTTTGTCTTTATCCAAGGAAAACTCTACTGTAGAGAGAAGTAGACGCAAACCAAGCGAAGTCACAACTTCCCATATAACTTGTCTAGTTTTAAAACTTATTTTTGAAAATGTTTTATAGTATTTGGGTTTTATATGGGGCTACACACCTACAGAGTTGGGGGGGGGGGAAAAAAAGTAACAAAAAATTGTTTTGTGCTGGGGTGAAATCTTTGCAAATGACAAAACTGGTGTCTAGCAAAATACTTAGAGGAATGCAAAACTTTAATGTCTCCTACTTTCCCTGTTCATTACAAGGTCTTATTGTCATGATGGAGAATAAATTATTATGTTCAGTAGACTTGGTTTGTTTGTTCTGAAAGAATGGAAGTCTTTTCTTTTTCAGTGATCCAGAAGGATGTAGAAACTGAAAAAAAAAAGTAGAAAAGGAGAATTAATCTGTAAGATATTTTAAGATGTTTGAGGGTTGTACATTTATGTCTTTGAAATTATGGATGATCATGGACTCATAGAATCATAGAAAGGTTTGGTTTGAAGGGACCTTAAAGATCATCTAGTTCCAACTGCACTGCCATGGGCAGGGACACCTTCCATTAGACCAGGTTACTCAAAGACCCATCCAGCCTGGCCTTGAACATCCCCAGGGATGGAGCATCCACAACTTCTCTGGGCAGCCTGTTCCAGTGCCTCACCACCCTCATGGTAAATAATTTCTTCCTTATATCTAATCTAAATCTACCCTCTCTCAGTTTAAAGCCATTACTCCTTGTCCTATCACTACATGCCCTTGTAAGATATCCCTCTCTATCTCTCTTGTAGGTCCCCTTTAGGTACTTGAAGGCTGCTGCAACTCCTCAGAGCCTTGACCTCAACTCTTTCAGCCTGTCTTCATAGGAGAGGTGCTCCAGCCCTCTAATACTAAGGATCATTCCCTTTTTTAACTGTATTATATGTCAGAAACATAATAAATAACAAGTTAAGAGCGCGGAGCGGGGAGAAGTTGGAATTAATAATATATATCTATTTAAAGGGGGGGTGGATGGAACAGCACTGGTTTTGATAGAAGCTAAGTAAGACTGAAGCCACCTGGGGCTTTTGCTTAGTTTCAGTCAGATTCCTTGAAGCAAGCTAACCACAGAGTCATATATACTACGTGTACCTAACTCTGTGCTTGATTTGCCATTGTTGGACGGTATTCAAGGAGAAAAAACTACAGTCCAAAAATGACTTTTATCTGATTTCTGAACAGAATTTGAACACCTTCTGCTATTTTTGGCAGACTACTTTATTTAAAGACTCCCATTTTCCCCCCAGATTCTCCTATTCCTGTATCTGTCTCTTTCTACAAGGTTTGCAAAATGTCATGGATGTATACATGACTGAATATTTATTGAACTGCTTGCATGATTCCTCTCTTAGGAGCTCCTGTCTCATGATCCTTTAAAAAGAAGCAAAAAGAATCTACATGGTCATCTACTCTTATTCACCAGCTATTTGAGAAAACAAGTATTAGATTTATAGAAACCTGCAGAGTTTTCCACTGGACTATCATGTAGTCATTGCAAAAGTATCTTATTCTGCCAATTTTTAGTTACATCTACAACGGCAGAAGAAGATCAGGACTTTTCCTCCATACTATTTAAGTTACCATTATAGCTGTTGAGTGCAATACAATGTAAATAGAAAGTAATCTTATTTCAGTGTCTCCTTGTTTTTGGTTTTCTATGATGGTTTTAGGAGTGTGATTGTTCTCTATTCTTAGTACATGAAATTTTATTATTATTATTTTCTGCAAGAAAGGACACTTAGTGTCTGTTACTGAAGGACATCATATATTTTTACCATTGATATTAAGTGGAAAAATCACGAAATACTACTTGCACATTTTGCTCAATGGCCAGGCCTCTGTCTTAGAGGAAATAATTTCTTCTCCTATCACTGCCATCTGTCACATTCTCAACATTTCAGCCTCATCTTTCTTCGTTATTGTTTAGTAGCAAATAATACCTTCAAATACTCATGAGAAGTTTAGTATTGTAGAAGGGCGATGATTTGACAAAAAAAAAAAAAAAATCCAGCTTCCTCTTTATGGGATCTGCCTAAACCTTAAAAATAAATAAATATTTGTTTTAACTCTTCAGAATATGACTGAACAATATGGTACACTATGGTTCGTTTCTGCATTTTTGTTAAAAGATGCAGTGTCATGCAGAGTTTTGTTCATCACCTATGCAGGAGAGCAAAAATATTTCTTTGTATCCTGTGAAATTCATAAAACTTTTTTATGACTTGAAAAGCTGCTTTTCATCTGCATCACACCTTGTTGCCTGCATTGAAGAGAGTTTGAAAACTTTCAAAGTCTTCTAGTATTAAATGCAGTTCCACTTCTAAATTCTTATGTATCTGAAAGCATCTTCTTGAAAAAAAATTCTCCTGTGGGTTAAAGGAAAAAAATCTAGTTTTAAATACTTAAATCTAGCATTTCTGTAATCTTTTTTTGTTACACATGAAGAAGGCATAGCTTGATGATGATATTTATATATATTATTATCATGCAAATTATTACTAAAAAAAATCTTTGTCACAAAGTTTAGATTTCTGTACTGTTCATGAGTGTATTTTCTACTAGAAAATTGGTTTCATAGGACAAGCAACCTACTCCGTTTCAGTTATATATTTTTAGCATAATACTTATTATAATCATATGGTGAACCTGCCTCATTTTAAGATTCATATTTTTCTAGTAAAAAAAAAAAAAGCAAATTCCATTCTTTGTATTCTTACTTTTTTCATTAGTTTCATATTAGGAAAAATAAAATAATAATGAAAATAAAAGGTATGGGGTTTTATACATCAGAATTACTTAGGCATATGGTAACCATAACTCCCAGAAATGATCTGGTATTCTCCAGATGAAGGTTATCTACCTTTGAGACTACAGAAATTCTTCAAAATTTTTCATTTATACAGAGGTTATTTTTGCGTAATTTCTGTGTTCACATGTGGCTTTGTTGCTACTTGTCATATCTATTTGGTGTTCAATGATTAGAATAAAACCACATTATTTGGAGGCTTTCCCAGATGGCAGTGAAAATAATTTGAAACTGTGCAGAAAAGCCTGTATGTCTGTCTATTCTGTATATCCAAAAAAAAGCCATAACTTTGAAGAGCTGGGGTTTTTTGTAACTTTTTTTTCTTTTATACTGAGAGATTTCTACATAATCATTATCAGACTCTTATTAACATCTTTTGTCATGTACTTATGGCTGAGAGAATGTAGCCAAGGCATGGTAATAGCTGATTTTATACCTCAAAAAGCTGGACTAATGCAATAAATACCGTCTGAATATAACCATTGAAACCACCTGGAAGGAAAAAAAAAAAAAAGAACCACAAAACACCTCACCTCCCCCAGAAAACTAATGAAACTAAACCCACAACAACAACAGCAACAAAAAAAATGAAGATCACTTCATTGTTTGAAGATCAAAGCCCAATCTAGCTATTTCCAAGCCCAGAAGGAAGTTCCATCCTTCAACACACACAAAATTGCACGCACATACATATATACCCAGGTAGGACACACATATATTCTCCTATGTAGTGTGCTATTTATTGCTAGGTCCTAAAAGCACTCAGAATAGTACTGCAGAGATTTTTGCAGATGGGCCTAAACTCCTTGGGATGTGTTTCTAATGTGCTGCTAGTGATCTGTGTTATAAGCTGTAGTCACCTACCTTTCAAACTGCGTAACTTAAGTCCAGTTGTTTCTACATGTGGTATCAACAGCAGATGGGACCCTACAAAGATGTTACTGATGTTTTAGTGCCTATACTTCAAAGCAGAATACAAACTTAATGTTTGCTATTCTTAGTGCTTGAGGAGGTTTTGCTGTCTCACATGGTTCAAAAGTTGACTAAAGTTAGTTTTTAGAAGACATGGGTGCCAAAGAGTGCCTGAATCCTCATTTCTTTCAGCAAATCTAGCACCTGAATCAGTTTTGCAAGATTGTATCTTCACCTCTTTAAGATCAAGAGTGCAGAACATTCTTTTGGACTTTCACATACTTTTCCTTTGAAAGAACTGATGACAAGATGTTTCTCCCTGTCTTTCATGTAATAGTCCAGAAATTAGAAAACTTGGCCAAAAGCTTGAGATCTGGATTGCAGAGTCCCTTAAGCTTGTCTTAATTAAGTATTCTAACACAAATCTGTCTGGTGAGAATGTTAATGCCCATATTGAAAACCAAGTTTAATTCTATGCTATGAATTTTGTTTTAATTTTTGTTTTGGTTTGGTTTGGTTTTGCTTTGCTGTGGTGGTGGTGGTGGGAGAGAGAGTTATTTGACTTTTAAAAACAATTACTCCTTACTGTAAAATGCATAAGTAGTCATCAAAACAGGAATCAAAATACAGGAGACTTCCTTCAGTTCGGTCTGGTAATAATCGCTGCACAGACACATGCTCTTTTTCTGGGCCTTTGTAGTCTGAATTATTTGCTACTAAGGGGCTGAAAGGGTCAATAGGTCAGCTTTTCTCCAGCTCCTTTTAACACATCCACCCAAAATATTTTCCTTGGAAATGATACATTTGTGTATGAGTTCTATAAGTCTAGGAACCAAAATACATTCAATCATCTACAGAAGTGCTTTAGTAAGTTTATGTAAATGACACTGGCAGCAGCATGGTAAGAATACATTACATGCCCATAAGCTTTATAATTAGATAAAATTTTATTGAAAGAGAGTCTTGTAAATCCTCATCCTACACCGGAATGTGTGAGCAGTGGCCTTAATTCAGAGCTGATATTACTGTTGTCCTGGCTTCCTCATTGTGAAATAGGAGGATAGTACAGTGAAAAGCTTGCAGGAGTACAATTTTATTTTCTCCTTCCCTGTGGTTTTATAACTGCACATTTTGAACCACTTTCATAATTTCAGACACTGACAATATGAGTGGCATCCATCTCATCTAATATTAACTACTGCATAGACATCTGCACCGGATCTAGTTGGCCAGACTTCCTTTATAATTAACAGAAAAAAAATAAAGGACTTCTTGAACTTAATTAATACAAATTACTTTACAGATCTCTTTTAAGATCAGAAGAATCTCTCGGATATGAATGTCTACATGTATCCCACCCTTGCTCACTCGTGTTGTGAGTTGTCCTAGCACTTATTAGTTTTTCTGAATGTCAGAAGCTCAGTGGATTTAACTCACAACCTAAGACGGCCCAACTGAGATTTCTGTATCCTTTTGTGACAACCCCACATGGGCTTCAGATACATGGCCAGCAGTCAAACCATCTGGTCTGACTCTTTCCACTGCTAGTCTGAAATGATGGGTGTCTGACTTGTGTCTATGACAACACTGGTTATTTTAGACACAAATAATTGTTAATAATTGACTTTTCTGGTGGATTAAATTTGTTGCTCTAAAATGCATCTTTGCCACTAGAATTGTTTTGCTGAATTGCATGCAAATTCAACAACTTACTCTATGAAATCAGGCAATTGATAGCTGTCAATGTGATAATAAAGTTGACTACTACCTGGGGCTTTTACTTCATGCAATCAGTCTTAATGTGTTACACAGTTTATGGGGGAAGGCTAAGAATAGGCAGCACGTGATCAGGGCAGTAAAAATGTAAAATATTTCTCGGTCCAAGAGGCTTGGGTGCTCTGCTCACTTTATGCGGTGGTGCTGCTGCTGCGCTACTGCTTTCGGTTAACAAGTTCACAGGTTCATGGCTGTGCAAGTGTCTTAATGCTGCTGGGTGATGCACAGTCACCTCTTGCCAGAGGAGCTGCCTGTGTGAGTGCCCGATCCCAATGTGGGTCCCCGGGTTCCACCATCCAACCACAACTTTGGCTGCAGGCCCTGAGGACCCCCTGCCCTTTGCCAAACCAGTGCCCCTCAAGTCTGCATTGTTAAGACCCACCAGATCAATACCATGCAGTAGGAGAAACACAACGGTTATTGATGTGTTAGAAATGGTGGAGGCACTTGACGATGGCCACAAAGGAATTAGGGCTTCTCACCAGAAAAAGGTAACAGGATTGATAGCCTAAATGATGTACATCTCCATGAAAGTACACAGCATGGGCAGCAAACAGTGGGAGCTGGAAGCCATTGTGAGGCAGAAAAACTACAATATAGTTGCCATCACAGAAACATGGTGGGATGACTCTCGTAACTGTAGTGCTGTATTAGATGGCTATAAAAGCTTCAGACGGGATAAGTGTGGAAGCAGAGGAGGTGAGGTAGCCATGTATGTTAGGGATTGTTTTGATTGTCTGGAGCTTGATAAGCATGATGATATGGTGGAGTGTCTGTGGGTGAGAATCAAGGGGAAGGGCAACATCCCAATCAGGATGAAAAGGCAGATGAAATATTTTGCAGGCAGCTGGGAGAGGTGTCCCCATCACTAGCCCTTGTTCTCTTGGGAGACTTCAAACTATCAGATGTCTGCTGGAAATACAACACAGCAGAGAGGAAACAGTCTAGAAGGCTCCTGGAGTGCATGGAAGACAACTTCCCGACACATCTGGTTAGTGAGCCTATTAGGGAAGGCACCCCATTGGATCTATTGTTTTTAAATAAAGAAAGACTTGTGGGTAATGAATTGGTTGAAGGTCACCTCAGGTTTAATGACCATGAAATGACTGAGCTTTCTGTCCTTGGGAAAATTAGAAGGGTGGTCAGCAGAACTGCTACTTTAGACTTCCGAAGGGCAGACTTCGATCTGTTTAGGAGGTTGGTTGGAAGAGTCCCTTGGCAGGCAGTCCTGAAGGAAAAGAAATCCAGGAAGGCTGGTTTCTCTTCAAGAAGGTAATCTTAGAGGTGCAGGAGCAGGCTGTTCCTACATGCCGGAAGGCCAGCCAACAGGGAAGAAGGCCAGCGTGGCTGAATAGAGAGCTGCAGCTTGAACTAAGGAATAAAAAGAGAATTTATAAACTTTGGAAGGAGGGGCAGGCTACTCAAGAGGAATACAAAAATGCTGTGAATTTAAGCATGGAGAAAATTAGAAGGGCCAAAGCCCAACTAGAGCTAAGCTTAACTATTGCTGTAAAATGTATCAAGAAATACTTCTATAAACAAGAGGAGGGCTAAGGAGAATCTCCATGCCCTGATGGATGTGGACAGAAACATAGTGATAAAAGATGAGGGAGAGGCTGAGGTACTAAATGCCTTCTTTGCCTCAGCCTTTAAAAATCAGAACAGTTGTTGAGGGAACTGGGGCTGTTTAGCCTGGAGAAAAGGAGGCTGAGAGGAGACATTATCGCTGCCTACAACTACTGAAAGGAGATTGTAACATGGAGGGTGTTGGTCTCTTCTCCCAAGTAGCAAGTGATAGGACAAGAGTGATAGGCCTCAAGTTGCACCAGAGGAGGCTTAGATTGGATATTAGGAAAAAGTTCTTCACAGAAGGGGTTGCCAGCCTGCCCAGGGAAGTGGTGGAGTCACCATCCCTAGAGGCTTTTAAAAGGCATTTAGACAAGGTTCTTAGGGACATGGTTTAGTGCTAGAGTGAGGTTATGTTTGGACTCGATGATCCTGAGGGTCTCTTCCAACTGAAATGATTCTATGATTCTGTGATTTTATGCTAGAGATGCTGAGCAGGCTGATGGGAAAATGAAATTAATTTTAGTAACAGTAGAAGTATTTGACTGCTATCTACTATTGTGATATAGGGAGTACCAAACCTTTGATGCAGACAGAGTGCTCACCCACTGGTCACTTATGCTACTGTATATCTGCTTTCTCACTTTCACTTTTAATTTGAAATGTTCTGTGTTCAGAGGCTCATAAATACATTGCATATTATGGTTAAGAAATTACCTTTTATTTGTTTTCATGACACTTCTCTTGCTGGGATTAAAAGAACACCCTTGATAGAATTATAGGTTACTGTAAATAAACCCTTGTGATATTCTTCAGTTTCTCTAAACACCAGCTAACATGCAGCTACTGACTTTTTGCCTCTTTCCATTTATTTTAATATAGTAATGTGACACTTCAGCCAGTTGCTATTTTAGGCTATGTGAGAAGTTTCATGCCAAAAGCAGCAGCTCCAATCTAAAAAACATATTCTCCTGTGAGCAATTGTATTGATTTCCCATGACAGTTGTATACCCAAAGAGACCTGAAAGTCACTCAGAGGTCTTGATTACAAATAAGAGATTATGTCAAGAGATACCTTGTTTGGAAGAAGACTGTGGACATCAATATTCAGGATAACGGTAAAACCTGATTTTACTTGTGAACGATGTATTTGTCTAGCAATAGCATTTTGTTCATTCTTTTCTGTAACAGTACTGCTAATACTGCATTTATCATGTCTATTGTTGATTATATTTATAGAGAAGTATTTATATTTTTATTATTTATTATAAGATCAGTTGTTGTTTTATATCGCCACAAACATAGCTAGTCCATTTCCTGGAGCATGATTACTGATAAAAATACCCTTTTTTATCCTGTATTTCTACAGTGCATTGGAAATACAAACAACAGCACTATGATGCATGTTTATTATAATGTATATCTCAGTCATTTATCCATTACTGAACACTATAAATAAAATGTCAAGATACCTGGAATAAGGAGAAGAACCTTCAGTGGGTATATGGTTAGGAATGATAAATTATCTGAAGCACACAGAGATAGACTGAGAGAACAGTTATAACTGCAAGCTCAGCAAAATATGCCAACAGACTATGTTAACCAAAATGATGTTAATATTACCTTGATATTGTTTCTTTATTCTTTGTGGGATATCCTCAGTAGGATAGACACAAAGATGATTTCTGATTTAAGAGGTTAGAATTTTTCAGACTGTTGGGACCTAGAAAAATATTCTTCAACAGTAGCACCCTGAGTTCACTCTCTTACTCCACTCTCCTGGGCGTTTGCTGTTGGATGCCGTTGGAGTCAAAGCTTGGTGGAATTTTGTCTGTTCTTACGTGTAATTCACATGGAACAGAGATTCCTGAATGTGTCAGTTCTACAGCAGGATGTTCTATCAGGGGGATAAGGAAAGGGCAAACATCAGTCCTGTCACTCTTTCCTCCATAGTATGACCAACAATATCTAACCTCTGAGAGAAATCAATATCTAGAACAATGAGCAATGTTTCAGAGTTTTTCATGATGTTTTTGACCTAGTTTTTGAGTATCCCATTCCTTATACAAAGAAACACAGAGACTGCCAGATGGTAAAATAAAATAAAATAAAAAAAACAGCAACAAAAAATCCAGCACACACTAATTATATCTGTATCAATTTTAAAATCAAGTCATCTATCCAAATTGCAAAGGCATGCTCAGCAGATTGTATCAGCAGTTACAAAGTCTTGGCACTGCTACACTGAAACTAAATCTAAAAGAGACTGAACTTAGCACAGGAAACAGCAAACAAACAAGCATGAAAACGAAATAAAACAACAGTATAATGACAAATTACAGTTTAAACTAAGGATTTCAGTCCCTGTTGGAAGTGGAAGGAGGTGAGACATAGTGTGGACTTGAAGAAATGACCGTGATTGCTAACTAGTAGTGTGAGTCCACCTGTAGTTTTCACAGTTGGATACTGACATAGATAAAGAGCTGGAGAAGCAAAGAAATTAGGTAGTGGGGAAATAAAAACAAACAAAACTCAAACAAAACAAAAAGCCCAAACCAAATCAAAACAAAAAACCCAAACCAGACCAAAACAAAACACACTGAAAGGAGAATCCCTAATAAGTCCAACAAAAATAAGAAATAGAATCATAAAGAGAAACAGTAAAACAAAAGATAAGTGCCAAATCAGAAAAATCATTAAAAAGGAAAAAGAAAAGGACAATAATTAATAAACCAAACCTAACTTCTGTGTTAGAAATAGTCAAAAAAATGTACCAGATTATGAAAGATCTTTGAAGAAATTTGGTAAAAGAACTACAGCCATGTTAGAACAGATGGATGTAGTGCTTCAAAAATCCTCAACAAGCTTTACCTTATCTCAGCATTGGATTTAAGTGAAACATGAACTAGAAAAATCACACATTAACAAGGAAGCCTTAAAGATATCTAAAAAAAACCAAAACAACAAAACAAAACAAAAAAAACCCATAAGCCTGCAGTCAAAATACTAAAAAATAATAAATGAATGGAAACAATTAAATCACAGTGAGCACCCTGAAAGCATCTTCTGTTTTTTGTCACTACCAAATGATATGTGAAGAAGAACTAGAATAACAAGTCTGGACACCAGGGACCTGTGATCCTTTAACCTAGTAAATATGACACTGTCACTGCTAAACAGCCCACAGTCTTTGTGCTGACACTGTGAAGCCTCAGGATCAAGCCTAAGGAAGTTTTCTATGTCTGGGCTTACTCTGGTATTGGATGGAATTTTTTTTAGCTTGTTTGGCTGCAACAACAATTGCCTAATGACCAGGTGATTATTACTGAATTTAGTTTAGTATAGCTTTGTTCATGTGATGATTTCCCATTGCTACATTTTTCATAGGCCTATAACTAACTTATAGTAATAGAAGCAGTTATGCTGTGTAAAATAAATCTCTGCAGCCTTAATATTAAAAAAGCAACTTACAGAAGTGCAAACTGGGAATGACAACACAGGTCTTGAAATTGTGGATATTATACCAGAGGTCTCAGTTCTACGAACAAGCCACTAATAGCCAGTAGTTTTTCATTAAAGAAATGCAACCTTGGGAGCCAGGTAAAGCCCCTTTTTCTTTTGACTGTAACAGAATGAATAAAAGAACAAAGATCCAAACTAAGTAAAAAAAACCCATGTCTAGTAAATAAAGATGCAGCCAGGAATTGTGGAGCTATTGTATTGGGTTTGTGTGGAGGGGTTTCTGTTAGATGAAGATTTGTTGTTGAACCAGCCAGGCCCAAAGGAATTTCAAGGCCGTCTCAAAAGCTGAAAGCAGGACCTGCTGTGAGAGAGAACCAGTTCTACAATAATAAGGCCCCAACATGATGTAAATCAATGGACCTATCAGCAGTGAGACTCCAGCGCGCGGACAGCTCGTGAACATAGACGATATCCAATCAGTGAATGCATGATTGGAGCGTGGATGCGTGGTCAGAGAATAGTTGCATACATAAGGGGGCTTGTTTCTGTAATTAATGGCTCTAGCGTGATTCACCTTGAATCGGAGTGCAGGGTCCTTTATTTGCTCCAACAGGTTTGCATGGCAAGGTATTTGTATTTGGGGGGCTGCAGGGCTGGCTTCTTTGAGAAGAAGCTAGAAGCTTCCCCCATGTCTGACAGAGCCAATGCCAGCCAGCTCCAAAACAGACTGGCTACCGGTCAAGACCAAGCCCATCAGTGATGGTGGTAGAGCCTCTGGGATAATACAGTTAAGAAGGGAAAAAAAATTGCTGAGCAACTGCAGCCAGGAGTGAAAAATATGTGAAAGAAACAACTCTGCAGACACTAAGGCCAGTGAAGAAGAAGATTTTGATTGTATTTAATTAGCAATAAATTAAATTAATTTTCCTCAAGTAGGATCTCTTTTGCTGAGTGATATCCCCATCCTTATCTCAACCCATGAATTTTCATTATGTTCTCTCTCTCGACCTTCTGAGGAGGTGGACTGATAGGACAGCTTTGGTGGACACCTGGTATCCAGCCAGGGTCATCAACCCACCACAGCAATGAAGAAAAATTAAGGTATAGGGAGTGTTAGAAAATTTATTGAAATAACTTCAAGTGGACCTATGGGCAAGAAGCACTGCCCCTTAATAACATACTGCCCTGGGAAAGGACTCATGAAGCTGACAACTCAGTGTAACACATGCTCACGCTGACTGAGGACATCCGTGTCAGACTCAAAGAAGCAGTGGGTGAGTATAACAGCAGAAAGAAGTAGTAGATAGAAGAATGAGAGTACAGCAATTCTAAGCAAATTGTCAATGAGACAGGTTTTTGTTTGGTTTTGGCTGGGTTTGTTTTTTTTTTTCCTTTGTTTCTTTCAGTTTTATTTGCTTTACTTAATTTTTTCTAATAATTAGGCCTAGATTGAAGACAATGAAACTGTTGAGATTTCAGTTAGATAAACCATTAATTCTTAGCTTTGCATGTAAGATGTATTTCCTTAGTCCACATAAACTGGATAAATTATGGTGCAATAAAGTGGTGGATAACATGTACAACTGAAGCTATAATTCTGATGCAGCATGTCAACGACATAAACATAATAGGATCAGATGGGAAATCTTCAAATGACCTAGGCTTTCCTGATTAGATTAGACTACAAAGCTCAAGCTTTTAACAATCTTTTAATATCAGTGAAGACTGATGACAGTAATTCTGATAAACTTACTAAAATATGGAGACAATGTGGAAAGGCTCTAGTGGAAAAAAAACAAAACAGGCAATATAAAATATCTGAGTGGTAAGAAAGTCTTATAGAAGAGAGAACTGAAACATGCCAGCTGCATCATGAATAGGTATCAAAGGCACTGAGTTAATGCCTAAGAGAAAGATCACTCTTCCTACTACCTTTCCGACCTCATTTCTGTGAGTGGTGCAAAAAAGCAGCTTCTATACCTATGGTTTTCCACTCTGGATTTTATCTCTTCTATTGTTCCAAGGAAGAGATGAAGAGAAGAGAGAAAACAGAACCTTTCACTGTCCAGTTTAACTGCCAGAAATGAAAAATCAGTTATTTACTGTCCTGGTTTGGGGTGAGATATAGTTAATTTTCTTCACAGTAGTAGTATGGTGCTATGTTTTGGATTTGTGATGAAAACAGTTTTCATAACATGGGAATGTTTTAGCTATTGCTAAGCAGTGCTTTCACAACATCATAGGCCTTTTCTGTTTGTCACGCTGACCCGTCAGTGATGAATGTGGGGGTGCACAAGAAGTTCGGAGGGAACATAGCCAGGACAGCTGACCTCAGCTGAGAAAAGGGATATCCCACACAACAGAGTCACAGAATTATAGAATAATTTAGGTTGGAAAAGACCTTTAAGATCATTAAGCCCAACCGTTAACGTAACACTACCAAGTCCACGACTAAATCCTGTCCCGAAGCACTACATCTACACATCTTTTAAACACCTCCAGGGATGTTGACTCAACCACTTCCCTGGGAAGCCTGTTCAAGTGCCTGACAACCCTTTCTGTGATGAAAATTTCTGTAATATCTAATCTAAGTCTCCCCTGGCACAACTTCGAGGCCATTTCCTCTCATCCTATCACTTGTTACTTGAGAAAAGGTTTCCCCTCAGCCTCCTTTTTTTCCAGACTAAACAACCCCAATTCCCTCAGCCACTCCTCATAAGAGGGCTTCACCAGCTTCTTTGCCCTTCTTTGGCACCTCCAGCATCTCAATGTCTTTCTTGTAGTTGGGGGCCCAACATTGAACACAGTATTCAAGGTGAGGCCTCATCAGTGTCAAGTACAGGGGTATGATCACTTCCCTGGTCCCACTGGCCACACTATATCTGATATAAGCAAGGGTGCTACAGGCCTTCTTGGTCACCTGGGGATCATGTTCAACTGACTGTTGATCAAAACCCCCAGATCCTTTTCTGCCAGGCAGCTTTCCAGCTATTCTTACCCAAGCCTGTAGCATTGCATGAGGTTGTTGTGACCCAAGTACAGGACCCAGCACTTGGCCCTGGTGAACCTCATGCAATTGGACTCAGCCCTTTGACCCAGACAGTCCGGATTCCTCTGTAGGGCCTTCCTACCCTTCAGCAGATTAACGCTCCTACCCAATTTGGTGTCATCTGCAAACTTACTGAGAGTGCACTCAGTCCCCTTGTTCAGATCACTGATAAAGATATTAAACAAAACTGGCCATAACGCTGGGCCATGGGAAACACCACTTGTGACTGGCCTTTGACTGCATTTGACTCCATTCACCACAACTATTTAGGTCCGGCTATCCAGCCAGCTTCAAGCAACTTCATAGATAAGAAGGGCACAAATCCTTCAAGAGAACTAAGTTCTTTTAGCCACTTGTACAGCTTCTTCATGCTTACCTCTGAGAATTTAAAGCATTATAGTATCATGTTCAGATGGAAGTTTGGAAGAAATTGTGGTGTTAAGTACAAAGAGTCAATAGACTTCTTTTCCTTTCTTCATATTGCAAACATCTTTTGTAAAGTGCACCTGGTCTTGTGTATTGCTAGCCGCTGAGGAATTAAAATAATTTTGTTAGGTAAATATTTGCCAAGTGAACATGAATAGTATTAGCATAAATTCATGTGGCAGTAAGAGTACATTACAAAATAGGCTTTTACTGTTACTGTATTTGCTGACTTACCCTTTTTCAATCATGGCAAAAAGCTAGAAGGAACTTTTATGTTTAAGTGTTGAAAGTGGAGAATGGAATCTAAAGTCCATCTCCAGTTTGTTTACTTCTATTGTTCATGGTAACAGCTAGGTGCTTCAAAAAGTATCATTGTTGAAGAACCACTAAGAGATTGTGAATAGAGTACACCACTTTATATTTCAACTAGAAAATAGAAGAGACTAAGACTAACTGTAGCACAGGTCAATCCAGTTCTTTCTGTTCATTTCCCAAACCAGGATGGCCTTATCCATATTAGCTGTCCAGAAGATCCCTTCATCCATGTTATGTTCATGACACCACTTCTCCCATTGTACACTAACCTTAATATTGTTATAGTTTTTCAGAACCTACAGTGTTGACTATTTCTTGTGCATATGCACTGTGTTTTAGACTTTAAAGACCTGCTTATACTTTTCTTTGCTATCTAGTTGAAGAACAGATGGTGATTTAACGATCACCTTTGACTATGGATTGTTATTCTACTAATTCAATTTGAAACCTCACAATTTATTGTGAACATTGCCATGGAGAGAGCATTATGGACCAATGCACCGCCAAAACACTGTGTTTACAAGCATTAACTAGCTTATATTCATGACAATGTTATAAGGAAAATAATGTCATCCTCTTTTTGTAAAGGAAGAACTGAAGAACCAATATTTAAGGTCAAACTACTGCCCGTTTTGAATGACAAATTAAAAATTACATGCTTTGATAGTTTTTGGAGCACATAGCATTTTGTATTAACTTTGGATAGCACCTCATTCCTTCAAATCTTAGATTCCATTGATTTTTCAGTTACAGTCTTAAGTATGCAGCAGTTACACAGCTAATACCCATGAGTCAACAAACATATCCAGGAAATGAGAAACACCATTATTAATAGGTTCTCAAATATTTATAAAATACATTAATTTCTATCAAACAGTAAGCAAAGAAAAGGCATAGAGAACGTAAAATGGGAGGAGAAGTGGAATTTAGCTATTTAAATCTCAAGAATATCTCAGAACACCCATTGTACAAGGTTTTGCAGCCTTCTAAGGACCTAAAAATGACAAGGAATTCAAAGGGCAGACTAAAAGTCTCAAAAGAACTTAAAGGTGACTGCTGTGTTCCTTCACTGAAAATTTAGAATTGTAGTGTCTGTTTTTGTATTGGTTTCAGTTGTTTTGTTTTGTTTTCCAAAAGATATGAGAAAATCATACAATTTTTTGTGAGATGGGTAAACCTGGAACTTAATTCCTTTTCCCAGGCACACAGCTCTTATTTTATGTAAAAGTGCCTTATTTACCCAGTCTGTGAATTACGACAGAATTTGTCTCCCCACAGAAATACGACAGTGGAGGCACTCTCTCCACGACAAGGAGTTTCTGAGAATATACAAGTTCATATCCATTTAAATTTTATTTGGACATAGAATGGATTCATCGAATCATAGCATAGTTTGGGTTGAAAGGGACCTTCAAAGGTCATCTAGTCCAACTCCTCTGCAATGAGCAGGGATATCTTCAACTGGATCAGGTTGCTCAGAGCCCCATCCAGCCTGGCCTTGAATGTTTCAAGGGGTGAGGCATCTACCATCTCTCTGGGAAACCTGTTCCATTGTTTCACCACCCTCATTGTAAAAAATATCTTTGTCATGTCTAGCCTGAATCTCCTCATTTTTAGTTGAAGACTATTACCCCTTGTCCTGTCATAACATACCCTGATAAAAAGTCTGTCTTTCTTACAGGCCCCCTTTAAGTACTGAAAGGTTGTAATAAGGTCTCACTGGAGCCTTCTCTTCTCCAGGCTGAACAAGCCCAACTCTCTCAGCCTGTCCTCATAAGAGAGGTATTCCAGCCCTCTGATCATCTTGGTGGCCTCCTCTGGACCCTCTCCAACAGCTTGAGTAAGAAGGTTTCATCAATCATCTCCCCCTGATGGGGCAGCCTGTAGTAGACACCAACTACAAGGGTTCCTTTGTTATCTCAATCTCTGATTCTTACCCACAGGCTTTCAACCTCCTCGTGGCTATTCTTCAGAAACAGTTCTTCATACTCTATCCATCTCTTGATGTAAAGGACAACCCCTTCATCCTTCCTTCCTTTCTTGCCTGTTTCCTCTGAATAGCCTGTAGCCATCAGTTGCAGGACTCCAGTCATGGGATCCATCCCACCAAGTTTCAGTAATGGCCACTAGGTCATAGCCTTCTATCAGCACAGTCGTTTCCAACTCCTCCTGTTTGTTGCCTATGCTTCATGCATTGGTGAAGAGGAACTTCAGCTGGGCTGGTGACCACATCACCTTCTTAGAGGAACAGCCCTTGATTCCTTTGAAGCATTTCACTGGTGTTTTCCTGTTGGCCTCTCTTATCTCAGGAATCCTAGCTCATTTCCATAAGACTTCGAGTGTGCTCCAGTGAGGCCAACCTGTCTCAGGGCCGGTGGCTGAGAGTCCTTGCTAGCACCCCACCCCTCCGTCGTTGGCATCTGATCCCACAGCTTCTCACAGGGGAGCCTGATATCATTCCCCATCCACATCATGTCTAGTTTAAAGCTCTGTAGATGAGTCCTGCTAGCTCATGTGCAAAGACCCTCTTTCCCCTTTGAAAAAGGTGAACTCCATCCAGTCCCAGCTAACCTGGTGCTGTGAAGGCCATCCCACTATCAAAAATATCAAAATTATGGCAGTGATATCAGCTGCAGAACCATGAGTAGACTGCATCCATCTGTTTCTTTTGATGTCACTGCCTGCACCTGGAAGGAAAGAAGAGAAAATAACCTGTGCTCCCAATTCCCTCACCAACCATCCCAGGGCCCTGAAGTCTCTTTTGGTTGCCCTTGCATTACAGGTCTCAATTTCATCACCACCCATATGGAAGACCAGTAATGGGTAGTAGTCCGAGGGCTGTACCAGGCTAGGAAGTTTCCTAGTGATGTACTTAACCCAGGCCCCAGGAAGGCAGCAGGCTTCCCTAAGAGGAAGTCTGTCCAGCATATTGGACCCTCTGTACCCCCTAGAAGAGAATCACCTACAATCATAATCCTTCTTTTCTTCTTTGTGGAGGTGCTTGTAATATGGAGGGTCAGCCTTTTTGATCCTGTCAATACCTGTGGTGTAGATGGACCTTCATTTTCCTCATCCATTGTCTGGCCTTTCACATTCAGAGGCTGATACTGTTGTACAGAGCCTTCTAAGAGGGTGAAGTAGGCAAGAGCAGGGTGGTTTGCCTGCCACTCTGAGTGTGGACTTGGTTCCATTCACTCCCTTCCTTTGACCTAGTCTTCAGTCTGGCGAGAAGAAGATACAGGACTCCCTTTATCTTTTTTTTTTTACTGGTGGCCTTTCCTGTCTCAGGGAGGCCAGAGCATAATCCCACCAGTTCTTCTCAGTCTCCCTGATACTTCTTAACCTTTCTACTTCCTCTCTCAGCTCTACCATCAGGCTGAGGAGGTCATCCAACTGGTCACACCTCACGCAACTGTTATCTCTACTGCCATCCCCTACCAGTGAGAGGCACTCCTTGCAGCCTGAATTCTGGATGGCTGTATATTTCCATGGCAGTTCTGTCTGGGTTGCTGTGTCCTTCCAAGTGAGTGCAGAAGACAAACCTTTGCATGGGGTGGCTACCACAGTCAGGCTCCTTCTGTGAGGTTGTTAACCATCAACTGAGCTAATCTCTTGAGCTAGCAGAGTTTCTCCATCCTTCTTGAATGCCATGCCTGTGCGAACTGCCACACTAGCTGCCATGCCCCTGTTAGCTCATCCTGTTCACCTGTGCACTCTAGAATAATTTTAATCTCCTGCGTTTGCTCCTGGCAACACCCAAGCCTCATCAGGCTCTCTCACGAGAGCTGCTGCTTCCTAGTGCAAATGCCACAGCAGAGTCTTCCTCAGGTTTCCTTGGCTCTGGGAACTGCACTGTCTGTCACAATCTAGTGCTGGAACTAGCTGTTGGCACCACTCTGTGCCTTGTTGATTGACTGTTGTGTCTGGTCACCTGATGCAGATTTCACAACTCTAATTTTACATTAAAAATCACCTATTTTGTCTCTCAGGTGCCACTTTTTCTCACCTCTAGGCATACAAAGAGAAGTTGAATATAAAGTTAAATAATTAGTATGATTATGACATGGCAGATGTCTAGAACAAGAAGCAAAAAGACTAAGATGATACAGAAATAAAAGCTCCAGTGCATAATTAAAGAAATGTTCCATAACAGTATTTTAAAGATTGGCTCATATGTGCATTCCTAAAAAATATTTATTCTACCAGTTTGACATTTAGCACAAAATGAACTCTGAAATAACAAGGTGAGGTCTGCCCTTCCATATAGTTCTAAAAACCTCACCAAACTGAAAAGATGAATAATTTAGTTGTTGTAATTAATGATTTAGCTAAGAGGGCCTCCCAAACTACAAAAATGTTGGTTAATTGACATGTCATTAAAAGAATGAAATAGAATAGGAAGATCTTTGAAACAAAAATGTTAATAAATAATTTATTAGGAATTGGATAGTCTTTTCTACATAGTTTCACCAAGGTTGCTGTACAGTAAACCTCCTTGTTCTGTGACTGATACATACGACAGACCTTACTAATTGAACAAAAGAGATGATTGTGCATGATTAAAGCTGTGATATTGTTCCAGAAGTGACATACCTTTATCCTTAATAAGATACTAGCTTTGTATTTTTAGAAAAAAAAGATTGCCTTTCTTTAACTTGATTGTTAAAACATAGTAAGGAATGATACCAAAGCTGAATCTCTAAATGAATGCTGGAGGCTGACTTGCTTCCTTGTGGGGTTAAAATGTGAACTCCTTTGCAACAGGGTATTAAACTACTTTTTTTTTTTTTTTTTCAGAACAACTAGAAGGGCGTTAAAATTAATTTTGTTAATATTCATGTTGGTTTATGTCTGTTATGATTTATTTTAAGTAGTGAGAAGGAGGGGTTATTTATTCTACACGTAACATAGAGAAACAGAGGTTTGGGACTAAAATAAATTTTACCCATCAGTTAATTACGTCTTTTGGAGATATCAGTAAGTTTTATACTTTGAAGCACTAAAAGCATATTTGTGGAAGTTGAAGCTAGGATATTATAAAGAATTACCAAAAAGTATTATTTTTTTTGTATATCCCTAAGGCCTTAAAAGACAATATTACAACTTCTACTTCAAATAGTCACTGAGATTTGTCTGCATATTGCACATATATGAAATTTTTTACAGAAAATCAGATCTCTACAGAATGTGAAAGTGAGCATTGAAAAAACATAAGTCTAGGAAAAGCAACTTTGTATTGTGCCTTACATCAAAAATTTGCATAGAGCTTAGTGTGAAATCCTTTACTAGCATAATTATCCAGAATGTAGGGTCCTTTAATTATTTCTTTATTTGTTCCCTAAAAAGAGGTTGTGTATTTCTACTCATCTCAGGACTGCATTCAGAAATAGCTTTGTTAATGTTTGTAACTCATTCTCAGGACAAAAAAACCCAATAAATGAAGAACGTCATTGGCTATAAGCTGTAGCTACATACATGCCCTGTTTCCCCAAAAATAAGACAGGGTCTTATATCAATTTTTGCTTCAAAACTTGCTACTTTTTTACATGTACAGCTGCCTGGACACTATCTAAATTGACTTTTAAAAGAAACTATAGCTAGGGTTTATTTTTTGAGTAGGTCATATATTTTGAGCATCCTCACATATCCTGAAAAATCATGCGAGGGCTTATTTTCAGGGTAGGTTTTATTTTCAGGCAAATAGGGTATGCAATTTTCCAACCTCTGTCCTCAGGTCCCAACTAAGCCTTTTCCTGTGGTTCATAAACTCTAATTTCCTAAACTGGGTGTTAGCATTAACAAATCGTATCAATATAAGAACAGTACAGAAGCAAATTAAGATATGTTGGATAGTTTATTTATCGAAGTTCTTTAATAAAAAAAATAATAAAATTATATATACGTATGTTATATTAAATTTAAAATATATGTGATATTATTCTGATAATTTCTATTACATAAAAATAGATCAGAATGCATGAAAATATTTTCTTTCTGAATTTATTTGCTCTTTGTGTTCTTTATAAATAATTGCTAGGGGTACTGAACATGTTAGGATCCAAATATGTTCACTGCATAAATCTATATATTACCTATATAAATAACTGCACACATGCTGATATAATTTTCATAGTTTTTTGATGGACTGAGTAAATGAGTAAAAATATTGTTTTTCTTTGGTTCTTCAAATGTGTAGTTTAAGTTATATTGGTAAAGCAAATGATGGACCTGATTCTGACTGTCATTTCAGAGGCACTAGTTGAGGAGTTTGCCCATTCAGAGAAAGTAGAGAGATGAAGGGAGTGTTACGTAGAGTTGCACTATCTTTCTTCAGGTTTGTAAAAGTTTATAGAAATGTAAAATGAAATACAGTCACAAAGAACAAAACAGAACAAAAATAAAAAAAAGGACAGGTTTTCTTTCTGCAACTCATGGGAGCTTGACATTATTTGCAATAGAAGGAACAGATCCTATGGCTCAGGAAAGCAGAAACTTTTTGTTACAGCTGACCTAAATTTCACTACACATAGTCTGATGGAGAGAGAAAGGATATGTTAGAGTCACATTGATATGTCAATTGGACAAAAGACACATAAGGTGCTTCAAGTACTAAACTGAATTTTGAATAGCCTAAGAATAACATTTTAATAAAATATTTATTTTCTCATCTTTTCAACAGAAAACAAAAAAGATAAGCAAATTATTAGAAAATAAACAATTTTGGGGTTAACATTTGAAAAGATTAATCACTACAGGAATCTCAATCTATTGCAAGTAAGTGTGACTTAGAATCATGGCACTTATGAGATTTCTAAGATGCTAATATCTGAGGACTGTTGCTCACAAATACAACTGAATAGTTGTATGGTAATACACATAAGTAATTAAATTGATCCTGATTTCTGTTCACTTTAACTAAGATTATTATAAGATATATAATTCCAGTTATATAGAATGTTTCAGATGAGAAAGAGCTTACAATTTTTATTAAAAGCTATGGCAGAAAAATCAGGAGGGTCTCTGAAGAAAAAATGAGATGGAGACAGGAGTAAGTTGGTAGACAAGTTACATGTTCCTATTCCCATCTCAAAGCTTAAAGGAGGATAACATTTGCCTGAAACACAATCCCTCCTGAAAGCTGCCATGGGCAGGTTCTGCACCTCCCGTAACTGAGGATATACTTAAACAGAAATGTTTACCCTTTAGTATTTTCACAGAATTTTCTTGCCCTTGTGCTACTTGCTCAAATTTACATTGCTGCACATCTTTAAGATTAAACCCATTGTTAATGTATAGCTCTTTGTGTGTGTGTGTGGGGGGGGGGGATGGTTTGGCTTTTGTTTGTTTTTTGTTTTTTGATAATTTGCAAGCTGACACTTCTTTGGGTTTCAGTTTTTACTGAAGAAAGGAAAAATGGGTGTCTAAGCTTTCTATTATAAACCACAAAATTTAATTTTAGCTTACTAAATATTTGTTTTCATTAGCTGCTTTAGATATAGCTTAGAAAATCTTTGTATTAAATGTGCAAAAACCTCACATTTGAGCCTTTAAGATGTAAAACATTCATGCTAATGCAAAAAAAAAAAAAAAAAAAGAAGAAGAAAAAAGAAGTCCTGAGCCCACAAACTACAAAATAGGTAATTCCTACCTGGATATATCAGTGTACTTCAGAATGGAGTATTGTTTCATAGACATGTTGTTCCTGGAAGCTGCATCTTGTACAGTGACTCTGGTCCAAACCAAGATCCATGGTATATATTGTTCCTATGGTATAGATTTTACGCACGGTTAGAAATTATTTCTACATTCAATACTTTTCAGCTTAAACAGAAAACAATGAAAGATGAAAGAGGAAAAGAGGAAAAAAAAATAAGCAAGCTCTTTTATTTATTTATCATGTGGGGAGTTGAAACTTAGACTAAATGACTGGCAAAGTTTCTAGAGGAATGTGTTGATATCTAGAAATTAACTCTGTCTCCTGAATGTCAGTTCAGTACCTATCAACAAGATCATTAAGTATGAAGAGTATGAAGGCAATCCAAAGAAAGACAAGTGATCTAAGGGTATGAAAAATGGTGCAATGGGGAAATAATCGGGAAGATATAACTGCAATCCTGTTGCTGAACCTTCAAAGAAAGCATGTGATATCACTGGAAATACAATTAATTCATTCACAAGAGAAAGAAAGAGATAAGTATCATCAGGGTAATGAATGGGATAAACACCTCCTGATATAAAAAGTAGTTCAACACTAAATTTATCTGAGTACCTATAATATTTGCTAAAGTGTTCTTTTAACTACATAATGAATATGAAATATATGCTGGTCTTACAGTATTTAGTTTGTAGCATTTAAGCTATATATTTCAGAAAATAATATTATAGGATTGATTTGCATTGTTCTACAGAAAATAAATCTTAAAGAGCTAGGTTTCATCTAAATCTTATATGTCTTTGATCTTTTTATTAAATTAATTATAAATATTGTCACCTTGCATAAAAAGAAGAAATTGCATCATCAGGTATAACAGGAACAGAACTTTACTGTCGGAGTATTGTCAGAGTACTGTCAGCACATATTATGCTATTTTTCAAAGCAAGAAAATACTAGTAACTGCAGAATTTAAAAATGTAGCTGCAGAATTAAGAATTATCTAATAACTCAGCATTAGAAATAGCATAAATTCTGAACTATTACATTAAGGCAATAGAAAGACATAAATAATAGATCATTTCAGGTGCAACAGCAAGGTAAAAACAAGTTAACTGCCATTTTTTCAGGAAATCCTAGCTGTGCATACATTTTTCTTTCAGTATCTCTGAACAAAAAGAATATTATTATGAAGACACAACAGAGATACACCTAGCCCTTATTTCCCTTTCTCTCACTTCCTATACTCGACAACCATGAAAGGAACTTCAGCTTTGAAAAGGTGCTGAAAAAGACAAGAGCAGGTGCAGGGTACCCGTGTCTGATCACATAACTTTTTTTCTTCCTCTGAGGTAGAACTGTGAGAAGCACAGCCAGCTTGCCATATGGCACTTTGGCCCAGGGGAGCAGGAGAGAATTGAGGTCCTGATTCACCGGCCTCTGAAATGACTGGTAGTTGTTTCACTGATCTTGGTACGCACAGGACTGAATCTTTTAATTATGATCCATCAGTCAGAGAGGAAAATTAAAAGGGTAGGATTTTTTTTTCTTGGCTGATGGCCAAAATGAACTGTCAGCAACATAAAAAACTTAGGAACCTGCTCTCATGGACTCTTTTCCAGTGTACTGTGCCCTGCCTCGGATTACCACTGTAGGCATGCAATTAAAACCCCCACTTAAAGGGTTAAAGGCCTTATTTTGGATGGCAGTATAGCACTTAGGTCATTAAATTATAGTGGTGTAAATTCCATAGCTCTGCATGCAGGGTTGCAATGGTAATAGGTAAAAGCACCAGAGGGCAGGAACATGTTCATATTAGCACACAAATCTTTAAAAGTGTAAACACATCACACTCTGTATTCCTGTGGATATAGTCTATGCAATCTACATGTCGGAGTGTAGATCTCCAGGTACCTTAATGCTTAATAAATGTTTAAATGTAAGTTTAGGAAGATTGATCTTTCCAAATCTATTATACTCTTATTCTAGACATATCACCTAGTAAGAAATGTGTATCTACCCTGGTAAGTGCAAAAAGCAGGCAATCACATGTACTTCAGTAGTTTACTTTAATAACTCCATCCTTTGTGATTTTTCGTATATTCCTTACACAGAGTATTTAGAAATAAACTTTTAGTTATCCTTGTTAAGAATCAATTTCTGACTAAGTGCACATGACACTCACCTTGTTGGACAAGAAATTTCGTGCTGCTGTGTCCAATTCAGCCTCATTGGAAGGAACAGAGTGAGTAACCCAAAATCATGGAATTCAACTAGGCATGCTTTTCCCAGACTAATGACCTTCCTTTTGTACATAACATTCCAGTGTTGGTAGGGCTGTGTTGTCATTGCCCTTTGCCAACATGATTCTGTGCATAGGAAAAATAGTACATATTATGCACACTATGTATGCCTCTCTTTGCTTCTGGCTATCAAATCTTTTATCAACTATTTTAATAGATAACTGTTCCTGTGCCTCAGGGAATCTCTATCTCAGTGAAATGTCTGCCTGTTTTCTTTCTAAACAGAAACTGTGTCACATATGTCTCAAACACTAAGAGGGATGGCATTTAGTCCTGTTACAGTCTTTTAATGAGAATAACCTTCTTAGAAGGATGAAATGGCAAATGAAGAGGAAATTACATAGCTCTCCTCTCCTAGCACTTATTTATATCTTTTAGTGAATTAGTCAGCCTTTTGACAAATCTTTTTGTGTGTAGATAGAACTTCAAAAGCCACATTTATGGCTTTCTTTAAATAATAGTAATGCCACTAGCACATTTTTTTTTCCTGAATTTTTGCCTATTTTGTCTCTTTTGAGTTGAATGTATGATACTCACTGTTGGTATTGACATGTTTTTGGCTATGTGTGGATTTCAGTAACTATTGTTTTCATGAAAGGTTAGCTTCATAATGTTTTTTTTTTTTTTTCAGAAATGACCTGATCAATCTCATCACTTGTACGCAGTGGTAATACAGGTTGAAGTATGCTAGTAAAGAATCTGTCAAGTTTAGCATTTAGTGGAAGTTGTTTCATGTGAGAGAAGAGTGCCTTAGCCATTGTCCCTATCCTTGCTATTCATCCTTAGAAATCAAAGGTTTTCAGTACTTCATAAAGAAAAGAAAAGTAAACAGACAGATAAAGAGCAGGACTGCAGAACTTATCAGAAGATTCTGCTTGGATGTCTTGACCAGGCAACTGATTCTTACTTCCTGTGCTTGAGAGAAAATGATCTTATTCTCTATATAATCTGATTCAAATTAGTGGGAATAATCACTGCTCTGTTCCATGATAATAAGGGTTAGAGAATCACAGCCCTTGGAAGATCAGAATCTTATTTTCTTGAGTGTGTTGTTTCCTCTGCAGTGCTGCTGTAGAGCTCGTGCATTGTGACAGAAGGAACAAAGAGAATTAAGATGCTAGCGAGTGACTCTTTTTGCTGATACTACTTTTTGGTGTCACACAGCCAGTCATAAGTGACCTCTTGACAATGGCAAGCAGCAAGTAACTACAAGGTTCTTTCTATGACTCACCATTTAAATTAGGTAATAGTCAAGTTAACCACAGCAGCCTCTTGTTTAGAAAAGAGGTCAGCTCTAATTCTGCTTCAGGTTTTGCTTTTGTATTTGGAGCTGTGCCTGTGCATGCATATGTGATGCTTGCTGCTTTGTTCCTTCTTTAACTTGCTGCAGAGCAATATGACTTATCTGCATTCAGTTGGTCTCTTTAACTTCAAAATCCTGGTAACAGCCAGTCATCTTTTTGTATCACTCTAACAAAACTGCTGATTTTCAGTTTATTGTCATTCTGCATGTTTACGGGAAATACATCAACCTGACAGTTTTGTTTTCCTTTTTTTTTTGCACAAGAAAGCCAGGCAAAATAATAATTTGAAATCAGCTTCAGGAAAATTTTGCAAAGAGGAAGTGGGCTGAGTACTTTTGAAACATAAATATTCAGCAGAAATTCCTTCCTGTGATGCAAACTAGATTTTTTTTTTTTTATTTCAAGTGCACCTATAGAAACCTGAGAAACTTGATTGAATTAATAAAGTTTTTATGTTGAGTGAGAACAAGATCTTTGCAGAATAATTTGCTCTACAGTCAAAGAATGTCAAGTGGTTGACCTTTTCATAAGCCAAAGCCGGTTTAAAAAAAAAAAATATTCAAAAACCCCAAAGTGTTCTTGCCAGGGGTAGCAGAGAATTTGCCTGGTAAGCCTGCTCTGCAGGTATTAAATTTGAATATCTGGGAAATCCTATTAAAAGCTTTGAAAACACTGAGTTCAAAGCTTTTGAACTGTTCACTTATCTCTAGGGGAAAGTTTCTGCCATTATTCACAAAGAAGAAAAAATAATTTAAAAAAAAATTTGTAACCAACAACACAGAAACTCTTTGTATCTTTTGCATATATTAGCTATGTTTCTAGATCTGAAGCTTACCAGTGTATGTTTCTCACAATGTAAATACTGTGCAAGTTGTATTACAATTAACTTAAAATACATCTAATTAATGTTGAAAATAAAATTATTCTCTAATTATATTTGTAATCTGGTTACAAATAGACTACTTATGGCCTAATCAACCGAAATAATAACAGGCATTTTAAAATTTTGTGTTTGGACATCTGTGTCTATATTTATAAGCGGGTAATGCACCCTATATATATATATATATATGTATGTATGTTTGCTGATAGATATAGAAACTGTAGAATAACCATGAAACATGGATTGAAAATTTCTCAGCTGCTTATGTGGTAACACTGTATTTGCCAGCTACAGAACCACAAACTTTAAACAGAAAAGAAATTCAAATCACTGTGCTCCTGCCTCTATATCCAGAAGATTATTACATAGTGAAAATAATATCTGTACATAGCTCAATCCAACAAATATAGATCTTTGCTTCAACTAGTTTTTTTTTATAGTTCAGTTTCAAATGGCATGGATAAATTTTGCCCCACATTTAGTCTCTTGACCAAGATGTAAGAGGTCAAAGTGCTTAATTTTTGTTATTCTAATTAAAAATAAAAACTTGTTTAGAGATGATTAAAGTAGAATTCAATGCTCCCTGATAAGTCCAAAAGATTCCATTATACCTGATTCATCTCCTGAGATGTAAAGAACAAATACATTAAGGTTGACATCATCAAACTGTTGTGGGCATCTGAATTGAATATATTATATTTTAATATGTTAATGGAACTGTATAAGGTTATTTGCATTCATTAATCTTCAGCATTTTTCGGTCTTATGCCTCTGGGTTGACCATGTATCACATAATCACGTATAGATGTCCATTTGAGAATCCGAAATCTGATTAACCACAAGTTTCTGAAGCAAAAGTCCCACTTTGTTATACTTCCTGTGTGTTAGATCATTTTTCAGCAAACTCAGGAAACATGACCTGGATCCCTCTTGATTACCCTGAACTGGAAGATGTGCCATAAGAGTGCCACTGCTGTGCCCCAGCTGCAGTAATGTTCAGTCCGTGGGACCAGACTGCACCCACTGCTGAAGTAATGCTCCTGAACCACACACAGAATGTACCTTGTGTCACCAGCACCAGCCATCTATGAGGCCCATGCGCATGTTTCTCATAATAGGCAGTGTCCGTACTGGCAGCAGCACTGAGCCCTCCAGTAATATAAGCAGTGGAATCTCGAGAGCTGATCAAAGACCAGTGCTTATAATAAGGCGGGATGAAGTGCTTTCCTGTGTTGCAGACATTTTGGTTCCTGACTACTCGTTCATTTGTCACAGCTGAAATTGTAAGCACTTTTTTTCTCCTTTTGTAGGACCCTACCAGATTTGCTACTCAAATTACAGCATCATTAACAAGTAAGAGAGGAGTTCTACTTGGAAATAATTTAGTCCCTATGAAACTGTGATCTCTTTTTAGAAGATGGTCTTGTTCTGTGAAGGAATCAAGATCTAGGGAGTGGGGGAAGGAGGGAAGGAAAAAAAAAAAAGAATGAAAAGTTTTGTCTCACTTAACTTAAATCATATAAAAGTTTAACTTGTATTACAGCCTAATTGTATAAGGAGAGATAAGTATCTCATAAAGGCAAAGGCAAATTATTCCATCTGTATATCTTTTTGAAGTGACTATAGAGAGAACTTACGTGTCCAGCTTAGAGTAGAAACCTAATTTTTACATGGCTGAATTTATAAGAAACAAACTGCAGTCCATATTATCCTGCTATTAAAAAAAAAATGTTAGAAAAGCACAAAGAAAATAATTAATTATGCATGGTAAGCCTAGATTGTAGTGTGTCCAATTACTGAATATTTTATTTTGTTACATAATATATTTTAATCATGAAAAAATAGAACTGCAAAAATTATTATGTAGCATATTAACCTAAACATTTAGATGTTCAAATACAATAGTTCCTGTAAAAGTCTTTTTAACAAATGTGCCAAAATTTACTTACTTTGGGAAGGATTTTACATCTTTCCTCCCTTAAAACAGGAATGTAAAATATTTAGCTCAGCAAACAGCATTTAATCAAAGATGCTAGGATTTTTCACATCCTCACAAGCTGTCAAACATGAAAAGTTATTAAATAATTTTGATTTGTAGATTTGTCAATGCATAATAGCTACTTAATAAAAACTGTTGAAAAATAGGCAACCAGCTAAATCAAAGTATTTTCCATTTCCACAGTCTTCATTCCACCTCCTGTAACCTGCTTTCAAAAAAATGTGATGTATTTTGATCTATATTGCCAGATAGGTTGTCTCACATTTCAAAAGATATAGAAATCCTGTTAATAAAGACTACCTCTCCAACCATGATAAAAGCCACTTTGAAGCCATATTAGCAAATGGACAAGCTTCCTTCTCTCTCTTAAAAAAAAAAAAAAAAAAAAAATAGAGTTATGGGTTCCATTATTGACCACCTAGAGCATTCTTCAGGAGTAAGTATTCTAACACAGCAGGCAAGTCTGATGCTAGATGAGAATTGCCATCAGCATGCACATGGTCAGCAAGTTCAATTAATGTACATATTAATAAGTTAACAATAGATTCAGACCCTTTAAGAAGAAATGCTCCTTTACAAATCTCTACCTTGGGACTATACACATAGACTATATTTCATTAATACATACAAATACTGGGTTAGGGAGCAATTGAGCAATCTGGACATCCATAAATCCATGGGTCCGGATGCGATGCACCCCCAGGTGCTGAGGGAACTGGCTGAGGTCGTTGCTAGACCACTCTCCATCATCTTTGACAAGTCTTGGGAAACGAAAGAGGTGTCTGAGGACTGGAGGAAAGCAAATGTCACTCTAGTCTTCAAAAATGGCAAGGAGGAGGACCCGGGTAACTATAGACCGGTCAGCCTCACCTCCATCCCTGGAAAGTGATGGAATGACTTCTCCTTGGTGTCATATCAAGGCATATCAAGGATAAGAGGGTCATTAGGGGCAGTCAGCATGGCTTCACCAAGGGGAAGTCATGCTTGACCAATCTTATTGCCTTTTATGAGGACATAACAAGATGGATGGATGATAGCAGGGCAGTGAACATGGTCTACCTTGACTTGAGTAAGGCATTTGACACAGTCTCCCACAGCATCCTTACAGCTAAACTGAGGGAGTGCGGTCTGGATGATCGGGTAGTGAGGTGGACTGCAAACTGGCTGAAAGGAAGAAGCCAGAGAGTTGTGGTCAGTGGGGCAGAGTCCAGTTGGAGGCCTGTATCTAGTGGAGTGCCTCAGAGGCCTATATTAGTCAATATATTCATCAACTATTTGGATGATTGAATAGAGTGTACTGTCAGCAAGTTTGCTGACGACACCAACCTGGGGAGAATGGCTGACACACTAGAAGGCTGTGCTGCCGTCCAGCGAGACCTGGACAGGCATGCTGGGGTGTATTAGAAGGGGATGGTTAGTAGGTCGAGAGAGGTTCTCTTTCTCCTGTACTCTGCCCTGGTGAGACCACACCTGGATTATTGTGTCCAGTTCTGTGCCCCTCAGTTCAAGAAGGACAGGGTGCTGTTGGAGAGAGTCCAGCACAGGGCAACAAAGATGATTAAGGGAGTGGAGCATCTCTTTTACAAGAAAAGGCTGAGGGAGCTGGGTCTCTTTAGCTTGGAGAAGAGGAGATTGAGGGGTGACCTTATTAATGTTTACAAATATTGTCATGGAGGCACCCAAGGTTAGTTTAAGGGACAACAGGGTCCAAAACAACTTTCTTCGGTTAAAAAAAAGTACAGCAGATTGACTGGTGGAAGATGGGGTTTTAGCATTCCAAAGTGACTTGAATACAGGTTCGGATATCAGTTGAGGAAATTATTAAGGGGCAGCAACTAATACAACAGGAGGTCCACAGTGTGCATGCACGTGGTTTCACCAAAAACAATGCCAGAGCCGTCTATGAGTCCGGGAAGAGTACACACTTGCCTGAACATGGTGTGGGATTATTTTAAAGTACATGTACTCATATTGAGTACAGAAAGTGTACACTCGCGATTCTGCGAGGGTAAATTTATAATACAATCGCAATCCTGTGAGGAGAAATACATGTGCAAATATGCACAGAATATTACATGTGCTTATGTGGAAGCACGGGAGGAAAATACACGCGATTATGCCACGAAATAATTTATACACAGAAAGTATAAATACACCTGCAAATGTGCATGGAAAGTAGATACACTTGCAGTCCTGCGAAGGTTAATTTTACTCGCACATGTGGTGGCAAGGCTAGTGGAGTCTCTGTCCCGGAGGACGGGGGAAGTGGCTCCTAGCCTCAGCTCATAACTCCAAGAGGATTGTGCAAGTGGCGGACCTCGACGAGAATCCCATTTTTTATAGCCTGATCAGATCTGACTGTAGGCATTCTAGAAGCTTCTCTGCACCCCCACACTGGCTGTGGGGTGCCCCTGAATCTTCCAAACATCCCCCACACTGGCCGTGGTTGCCCAGCGGCTCCCTGATGCCTCTGTTCTCCCTTCTCCTCTCTCTTAACGACCCTGGCCACCGGGCTCTGGGATCAAACAAAAGAAGCTGTTAGTCTCAAGCAGCAGAGAGAGAGGGAGATGTGTCTACGCCTTCCATATTGAAGGAAGGGAGGGGGAGAGAGGGGGGTTTGCATTCTGCCACAAATATATAAAGAGTGAGTGTCACAAGGATGGAGCCAGGCTCTTCTCCGTTACAAGCAGTGGTAGAACAAGGGGTAATGGTTTTAAACTGGAACACAAGAGGTTCCCCTTAAATTTGAGAAGAAACTTCTTCTCAGTGAGAGTAACAGAGCACTGGAATAGGCTGCCTAGGGGGGTTGTGGAGTCTCCTACTCTGGAGACATTCAAAACCCATCTGGACACATTCCTGTGTAGCCTCATCTAGGTGTTCCTGCTCCGGCAGGGGGATTGGACTCGATGATCTTTTGAGGTCCCTTCCAATCCCTGACATTCTGTGACTCTGTGATTCCGTGATTCTGTGAAATAAATATTTGTATACAGTATAATTAGTCTGGCCAGCCCTTTTTCTTAGGCTGAATGCTCCTCTATATACATAAATAGGAACTGGTTGTCTGAAATCTGTCATGGAAAATACACATTCAACATATAAACAGACCAAAAGAGCCAGATGTATGCTCCTTCTGAACCCCTGCATATGGGATCCCCAAAGAAGACTGTATTTGTGAAAGACACTTCTAATAAATCACAACAGACTGGTTATATCTTGTAAGAGTATTGCATGGTTTTGACTTAAGTTTTATTTTGTATTTTCAAAAGCAGAAAGAATAATACAATATACATTAATGTCAAATTAGATGTAGGCAATGGGATAATTTGCCAAGTAATTTGTCCACACCAACCCACAGGGACTGAAAGTAAAAAACATAAAAGAACAATAATTCCTTGCTTGTTTATGTGAGAAAAAGAAAAAAAAGAAAAAAACCAACAAAAAAACCCAAGCAATCTATATGAAATAAATCACTGCAAATCCAGGAAGAGATCAGTATGCTCAGTCAGGAACTCCCTCCTGGCATTTTGCTAGTGTGTCTGACTATATGCAAACCTCATCTTTGCCAGCTTACCAATACCCTTCGGTACCCTTCAGTTCTTAGATATTCCACCTATGGACTACCCTCTGAAAAGCAGTTTGTGCCATATTTTTAGAAAAGTCAGTTTCTGTGGACTGAAAGTTGAAGGTTATGTCAGGAACTGTTCACTCTCTGAAGAAAAATACAGCTAATTTGGAAAAAATAAAGATAAAACTTTTAGAATAATCACTTGAATTTTGTTTCTGTAGCCTGGCAGTGAGGCTAGCTGGCATGGCATAGCTTGTGCACAGGCTAGAAATCTACTTTGTCTTAAAATGCTGTGTTCACATTCCTACTGCAAGGTATGAGGCACAGGCCCCAACACAGAATGTATCCTGGAGGCATTTCTACACATGCACCCGTATGACTTAGCAGTATGTTTTGCAATCCACCCCTCCTCTCTAGCACTTATTTCTTACCTAGAGGATTTAAAGGGACTCTGTGCCCGCATTCTCAGGTAAGGAGCTTCTGTTGAATGGTCCCTCATCCTGCTTATGGCATGCAGACGTCAGATTATGGTTGCTTTCCTCCTTCTCCATCTCCCTCCCATAGTTCCATAGTCCTACATGCCTTGCCAGCAAACACTGAAAAGAACCTTAATGCCCATCAGAGCTCTCCCAGGTACTGACTTCTTTGTCCGATCCGATTGTGGTGGAAGGAGGGAGCAGTGCCCTTATGACAAAGAATCACAGAATCACAGTCACAGAATGTTAGGGATTGGAAGGGACCTCAAAAGATCATCTAGTCCAATCTCCCTGCCGGAGCAGGAATACCTAGATGAGGCTACACAGGAATGTGTCCAGATGGGTTTTGAATGTCTCCAGAGTAGGAGACTCCACAACCCCCCTGGGAAGCCTGTTCCAGTCCTCTGGCACCCTCACTGAGAGTTTTCTTCTCAAATTTAAAGGGAACATCTTGTGTTCCAGTTTGAACCTATTACCCCTTGTCCTACCACTGGTTGTCACCCTGGCTCCATCCTCGTGACATTCACCCTTTATATATTTGTAAACATTAATGAGCTCACCCCTCAATCTCCTCTTCTCCAAGCTAAAGAGACCCAGCTCCATCAGCCTTTCCTCGTAAGGAAGTTGCTCCACTCCCTTAATCATCTTTGTTGCCCTGCACTGGACTCTTTAGAGCAGTTCTCTGTCCTTCTTGACCTGAGGGGAAAGCCAAGAAAGCCAAGAGTATCCTGGTCTGCATTAAGAAAAGCATTTTCAGCAGGTTGAGGGAGGTGATTCTTCTCTGCTGGGAGGGAAGTGGTACTTCCCCTCATGAGACTACAACTGGAGTGGTGGGTCCAGGTCTGCTGTCCTCAGTACAAGAGACACATGGACATGCTAGAGCAAGTCCACTAAGATGATTAAGGGCTTGGAGAAATAGTCAAGTGAGGAGAGGCTGGGAGTGTTCATCCTGGAAGAAGATGAGGCTAAGGGGCATCTGTTAATGTGCATAAACTCCTGATGATGGACAGTACAGAATTTGCAACCAGTCCTTTCAAACAAGTGTCAGGACTAGAGCAATGGAGACAAATTGAAATAGATGAAATTGCATAAAAACATAAGAACATTTGTACTGTGAGGAAGGTCAAACAGTGAAACAAGTATTCCCAAGAAGTTGTGGATTCTATGTCATTTGATACTAAACAAGACAGTAGCTGATAGTGCTCTGAGCAGAGGGCATTGAACTGGACAATTTTGCTGAAGTCCCTTCTCACCTAGAGCATTTCTGTGATTCTGTGATTCCAAGCAGAGAAATGAGTCTGCAGGGCACTCTCTGGTGTCTTCACCCTGCAGCCAGGTCTTCAGAAAGATTTATCTGAGGGTTGGCAAGCCTGTGATGATCCCAAAGGGGAAATCTGAAGTCCTCAAACCTAGGTATTAAGCAACAAGGGACACAGAGCTAAAGAGACAGTGCAGCTAGACATTAAAGCAAATATGGTGAGCTGCATCAGCATGCTAACAGTGATCTCTAGCTGAAAAGCATATCAGTTTTACTCAAAAACAACCTAAAAGAACCAACAAAAACTTTCTCTGCAGTAATTTTTGATTATTTTTTTTTTCTGCCATGTTGTTTTGTTGTTGATAATGTTTTAAACCTAGCCAAAGTAAAATCTACATCCCCAGCACACCCTTGGTCAATAACTCTACATCCTAAAGTGAGGGTGACCATCAATCACAAGCACAGCAAACAGAAGCAGCTCACAGATGCAATAGTTTGCACAGCAGTTTGTCCAGAAGGAGATCTGGAAGGAAGCCAGCAACTACTGAGGACAGCATGGGACTTCTCAACATGTGATGATGTACAATACCCAAATACCAACACAATACCCACAATACCCAAACGCCAACAAAGGCAACTACCCCAGCACATCAGAGGCTTCATCTCAGACAACGACTGAGCTGCAAATAGTTCAGAGGTCTCCCATTAAGTCTGAAGCAAGTGAAGATGGTGCCCATGCCAGCATATGTGTTCTGGCCGAGAAGCTGTGCCACCTGGTAAGGAAGCTGCAGGAGGAGGTAAGAAGACAGTTTAGCTTCAGGGAAAATGAAAGAGAGATTGACAGGATCCTTACAGAAGCCCTGCAGAGATAAGAGCCCAAACCCCCAGCTGCATAGAAGCAGAAACAGCCAAAGACTGTGCTTTTCGGGTGACAAACTGGCAGCAGGAGGATGGCTTCTTCTCCACCCAAAACGGCAACTGTAGAATTGGTTTAGAGCTTTAACATCACACATGGAGGATAAAGATCTTTCTGGGTAGGTGCTGTGGTGGGCCAAGGCTGAATTATGCATCTGCATCAGGAGGAAGCAATGGGTTTTAATTATGGGAGATTCTTCACTATGGGAAATGGAAGTCCTCATCTGCCAACCTAACCTGCTATGTGGAGATGCATTGCTGCTTGCCAGGGTTTTGGATCAGGAATACTGTGGAGACAGTGAGTACACTGGTACAACATTTTGATTGTCTCTTTGTTGCATATCTGTATGGGCACCAATTACACTTTTGCAGTGACTTCAAGCATATCAGGAGTCGCTATTTGGTTCTGGATGCAAGGATCAAGGGCATTGGAATTCAATTAGAGCTCTGAGGACCAATGACTACTAGGAAGAGATGGATTGTGCCTGACCAAATCCAAAAATACCAGTCTTTGTCAACAGGCTGGTAAAGCTAATCAGGAGAGCTTTAAAATGGGGATAATGAGGAAGGGAGATAAAAACACATAGTGAAGTGACAAAATGATTGACAAGGGTGGAAAGCAAAGGCTGCATAAAGGCAGTTACAAGAGACTGCAGGAATAGCAAACTGGGGCAAAAGGACCACAGTCTCAAATGTACAAGCCCAAATGCACACTGTCTGAGAGTCAAACAGGAGTAACTAGGGCAATTCACATGGTCACATACTATAGTGCTGTTGGAATAGCTAAGAAATAACAAATCACTGTCTAAGGTAACAAGTGCAATTAGAATTTCTTTCATTTGGACTAGGTTTTTTAGTATTATCTTTCAGCCATGAGGTGAAACAGCAATACCAGCTACTTCCAATTTCAGTGACTTCATCTGCACCTAAACTGAAGTGAATGTGCACTCCTCTTTGCCTTTCAGCCCTCAGTTTCAGGTTCAACCAGAAATGCTCACCTGTTGTGAGCATTCCAGCTTCCAGTGTGCTGGAGTAGTCGAGTTTCTTTCCTGTAGAAATCAGAGATGATTCAATTGACGTGCACCTGGAACTGAGAAGTGTCTTAGGACCCACTCTGTATATGCAGCTTTGGTGAATGAATATTTTCATTCATCAGTTCATTTTAGATATGGTAAAGGTCATGGCATTGATATTTAGGGATCTACATAGAGCTGCTGACACGTAAGGTGGGAATTTGACCTCCTGTTACTGTGGATGGCAATCTAGTTACAGTGAGTGAAACCTTAAGAGCACCTCAGCTGATGAATTACTCTCATTCAGAGGAGTGAGACCCAGTCACCTATTGCAGAACACAAAAGTTTTCTACATCTGGGGTATACTGTCAGTTTTTGCTCTGGAAAAACATGTATCTTCTTTAAGATCTGTGGCATATAGTGCCAGCTCAGTGTAAACATCTCAGGTACTTTCGGATCTGACAACTGGCATTAGATGCACCTGAGTTGAGGCTTAGATTCTGACTAATTATAGTGGGAGTTTTGATATCCATGTAGCGAAACACAGATTTAGGGATTTTAGAGTTGATTCTCATCCTACGTATTTGAAATCCCCCACAGTACTCAGTGTCATCTCCAGCTAGCTCTCTGAAATGGGAAAGGTTTCAATTACATGCCATTCGTATATGTATCCAAACTATCCCAAGGGATTCTGGTAGACTCACAGCACTGAGATTCATCAGCTATACTAGATACCTCTAATGGTATTAAGCACCAGTATATGGGCAATTGAGTTGAGCCATTTTAATGCAGATATCTACATCTCAAAGAATCAGCTCCTATTGATTAATTTTGTTTTTACTATTATTATTGTTATTATTTATTTGTTTGTTTGTTTGTTTGTTCATTTATTACTTTAGATGTCCTAGAATGGGAAGAAATCTGCATAGGACTGTAAATAGGACCCAAGACTTACAAGAGACACACATTCATCTGGAGTGGAGGAACTGAAGACCAGGCAGGATGTTCCACCAGTTCTAGAGTGATTCTAGAGAGTGGTGTTTAGGCAACTGAATCTTACCTCTATGTTTACTGAGAGAAGAAAAAAAATAGCGGTCACTTCACCTTACCCATTTCAGTTTTAAAATAAGATAAATTTGGACCAGAAGTTCCTTTTTGTACCCTCTAACTATTAAAGGAAATAAAAAAGTTCAAGTTTAGGTTTTGGTGGTTTTTGTTTGTTGTTTTGATAAGTTCCACCTTAAATGTTGAAGATCCCTGGGTCATCAGGAGATGAATATTTTCCATGCTTTTAAGAGAGCTTGCCTCCCTTGATTTAAATAGTCTAGATAGACAGATTTGTTCTGTGTCAGATACAGAACTGTTTAGCTTATTCAACTTATCATATAGGGACCTTACTCTAGGACAAAACATTTACTAGATACTGAAAATATAAGTATAAATTTGCTTTAGAAGTGAGGCAGAATGCAGACTACCATGGTTCCTAAACTGGATCATAGAATATGTAGATTACAAGTGTGCATTGTCAAAGGCAAAATTTAATCTGATTCCATGTTCCTAAGTGGAAGCAGGTCCTAGTCAAATACTAAAGATGAAAAGGATGAAAACCACTGTTTCGGACTGTGAAGTATTTCTTAATCTTCATTGCAAGATCTACAATATTTATTTTTCTTCTGGATTCTATTGCTCCTATCTTAGCATTCTACCTGTTCATTTTAATAAAGTTATTGTATTGTTGTTTTGAGATCCCTTACAGAATCACAGAATCACAGAATCGACTGGGTTGGAAAAGACCTCAGAGATCATCGAGTCCAATCCTTGGTCCAACTCTAGTCCGTTTACTAGATCATGGCACTAAGTGCCATGTCCAATCTCAGTTTAAAAACCTCCAGGGACGGCGAGTCCACTACCTCCATGGGCAGGCCATTCTAATGCCTGACCACTCTCTCTGTAAAGAATTTCTTTCTAATATCCAGCCTAAATTTCCCCTGGCAGAGTTTAAGCCCATGCCCCCTTGTCCTATTGCTAACTGCCTGGGAGAAGAGACCAATCCCCACCTGGCTATAACTTCCCTTCAGGTAGTTACAGAGAGTGATGAGGTCACCTCTAAGCCTCCTCTTCTCTAGACTAAACAACCCCAGATCCCTCAGCCTCTCCCCATAGGTCTTATGTTCAAGTCCCTTCACCAGTCATGTTGCTCTTCTCTGGACCCGCTCCAGCACTTCAATGTCTTTCCTGAACTGAGGGGCCCAGAACTGAACACAATACTCCAGGTGTGGCCTCACCAATGCAGAGTACAGGGGAAGGATCACTTCCCTTGTCCTGCTGACCACGCTATTTTTGATACAGGACAGGATACTGTTGGCCTTCTTGGCTACCTGGGAACACTGTTGGCTCATGTTGAGCTTCCTGTCAATTAGTACCCCCAGGTCCCTTTCTGTCTGACTGCTCTCCAGCCACTCTGCGCCCAGCCTGTAGCGTTGCAGGGGGTTGTTGTGACCAAAGTACAGCACCCGGCACTTGGCCTTATTGAACTTCATCCCATTGGAATCAGCCCATTTTTCCAGTCTATCCAGGTCCCTCTGCAGAGCCCTCCTGCCTTCCAGCAGGTCAACACTCCCTCCCAACTTGGTGTCATCAGCAAATTTGCTGATGATGGTCTCAATCCCCTCATCTAAACCGTCAATAAAGATGTTAAACAGGACTGGACCCAACACTGACCCCTGGGGAGCACCACTAGTGACTGGCCGCCAGCTAGATGCAGCCCCATTCACCAGCACTCTCTGGGCCCGGCCCTCCAGCCAGTTCTTAACCCAGCGTAGAGTACACTTGTCCAAGCCATGGGCTACCAGCTTTTGCAGGAGTATATTATGGGAGACAGTGTCAAAGGCCTTGCTGAAGTCCAGATAGACCACATCCATGGCTTTCCCTTCATCCACCAGGTGAGTCACCTGATCATAAAAGGAGATCAGGTTGGTCAGACAGGACCTGCCCCTCCTAAACCCATGCTGGCTGGGTCTGATCCCTTGTCCATCCTGAAGGTGCTGTGTGATTCCATTCAGAATGATCTGCTCCATAACCCTGCCAGGCACCGAGGTAGGCTGACAGGCCTGTAGTTGCCAGGGTCAGCTCTGCAGCCCTTTTTGTGGACTGGGGTAACATTGGCCAGTTTCCAATCATATGGGACCTCCCCAGTGAGCCAGGACTGTTGGAAGATGATGGAGAGCAGCTTGGCAAGTTCTTCTGCTAGCTCCCTCATCACCCTAGGATGGATCCCATCTGGTCCCATAGACTTGTGAGGATCCAGATGGCTCAGTAAATCACCAACTATTTCCTTAGATATAGTCATAATTTGTTAAGATATTTTGAATTATGTTTCTGGTTGAGAAACTTAGAATATTACAATATAGTACATCATCTATTTTTGTTGTTTGTCATGATCGTGGATAGTATGTTTATTAACAATTGTAAATAGAACATAACTGAAAGTATCCTAAATTCACATGTAAATGTTGTCAGTGAACTATTTTCACTGCATGCAGCTGGACACTTAAACAAGATTATTAAAAGCATGTGATTAATATCTAGATTCTCCAGAATACTACTTTTGAAGCTTTTCAATACTAAAAAGGCACTGTTTTGTCTTGTAGACAATTCAGGATGAGGTTTTTTATGAAACACATGGACATTTGCAAACACTGCAAATTATGAAACAGCTTTTTAAGTGTAAAAATGTATGTATCCCTCAAGAAAAGAAACTAAACGGATAGCTTTTGAAACAGTTTATGACAAATGTGAATATGCCTTTGGCATAATTATGCAAAACAAAGAAATAAAAGCAGAGGTTAATTATAACAAAACAATAAACGAAAACACAGATTCATAATAGGAATATTAGCATAATCCAAATGTCTCATAGCAGTGAAACTGACACTAATCCTCTACACTGTAGTGTTTAATGAAGTGTGGACTAAATTATACTTCTGTAATCTTAATATTCACTTTTTCTTCCTGATCAGAACCTTCCATTAAAATAATTATAGTAATTGTCATTTTAGGAAAGTATAAGAATGTTCTTTGACTGAACTAATTGTAAAAGAGACTTAGATAAATGAATATGCACCTTTCTTATCTTTAAATGTAACTTATGACTAAATTAAAATTTTGGAGTAGTTTGGACAGTAAGAACTGATTTTCCAAACTAATTCTTCTGAATATAAAGTCAAATTTTGCTAAAGAAAATTGCTTTAGCTCTCTCTGTAGAGATGCAATAGGAATACAATGCCCCTCCAGAGTGAAACTGAGCTCTTAGGATTAATTACTCTATGCAGGTGCTTATCATATTTTCTTAAATGTGTTGGCTGCTCAGAGTGATTAGAATTATCATCTCAGTTTAATTCAACAGTGAAAATGCAACTTTTGGGGCACTGTTTGTGCACTGTCAAATTGAAAGTCTGAGGTAGATACTTTATTCTACAGCATTAGCACCTTCCAATAGCAATATTACTTACCCCTAATATTTTTGACCATGACACAAATATGAAATATCGTGTGATTCCTTCCACTTTACAGTGCAGTCACACAAAGAGTATGACTTTCTTTGCCATTTTTATCTACTCATATTAGACAATGCATTTTTCTAATTTTGAAAATGACTAAGAACCAAATCTAAATCAGAAATGGTTCTCCAGAACACAAATCTTTCTTCCAGTTTCCAAATAATTCATAAGCAAGATTCCTCTTTGGTCCCATAAATTAAAAAAAAAAAAAAAACCAAAACAACCACTTTTAGTTTTCTCTCTAATTCTTTTAAATTAGCCACTTAATGGTGGATTTCTTCTAACTTAACTTTAGCCATTAAAAAGTTACTGTCCAAGTTAGACATCTAGGTAATGATCTTGGTGTAGATGCCTAATGTCAGGATACACATCCATTCAGGTGTCAAGTCTCTGACTTTGTATATACTTCTAAATAGCTAACTAATTATTAGGTTAACTAATAACTACTCTAACAGATACTATCTGTACCAGAAAAATTCTAAGAACATATGAAATTATATCTCCCCAGAACATCTTCCTCAGCTGCCAAAATTCCATTGTTAAGGGATCTCTGGAGTCAGACTTTTTGTTTCTCTTGGTATTTCATAAAAATTTAGTGGATTTTTCTTTCATTGTCTATTAAAATAATTAATTCTGTAGCATAACTATGTATTTTGTGGGTTATTGAATGTACTGCTCAATAATTTCATTTAATGTCTTATAAATCTTTTCTTAATAAAATGATGAAAAAAACCACATTCCCTGTTCAATGTCTCCCTGCTATCTTTTGTCTGTCAAGCTTTAAAGGTCCCATTTATATAACTTTTCCTTATATTAAAATGGATATCTTAAATTCCTCTCTTAAAATAGAAACAAGCCCTTTCTGGGGGTAATTGTCTCAATTAATAGTAGAGAAAACATAGACAGATATCCTACTTTAAGTCATGGAGGAACCTGATTGCAAATGGAAATACTGAAAAAAATACTTATTTTTGTTGCTAGAAAGAGTACTTTGACAAACAAAATATTTGATATATTATATACCACAGTTAAATCACATTCTTAAGTTCCCTTTGGAACAATTGTTCAAGTGCAGTATTAGAGGTTATTGTTACTTCTGTTTACTTTTTTTTTTTTTTTAATAAGGAACTATTAATGCATTTTCCATTTGTATTACAAGTCTCAGGAGTTTCGCAGTGTGTAAAACAGGAAGATAACTAACACCACTTCAGTTTCAATAATTTAATGTACCATAGAGTACGAAACAGACAATATTGATGAAGTCAGACAAAAAAAAACAAACCTACAGTAAAGACAAATGTGCAATCAGACATTGTAATGTCTGCTCTAATTAGTATATTATTTTTACTTAACTAAAAATAAATGTTTAATTTACTTTTAGAAATAAATGGAAATTCTGTGATGAAACTGAAAAGGTCTTTTCTGCTTTGAAGAGTTGACATGTATAATATTAATAAGTAGGGTTCCTATCAAATGACAGGCTTTCCCAAGTTTCTAAAAATTCTAAGTGAGCCTGGCCAGAAATTTATGTGAGCTTGCATCAATGTGTAATCTCCAAGTAAAATGGAGAGGTTGTAGTCCACCTCACATATATTTTTTTTTTTTTTTTTTACTATGAGCTTTTCAACTGGTAATTATATGAAGACTAAAAAGCATACCTCTGAAAATTCATTACGTGAAAAGAAAAGAAGGGAAATCAGCACTGGTAACATATTAATGGACATTGTTGGATATTCTCTGACACCTTATAATCGTGACATGCTAAAAGTGCTGCTTTACAAACAGTGAGTAAACTGACCCAGGTTGCTCTTATATATCTGCAGCACTGGCTATATGATACAGACACAAAGCTGGTGTATGGATTTCTTTCTGAATTCTTGTGTCCTGGGCATATCTACAAAAAAAATTCAAATTTGTCCAAGGTCCAAGAGCAGTTAGAATTTCTTTCACTCATGCTATTTTATATCACAGTGTCAGCCCTATTAATATTATCAAGTATATCACTAGAAGCCCTATAGAGTTCTCCAGCCTTTCAAATGCTGTAGGATTTCCATCTGTCCAATGGACTTCTCTATTTACATTCTTAGGCAAACAAGAGAGTCTCATTTATTTTCTTTAACAAAGGCCAGGAATCATTTGCTATATAATTGTTAGGCTCAACTGAAGTGTAACTAAAGCTTTTCTTCAAAGATCTCTCACCACATGTTCTCTACCTATCATTTCCTGTATTATTTACTATTTTGTAGGTTTAATTGAGGCATTTCTTACATGCAGATGGCTGTTATTGCCTTTGTAAAAGACTAAACTTGGGATTTCACAGTGCTAAGATGATGTACTAAATATGTTTCTACTTGCTATCTGTTTTGACATACACATGCTTCATGTTGATATTTCAAAACCTCTCTCATCAGCAGTTTCTAAAACAAAGGTAGGATTTTGTGTATGTGAGAAGCAATAGAAATTTGTCATCTCCTTCAAAAAAAATACACAGAAATCTTCTGAGCAAAATATACATAAATGTATGTTTCTGAATTAAAAAAAAAAAAGTGTCAAAGAACAGATCTGTTAATTAAACATCTGTGAAAAATAAAACACATTTTTGCATGCATAAAAAAACTTCAAAGAATTGTTTTTCATCATTCCTCAGTATTCTTATTTAAAGATAATTTCCCCTATATTTTCATTTCAGCCATGGAATTAATGAACAACAAGAGAATACTAGTTAAAGTATTAAAAAGTGTTATTGTGGCTGTAAAACAAAGACATTTTAGATTCTTCAGTGCAATTAGAAGAGGGACAGAAAATTCTGGTATACACTTGGCTTTCTTAAGAAGCAATAACATTTCTCAAGAAGCAGTTTTATATTTAGGAAAGTCAACAAATATAGTGTTTTAATGACCACAGATTAAAGGAGGAAAAAAAAAAAACAAAACAACAAGGTCAAATCCTTCAGTATTGTACTGGATCTAACTACAATGGATTTTTCTTTACAGCAGCCTGTATGTTTGTGTTTTAGATTTGCGACCAAAACCAAGCTGATTGCATACAAAAGTTTTAGCTAGTCCTGAGCAGTGCTTGCACAGCATTAAGGCTCCACTCTGCCCCTCAGGTAAACTGGGTGTGGGCAAGAGTCTGAGAGGAGACACAGCTGGGACAGATGACCCCAAATGACTGAAGAGATACCCCACAGCATATAATATCATGCCCAGGAATAAAACCAGGTGGAATAAGGAAATAACTGGGTGGAGACTTATCTGCGAGCTGAGGTCAACCCACCAAAATTATCATTTAGGCAAAATACAGATTTCAGCAATATTCATAAGCATACGGGTTTAATAGAAAGATGTAAGAGTCAGTTATGCTAACACAAGGTCCTGTCTCTATCCTTCATTTGCAGAACTCATATTTGACCTACATTGAATTGCACTGGTGTCTGGAAATGTCATTATTTTACATGTAGTGATGTCTTATCTATTATTTTGTAGATTTTCCATTTTGTTAGATACAGCACATTGAAATATGTCCCTTTTCCTGAATTACCTTTTATATAACTGTACTGCCTTGGGGCCCTTGTCATAATCTAGGTCTCCCTGGAGCTGTGCAAACACTGAACAAAAAGATGAATGTATCCTAGACATTTCACAAGCTAAATATAAAAAAAAAACCAAAAAACACTACAGATTGATTCAAGAAGTCTCATTCGGAATACAAAGAAGCTGTGGGATGGTATCAGTCCAGAGGTTAGATATTTGTTTTGATAAGCAAGTTCTTTTTTTTAGCATCTAACAATATCAATGTTAATAAAAAAACCCACAAGACAATGATGCTACCTTTCAGACATTTATATGGAGGAAAAAAGAACAAGAGGTATAAAAGAAGTAAAAGAGATAAATTATTTCAATTATTTGGCACAGGTCATAAAGGTCTTGTTGTAGCATACTTTTTCGTAAGTGCAGAAAATTCTAAAAATAAACCAGTGACAGTGGCTGACTCACTGATCTGGAACTTTTCAAAACAATAAGTCATTTTATAGATAAAAAAGGATAAAAAAGCCAATGGCCATGCACACAACAACAAAATCTTTAAAACTAAAATTCCTTTTGGACTCAAAAGCTTTGGACGCTTTTGGAAACAAAACTCATGGGATGACGTAAAGACACTTCAATAGGAGAGCAGTTCAATAGGAAGATAAAATAACAGCAGTAATAATAATAAATTATACAAAATGAGTGATGCACACCACAATTGCCCACCACTCACTTATTGATGCCTGGCCTATCACCAAGCAGCAATCACCTGGATAACTTTATTCCTAGTTTATATCCTGAGCATGAAATCATATTGTATGGAATATCTCTTTGATCAGCTGTCCTGGCTGTGCCCCCTCCCAGCTTCTTGTGCCTCTCCAGCAATCTCACTGAAAAGTCCTTGATTTGATATAAACATTGTTTAGCAATAACTGAAAAATCAGTGTATTTTTAACAGTCTTCTCATACTAAATCCAAAACACAGCAGTATACCAGCCACTAGGAAGAAAATTTAGCCTTTTTGCCCCAAAAAGTGCAACTTAAGTACACTTTTCCTGTGAATCTGTATGTCAACAACCACACATATTGTGATGTTTGATTTGTTTGTTGTACTTGGTGCTTGTTAACTGTTCTGTATGACGTTCCATTTCACTGGAATTACATGGTACACTTTCAAATTTCTAAATTAAATGAATGAATGATGATTTAGCAATAAATATTTTTGGACTTAAATAGAACACCAAGAGTACATTCAAATGGCAAAACAAACAACATGCTACCCAAACACATACACAAAACCACACATAAACTCACACACCGTGTGTGTTTTCTGTATTGTACCTATACTTGAATAAAATTTAAGGTGGTTTTATACTGTATTTTTTTTTCCAAGGTTTTAGCCTTAAAGGTAAATTGAAAACCATCCAAAAAATCTGCTGAAATAAAGTTGTGCCTAGAATAAACACTTTGCAAAACCCTGCATGTAGTGTGTGACTTTAATTATAATAATTCATTTCAATATCACATTGTGCTCGTAATGAATACTAGTTTGGGTGATTCAGAGAAGCATGAGTTTTGACCTCTCTTACTTCAAGTATAAGAACACATCAAACAGGTAGAAATTATGAAAAGTCAGAAAAACCATACTGTTCATTTGTTTACTCTAAAAAAAGATAAAAATAAAATTATATTTCTACACTACTTTTAAAGTTAGTTTTTAAATCTGAAAGTAAAATTGTACAAAATAGATTTATTCTTGACATTACATTTTTGAGGTGGTGGTTCTATCTGAAATATGTAATACAATCTTTTTTATCTTTTTTTTTTTTTCCGGCATTACAAGAAAATGTTGGAAGCTAACATAGCATGTCACATCCCTCTCATCTAGCACTGACAGCATAAACTTGTGGCAGATGGATTACAGCATGTTTGTCACAAATGTTCCTAATGCTCTCAGTTCTCTTGTGTAGCTGAAACATGAGGTAGAACTGATCTGTTTCCTATTATTATTAATAGATGAGGCAGATTAGTAGAGGTTATACAAGTCTAGTAATATTGTAGAAAGAGTGGATATGCTCCATGAATTTGGATGTTTTAAAGGATAATGCATAACATAATATTTTGAAAATCATTATTAACTGTAGAAATGGGAGAATAATATCATGGGAAAAAAGATATTGTAGCTGCTGCCAATGCATGTGCAAACCTCAACACTGATGTTGTTGAATCATTGGTGCAGTGTGTTTGTTCTATTTGTGAAATACTTCAAAAATCAAATCAGGAAAAAGAAGACAGTGTAAGTGCTGTTGAAGTACCAGTGAAATATGTCTTAGTGTAGTAGTTAGCAAATTAGTTAGTGTATCCTGTCTCTACAGGATTGACATACATCTTGAATTAATGAGTTAAACTGAATATAAAAAAATAAGGCTATTCATCCTATTAATAGAAAGGACCTGCATTTCAAGTTACCTTTAAAAGATCACATCACTTTTTAACATTTGTATTGCTTGTGCTTTCCTCTTGAGTGTAAGTTTTCATTAGCCTCAAACACATAATTAAGTTACCACAAGCTTTATTGTTTTGTACTTCTAATAAACTTCAGTTTAACTTCCTTGGTGTTCTAATAATTTGATAAAACTTTGCACACATCCTAATTTAGATAACCATAATTTCTCTTCTATTTGACAAAGAAAACAATATTTCTGCGCCTTAGAAGGAAGCTGATAATCTATTATTCAAATGCTAATGTGCTTGAGAACATAGGATTTGTAGCTAGAACATCTCATCTGTTTCAAAGACAAACTCCTGAAGTGCAGGGGATATCTCTGTGCAGTCCATCTCTAGGTTTTAGACAGCTTCCAGCCCTTGAGTATTGTTTAAGGCTTCTTTAATATCACTGTTTTTTGGAATAGTAAAATCAAGCAATTGTAGTTCTATTAAATATTAGCAATATGAATTCCAGAGTGAGAGTAAATCTGTACCACTGGATTCAATCTCTTTTCATTTTTACTGTGCTTAACAATGATGTTTACACATGAGTTACCACCATTACCCCATGAATTCCATGAGTCTGTGTTTCAAACCACAGCTGTGATAAAACCACTGGATGGGCAGGCAGAAGAAGTCTTTGCTCCATCTACATATACCCTTGTTAGAACTCTGTCAATTTGTGAATTCAAGTTACCATTGGTTTCAAATCTGATTGTGTGCTTTCCTCATGAGGTTTTCAAGATGCAATTGGATAGGGTGCTAAATAATCTCACCTAGTTTCCCCTTTCTATGAAAGGTTGGACCAGCTGATCTTTTGAGGTCTCTTCCAACCTGGGCTATACTATGATTCTACAGGTCCACCTGGTTTTCACACTTTCAGCAGTAGATGAAGCATGCTGAACATGAGGATTTGTTTGTCTGAGGATTCTATCATAATACTCCATATTTAGAAATTTACTGATATTGACACAGAGAGGAGGAAGGATTAATCTCATCTAGCTGCAACCATGTAAAAATTAGATATTTAAATTTGAAGTACCTATCTTCACAATCAGGTAGAAATAGAGTCTTTAAAATTGCAGTCTATACCAAAAAGAAATATGTCTGGTGAAACTATACTTTTAATTGAGACTTTTCATTCAAACCGCAACACACTGCTCTTTATAAACACCTTAAGTTAGTGTATTTTTGAATTCACCCTTAAATCAATTAAATCAAATTGATTATTTTTTCTTTTGCTTTTTCTAGGAAATAACGGGACTAAAAAGATTATTAAAAATTTTGAAAAATTTGTCTCCAGGTGCTTTACTGAATTCTCCCTTCCTCAAATGCTTATGGTACTCAAACCTCAACTCTAAATCTGTACTCCAGCATTTTTGTGATGGAGTTGTAGCTCTGTATTACATTACTGCTTGTCTTTTAAAAATTAATTTAATACTTGCGAAAACTCTTAGAATCACAATACTGGAAAATTAATCTCCCTACCAAGAGAACAGATACAGCAGTGATGGAGTACTGTCTTCAATCTTACTAACAAATATCTTCCTAACTTCATATCTTCCTAACAAATTCAAGGTCAACAGTTATATGCTGCTGATAATCTTCAACAAATAGCATAGTGCAGAGAAACATAAGTGCAGAAGTAATACCATTTTCTTTTGTTAATAAGCTCAGTTTTTGTGGAACACTCTTAGTAAAATATAAACACACAAGTCAATATGTTCATATGTATTTGTGTACTGTAAAAATAAACAAGTAAACTAAATAACACAGACTCTGAAGATGATTTAGTATTAATACCAAAAATGTTATATCTTAATAAAGCAAAGTGTTAAAGGAAAATAATAGTAAGTAGAATGTGACAAATGTTTAGAAAACTGTAGTATCTTCATCTTTTTTATGACTTTCTTTTGCACCTGGTAGAGTAAAAAAGAAGAAGAAATAAAATAAAGTAAATCATGGCCCTTTGTAATTCAACATCCTGTTACTGGGAAAAGTACAAAGAAATTTGCAACATCCAGCATTTTCCTGGTCTTTTCTGACTTATTAAAATAAGAGAGGATGTTTTGTCAGAAGGAGTAGCTAGTGTTTAAAGCAAAAGGTGACCAACAGGCAAATTTTAAGTACATAAAACTCATTTTAGATTTTAAAAGTTCAGATGTCATTTCAACAACTAGGAGCTCATGATCTTTAAAAACTTAGTAGAGTAGTATTTTCATTTCTATTAGAATTTCACCATCACTAGTACAAGTGGATTATAGATGGAACCACACAACTTTAGGAAAACCAAAACCAAAAGCAAAACAGCTGAAATAAGCATGCTGCTCCCCCCGTTTGCCCTCCCTCCAGGGAAAACAAACAAATAAACAAACAAACAAACAAAAATGAAATACATAATAAAGGAATAAAATTTGCCAAGCTGAATCTGGAGAGTTTAATTCAAATCAATAAGACCTTTAAAAGTGAGGAAAAAAACATCAAGTGATAAATTAATAACAAAGAAGCTGCATTTCCAAACCAGCTTAGGAGGAACTGAAAGTATTTGACGTAATTTCTAAAATGAAAGATCATATTTGCTAAAAATGGCAGCCACATCGCATAGGAATAATTCTAAACATAAACAGGATAACATCCATCAGAGAATCTCCAACATTCTTTATCCCTGAAATGGGTTTGATCATTTAGGGACTTGTTCTGTAAATATTTCTCTGTCTATTTAACCATTTTAGATACTGAGATCAGTGTCACCAACAGCCTTCTGCATTTAAGAATGTCTGCACTTTTTTCCTCAACTGCAAGTCTGTTAATAAGTCCTGCTAAAAATAGCAAACAATCCTATTATCTTATTTATTTATTTATTTATTTATTCCATCATGGCAAAAACATGAGACACACAAACTTGAATTACACTGCTAGGTGCATAAACTGTATTGGCTATTTCTTACCTGCAAGCCAAGGGGCAGAAGCTGTCTCTGGAGGAGATGGGCCACGTCCATGTTACAAATCATTTGACACTGGATCCCAGTCCAAGCCTCACATGGTGTGTTATAGCTCTAAGGCGTGCTTATAATGTTACCTATGTTTCTTTCACTATAAAATGTCTGAAATAATAGCACCGAGCAAATCCAAGTGTTGTTTTTGTAGCAAAAAACTAAAGACATAACTTATATGATGGAGTGTTCCATAATGGTGCTGGGATTACTAGAGGGGCAGTGGGGGATTGTAAGCACTGGGGGAATGTAAGCATGATACAGTTCCAGTCATAAAAGCCATATTGATGGTTGGTTTTTTTTCCAGTGGAAACCTGTTATTTAGCTTAAAAATTTAGTCTGAGAATAAACTAACACACAGTATGAATCATAAGGCTGTCTCTGTATGGAGAGCTAAGTTATCTGGTAGCACAAGTAGAACTTCTGATATTGTGTTTTTTGCCATAAGTATATATTTGTTTCATTAGTTAGGAATTAATTCTTTAAATGAATAGTTCCTAAATGTGAAAAGGCAACAGGCAATGTATAATCCCATCTGACCAACCTCAGACACCACAATACACAGAAATTTGTAAGTTTGTCTACTCTGAATATGGGCCAAAGAAGAACCTCTCATTTAATTTTTAATTTGTAATGAATTAAGGCTTCCCACAAACCAGTAAAATGTCCTTTTAAGTTTGCAGTGCAAAATACTCTGATGCTGTGGCCTTGGATCTGCTCCGGTTATTTAATTAAATTTTCAGTACACTGGAAATAGTCATGGAAAAGGACAAATTCCATAGATATTTGTTACAGTCCTCTCTCACATGCTGGAAAACAGGTTCATGTACAGCTGGTACTCAGCTGGTCATAAACTGTAGAACAAGTTCAACAAGAACACATACAGAGAGAGACTTGCTTTAGAAAATGGATGAGTCTGTTCCTGGACTATACATTCTCACAGCATGTGTGAAGGTTTATGCTCTTTGGAACTTCATGTTCTAAAACAGGACAGATTCAGGGCTAAATCTGACAATGCAGTTGCTTGCCAGTCACCTATAATAAAATAAACAGGTTATTTGAGTACCTTATTTGTTTGCATAAAAAAACTACCTTACAATTACAGTTGGTGAAAGTAGAATAGATTACCATTAGCAAAGAGAGAGAGTTTGCTGTGAAAAGACTGCTCTTTTCCAGGGTCAATTATTTGGTGTTTAATAATTCTTCTTCACACGTTGGGGCAACGCATGTAGAGACACTGTCTCTCTAAGTCAAATCACTTCCTTTAAATTATAATGAGCCCTGTTTTCATTATGGTCTGTGTGGGAAACTGCAGTGGGTCTGTGGAATCCTTGACAGAAAATATGAGAGTAGAGATCAGCTTTGAGATATTAAGATTTACCCTTGAGAAGGATGGAAGCAAAGGAGTATCCGGAGAGAGGAGAGATGTACCCATGAGAGAGAAGAAGATAGAAGAATAACATGGATGATAGAAAAATTAACCAATGAGATGTTAGTGCTGTAACTTGTAACCAATAGTGAAAAGACACATGAACTGGTAGAATTGTATAAAAATGCACTTGTAGCAATAAATGGCATCTATTACTTTCATCTTGAAAGAACTTGGTCCATGTCGTTTATCCGTCTCAACCGCTACAGGTCTGTACCACAAAATAGGTGATAGGAGAGTTTCTTGTAAAGGAAGCACAAACGAAGCAGAATACATGCTCTGTCAACATTCCTTGTCTGCAGAACAAAATTATTTGTATTCCTTTGCACTATTCAAATTTTGCTGTCTTTCAACTTCCCCTTGAGTTTCTTTTCTTTCAAATTAAATAGATTTCTCTCAATTTCTTTCATCTAGGCTTCACTTTAATGTTAACAAATAAAAATATCAGATGCAGATTCTGCTGAAAGAAAGGTGGTTATACCTGCAAAATGGTCATATGGAGATTAAAATTGGATAGGTCATTGTTCAGACACATGAGGAACTAAAGTTTACAAGGACGGGTATAAAAACTAGGTCCACATAGATTTTATCATAGACAAGTAAATATTATTTCTACCCTTACTAGTAAAAAACTGTGAGCTTTGTATTGATCTGACAGTGCAGGAACTCAGGCTTTCCTTGAGTTTGAGTGGGCCTAATATGACTTTAGTGTACAATAGCAGACAAAGGGGATTGTTATTAACATTTATAACAATATAAGGATATTATTAATGTGACTTTTCTATATTCTTTAAGACTATGAATGATAGTGCTGTTGTAACAGGATTAATAATAATTGCTGCATTTTGATTATGCCGTTAAATTATTAATTGGTTTGTCAGCAAATTCTTAACTTCATATAAATGTGTTCTTTTTCACACACATGCTAACTTTGTGGTGAATATTTGTAATCTCTTTTAAAAAGTATTTATTTTAGTGGACACTCATTCCGATGGGCATTCAAAGAGCTCTTAAGTTCATATATTGCTTGGAGGTTTTCCTCCCAGTGTATTGCAGCTTCTCATCTAGTATTGACATTATACCTTCTTCAACATCATTTATCAGTGTCAGCAGCTTTACTGCACTCCTAAAAAAATGTCATTAGCCCTCTAACAATCATAAATCTTGATAGCTTCTTATATCTTGAATATATATTACATCTATATTTCTAATGTTATTGCATTTTATATCAGAAAATAATGTTATCAGCTATTTTAATATGAATGTACTCAATGACCTAGAAGCTAAAGATGTGCTATTATTTCCCTTTTACAGAGGATAAACTAATGTGCAAAAATGCCAAGTGGGCTGAGACGTTCAAGTTCCTCAAATGACAGATGGACCTCTAGTTGAGCCTCTGCATTCCTTTGCCCTGTCAGTGGGTCATTGGACATATATGCAGAAATCATAAATACAGACTTACTGAAACTAAACCACATAGATATCAGGCATGGTAACAGTTGTTCAAATAAATGTTGCTTGAATAAAAAATGTTAATAAAATATGTGTTAATTTTAATGTCTTCCAGAACCACTGCATGCAGGGAGCATCCTTGATCACACTTCTTTCACTTTAAATGAGAGTAAACGTGATTGAAACACAAACCTTTCCAAAGTACCCATTTCATAATTTGGCTGCCAGGATAATAGGGCAAAATTTAGCAGAGATCAAACTAGCTAGAAACCTGAGTTTAGACATTATACTGAAAGGTCACAGAACAAAATGAGAGAGTTTCTTCTAAAATACTTTGAACAGCTAATATATGTTGTTTCTTTTCACAAGGAACTGTGTATTTTTTTCAGTTGCAGATTCTCTAGATATGGAATGTGTCCAACACCAAAAGACATCTGATCCAGAAATGTAACATTCATTTATTATTCAAATTCAAATTAAACAGTGTTATTAAATTCTGCCAAATTCTTTGACTTGACCTCATTTAATGTGTTACTATCCTATGCATCATTACATGAAGAAATACATTAAAATTTGTAGCAGACATACAAAACAATTCTTACAGGCTGGTCTTGTTGACATAAATAGCTGCAGAAAGACGTACCAAATACTGTTAGATAAAGTTCAGTTTAATTTTGGATTTTGACATTATTAGATCCATGAAACCAAATACATTCCACCTTTGCTTCTCAAAATGTATTTCATAGGAATATTCACAGGATCCTTTCAGAGTTTTAATAAAGAGCAACAAATAGACTGATTTTATTTCATCATGGTGTCCTGTCTGTTCACTGGCAAGATCACTGGATTTTCCTGTAATAGAAACCATAATACAGTGAAAACAGCATTATTTTGAGAAATGGAATACAGCAATTTTTTGTTTTGGGTTGTTCTTTGTTTGTTTGTTTCTTTGTTTGTTTGTTTTTCAATAGAAAGATTGATTATCTGTGTACCAGAATATAGACATGGGTACCTGTAGTGTAACTGTGGCTGACAATCCTGGAGAGTGGTGGGTTAGTACAATACACTATAAACAGAGTATAGCTCCGGGGTGTAGGATGCTTTTGGAGGAAAATCAAGGAAAATGTGGAGAGGGAATTTTCCTTTCTATTTGGAACCTCTCACTGACTCCAAAATGAAAATGAGGATATGTCTGTTAGGAGTACCTTGTCAAGTTGTATTCTGCATATCATGGAGGGATTCTGTTACAGACAGCCTGAGCAAGAGGAGATACTGGGTAAGACCTTATAAGACCTTATAAAAAAAAATAAAAGAAGTCTGACAATTGTTTGGAGGGCAACATAGTGTTGGGCATCTAGGAGCTTGGTAAACCATTCTAGTAGTGGTATCCTCATTTGTTTCCTCGAAGGACCAACCAGGGGTAATGCCTGCTTGATCTGCTATTCACAAGCAGAAGTGGTGATGAATGAAGCTCAGAGGACAATACTAAAGAAATCATGAAGTGATAGCATTCATGATCCAAAAGGTGTTTGGAAAGGCAAGCTGTTGATTGCTTGTTGTTTTCTGAAGTATATTTGCTAAAGATCAGGATAAAATCATCCTCTTGTAAAGAAAAAAAAAATGACAGTTTATTCAGAGGTCCTCTTATCTAAGCAGGGAACTGCACCAACTAAAAGACAACAGCACATAGAAGAAGTGGAAAGACAGGCAATGAAAAAGTACTTAAAGAGCTAGCTGACACGATTGCAAAACTGCTGTAGGTAGGTTTCTGACAAAGAAATCTTAAGGCAGGAAGGAGAGCCTGGGGAACTATAAGACAGCCAGATTCACCAATAAAGTCACAATGTGCTCTTGGAATCCATTTCCAAACACATACAGAAGGCAAGCAGGATTTACCAAGGGCAAGCCATGCTTGACCAAACTGAGTGACTATGTGGATCCTGACAGACTCAAGCTACATCGTGTAGTAAAGTTTCCACCGTACTGCCATTTAAGCTGGGAAAGTATGAGCTATATGAATGTATACTTAGCGGGCTGATACACCAAAATCAACTACTTAATAATAATCTGGTTATAGTAATAGTCAGAATAAACCTTTAGGGAATTTGAAAATTTACCAAATAAAGTCTGGAATGAGGAAAATTAGTGTTTAAATCTTTTCACTTGTTTTGTCTGGGACAGAGCTAATTTTTTTTTGCAGTAACTTGTACAGTGCTATGTTTTAGATTTGTGATGAAAACAGTGTTGATAACACACCTATGTTTTAGTTATTGCTGAACAGCCTCAAAGCTTTCTCTGTTTCTCCTGCTGGCCCACCACTCTTGTGCTGAGGGAGAACAAGAAGTTGGGAGGGAACAAAGCTGAAAAAAGGTGATCACAGTGAGACCTAGACAGGCTGGAGAGTTGAGCAGGGAAAAATTTAATGAAATATAACGAGGACAAGTGTAGAATCTTGCATCTGGGCAGGAACAACCCCAGGTTCCAGAATAAGTTGGGGAATAACCTGTTAGAGACCAGTGCAAGGGAACAGACCTGGGGGTCCTGGTGGACAGCAGGATGACCACAAGCCAGCACTGTGCCCTTGTGGCCAAGAAAGCCAGTGGCATCCTGGGGTGTATTAGAAGGGGTGTGGTTAGTAGGTCAAGAGAGGTTCTCCTTCCCCTCTACTCTGCCCTGGTGAGACCACATCTGGAATATTGTGTCCAATTCTAGGCTCCTCAGTTCAAGAAGGACAGGGAACTGCTGGAGAGGGTCCACTGCAGGGCAACAAAGATGATGGAGTGGAGCATGTCCCTTATGAGGAAAGGCTGAGGGAGCTGGGTCTCTTTAGTTTAGAGAAGAGGAGACTGAGGGTGACCTGATTAATGTTTATAAATATATAAAGGGTGTGTGTCATGAGGATTGAGCCAGACTCTTCTCAGTGACAACCAATGGGAAGACAAGGGGTAATGGGTGCAAACTGGAACACAAGAGATTCCACTTAAATTTGAGAACAAACTTCTTCTCAGTGAGGGTAACAGAACCCAGGGAGGTTGTGGAGTCTCTTTCTCTGGAGACATTCAAAACCTGTCTGGACGCCTTCCTGTCTAGCCTCATCTAAGTGTTCCTGCTCTGGCAGTGGGAGTGGACTAGATGATGTTTCGAGTTCTCTTCAGATCCCTAACGTTCTGTGATTCTGTGAACTGACCAAAGGGATATTGCATATCATGGCAGGGGGTTGGGAACTAGATGATCTTTAAGGACTCTTCCAAGCCAAGCCATTCTATGATTCTATCATTCTATGACATTGTGCTCAGCAATAATAGCTGGGGAAAGAAGGAGGAAGGCAGGGGAGTTATGGCATTTGTCTTCCTAAGTAACTGTTCTGCTTGATGGAGCCCTGCCTTTCTGGAGGTAGCTGAACACCCACCTGCCAATGGGCAGTAGTGAATGAATTCCGTCTTTTGCTTAGCTTGTGTGCACAGTTTTGCTTTACATATTAAACTGTCTTTATCTCAGCTTGAGAGTTTGCTTGCTTTCATCCTTCCGCTTCTCTACTCTGTCCTGCTCTAGGAGAGTGAGTAAGCAGCTATGTCATGCTTAGCCTCCTGTGAGGGTTAACCCACAATGGTGCTTTTTGGAGCCCAACATGGGCTTTGAAGAGTTTGACAAAATGACAGATTTAGTTGGACTGTGTTAGATGGAACTTAAAGCTGGTATAGCTATTTAGTTACTAATTGGTAGAATCCTGTTCTTGCAATGGGGCTTGCTTTTCTTACTGTATAGTAGAGTACAGTGCTTGTTAGTGGATGCCTTTTGCTTTTGCTGCTTGCTGTAATGCCTACTATCTTACTCTGCTATGCCTGCGAACATTTTGATAACAGCAATGCTCAGACACCTGAGCTGGCAAATGGCCAGAGCACTGCTGTTATTCCTGTGCTGGTGTACTGGACAGGCTGGAACTCCTAATTAAAATATATATATATATTGTTAAGCATTATTCTGAATTTCACAGTTTATTACAACCCTCTGTAAAGGGGTTGATCAAGGTGAAGATATACAAACACATTCACCTGCAGCCTGAGGCACACGTATTTTATTTTTAATTTCTACTGCCCAGAAATGAAAAGTTTCTGATTTATTCCAATGTCATATGTGGCTCTAAAAACAGCTTTGGAAATAAATAAAGACAACAAAAATGTGTTTGTGATATCTTAGTAAAGTGAGGCCAAATGTGTTATAATTTTACCAGCCTTAGCAGAAAGGTTGTGACCAGCACCATGACAAAGAATTAGAAGAGTAACAAAAATGAGGCCCACAGTTTTGTATTGCTCATTTTGAGATTGACACATTGCATTTTTTTCTCATGGACTGTCAATTGTCTTACTTGCCATTACAAGATATCGTCCAAGATGTATCAGGGTATATCAAAGCAAAGTTGTACACACCAACACCATTTTACTTCCACAGATCTTATTATTGGTGTTCTTATATGTAAATGACATTACTAATGTGTATTGGTGGTGGGCATTGTCATGAGATTTCAATACAGTTTCTCTCACTGCAGGAAAAATGTGTTATGAATTTTTCATCTATACAAAAAGAGATTATATTTTCTGTAGCTAATCATAAGAATATAAAATAATTTCCTGTTTATTTTCTAAAAGCAAGAACTTTAAGAAATTGTGCATTGATGGTTTTGTGCTTGAAAAATACCTTTTGAGTTTTGCAGATATCATCCATCTTTCATATTATTTTTCCTCATTGATATACCTTAGGGAATGATGCCATGTTATTTTTCCAACTCCCAAGTTGTTCCTTTCTCTTGTTAATAAAACTCTCTTTAATTTTTCTTATTCCAAACAATCTGTCTAAATCACATTAATAATATAGTCTTACAACACAAATTTATTTCTAAAAGTACAAAACAAAGGTATTTAGCAGTAGAATAATGCAATCTTATGCATTTGTCTCAGTTGTAACATACCAAATGGGCTACAAAAGATATTTTATAACTAGATTTTTATTTAATGCATCTGGGAATCAATATTTACTAGACAACCAAATTCTATACCAAAAATTACGTACTCAGAAAGAATAGTTTCCTGTAACATCTCTGTTACACCTCCACAACACCACTCATAAATTAATTTAGGACCCCATTGACATAATACCTTATAAAAGTTAAGGTACAGGGAAAACATTGTTCTCTTGATGCAACAAAGACTGCCTTCCTTTCTCCAGCTTCTTTAGGGCATGAATTCTGCTTAGCCTGCTTTCAGATCCAGGTCTTGGTAGAACACTTTCCATATGGCATTTCCTACAACTAATAACACACTTTTTAACACATTTCTTGTCAGTCCTATTACTGAATATTTACAATATCTTCAAGTTTGCAATCTGTCACCTGAAACTCTGGCTGTATTTAAAACAGAACCAAATACAAAGCCAAACCAAAGCAACACAAACAAAGCAAACAAACCAACCAACCCAAAACATACAGCTTTTTGCTGCTTAATGTACTTCAGCATTTCAGAATATTCAAGTGATCTAGCATTCCTTTATCCCTTACAATTTAAATCACCTCCCTTGATAAATCCTCTGTAATGTTTACTCAGTTGTATCATAATCACATTGGCTGTTTTACTCCCTGCTTCCATTTTTTTTTCTAGATTAGACATGCCTCAGCACTGGAACTATTTATTTATCTATCCAGATTTAAAAATTATTACTAGTACACTGACTGCAAATCCAAATAACCATTTTTGGGATTCATTCACTAACTTAATCTTTCCTTCCTCCTAGACTGATTTCTAGAAACTTTGATTCAATATTCCACTTCCTGCAGTTACAAACAACTACATTGTAACATAAGAAACCAGAAGGAAGCTTCTAGAAGGAAGCTTCCAGGAGGCTCTAAAGAGCCAGCAGTGTACCAGTTGTAAAATACTATGTCTACCTTTTCGGTCTGCTGTTTCAAAAGTTTAGCCATGTGATGAAATGGAGGAAATGAGAAACAGGTGGAGTTTAGCACATGAAAAAGTGATTATTTTCTTTGTAATAGTCTCTATTTTAGAGAAAATTGTCATTATTTACAGCCACAGTTTATATGATTCCTTTCTAGAGCTGATCCCATGTAAATGGCACCATATTCATCACTAGTTCTTCATCAACATGTAGTCTTTGAAATAATTACCATACAAATTTTCCACAAAGAAAAAAGTGCTCTTGTATTAACAGCAGCTAGCAATAAAGTTGAGTCTATTAATTTGATTGAGCAAATTCTACCATCCGTGCTTTTTTATGGTAGGATGACTCAGTTCTATACTATATTCTTGACACTTAGAGTGGTATGATATCTGACCCCAGAACTTTATTTACTTAAGAAAAAAATTCTCATTTTTCCTGGTAGGGGCTATAATTTTAAGACATTGTTTAGGAGTTTAAAATCTTCGAGGATTTTCTTTTCTTCATGATAAGTCTGGGTATCTTTGCCCTTAAATAGGAGTAAACAAAAGAAGGGAATTACTCCATCCCAAACTGGTGGAAAACGAAGTCACAAATGTCTAGCTATGTCCAAGTGTATTAATCAATGGATCTCAACATCAGTTGTCACATTCTGCTATTTTATATCATGAATTACTTCAAGAAATATCAGCTGATTCTATGGACAACAGCCAGGTTTGAACTATACAACTACTACATTTCATACCTTATTTCAATCTTGAACACAGTCTCTGCTACATTCAGATAGAAAAAGTTTGTTGCCTCATCTGTTGCCTCATTTATTCAACAAATGTTTATTTTCAGAAAGCAGTGCACCTGCAAACATTTTGAACTGTTCGGGAATTGTGATAAATTTCTTTAAACATCAGACTTGGAAAAATCTTGAAAGAGCAGAGAGGATTTTTACGTGGTTTTTCTTTGGTTGGTTGGTTGAGTTGGTTTGGTTTGTTTTTCTTGTTTCTTTTTGGACTTTTTTTTTTACTGTTGGGCCAATTCAGTCTAATTTTTCATCTGATTTATTTTCTTTCAGAAGGTGGATGAACTAAAAAAATCAGTTATTCATTCTGCTTCAATCACTGCCACAAGGACATGAAGAAACTCCAATAAGTATATATATGTCTACCAACTCCTCCAGTAAAAACTCTTTAGAAACTCACAGTCAGTGTTCCAGGAACACATACAATTTAACATTCAGGTAGTAGTTTGACTTCTTTCTTTCTTTCTTGTATTTATAGGCTTATTAAGAGGTTACCACTTGGTGAACAAAATACCTTCTACTATTTATCAGATAATAAATTGGGTCTTGCAAGTTTAAAGAGTAATTTGATTATGAAGTTTTGAAAAGAACTTCTAAGTACTTCAGTTCTGGTGTGGAAAGAAAGGATGTCTAAATTGGCAGCTCATTAGTTTAATCCTTGGGGCTTTTGTTCTCCTAAAAATACCTGTGTTACAAACTTCAAGGCTCATGTTTTCCTAACAGGATGAACTTTCAGTGGAAAGCACCTACTCAAAGCAAGACATTCAGAACTACAAATAGGACTTCTAGTTGTCTTGCTCAGCATCTTCTTTCTCATTCCTCTTAAAGAACAAATCAAATCAAAACAAACAAAACAAAACGATTCATATAATATCTTTATCTAAGGGTCATCTAATGTAAACATCGATGTGTCTACCTTGTTTATGCACAGGCCCCATTTAGATGTCTAGCTTACATTCAGACACTGCTTTGATGCAACCAGATGTCTAAATTTTTCCATCTTTGTCTGCAAAATCATAAATCCTAACTGACACCAGACCACTCAAGCCCAGAGAAAGGTTAAAGACAAAATTTTTTAGATGGTGTTGAAGTTTGGTCATGAATACAAGAGCACCCACTCTACATATAATTTCTAGTGAGTCTGTAGACAGCATATACAAGGAGAAACAGGAAAGAGACTGCAAGGATTTTCTGTCTTTGTCTTATCATGAGGTTTTTTCTTATTTGTTTCTCTTTGAAACTTCAGTTTACATTAATATAGAGAAGGAGTTAGCATGAACAGGTAGGTGAGGGCATGGAAGAAGGTAGTCATAAGAATTTAGAATGGAGAAATAAAGAGATGTTAAAGGCTGTGCCTGGACTATGATACACCCATATGTTAATGTAACTAGAGTTCAGTGTGAGCTATGTGACTTAAGAAATTGAATGAATAATGAGAGAGATTTGGAGGTGTTGGGTTCTTTTACATGAAATCACTGACAATACAATTGTGAAAGTCCTGTGTAAACCTGGAATTGTTAAAATATGATGTAAAACATCTGGTACCAAACAAGAGAGATGACAAGGCACTTTTATATTTCTTTATCTATTGTATTAGCCAAAAGACAGGGTTTTATTTTCCCACGGTTAAAGTGTTGTTTCCTATTATAATTGTAGCTTGCTAAGGGCTATACAGCTTGAAAAAATAGAGACCACACCTTTCTTACAGAAAAGGGCATTCTTCATGTGGTCAGGAATAGTTCCGAGCAGGAGTTCTGTTAGAATTCCTGGTGCTTTTTTTTTATACAAATAACAATAGTAATCTTTATGCTTAGAAAAAAAAGAAATGTCTGCTTTACAGTCTAGAAGTAATCATTTAGCACTGTAATCATAATTGCTGATCTAACCAGTGCTCTTTAGAAAAATGTTCTGTTAGAAGGTATGTCATTCTGGCTTTGTATCTCAGATGTTTTAAGATTTCATATCTGAGAGTAAGTTTTAGCCCTTTAATTACTTAAAATAAAACTTTCTGCAAGTCCCTTTTTTGTCATCATTGCTCAATCTCAAACCATTAGACTGCATCTAAACATAGCAGCCAAGCCCTGCTATGAGCTTTGATCTTGGTCATTGGAATGACTGTACTTTCTACAAAAGAAAGAACCAAAAGGCAAAAACTCTGTTTTGGTAAGAAACCCACCACTGTTGTGGTTTCCAGTTATTTACATTTATGTAGTTCTCATTTTCTCATCTGTTTTCTGTCTTCTGTGTGTAGAACAAAAACTCAGCTGAGTTACTGTTGTTTACTATGTACACATGCAGCACTAACGCACCACTGAAATATAAATAAATAATAACATATGTTATTTTTTTCCCAAACATTTTAGTTTTCATTACCAAAAGCACAAATAGTGGCATGTTACAAGGAATGGTGGCTTAATTTCGTCGTCTTCTTGAATTACTAAATATTTTATTACAGAAGTTATGTAGCACCAGTAGTGACCATAACAGATTTTTGGAAATACAGTATGTTAGATGAGTAATACATTAAGGATATGAGTCAGCTAAGTAGCTTTCTAATGGAACTCACTCAGCTGCTACCCTAATCAAGTCCAACACATAGCTTCTTTGTTATTTCAATAGTGAGTTGCACAATGTGGGTGTGGTAGTGAAACCACTTATTTTACCTTTGTCTGAGATTTTTTGTACGTAGAAAAAAGAGTTTGCCTAGGTAGGCATTTTCTAATATTGGCTGTATCAGTGAGGAGAAATATCACAGCTCAGTCATACATCACAAGGACACAGAGATCTATGGAAACTGGAATTAATTCTGCAGGCATATGTTTAGTTTGGGGTTTTTGTGTGTGTGCATCCAAAGCCAGAAATAAGGAGTTCTGAAATACAAGAAGACAGGTTTAAATGACTCCTGAAGTTTACTGTGGCAAAACGGACCAGACAGTCTATAAAATACATTATTGACTCTGTTCCTAATTTTACAAATCTGTGCATTTTTTTTTTATTAATGTAGAATTTTGCACTTTGCTGTTATCTTCTTTCAAAAACCTAGCTTAGACATTCCAACTGCTAATATTATTGATGTTGATTGTAAACAGGCCTTTTTACTTTCTTTTTCCCCCTTCATTATTATAGTTTTTGTCAGCTTCATTATATTCAATTAACACAAAGCAGTAAAGACATACCCTCCAGTCACAATCTCACACAGTTTTCTAAAGCAAGTAGGTTTAATCACCAGTAATAATTATACTGCTAAATGAAGATATTTGGATTTTACTGCAAAAAGTACAGCCTGTCATCTGAACTGATCAAATTGTAAGTGATTTGAATTCAGTGAACTTTGATGTTTGGCAGGTTTTAATTTAATTATCAGTAATTATTTAATCACAGTGATAACTCTTGGATACATCTGTCTAGTACAGTTTTTATATTTCAGATTATTTCATCCATTATCTGTAGAGAAATACTAATAACTGAACACTAAGGTACACAACTAAATTTTGCTAACTAAATCAGGCTAACTTTTGATCTGAATTTGCTATAATTTGAATTTGTTATGTTACAATGAATATATGTATATATAATTGTTGTTATTGTTGCTGTTGTTGTATAGATTAAGCCTTCACCAATAAGGTAAGATCAATTTTCAGAATTTTGGAAGTGAGTTTATGACCTTATTTCACCTCTAGCCCTTATTGGTGAACAAATATGCCAACTACAAACCCTTAACCTTGGCCTACTTCTTATTTAATTATTGTGTTTTTCTCTACTAAATCTTTCTTTTGAAAAGTTTTTCGGTTTTTTGTTTTTTGTTTTTTTTTTTTAACTGAGATGAAATGCAAAGATATTTTTTTTTTCCCTACTTTAAGGAAAATTTCATCCCAGTTTAAAAGATGTTTCAAGGGAAAAAAAAACAATGCTGTGTTCATCACGACCACAGAAGAGGCTCATAAACATTGTGTTCTCAGTCTGTCTTGTGTTTTGAGTGACATATAAACATAGATTAATTAGCTTGAGTGATTGAAGTAGTATAAAAAAAAAATGCATTCTTTTTTTCCTCCAGTTTCTTCCATAGTGTGGAAGAGGCACAGAGATAATATAGGAGTCTCTTAGCCATGTAGAAATCTTATTAATCATTATTCAAGATATGCAACATCTATTAGGAAACTGTGACAAGAACTGTGACATGAACTGACTGCTGAGCAGTCAGTATATACGTGTTTGCTCATATGCCTATAGTACAAGGCTTCAATAAGAGTGACAATGTCATTTGTAATGTTTTCGGACACTGAGTTGACTGAAGCTAGGGGGGAAAAAAGTTTGTTTCAACTTTTCTGAAAAGTTATAAGAGCTGTAGGATGACATAACTGAAATGTTGACTTCAGTCTTTGGCCTTGAGACGAATGAAGAAAGCATTTTAAAGGCAAACATAAGGAAGAGAGTTGACACTTCCAATTTTCACATTCATATTCATAATGTGAAAAAAGATCAATTATGAAAGTAATTCTGTGTGCTGTAGAAGAACATTATTTGCTAATGCAGAAAATCCTGAATTATTTGACGACAGTAGCTGCTTTTTTAAAGACTTGGAGAAAGGAGTTAGACGTATTTTATAATTTTGTTCAGTTCAGTGTATTGTTCATATTCACTTAAAAGCACTGTTATTTAGCAACTTGTCAAAAGGTTGGTTGCAAGTGTTGACGTGATCTTCTGGTCCTGAAAAGATATGTATGAACAAATTAGATCATAAACCTCATTTCAGTTATGAAAAAGAGTGGTTAAAGAATAATTTTCTGAGGTCCAGCATTCTAGAGTGTCAGCTGCCATAAAGAAATGGTAGCCATAGTATCTTTACTATTCACGTCTAGGAGTGAAATTCCACCACCTAAAAGAAACTTCCCCAGTACTATTGGTGCCAACGATGTTGTCTGAACAGAGGACAGACAGATTTATTGCATTGGCAAAACAGATTTTAGGGAAGACAATTCACAGGAACATCTGTGAGAGACGGGATTGTGCCCTGTATGACAGCAGGTCTGATTACAGCTCTACCTTGAAAACCATGACAGAACCTTTTCAAGAAACAGGATGACAGACATACAGTGAATTTGACACCAGGTTTGTCTTCAACCACAGAATGCTCTCTCATGGTGTTTGTGGGGCTGCAGATGTGCACTCCTGTCTGGGCATATGTCTGATGTGACTGCTTCTCTCGCATTTCTCTAGGGATATATTACACATCACCTCCTATTCCATCATTGTTGTACCCTAAAATGACCTTCACTGTCATAAGGGTTTAGTCAATTATAGAACTGTTTCTTAAAGCTCCTCAAAATTAAAAATAATTATTTCACTCTGATAATTATTTTTTTCTCTCTAATATCCCTATAACTATCAGTACAACTAATGGGTTAATGCAATGAACCAAGTGTGTATAGATCAGCACTGCTGTCAGAAGAATTGTTTGTCACAGTATGTTATCTAATGTATTTAAACACTAACCTCCTCCAGTGTGGACTCTCCAGGGTTCACATTTCTTTTTGGAAACAACCAACTGATCCTGCGTGGAGTGCTCCACAGGCTGCAATGATTGTCATCTCCACTGTGAGCTCTTCCAAAGTAACACCTGCTCTACCATAGTCTTCTTCACAGAGTACAGGGAAGTATGTCCTCTACCATGGTCCTTTCCACAGACTGCAGGGAAATACCAGCTCCATTCTGGTTTCTCTTCATGGGCTGCAGGAGACTTTGTGCTTTGATACCTGGACCACCTCATCCCTCTCTTGCTTCTCTGACCTTGATATTCACAGAACTACTTCTTACTCTTGCTTTCCCCTCCTCTATGTGCCATTTTACTTTCTTAAATATGCTTTCCCTGAGGTGTCACCATCTGGGCTGAGAGGCTCAGCTGTGCCCTGTAATGGGTGTGTTGGAGCCAGCTGGAACTGGCTGTGTTTGGTATGGGGCAGTCCCTGGCCTCTTCCCAACTCCCAACAACCGCCACAACTGGCCCCTGTAGCCCCCATTAAGTCTTGCCATGTAAACCAAATGCAGTAGTTTCTAATACAGCTCATGACAAATTTCACATTAAATGAGCATGGAACAACAATTCTGATAGCTTATGTTCTCTAGAAGGTCAGATTTGTGGGATGTCCTGCAACTAAAATGGCAATATTTCTAGTAATAATCCACTTTTAAAGAAGTGTGTCCCACATTTTTCAAAAGCCAATAAAAATATAAGACTACAGAGTGATAACTGTCTATTTTTGGCTGTCATGGAATTGATACCCCCTAAGATTTGGGACTGTTATTTAAAGTACAGATACCTCTGGCAAAGCAGAGGCTTATAGAAATCAAAGAGGCTTATAGAAAGTTAATTATATCAGTGATCTAAGACTTCACATTTAGAGAAGCATTCAGGCGTCAAATATTTCAGTGTTTTTCAAATAGATGACCAGTAAGAATAACATTGGTATGATCAAGTGTCTTAAAGAAATTTCAGTAGCTACTTCTGGTGATGGCCTAAGATGTAATAAAGAGATGAGATACACAGATCCATGGGGCTGAAGATAAAGCAGGATATCCAACTGTGAGTTCATATTAAAACCACAGGGTATGGCATACTGCCAGTTTTTCAGAGAGATTTAACTAATCTAATTAGGAGACAGAAGTGAGAGGACAAATTCTGTGACTGGCTGTCAGCACTGAAAACAGAAGGACTACTGAGTAGTAAAATGCCTGTGATCAGCTATGCTCAAGTCAACACCTAAAATAACCAAGCTGCACATACTGTTTACTCCTCTACTGGTACTGAGACTGGCTTTCTATTTCATATGAATTCACCATGAATCAGGCCAATAATCCTGAGATTTTGCAATTAGTTTAATGAAAGTATATTTTGCACAAAAAAATACAAAACAAAGATGAGACAATACAGACATGAGAAAAAGAAAAGCAGCTGTGTAACTGTTTCTACATCAGCTCAGTGATGTTATTTTTATACAATTCCTTCAAAAATTACATATTTTTTTCTTTCAGGTGTGGATGAACAAGGTCAGGGTTAACTCTAAATTCGTTGTCTTTTTTGAAGCAAAAATAGCTCTGCTGAACATCTTCAGATGATTACTTGAACAAGGTAGTAGAAAGCACTATCCTAAGGGATCAAATAAGGCCTATAATGAAGAGAAGGTGGAATAATGTTTTATTGACCTATGCTTTAGAGGACATGCAAGGCTAACTCTTAGCTTTTTTGTGACCACTAGTATATAATGAATTCTCATTTACATAGTTCACATATGTATCCAGTTAAAAATATCACTGATATTCTTTTGTTTTTATTCATACATTTGTTTATTTGGAGCTTATGACAAAAATCATACTGTACATAAAAAAAAAAAAATTGCCATTAAATGCTGGGAGAAACTCTCAAGTGAGTTTTGTAGATCTCAACATTTCAGAAAAGTCAGCTCCTATAGTCTTATTGTTTCTCCTTGTGATATATACAACGTGGACAACTTTTATGGTGACAAAATTAGAAAGGTGACATTTCTGCTTTAGCTAGAAAACTTAGCTAATTTATTTTTCTGAAGTTGGTGCACATATGTGCCCATTAAAATCAATAGCAAAATTCTCATTTTCTTCAATAATGTAAGATCAAGTGATTGCATTTAAAGATTGAGATATTCCCATCCTCAAAACCAAATATCTTTGTGATGGCTGGGTGTTATAGATGAGGAAAGAATCCAAGATGAAGGTCTGTTTTCTGTCACTTATCTGCAGAGTTAACTTTTGTCAGAGATAGTAATAACAGTTCCATGTGTATCTTGGTTTTTTAAGTACACATTTAACACTTTCTTAACATACATTCTAGCTGTAAAATCAATTATTGTGGTTAATGCTGTGTTAAACATATCTTAAGATGTAATGCTACATTCATTCTGACCCATCTTAAGAGACAAAACAAAAAATTATAATTTTCACTGGCTGTCACATGGCACAGAATATGTCAGTAATAATAGGACTAAATCCTCTAAGAAGTCTTAGCTTTTCACCAGAGTATCAAAGGAAAAAAAAAAAACAACAAACAAATAGGAAAAGATAAAGAACTGCAAAAAGGAGTGGAATCAAAAATTAGAAACAAAGACTGGAGAAGACTTGATAGTGTCCTAGGCAGGATGTCAATTTGGTACTCTGCTCAAATCTGTAAATTTTAAGAAACAAATTACAGCTTATTACTACATATTACAAAGACAGGCTTCAGAAAAAAAAACAAAAAAAACAACAATATGGTGACTAGGAGGCAGGTAGTAAAATTTTTCACAATTGCATCAGCTTTTAGGAAACTTGCATGATCTTTATCGTCTTTGAGGTATTTATTTTTTCCTCAAATGTGTTTGAAATTTCATGGAGAGCTGAAAAGTTTGCTGGTGAGTGATCACAATAGACATGGACAAACAAGGGATGTTAATTCTGTTTCCGTGGGAGGGGTGGGGGGGGTGGGAACAACAAACAACAACAAAAATAAAAAACAAAACAAAAACAAACACAAACAAAAACAAAACAAACCACCTGGTCTAAACATTCAGCATGAAATGAAGCATAGCTGTGATTGTAGCAACCTATCTGCAAAGAGTGAATTTGCCATGTCTGCTAGGAAGTGAATAACAAACAAGAAGATCAGGATCAGCTCAGAGGACAAAAACTCTCAATGTCTCTTTAGAGAAACAGGCTGAGTAATCTTGATTCCAGACAGTTTACATTTTCTAGTTTAGATCTTCTATACCTTGGTGCTCACTGGTAAAAGACATGGTGTTCATAGAACTATTTCATTTTATTGCCTTTTCACAATGAAAATCGCTATCCATTGTACACTTAGAATCTTTATATAGGCAAAAATTTAACACATCTTGTACAAGAAGGCAACTTGTTATTAGCTAAACTAAAATTTTAAAAACCTAGTAGAAATGTAACATTTATCATAAATTCAGTTAAAATAATATCAATACTTACAGTCCAACTTAATACAGAAAATTAATACTCTAGGACAAAAATATTACTCTGGAAAAGAGTAAAACTGATATTTAACTTTTTTCTTTAGTGATATACTCACTCTTCTAATCCTAAACATGTTGACAATAGTTTCCTCTGTTAGAGAGGTAGTGGGTTGTTAAAAAAGGTTGTTAATGTCTCCATTTCTTCAATGCAGGAAATACTATATTTGTGGTGATGTTTCATTTCTTCTCTGTCTTTTGGTCAGATTGGTGCTATATTTCTACTTCATATCACAGCCTGAATCCTCATAATTTGTTTCCAGCTACATATTGAAAGTTGCACAACAGATTCTTCCAAACTCAGTGGACAAAAAATCGTTGCATGTTTTTAATGCAGTAGTTTAATATGTTGGTCAAACATATGCCATTTGTGGCATTCAAAGAGCTGATGCTACAACAGGTCAGACAATGATCATAGGATCACTAGACAATCCTGAGATTGCTTTTTTACTACAAATATTTAGAACAATGTAAAGGCTACTTTGCAGATAACCATATTGGATTTTTCAAGCACTAAATTGAGAATAGGTCTGTATCACTTACGTTTGGGGAAGTGAAGTAGCTAAAGAACATATGATACGTTGTGAAGTGTAGAACCTACTATATAAAATTGAAGAGCCGTGTAGAAGTGAAAGGAAGCAAACCATACTGTCTAGTGGAAAAAAATCCTTGTTCTTATCTCTGCACTGCATTCAGGCAGTGCTTCAGAAAAGGCCAAAACTGTATCAGAAAATTTGCTAAGCAAGACAAATTTTTTTTTTTTTTTTTAACTCACTCTGTTCTATATAGCAGGCTCCATACAAACCTCAAAATCCCAGATTCATTTAGGTTAAAATTAAGGATTAGGCTAATCAGATTTTTTGACAAGTGGGATATGCAAAATCTGTTTCCTATCCCTCTGTCACAAACATTTTTAATGACTTCAGCAGACCTGCTTCCAAAACAGCAACAAAACCGAACAAGCCACTCAAAAAAACCCCACAGATCAAAAGTTGTATTCCATTAGACTACAGGCCAAATGATTATTCCTGCTTTATCATGTCAAAATACTAACAATAAAAACATTTGAAGGCAACTAGCAAGTGACATACTATCACCTAAATTGTAAAATACCTTTAGGAAATTGGAACGGAAGAGCAGATTTCTTACTGTGTTTTACCTCAGACACTGATACTAAGAAATCATCTTGATTTTCAACATAGAGGTTCATGTCCTTCTTTGAAACATAACTAACACCTTCCTTGTAATTTAAAATTGTAATTTTCAACTTGTCTGGAGATATACCTTAAAAACAATTGAACAAATAAACAAACACACACACACACACAAAAAACCTCGAACATAATTATCTACTATAAACATTGAAATGTACAAAAAGAAAAATAATGCATTGTTTAAAAGATAACATTTCAATAAGCAGACTCTTATTATTTTGTTGATTTTGTATAAAAATATGAAGAATTATTTTTCTTATTTCTTTTTTTTCTCTATTTTTTTTTCTTCCTGACTTTGAATAGCTTATGCTAATCAGATCTGGAAGTCTGTAATACAGAAGTTAATTTACTGAACTCAAATCAGTACAGTAATATATATATTACCACGTTCTGGTGTATGACTAAGTTTTGGTCTGGTTTACTATTGTTTCCTAACCATTAAAGGTAAGAATATAATGCTAGTACTTTGTATTAGTATAAATGACTGAAAATACAAAACACCCACAGCTTTTTGAGAGCACTGGTTAATTCAACAGAGTCTTTCTACGAGGTGGGGAAAAAGTGAAAGAAAGATCAATAATGATTCAAAATGTAGTCCTGGCCAGCCCTCTATTATTTGTGCTACAGTGTCATATCAGTGTCATCACAGTTCAGCTGTGCTAACACATCACTCTTGTCCAGAAATTTGCAAATGAGAGGCAGCTTAGGGATATTTTTAGCCCTTTTAACCTGTCTAAACTCAGCTTCCAGTTGACTGAAAACTGATTGTCAGAACTAGTCACCTGGAGGAAAAACTAACTCATAGTCATTTGTATGACTTCTTTTGGTGGTTGAATCTTGCATGTTTCGTCTTGCTGTAACACAGACTAATGAGCTGCCAAAGTTAATTACTAGATGGTTACCGTCTCTAGGAGCTGGTAAAAAGTAGCTTTCTATCCTACACAGTTGTTGATGCTAATTCCAAACTGAGACAGGGGGCCTATGGATTGGTTTGGTACTTATGAAAATGCTGAAAAGTGATATATATTTTGTCAGTTTACCCCTCATGCCTGAGCCTGATATTAAGACTGAAAGCCCAGTAGCATACTCATGTAAACATAGCTCCTAATGGTTTGTCCATGAGATCATGCAGTGCATGGGCCAGGTGAACATACTGATCAGCCCGTTGTTTATACACAATTGGCTCTTTTTACCACTGTATGCCTCTGTTTTCTCATGCTTGTTCCCATGGAAATCATCTGTGCTCTTCCCTTTACCCACCTTTTTTTACTCCTCTGAATGTCCCATAGTAAGTCTTGTAAAATCCAAAAATGTTCTTCCCCTACATCCCATAATGTGTCCCAGAACTCTGAGTAGTGAATGCCCTCAGTCCCAAAGGTGCTCTGGAGAGATACTTATCTTAATGATGGGGGTTTCAAGGCTAGACATTAGGTTGGACGGTATCCTGGGACAGCCCTGGGAAGGACCTGAACATGGTGTCACTTCCCCTGAGTCCCTAATTTAGGTTCCTGCTTGACTTTGTCTGTCTTTGCTCCTTTGGGCTTGTGGACACAGGCCTTTAATGGGATAATGGCTCCTGTGATGGGCTTGGAAGTATTATTTGGGCTCCTCCACCTGCCATTGTCTGTCTCTGTTGCTTTGTGGTGCACAGAAAAGCTTTTCTCACATAACCTAAAACTCTTCAGATAGAAAAAAAAATCTTCAGATAAGTGTGCCATGCTCTCCAAATGAATTACATATAACTAAGAAATGAACGTGGAGGTACTTCTGCGTTGTCTTAATTAATTCTCAGGGTCTACTCAGTGAGACAACAGTAAAGGACCTAGCATTTCTATATAAATTAAACAATCAATTTAAGGTGAACAGGTAACATTCTAACTAGATAAATGACACACTAGGATCAAATCTCACAACTTTTCTTAAGTTTTGTGTAAAGAACATTATTTTTATGCACTGTTTTTAATGCTTTGTTGAATAAGACGGCACTTGTTAATCAAGCCTGTCACACTTTTTGCACTTCTACAGCCTGAGTTTTTACTGTAGAGACAGAATTTTCATCAAAGACGACTTAAAGCATGTATCTTACATCGAACAGTTATTTTAAGTTGTCTGTCAGACAAACTTCTAGGAAGTTAGAGTTCTTCTTATCCCACTGTATAATTTTTTGAATTCTTCCGTTCCACCAGTCACTGGTAGAGTGTTGTCCTTGTGAAATTGCCCGTGTCAGGGTAGCAAAAGCAATATCAGCAAGGGTTTCATGCTCCTTTTCCTCTTAATTACCATAACTCAAAATCTTAATATTTTTCTGAATGTTACAATTAAACCTCTTACTAAGATTTCCCTCTATTTTTTTTTCTTTAATTTTTGCATGATAAGGTGTGATTAATCAATCTTGCTTTTCATTTCTAGTTGTGAAGAGGTTTATGTGCCAAGGATTTTTAAGATTAAGGAATGCACTTATTCCAGCCTCTCTGCAAGACAGTTAAACTGCTCTGTTGCTGTAACTGCACAAGTCTGTAAAAATACTCTAATAGTATCAGTGACACTGATTTTAGTCTACAAAGGTTTTTGTAGACTAAAAAGTTTATTGCTACCTTCAGTAGTATAATTTTGTCAGGTATTTTATCCACCTGAGACCAAACTCAGAGATTAAGGATTTCAAGCTCTCTCTCTCTCTCTCTCTCTCAAAAAAAAAAAAAGCACTACTTACTGATGCATTGCAAATTCTCTTGAATATTCTGTATCACACCTTTTGGACATATTTTGAAAGTGATCACACATTCTTATATTCATTTTTATTTGACCCTCATACAGTATTCTACTTTAACTGCGAGAGACACCTCCCTAGAATCAGAGAGCCCGTACTCTTACTTCTGTTAAATGATTAGGCCTTTACTAGAGGGATTCTAGATACTTTGCACTTGATGAGATTGCAGGTGTGTTGGTCATCAGATGTGTTGATCATCAAACTTTGTCTCTCAAGTGTGATACTGTGTGACATTATCTAATTTCAAAAGCCAATTTCTTCTGAAGTTCACATTAATTTTCTCAATAAAACAGAGCTGCTAAAGAAATTCATCAAGTACTAAATCTAAGGCTTCTGACTATCCGCTTACTTGCTGGCACAGCATTGTATTTTAGACTATAGCATTTAAAGAAACTGTAGCCTTTGTAAACATTAGGTACTTCAATTTTATTACCTCTTTTAGAGGATAGAATGAAATATTTCTGAAGTGACATCTGTTTTACATGTGTCATGTCCTTCCATTATTCCCATCCTGACTGGTCTAAAATTCTTGTGGATATGTTTGTTTTTTTATGGCTCCAAGAAATAATGCAAATAGACATGACCATCATATTATATACCCCTTTCTCTATACAAATTTGAATGCAGTGTACACAAAGTTAAATGAAACCCTGTCGGTTGTAGCTTAAGTAAATTTAAGAGGTAGCACGTACGATGTAGTTCAAAACATATATGGTGTAGCTTGGAATGAATTATTTAGAACCTTACCAGTCTAACATAAAAAGAAAAACGTCACTTCATTTTCTGCTGGCAAAGACATTAATTGTTCCTGTTTTAAAATGTTCTTTTATGTGGTCATGCCTCCCATCTATATGAATGAGCAAGAATCAATACAGGAACTATGCTCTTCTGTACAACAGTTAAGAGAAACTTTTAGCTTTGTAGTGTATCAATAACCTCCTTACAAGTCACAAATTTTTCTCTTAACTTTTGGAAGTTACAATTTCTAAATTATATCTAACCAGGTAATAAAATAATGCAGCAAATATTTCCAGAGAAAGAGACATCATCAACTTTTTGAGAACAGATACACGTTTTCTTATGAAGAAAAACTGGTGTAAAATCAAATTGTTGGTCTCAAGAAAATCATAAGAGAACTGGACACGGCTTTAGAATATATTTAGATTTTTATAAATGTTCTGAACATTATTTTACGCTAAAACACATTACACTGTTTTGAATATCAATATTGTAATGAAGAATACTATCTTACATTAAAGGCCTGCAAAGTAAATGAGATGAAGGATATTCAGTAATGGTTTACTATCAGAATCCCAGTTTAGAAAGAATCCTTTTAATCAGTTCAGTACTGCAGTATGTCTCTGATTTTTTCCTGCTCCCTACTTACTTCTGAGATGCTTACATATACACAAAATCAATTTTCCTGTTGGAATGCAGTTGAACAAGTAGCAGTAGATACTAATGAATTTGCAGAGATACAGTTGAGTAAATAGAAGTAGAATTTAGAAGTTAGTCACAAATTATTAACAATGAATGACACTACAACCATTTTCTGATGTAGGAGAACAGTGAGTGAGCAGGGACAGGATGCCAGAAAGAATTTATTGATGAAGCTTACACCTTTTGTATATAGAGACATTTGCAAGCTGACATATTTTCTTTATCATATTTTTCATGGGTAACATACAAAATGGACTTCTGCAAACTGTAGGTGCACTAGTGTCGAGGTTTTGATTGTGGGTTCACAATAAAACCATCGCAGATATATTGTTAAACCTCTCTCCCCCTTTCATCCCCTCTGTCTCCCCCATTCCCACTAAGGACAGGTGATTGAGAGGGAAAGAAGGACCAAGAGAAGAGAGTTGGAAAAATTAAAAATGTTTTACTAATGCTACTAATAAAATAGAGAAAATAATACAAAATATACAAAACCAATCTTGAAAGTCTCGGCAACTGCTCCGGCAGATGAAGTGCCAGCACCTGAAGTCCTGGACTGGACTCTGCAGCCAACCGGAACTGGATTCAATCAGTCACCAGGCCTCAGTTCACAGGGATGACTCACAAGGTCGTCTCCTAATATTAGCCATAAGGAAAAAAGGGTGAGATCCTCATGATCTCCCACTTTTGTATGACGTATCACGTGAATGGGATGTAATACTTAGTTGGTCAGTTTTTGGTCACCTGTTTCTCATTGCCCCTCTTGCGGGATGCACATCCATCCTTATTAATGACCTCGTGTTCCATTACTATATCTACCAAAATATGTATCTAGCTTTTCAGGAAAATGCAGCTAATAAGAAGGCTTTAGCTGACAGGAAAATTCACTCAAAGAGAACCTGTTTTTTGACAAAACCAGGACAACTAGAAAGGGCTTACCTGAACTGATTTTATGTTATATAGCGGAAGTCCTTTAACCTTGACATTGGACAATTAAAGAATGTAGTGGTCATTATTGAAAGAGAAGAATTAATGGAAGAAAAAATAAAACAGAAAAAAATTGAGTATGAAGGTTGAGTAAAATGGGTAGTGAAAAATATAATTAAAAGCAGAATCTTTCAAATATGAAATTTTCATGTTATCTAGTAGCCAGTGACTGTAAAATACAAAATGGAAGGGAATCTCTTGTGAGAGATGATTTTCCATTCAATTGCTTTTTAATTCAGATGGCTTTTTTCTAGTTTATTCTTCATAACTCATTCATCCTTAAGCCATATTTCTCTCCACCTTTGCAACTCAACAAAGATTTTTCTAGAAACCTAATAACAGTCTAATAATTACCAGCAGTTGCTAAAAGCTTAGTCCTGTGTGCCCATATTAAATGCACTTACTGGGAGCACTTAAAAATGTATGCTGGCTTTTCTTTCTTTTTTTCACCAATCCCCCACCCCACTTTATTGACTTCTGTGTATACACAGATTTTGAATGTTTATGCAAGGGAGATATAAAACAGATACAATAGCCATGTGTCTTTTTCTGTGTAAACAGTTCCAGGCAATCTTACATCCCAAGTTTAGATGCTTTCATTAGCACTTCCACTTGTCACAAGAGAAATGTTTTACGTTTAGATTTAGATTTAGACTGAGAGTGTTCATACTTGTCATCTAGTCAAAGTTAAATGTGAAAAAGTGTTAAGAAATATTATATTGAATGTACTGGACAGCTGCAAAAGTCCAATGTTTTCTTCAAACATAAACTGTAGCTTCTGGAAGAGTGAAACACTCATATTGAATTATTTTTTTCTTCCTTTGTGTGCTGATGAAGGGAATATTCTCTATATCTGAGGGATGGGAGGATTGATAACTATTGGAATCTCAATTCCTACTGCTACTGAGAAGTAGTCTTTACATTCACTCTCTAATTCCACAAAAAGCTTTTATGAAATTCTCATGAATGGTATTTCTGTGTAGCACTGAAAGTCCAATTTGCCTTATGTGCTACCCATTGCTGGGAGTTTTAGAGCCTTATTAGCTGTACTGTTCTGTAATGTGTTTCCATCTTGTCTGAGATGAAGGTAGGAAGTGACTGACTGTTAAAATGCAGATATAATTCCTTTGTCTTGCAGGATCTCTATAGAGATCAAAGTTTCTTAACATAATTTTGCATAGGATGTGACACAAAACAAGGAATGAAAGTAAGCTAAGGCAGGAGCAAAGATATAGAGTTGTTAGATTGAGGGTGAGAAAAAACAAAATAAAACAAGAGAAAGGAAATAGTGTATTTTTTAAATAGGAAGACTGGTGTATACTGTGGTGACTAAAATAGGGGTTAGACTTCACCACTTTAGTGTCTAACCCAAACATCTCACTACCTCTGGACTAGAAATAAGTCTTCCTTACAATGCCTTTCTTCCCTTCCTTCTTGAAGGACTGTGAAACAACAAATTCCTCAGTCTACTTACACAGTAGTAAATAAAGCATAGATGGGAAATAAGCTGAATCACTTCATGTCTGATCATCTTTACTGCTTAGCTGATTACATATTTGCTGCCTATCTTCCAGTTTGCTCCAACTAGCCTTTTACAAGTCAAACATGTCTACAAGACATACTGCTTAGGCTATATCTAAGCATCATAGATGTGAAATAGCTGGTGTCATTCAGCCTTGGACTTGCTGTTTTTTAGGCAGTAGACTAGACATATACTTAACTTCGTACACAATATAAAATTAATTTTTCAAAAAGCCAAGGCCCAGGTGAAAATTAAGAAATTAATTGCATTAATTATTCACTTCTGCAAAGCGGCTATTTTTATAGTTGCAAAAAATTATTTATGTATGTAATTTTATACTACATGCTATGTCCTTAGAATCTGTGGTGAAGCAGGATTAACCATCATTCTCATATGATTCCTTCATTTCAAAAAGCGTAGGATTTTCAATACTTCGTCTAATTAGGATCTGACCACCAATGTGTGTTTGCATGGTCACAACACAGTATCATAGGATATGGACATATTTTACAGTCTGGACAAAAGGAGAAACTACATGACAATATGTTGTCTTGAAAATATGATCAGAAAAGTTTAATTTAGTAACTCACTTATGGACCTTCTTCGTCATCTTTGCAGGAAGTGCAATAAGAACAGGTGAACACAAGGAATGACTACCACTACCATAAATCAGGGATCCATCCAGCTTACCATCCTGGTTCATACTACTGCAGTACAAGAGGCTACAGAAAAGAGCATCACTTCTGTAGTCCTTTCCTCTTCCACTCCCTGTAGTTTTGGACTGAGGAAGTTAAAGCACACACCACTGCCCATTCCCTTTAGCATTTGTTTATGGCCAATGTTATCCACTCTATAATTAAGATTTAGATACTATGAAAACAGCAGCAAATGGAAGTTAGGAGGGATTGTTCTTTGTGTCAAGGCCATAAAGACTGACTTCTGTCGCATTTTGCTACACATTCATCTTCTAAAAACTACACACACGTATATATAATACACATGGTATAATGTAGTGCATTCATATAGGTAGTATAATGCATTATTTAATGAATATACTATGCATATAGTTTATTAATAGATTAGAATAGGATAATAGAATATTTTGGCTAAAAGGGATCAACAGCAATCATTTAGTCCAATTGCCCGATCAATTCTGGGCTCACCAAAATTAAAGTATATTATTAAAGACATTGTCCTAATGTCTTTTAAACACTGACAGGCTTGGGACGTTGACCACCTCTCTAGGAAGCCTATTCCAGTGTGAACCAATCCTCTCAGTAAAAAAATGTTTCCTAATGTCTAGTCTGAATGTATGCAGCCCTGAACCATTCCCATATGTCCTGTCACTGGATCCCAGAGAGAAGAGATCATCACCTCCTTCTCCACTTTCCCTCCTCAGAAAGCTGTAAAAAGCAGTGAGACAAACCCAGAGTTCTTAGCTGCTCATGACAGGACATTCCTTTCAGTACTTTCATCAGCTTTGTTGTCCTCCTCTGGACATATTTGTGTACCTTACTATGCTTAAATTTAGGGTCCCAGAACTGCACACAAGATTCCAGGTGAGGCTGCACCAACACTGAATACAAATAGACAATCACCTCTTCTGATCGACTGGTCATACTGTGTTTGCTGCACCCCAGGATGCATTTTGCCCTCTTGGCTGCCAGGGCACACACTGCTGACTCATTGAGCCTGTTGCTGACCAGCAGACCCAGGTCCCTTTCTGCAGGACTGCTCTCCAGCCACTCCTCTCCCAGTTTATACTTTTACACAGCATTGCTCCAACCCAGGTTCAGAATCCAGCATTTAGACTTGTTAAATTGTATGACATTGATGATTACCCAATGCTCCAATCTATTTAAATCCCGTTGCAAGTCATCTTGTCCCTTGAGTCAGTCAACAGCACATCCCAGTTTGACATCATCAGCAAACTGCTAATGCTGCATTCAACTTCTGTATCCATATCTTTGATAAATATGTTGAACAGAACTTGCCCTAGGACTGAGCCCTGAGAAACAGATGATCTTTAAAGGTCTATTCCTAGCCAAAACATTTTATGATATCCTTAATACTAATTTGAAGAAAAAAAAAAGAAAAAGTTACCTAACATCTCTCTAGAGCCTTCAGATCAGTTTCATTTATATTTCACAGAAAAAACCCCAACAACAACAACAACAACAACAACAACCAAACAAACAAAAAACCTCCATAGATCTAGACAGATGTTATAAGGGGAATTTTGTAGTAAGGACTGATAATTATGTTCTGCCTTTAAATCATTTAAATCATTACTTACCTTGAATGGAGAACAGTTAAATGGAAGAATAAATTATACATATGTTTCTATATGTACATGTACATAAAATTCTCATTAGAAATTGGTCTCAGGTAGGAATCACGGTGTTGTAACATGGGAAAGGACTGCAAAAGTTGTAACACTTTCAGCATTCTAAGAGTTAAAATGAGTTAAAGATGAAACCTGAATTCTTCAAGCTATGAAAAGTCAGCTGTTAACCTCTCCTGAGCCCTCTTCCAGCCACCTGCCAGTCTCAGTACAAAAACCAACACAAAATTTAACACACTTTCATATCCAGAGAAAGCCTTTATAAAGATTAAAGCTTTGCATTATCTTTTCTTCATGGAAAAAAAAAAAAAAAATCTTTCTCTCTCAGTGATACATCTCCTTTTATAACAGATTCCTATTGTGTGTGAGATTTCTTTTTTAATGGCAGTGATTCAGCTTATGGTTTCTTCCAACACTTCCCACCCAAATAAAAACTTGTTAAAATTAAACAGAGGTGACTGCAAGCTGACATCTGTGTCAATGTGAAGAACAAGGACAAACTTTCCGTGTCCCTTTTTTAAGAACAAAAGGGCCTTTTATACTGAAATTCTGAAAGCACTCTAAAGGATTACACATGTAACCTTTATAAATGAAAGATGAAAGTGCTGCAGCAAAAAGAATCAGTGTCCTGCAAAATAATAAATAAATAAGTTCTTATTTGGGAGAAGATTGATGACAAAAACTAGAGCAATATACATACCCTCTAAAATGCTATGTTCTATAGTATACTTCATATCTGTAGTTTTATATATATATTGCTTATTTTTAAGTAGACATTTTGTCAGAAACTAGATACCTTTGTTCATAGGTGCTAAGAGCTATGTGCTGCCTAAAAATAGAAACTATTCTTATCTTTGTTATCTGAATGGAAAACTGATGTACTTTGAAGGTTGGATACAAGTTGACCAGTGTGCTATAGATACCCACAAGCAAGGTCTGCAAGGAGAAGCTGCACCAGCAACACATAATGGATGCCATAAAAATAAATTATGGTGCTCATAGTGGGTGACTCTCTTTACATTGTACTGATGTGCTCATCTACCACCCTAACAGGGAGCCATGACAGATGTGCTGCCTTCTGGGGGCTAAGGTGCCAGATATTGCCAAGAGGGTGAAACAGCTTATCAAGAGCACAGACTGCTACCCACTGCTTCTATTTCATGTGGGCAGAAACGACACAGCAAAACAGAATCTGGGCAGGATCACAGAAAACTATGAGGTCCTGGGGCTGCAGGTGAAAAATATTGCTGCTCAAGTTATCTTTGCCAAGTGCGTGACCAGCAGGTCAAGGAAGGTTACTCTCCCCCTTCACTCTCCCTTAGTGAGGCCACATCTGGAGTACTGCATCCAGCTCTGGGCTCCCCAGTCCAAAAAAGACAAGGAACTGGTGGAGAGAGTCCAGTGGAGGCCTAGGAAGATGTTTAGGGGACTGAAGCATCTTTCTTGTGAGGAAAGGCTGAGACAGCTGAGTCTGTCCAGCCTGGAGAGGATAATTTAATATAATGATAATTTAATCTAGTAATTTAATCTAGTGACTCAAGTAAATACATGCAATTACATATGCTCTAAGATAGAATATAAAATACGTAATATATAATGTTTCAAATCTGTGCTAGGCTTATGTAGATTAACATTTTCTTTAGTGAAAAAATATGTATCTGAAATGTTTTTTTCTGTATCATCTTTCATCCAGAAGCTGATCTTTAAGAGCATGAAAATGAATCATTGGATTAATGAAAAAGATGAAAGAGAGCTGCTCTTTGATGGTATGCATTATCAGCACATCATCATTTCTAACAGGTAAGACAGAAGAATGTTGAAAGAAGAACAATTGTTCAAACAGCATTTTGGAAAAAAAAACCAAACAAACGTGTCCTTTACATGAAAAAATCTTGAGAAAAAAATATTTCTATAGAAATGTTTTTTTTTTTATGAAAATAAAAGCTGAAAATTAATCATTAGCTTTTTCCATTAGGCCATATTGACTTGTCTTCCTTAACTCTTCTTTAGGACAGATTCCCTTGACAGATACTTTTTTCAATAGTCGTATTTGACATCTCAAAGTTTGACACCAAATCTAATCATCTCTGACTTTCATTATATTCACATGAGAAGTCAGAGTGCAATAATACTGGTTATATTAGACACCTTTTCTTCAGGACTGGAAAAAGTTGCCATCCAAATGTGCCTTTCTCTTCTTATTGTCTGCAAAGGAAGACTTTGGGAATCAACTTAGAATGAGATGTTCAGCTTTAATTTTTGTAAAACTATGGTAAATGAAACCTACCCTAAGCACCCTTTTGAGGTCACACTACTAGATACTGAATACACTTAGTCCTGACTGGCTTAGAAAGTCAGATGTTAGAACACCTTCAGGAGTTTTGATTCTTATACTGTACACCAAATATATTTTCTATATCTTACTCCATGTTTGTATTTGCTTTAGATACCTTTAGATACACTCTTATTTTCATTCAAGTTTTTACTTTGTTTAGTTAAGAAATATATTTGGACAGCCAGTGGACAGTGGTATTTCCTGTTTTAAAAAAAAAGACAAATATTGTATTAATGAAATAATTAAATTTGCTTAATCAAAGGGAATTATTTTGATTATATGACATTATTTTAGACTATGTCTCAATAGACAAGCATTTTGTAGCAACCTCAAAGCAGTATGTTATGTAAGTAAATTGAAAGTTGTGTGTATTATCTAACAATGGTTATAATTGACTATCTACCATTATCACTCCAGTACCTGAACATCATGCCAGTTGACTTCATGTACTATAAGGCCCTCATTCTGCAAATTGAAACACACTCTAAAAAACCACTTATACGTGTCCATAATCTCACTATCCTCAGTTAGTCACTGCCAGCTACAGCACGCTTGACATAAATCAAATGTAAAAGCTCAAAAATTTCTAAAACCTTCAAAATACGCCCCTCAAGGATATGTGCCATAATCAGTTTAGAATTACTTATTCTTTAACTCAATTAATTAATAAGCTACTCTTCCTTATATGCATTCTTGAAGGAAATAAACTGGATGTCTATTTTAATGTGATTGTAGTACAGTTCAAACAGAAATAGAAGCCTAGACTTCTGAGATGAAGGACAGCCTAGCATTTTGCATTCAAGATCAAATCTAATCTCTTACAATAATAATGGTAATAGAAAATAGTAACAACTAAGACAAAAAATATCCTATAGATCACACAAATTAAATCCTCTCAAGTAAAAGAAGGCTTTCAACAAAAGCCTTATGACATCATAATATGTGCTCCAACTATAAAACTAGGAAGTATTGGAAAAGCAGACCAAGTGTGTCGCAGCTTCTGAAAGAATTATTTGTGTGTATATGTGACAGATCTACTAGACGCCCCCTTAACCAAACCAGCAGCAGTTTTGTACAGTCTCCAAAGGAGGTAAAGGCCTGAGCTGCAGCCAGGCAAAGAGCCTGTTTTAGGAAACCCACAAGGAAGCAGAACAACACACTGAACATTGATAAGTTGTGTGTGCAAGGACTACAATGCACACCTTTCCCACTACATGCAATTTTGCTACCATCCAACCACTTTATTCCATAAATTTGACAGCCTGGGTGAGCCTATTTTGAACTTTCTGTGCTAGACAAGAGTGACTGTATGGCAATGATCTTTGTTTGATCTTTTACTTCTCACAGATCACTGGATGAGCCCAGTTTAAATTTTATATTAATCTTTTTGCTTAAATAAGTATGTTTTAAATAGAATGAATCATTAAGAATTATAGGGAATGTGATTTTAATGTTTTGTGTGCTTCATGTTACTTAGTAAGCTAAATTTCCTGAAATCTTCAGCTGTATGTTATAAAGTTTTCAGCAGCCTGGCTTCATGGATTGCTTTAGGTCTGTAAGTCTCCTCAGGCACTATGAAAAGTTTTTGAGCACTGAAAACAGAGTATGTGTTCTACTATGTGACAAAATGTAAGAAAGAACAAGTAATTGCCACATCAGGCATTTTAAGATCTATCTCCAACCTCAAACGTTTTATTATCTAATGGAAAATGGATGATCTGAAGTCTTAGTCCAAGAGGTTTTGATCAGCTCTATGTAACCTACTTGTTACTAAATGACAAAAATTCCTCTTCTGCCTGGCTGTTCTGCTTTTCAAAATTTTAAATATACATCTAGTAATGAATCAAATATATTTGTTTTTCTTAGAAAGAAAACAACTTAGAAAGCTATAATTCTTTTAAAACTACATAATAAACATTAAAAAAATAATAGGTTGATTTAACATTCTTAGTAGTATTGGTACAGTATTTTTTTTCTGTCACAGTGCACTCTGGAGTGATGAATCGTTGTGGAATGGAATAAAAGTGAATTCAACTTCTGAATCTGCTAAAACTAGTGTTTTAAATATGCAATGCCTTCTTTTGGAACAGATGCTCCAGAAATGCAGTTTTTATTCTGTGTGTCTTTATTTTTGACTATTTTAAAATTGAAAGTGCTGCATCAACATCCTTGGAAAACAAGGCTCTTCACTCAGCCACCAGGCATCCAGAAGTCATGTGGAGACGTCATAGATTTGCCTTCTAAGTACTTTGGATTGAAATTAGCATGTGTGTAACACATCGTTGTGTCTTCGATTTTTTTAGTTTTAAGCCATGGTTTGTGCTTTGGGTTGAACTTGGTGGGCTGCCTGACCTCTACCCAGCCACTGTCACCCACCCAGCTGTTCTCTCACTACACTTCCTCAACAGGATGGGGAGAGGAAATAAAATGAAAAAGCTCATGGGTCAAGATTATCCCAGGAGAGTGAGTGGTGCAGGGGGATGGGGAATGGGGGTTGTGGACAGTCCATAAAAGTTCCTCTTTGCTGCTCCTTCATCCTCCTGAATTTGGGAATTTCAGTAACAACACCAAAGATTTAACAAATTATTTTTCATTACATAGTATCAATATCTATATCATGGCCTTGGTCCACATTTATTTTTCTTCCTGTCTCTAGGTAATTAAGTTAAATCATTGCCATTTTATGAGAATTTTAATATCCATCAGGAAAAAGAAGTTGTTACCAGCTTGGATCTTCAAACATTTTTCAATGTTTCTGCAGCTACGCAATAATAATTGCAATTTTTCTATCATATCACTGCAATTTTCTTAAAAAAAAAATAGGAAATTTGCTATGATAAAACAAAGTAGGCAATGATCCAGTGAAGTCTGAATGTATGTGTTATCAGTAGTGTCCAGGACTTTTAAAAAAGCTTTTGTTGGGTATCTGACATGTTTCTATGAGTTCCATTTAATCACTTGTATTAACAACTTCTCATTAAAGCTTCTATAACAAAAGATTTCAACTCTTCAATTCCACATAACAAATAAGAGTTCTCTGAGCAAAATACACTGATCTTGAAAACACAAAGCAGATATATTCCAAGATCAGACTGTAGCTCGCTGTACTTTTCAAGGTTTAATCACTCAGGGCAAAACTGTCAACATTAATTAAACATTTCTAGCTTAAGGAATGGATCTGGCTAACTGTAATGTGTTCACAATCTGATTTATTTTGCCATATAGATCAGAGACAATTCAAGGAGCTTTTAGCATAGAAGAGACCAAGGAGAATCTGCATCTAAGTGGGAGCACTTAATTTTAAGCATTTTCATGATTATATGTGACATACACTTCTTCACATTTTCCATAGCATTTCCACACAAAATTATTTCTTATTTTTATTTTTTTAGTCAAGATTTCTATTATCGATATTAAGCAAATCTATTTTTGTACAGAACAAATGCATGTTGTAAATAATTGCATCATTATATTTTACCTCTAGATTTTGATTCTTCTGTTGCAACAAGCGCTAAGTTTCTGCACAGTGTTGTCTATACAAAAGAATACTTGTCTTTTAAAACAGACACAGCTCTCACTGACACTGGTCAGATCAAGACTGAATGATAACAGCTCAGTCAAAGCCAAATGCAGTCCATTTTTTAGACATATCTTGAGTTTAGCAGGCTTTGGCTCAGGCTCACATGCCTGTGTTTTTCCATCTCCATTTTCCTCAGGCAAGCAAGTCCTTGCTTGCAGGAAACCCATCTGGTACTGCGGTGTGGGAGCTGGCTGCAGGAGGTCAGAATGTGAGAAGCCCAGGCTGGTGCAAAAATGTCTTCTGAGCCTCAGGAAGCCCTGAGACAGAACTACACAGCTCCACCAGTCTCTCATGCAAAGAAGTTAAAGCAGCTCAAGGCAGTAGCTGAACATTGGTTAGAAAATAGTATGATTGCATCTTCCCTGATTCCTATGGATTAGAAAAATAGATGTTCATTTAAAATTCATGCAGAAAAAGAATGTGCTTAATGCTATTATTTTAATGGAATTAGGTTGAAATTATTTTGAAATGTCAACTTCTCTAACACTGACAAATTTTATCATTTTGTAGCGTTGTTAGAGAGTTTATCAGTAGCTAATCCAAGAATATAACAGCAAGCTGACTGTAAACATTGTTATTGTACTGTTGTCACTAATGCACTACTAAATTGTGAAAACAAAATAATACAGAACTTGTTGTTTTGAACTCTTGTTAACACTACAAATTAGGTTCAAGCAAAGGTCTGTAAAGCTTTGAAGAGAACTTCAGCACTGTTTTAGGGAAAGCTCTGTGTTTTATATGTGTTTTGTAATCACAGAGAATATAGAATATACCAAAGCACTTAATAGATATACACAACATTAATTACTACATGATATACTAAAATACACAAAAGCAAAAGTCAGAGATATGTCATGCAGGAAAGTCTTCCAGATAGTCACCCAGTGAGACAGAATTCTGGTATTTATGAACAAGATAAATATTACTTATATTATAGTAACATCTACATTTACAGTTGATCTGTGATCATCTGTCCCTTTATTAGATTCTGTACAAACTCATGTGAAATGGATAAAATAATGTAATTATCAGGAAGAAGAAGCTTGAAAAGGAGCAGGAAAAGGAAAGATGAAGGGGAAAGGGAAAGGGAAGGGGAAGGGGGATAGGAGGGGGGAAGGGGAAGAGGAAGGGGAGGGAAGAGGAAGGGGAGGGAAGAGGAAGGGGAGGGAAGGGAAGGGAAGGGAAGGGAAGGGAAGGGAAGGGAAGGGAAGGGAAGGGAAGGGAAGGGAAGGGAAGGGAAGGGAAGGGAAGGGAAGGGAAGGGAAGGGAAGGGAAGGGAAGGGAAGGGAAGGGAAGGGAAGGGAAGGGAAGGGAAGGGAAGTATCTAATAATATCCTCCATTACTCAGTAAGAATCCAAGGTGTCATAATACTAAGTAATTTGCTCGAGGTCGCATATATTTTGGAAGGTAGTTTAAATCTTCTAGGTAAAACCTCCATGAATTATCAATCTTCTGGGTAAAACCTCCATGAATTATCTAGAATTGATGTTCACACATACTGGAACCTTTTTCATTAAATGGCCACCCTTGGCTTTCTTTTTTTCACAGTAGCTTTCCTCTCTCTTTCTATATGTTGACTTTCAGGAAAACTGTTTTATTTCCTGTTTCTGTTTTATGGTCTAAGGCAAGCAACCAGAAAGAGGACTTCTCTGACTCTCTCCCAAGCCAGTTAGAATTGCAGTTCTTCGAACCAAGAAACTCAAAGTTCAAAGATTTCAAGAAGTGATGACACATTTTGAGTTATTAGGGGCAGTCAGCATGGCTTTACTTGACCAACCTCATAGCCTTTTATGAGAATGTAACAAGGTGGATGGATGATGGTAGAGCGGTGGATGTGGTCTACCTTGACTTCAGCAAAGCATTTGACACAGTCTCCCATAGCATCCTAGTTCCTAAGTTGAGGAGGTGTGGTCTGGACAATAGAGTAGTGAGGTGGGTGCAAACTGGCGTAAGGACAGAAGCCAGAGAGTGGTAGTCAATGGTGCAGAGTCTAGTTGGAGGCCAGTATCTAGTGGAGTGCCTCAGGGGTCAGTACTGGGGCCAATATTATCCAATATATTCATTAACGATTTAGACGAGGGAATAGAGTGTACTATCAGCAAGTTTGCAGATGACACTAAGCTGGGAGGAGTGCCATAAGGATGGAGCCAGGCTCTTCTCGGTGGCAAACAATGATAGGGCAAGGGGTAATGGGATCAAGCTGGAACACGAGAGGTTCCACTTCAATTTGAGAAGAAACTTCTTCTCAGTGAGGGTGACAGAGCACTGGAACAGGCTGCCCGGGGAGGTTGTGGAGTCTCCTTCCCTGGAGACATTCAAAACCCACCTGGACATGTTCCTGTGTGACCTCATCTAGGCGTTCCTGCTCTGGCAGGGGGATTGGACTAGATGATCTTCTGAGGTCCCTTCCAATCCCAAACATACTGTGATACTGTGATACTGTGGTACTTTCATTTACCTCTCCCTGAAGCACAATCTTTCCCTGAGTTCTGTTTGGATTAGTATGGTTTTGAATAGCTTCCAAATACATATGTCAATCCAAAAAGTGAATTTCTTTCTTTAAAAAATATCAAACTGTCAAAATCAAAACAAAATCAAGACCTTGTTTGCTTCTTCCTGAGACAAATGGAAGAGCAAGTGCAATTGATTTTTTTTTTTTTTTTCCTGAGTTGCATGTACTTCCCTGGTCAATGTTGTTTTCAAAAGCAAAACCTTCTTATGAAGTGGTGGAATTACTTAGCCTTATAAAACAACAATTTCTCTTTACTCTTGGGGCTTCGTCTCCCTTACTTTGGAAATGGAAGAAAAGACAGATGAAAACAAATATTTTAACAGAAAGTAAGTACGTAAATCTAAAATTGTAGTGCCCACTCATCTGTCACTGAAGTGAAAAGGGATTATACTAAATGAGACCGTACTAAAATGTACCAATTTTTTTCAGGTTAAAAATCCTGAACAACTTAGCATCTGTCCAATTTCTACTGAAAAACCCAACTTTAGAAATAATATAACACACAAAATATAGTTGGGGCAGCTGCATACTTCTAAAATGCTTTTGATGGAAGATTGTGAAATACTTTTAAACAAACTTGACAGGTTGAAGCATCTATTCATACAATGAAAACTTGAGCTTCAGCTTCCTTCCATGCATGAAGGATTGCAAATGTACATTTCTTATCCTCATGACAGTCACTTAAGCACTAAACTTGAGGCTGTCAGCTGTGTCGAAGAAAGTATAACACTTCCATTTTTTCTAAAGAACCTGTTGTATTAGCAGAATATGTCAAGATTTTCTGGGCCAGGAAAAGAAAGGAAGAGTGAGTGTGTCATTTTAGCTTAAAGTCATGGCATTTAAACAAAGATGAAAAGCCTGTATTTCCTATCCCTAGTCCAATAATTTCCTTTATCAGTTTTATTTTCTAAGGAATTTTAATTTTAGCAACTGTCAACAAGACTCTGAGCAAAGAAACTCAAACATCTCCTTCCATTCCCTTTCCCAAAAAAACCTGCTGACTTTTGAATGTTCTCTTCTTAATCAAGTAATTTAAAACTGTCTACTGCTTAACAGAGAATAAAGCGTCTTAGAATTATAAAAACCTTCTAAATTTTGAGCTATGGCACTTCAACAAAGATAACAAATGTGTGTGTGAAATCTGATAGCAAGTATGATAAACTCAGCATTGATTTTCTGTGACACAGATGAGACCAGAACTAACAAGTTGTTTTCAAAAAGTACAAGTTGTTTTTGAAAGAGTGGTTTTGCCTATCTATTTTCACTCTAGAATTAGCAATCTCCAGCATGACATCATTTTTATATAAGAGGCATTTTGCTGCTCAGGACTTGATTACTGGACACACCAATGTGCTGGTAACTCTGGATCTCATTTCCAAGCCTCTTCCTTTCCCTGTGTACTGCATTTTCAATGTAACTAATAGTTGTACATGTACTGTACAAATACGTGTAACTACCACAGCGTATGCAAGGGAGGGGTGTATGCAGCTGAGTGGTGGATCAAAAAAGGGAAGGTTCATTTTACTATGTTTAAGCCTTCAAAAGCTAGACATAACATATATAGGCATAATTCATTCTCCTGTTAAAGAATGTGTGCGCTAGCGGGCTTATCATTCTTCATTGACTTTGGAAAATATCCAGGAAAGTTTATGTAGGCTAAACAGCTAAATTTTAGGGAGTTAATCTATTTCAAATTATGGACCTGTGCCCACAAGATGGTTAAGCCTTTCTTTTCTTTTAAGTAAAGTATGTCATCACTGCAAAGAAAGTACTCAACCTTGTGATGATTTGGCCTTTTTAACTTTTTTTTTTTTTAACTTTTCTAAAGCTGAGTCTGAAGCAGAAATTTCCTGAATATGTTAATTTAAATTTTCACAGACTACTTCAATCCATAATTAGACTTTTTTTTTGGTTTATTCAGTCATCCAGTGATTGTCAAAGTAGAATGGCCTCTAGGTTTTTGGGGACCCTTAGGCAAATCACATCATGCAGCTATAAAATTAAAATGATATAGTCATGTCTACCACTAAAGAAATATTTGATATCTTGATATCTTGATATTTTAGCTTTAGTACCAATTTAAAAGGAAGCTTTTAATAGTAACTTTGCTGGGTGTTTCAAAACCTCAAATACAGCTATTTATGAAGCTTATAACATGTAAAAGATGCACTTATAGAAATGTAGTACAATACATACTAATTCAATGCTATACAGATTTATGTAAAAGCTAGACATGTAAGTTCACTGTATTTGTTGTTTGTAACAGTTCTTCTGTAGGATAGAATGATTCAGAAAAACTTAGGCATATATTTGACAGCAAAAGCTTATGCAAGATCATGTAAATGAATTGACAAAACAAATTTAGTAATACTAATGTCTCCGAAGTAATTGACCAACTCCTTCTAAATTATGTAACTCACGAGAGAGATTGTGTCTGTGCAGGCAGAACAACAGCAACATGTAAGGCAAATGACAAACCAGAATATGTCAATCAAAAACAGGTGAGATCATAGCATATATTCACATGTTCTGTGATAAAATATTTGTTCTGACTGCACTGGACACCATATTAACTACAATATCCTGGTATAGATGTTACAAATATAGAAGGGATGAAACATATAGACAGAGAGAAAACAGTAGATGTAGTTTGTTATTTATACTCATTTTAGTAATTTTTTAAATTTTAATGACACTATAACATTGTTGGCTTATGAACGTATGAGGTCCAAACAGAGAGAGTAGTCATTCAAGTTCTGTTGTGGAAAGGAACATTTATTCCGTAAGACTACATTATGTATGTATGTATATATATATATATTCATTTTAGGCTTGATTTATTAAGGGATTCAGTTCCATATAAATGTAATTCATGTAGACACTAAAACTCAACCCACCTAAACAAATTAATGTGATTAAAAGTTCATGGTGATACTAAGCTTAAATTCAAGCCATTCAAGCCATTGGTCAGAGTAACAATTTAAAGCCGAACTGCCCATTCTTGTTCTCTTCAATTGTTTCCTACTGTCTCCAGAACAGCCTGGAGGACATACTGATCTGCTCATCCCTGCAGCATCCTTTGATCTATTTAAGGATTATTAACACATTTCCTCTTCAGTGTTCTGAATTCCAGGTCATTTAATCTTTCCTTCTGGACCCTTTCTTTAAGCTCTCCACAATTATTCCTCATCTTTCCTGAAGAACACTGTAAATTTTGTGAGGTTTGTCACGAAAACATTGTAACACAGTGAGCTTTTCCACACTTGTTGCTGAAGTTGTTCTATGAGCAGAAGATAATTTTAAATCCATTGTACTAGAGGAAGAGGAAGTGTGTAACTAGTAACCTAATAGGGGAGATGTTCAGCCTTGAGGTTTGTCTGGTCTCACTTTACAGTTAGAAGGGAATCAGCCAATTCAGGCAATAGAGACCAGGAAGGTACGTTACATTACATCCAACATTTAGATCTGATCAACTGACTAGACTCTGGGATCCAGCTGCTTTGTTACCTAGATTTTCATTGGCCTTGAGAAGTGGTTAGACATACAGCTATACTAAGACATTTAAATTTGTGTGTCTCTAGTCTAAAGCTGAATCCATCTTCAATGATTACAAAAATCTAATTAAATTATTAATTCATAGGGAACTAGTGAAAAGGAGACAAAGTAGACAAAGGAGGAGCTTAGTCACTGTTTAATGCAGGGTGACAATAAATAGTGCTCTATGTTAACCCCAATCCTCCCTAACAGGGAAGAGGAAAAGGAGGAAGAGAGACTTACATGTTGCAAAATTAAAACAGCTTTACTAATAATATTAATAAGAAGAGAAATATTGCAAAAAAGTACAAAACCAATATTAACCATCACTGAATTGTGTGCTGTGGGGACTGAATTACTGTATATTAAATTAATTTTGATGTCTTATAACTTATTAGTATAGACCAGTGCCCGAATGGAACTGTGTGCACTTTATGCACACACAAAATTATAAGATTAGAAAGCTTGTGCTGCAGCGAAGACACCAGGAAGTCCTGGACTGAACTCAGCAGTAGATGGGAAGTGGATTCAGTAAGACCCAGGTCAGATCATAGGTAGGACAGCAACAGGCAGGGTCCTCTTCAGACGCCAGCCATTAACAAAGAGGGCAAGACCCTCCTGATCCCTCAGCTTTAAACAGTGTATTATGTGTATGACATGGAATACCTTGTTTGTCATTTTGGGTCACCTGTTCTCTCTGCTCCTCCTTGCAAGTATGACCCTCTTATGACCCTTCATTTGTGGAACATGAGGTCTATCAGCAACCTTGTCTGTTGTAGAAATAAGAGTAAGCATCAGTCTCTTCTGCATTGCATTTCTACCGTTAGCTCAATAAAACTGTAAACAACTGACATTATCAGCTCTGGAGTGGACACTGTCTGAACAACATGCAACCAACTTCAGAAAAGTGCAGTTACTTAGAAGAAACGTAACTGAAAGGAAAATTCACTAAAAGATAATTGGTCCTGTTTTAACCAAAATCACAACAAATCTCCTAAAATTAAATTTTTTTTAGGATACTCTGTGTTCACAATACTATTGAGACTTTTCTATATTTCTACACTCGCCATTATAGAAAACTGAAGTAAAAAGCATCCAAGTGATTACTGAAAATTCAATATAGCTGTAAATGTAGGGATTAATCACAATATTTCCTTTGTTAGTAGCATCATCCCCAAGTGAATATACTGTAAATACCACCCCATATGTGTGACCCTGTGTGTATGCCTAGTACGACTGTGTGTCCATAGAATAGAATATTCTACATGCTATTAGTAAGTTAATTATTTGGTGGACCTGTATATACAGTTACTGTGAAATTTTGTACTTGCTTTTCCTTAGAACATGCTTTCTTTCAAAGACCAGGAAAATAGTTTTAAGTTAGCTTCACTGTCATTATGTTGCAACCTATGCAGAGTTAAATGTATTTTGAAATTCCTCTGGATGAGAAATAAATTTTTCTTTTGTCAGTAGATACACTTGCACAGAAGCATTGTGGAGATAAAATTTTAAACAATGGTGAGGTTTCTTGTGAGATTTCCCTACTGTCAGTAGTAGATTTGTCTAGTGCTTGTATACAGTGTTTTTCTTATATTTAGTATCTACACATATTATCATTCATCTGTATTCTGCCATGTTCTGTCTTTTGAGACATCTGATCTGCACAAAAATCTAAAAAACATACCTGATTATGACTTATTCTTTTGTATAAAAATATTATTTTATTTCTATAAGGTGCAAAGTCTTGCATCTGGTCTGGAGTCTGGAAGAAGGAACTTTGAATTTTGATAGGTATGAGAAAAGCAAAAACAATAGAAGATGGGAATGCTGAAAGCCGATAGAATGAATAGCGTTGCACAACACCGTAAAATATCTCAAACTGCTTTTCAAAGTTACTCATGCCCTGCCTACTGAAGCACAGACAATGCTATGATGTGCGGAGTGAATTTCCCTGTATCATGCCCCACAGCCCACCTTCAGCCACTGAAGCATTAGTAACTTTGCTGTTCCTGGCTCACAGCCCCTGGTCTTTGCTCTGTGTTTTCACTTGGAGGAGGAGTTCAGATAATTTACTAGAAATGTATAAAGCTTCAGGTGTCAATTACTATGGCATGATTTGTGCATGAATCAGTCACAACTTTGACTGCAAGTACACATGTCATTAGTTTGTTTTTCCTTTCGGCTTTGGCTGGCTCACTTAAACTCACCTGCTCTTAGCCAGAGAACTCTTCTGAAGAGTAAGAAATGTGCTGCTACACAAAGAGGAGTAAACAGATTCTTTATACACTTTTCCTCTACATCTGGCCTCACCTTATTTCTGTGTGTGTTTTTGCTTTTTTGATCTTGCCTGAATTAGTCAAACTATTTACAACATTGTAAGTATAAGTGCATGAGTTGCCCTGTTATGCAAATATGTTTGATTACATTCACTGCATAGGTAGTTCGGATAATAATACACAAAAAAGCAAAAAATAGTATACCATTTCTAGTAAACACATATATTCTAATAGTTTGTTCTTTATGTGCTCCTGGTATGGAGAATTAATTTAAACGTATGGTTCTAAATTCCAGGGTTTTTTAGTAATATGGTTACAATATATTCTGATTCTGTGTCACAGGTTTTGTTTGTTTGTTAGTTTGGTTTTTCTTGCCATGAATATATATATATATAAATATATATATATATATATATATATTTAACAGAAATATCTACTTTTTCTATTTTCCACTTTTTATAATACTTAAATTAGAATCAAATGTTGCCTATTATATGTATTATTAATACAACATGTACAAGAAATTTAGTGATGTAGCTTAAAAAGGGACAGACAAGAAATTTTGAGTTATCTATACATTTGTATCTATAAAAAAAAAAGCGTATGTATACATACACTTCTTCTCTCCAAAGCTGTAGTCAGCTTTGGGGTGAAGAGATGAAGACACTTATAGAATTTATATAAAGTATTGGATTCCATTATCCTTAAGAGTCTCATGAGTTAAGACAAGCTCAATAATTTAGCTGAGCTCTGTACAACAAGCCAGGCTTAATTGTTCAACTCAAATTACAATTATGAGGTAATATATGTTATATTGTATTCATGAAAGCCGTTTTGCCTGATTTCATTTTATAAAAGTTGTCAAAAATTATAATAAATATTTAAAATATTTGGTTCAGCACATGAAGTACTATGTTTAGAAAGAAAAACATATCCCCATTAATACAAAAAGTCACTCTTCCAAAATGCTTTGTATCTGGGAAAAGAATCTCAAAAACAACACAGTTCCAGTACTTTGTTTTCTAGGTCAATGTGCAGTCATGCAAATTGGATGATAAACATTTGTTTAAAATTATGTTGTGCTCTGTGTACATCATGAAAATAATTACATTTGATAAAAAGCTGCACAGAATTAAGCCAAAGAAACACTTAGATTTTGATTTTTTGATTTTGATTTTTTTGTCCTATTTGCGCTAAAATAATGAGAGGCAATTGCAGACGTAATAGAGACATTCACATTCACTATTTTACAATTATAGTTTAGAAACATGACAAATAGAAATGGTTTGAGCAACTGGTAAATTTTGTAGAAAAATAACATGGAAAGGACAATTTACAATGGTAAATAAGTAGAGGGAGGTCTAGAAACTGATTCATTAAGGAAAAACATAAAAATTTCAAAAGAAGTTTGAAGAGTTTAATTAATGTATATTTTTAGGAGTAGTATTTTATTTTTCCTTTAAGTATAAATAACAATAAAATCCATTTGATCAATTAATCAGGAAATGACTAATCAGAGGTATGAAAATAAATACATGGAAGAAACAAACAAATTCAAGTGATCATAAAGCTATAGAAAGCCTTTTTACCACACAGTAATACATCTTCAGTCTTTCCCCTCCAAATCCTATAAATACTTTATTTATAGACTATCAGGAAAATTCCCCTTTTTCAGGAAAGAAAAAAATCTACAAATGAGACCTGAGGGACTTCTACTGAATTCCCTTTGCAAGACACCTCCTGTGAGTTTGGGAAAGTCCTAACAGCTCTCTGGGAGAGTTCCCTCACATTCAGCATTAGGAAGCTGTGATAAAGGTGTCAACATCACCTCATCACATGTCTTATTCAATAGAGAAAAACAATTGTTTTTAGAGCAGATTAAGCTGATTTACTTTAGATGTCTGCATTGTGAAAAGACAATGTGTCTCTCTTTGGACCACAAGAAGAGCCTGGGATGAATCCCATTTTACATCTCTTTCTTTTGCCAACAGTAAAATGAAGAATGTGGTCCTTTATTTCTGCTCAGAATAATCATGGGATTTAAATCTGAAGTACTGTAATTTGCACAGAGTTTATAGATAAATATTAACCTCTAGACACCAAAATAGAATTGATAGATCAAATTATTAACAAATAATTCTGACAGATCAACACATTAATTAATTGTGCATGACATGGAGACTTATAGAGCTCATAAATGGACAGACAATAATTCCAGATTTGTAGGGCCATGAAAAAAATAACCTGAAAATGAATCCCAAAGTGTTTCCTGAGGTTGGATCTGATTCTGCTTTTCTATAAATAAATCTGAAGTAAAGATACAGGATTAAGACTTGTGTTTTCAATGTTATGCAACTGTTGCAAAAGATGCAATACTTGTAACAATGCATAAGCAAACCCATAATGGGTTGAGGAAAAATAAGAATGGGAGCATAATTAAGAAAGCTTGAACAATGATTCCACTACTTTTTCCTACTTTGAATTTGTAGTGCCAGCAATATGCAATATGCAACATAGCTTTAACATAGAACCTTTAACCTAGAAACTTTGTTTCAGCTATAAAAAAGACAGCTTTGAAGTTCTTCACATCTTAGATTAGAATTTTGTCTATCTCATTTTTTTTTTAAGTGATGTCAATTTAGTCTTGATGTTCACTTCCAAAACAATGTGTTCTTTCTTTGTTCAGTTTATGTATTTTCACCAAAAGATTACAAGCATGACTTTTTGTCTTCTGTAAAAAGGCAGCAGAGGTTACTCACTGTACTTCCACTAGAAGACAAAAAGTTCATTTGAATGCTGAATTTCTCCTCATGACTTATAATATATATAGATTCACCTGTAAAAAGAAATCACATTACTGCATAGTCAAAGTCACAAAAAGATTCCTAGCTTCCTTCTGAGAAATAATTTACAGCCCTCTTACATTGAGATTTATATTCCCTGTGAACCAACAATGATATTTAAAGGGAACTAATATACTAGATTCATACAATTTGCTTGGCATATCAGCAGTCATCTGCAGGGAGATATTTACTCTTTGTTGTGAAATCTGATTATAGGAAATTAGTAATGTCCTGAAGATCACAAAGTCATAGAATCATGGAGTAGTTGCAGTTGGAAGGGACCTTCAAAGTTCATCTAATCCAGTTCCCCTGCAATGACCAGGGACATCTTCATCTAGATCAGACTGCTCAGAGCCCTGTCCAGCCTGGCTTTAATGACTCCAGGGATGGGGCATCCAAGACCCCTCTGGGCAACCTGTTCCAGTGTTTCACCACCCTCATGGTAAAAAATTTCTTCCTCATGTCTAGCCTGAATCTCCTCTTTTTTAGTTTAAAACCATTATCCCTAGTTCTGTCATCGCACACCCTGATAAATAGTTTATCCCCATCTTTCTTATAGGCTCCTTTTAAATACTGAAAGGCTTCAATAGGATGTCCCCAGAGCCTTCTCTTCTCCAGGCTGAACAACCCCAGCTCTCTCAGCCTGTCCTCATAGGAGAGGCATTCCATCCCTCTGGTCATCTTGGTAGCTCTCTTCTGGACCCTCACTAACAGGTCCATGTTTTTCCCATACTGAGGGCTCCAGAGGCAGATGTAGTTCTTCAGGTGGAGTCTCACTAGAATAGAGTAGAGGGGCAGAATCACCTCCGTCAACCTCTGCTTCTGTTGACGCCACCCAGGATACAATTAGCCTTCTGGGCTGCAAGAGCACTTCGTTGTCTCGTGTCCAGTCTTTCATCCACCAGTACCCCCAAGTCCTTCTCCACAGGTCTGCTCTCAATCCCATCATCCCCCAGCCTGTACTGATACTGGGGGTTGCCCTGACCCAGCTGCAGGACTTTGCACTTGGCCTTGTTTAGCCTCATGTTGTTCACATGGGCCCACTTGTCAAACTTGTCCAGGTCCCTCTGGATGGCATCCCATCTCTCAGGCACCACTTTTCTAACTTGTCCAGGTCCCTCTGGATGGCATTCCATCCCTCAGGCACAACAACTGCACCACTCAGCATGGTGTCATCTGCAAACTTGCTGAGGGTGTACTTGATGTCACTGTCTATGACAATGATGAAAATGTTAAACAGTACTGGTCCCAGTATGGAATTCTGAGGGACACCTCTTGTCACCAGTGTCCATCCAGACATTGAGCCATTGTCCACTACTTTTTGGGTGCGACCATTTAGCCAGTTCCTCATCCACTGAACAGTCCAGCCATCAAATCCATACTTCTCCAATTTAGAGAGAAGGATGTTGGGGGGAACTATGTCAAAGGCTCCAGATATTCAGGAACTATGTCAGAACTCCAGATAGATGACATCCATAGCCTGCCCTTTGTCCACTGATGTAGTTACTCCGCCATAGAAGGCCACTAGGTTGGTCAAGCAGGACTTTTTATCGGTGATGCCATGCTGGCTTTCCCAAATTATCTTCGTGCCCTCCATGTACCTTAGCATAGCTTCTATGAGGGTCTGTTCTATGATCTTACAAGGCAGAGAGATGAAGCTGACAGGTAGTTCCTGGGGTCCTCCTTTCTTTCCTTTTTAAAAATGGGTGCAGTGTTTCCACTTTTCCATTCACCAGGGACTTCACCTGACCACCTTGACTTTTCAAACATCATGTAGAGTGGCTTCACAGCTACATCAGCCAAGTGCTTCAGGACTCTGGGATATATTTCATCAGGTCCCATAGACTTCTGTATGTTCAGGTTCCTCAGGTGGTCAAGAGCTTGATCTTCTATATTCTCTAAATGCCTGGTTTTTTGTTTTGTTTTGTTTTGTTTTGTTTTTTGTTGTTGTTGTTTTGTTTTGTTTTGTTTTAGTTTTTTTGTTTGTGTTTTTGTCTGTTTGGTTTTTGTTTGTTTGTTTGTTTGTGTTTTTGTTTGTTTGTTTGTTTGTGTTTTTGTTTGTTTGTTTGTTTGTTTGTTTGTTTGTTTGTTTTTTACTTAATGTCTAGTTGTCTTTAAGGTACACTATCTTGATAGACTGGTGTCTGTGGTGCCAGGAACTGGAGGGAGTGTAAGCATGTGAATTAATGTGTGAGCACTAGTGAAGATCAAACTGGTCTAGTCAGCAAGAGTTGAAGGGGCCTGTGAGCCAGGGGGATGTGTGTCTCTAAGAGTGAACTGGCTGTTGGAGGGACCAGGGGTATCCTACCCAGCTGCTGGATAGACTCTGCAGGCTGGAGGCCTGCGTGTGTGTGTGTGTGTGTAGGAGTGAGGCACCTGGGGGTGATTTGGGATGATGTATGGGATTGACTGAGTGTCTGTGTTCAAACACTGTGGGATCTGGATGGTATATGATTCTGCAGCAGCGGTGGCCTCAGGAGTTTCTATGTCCAGGTACCAGAAACTGAAGAGACTTGGATCCAGGGGCAGCTGCTGAGAAGAACGAATGTCTGAGTCCAGCTGCTGGAGGGATCCACATTGCATATATGCATGTATGTAAGTATGTATTTCCCACTAAAAGACCTTCACCCTAATCACAGAGACAAATAGGATGAGGTTATTGGTGCTCTTTGTGTTTGAGAGCTGAGTGTACTTGTCTGTGCTTGCCATGTGTGTGTGTGTATATATATGTATGTATGCATACATACACATGTGTACACGTGTATTTGTGTGTTCTTGTGTCTACTGAGAATACTTGCTCAGCCTTACTACTGTTGACCTGTGGGCATGGAGCTGTGGCAGCCTCACATCTGTTGGGCTACCAAATTAATGGCCTCCTTCCTGAACCTCCACATCCCTAATAGTGTTTACAGAGGTTTCCATGCATTTCTTCCTCTAATGCCAGAGGATTATATTAATTATGAACCTCCACATCCCTAATAGTGTTTACAGAGGTTTCTATGCATTTCTTTCTCTAACACCAGAAGATTTTTATTAATGATAATTTGAAGTTAGGAACTCTTCTTTAAACAATCATCTCTAAATTTTGCCTGGGAAATAAAACTCAACAACTGGTGGGATATGGAGTAATGTCATTTACAGAACACTGCATTGTGTCAGAATGCAAAGTAACTGGGAGAACTTGTAAATACGAGCATTCAGTATGCTGTCTCTTATCTGGTAAGGTTCCCTAGGTCATACAGCTGGTTCTTGAGAGTGCAAAAGAAATGAGGAGGAAAAGTCTTGTTTGTCCAGTGACCTGTATGTTAACTTAATTCTTTCAAAATATAAATGTTTAAATATACAAATAGAGACCCTTACTCATCACAAATAGACGTGACAGGTTTTAAATATTTTTGAGACATAATGGCAAATGGGCTTTCAGACATGGCCTGAGGGACAATGGGGATGGGGACTGTGGTATAGATACAGTATATTTAAAAAGTCATCAAGGAAAAAACAGCATATGCATATGTGTATGTATGGATGTACACATGAATGCTTGTGCATATGTTACACATTTTACACACACGCGCACACACACACAAATTTCTTTAAATCTGCTGTTCGCTCATTTCCATTCAAATGGAAAATTCTTATAACAGTACTTGCTTTGAAGAAGAAAGATGTCCATCTATTTGATATACTAGATGATTTCTAGGCTAAGGCGGTAACTTATGCTAATGAAAGTTATCCTTTTAACTGTATTGCTGTTCTACAATTATGATGAAGAAATTGTAGTGTGGAACAACACACAGAGAACATCTGCAAAAAAAAACAAAAAAGATGCATTTTAAATGGTTTTGTGAATACATGCCCTCTGGTTAGATATAACTATAGAATCGTGTTTGAATGAAACTCATGGTGACAGTTGAGGGAGCATACTAATTCAATAACATTTGATGAATTAAGAAACTGTATTACTTTTTAAAATCACTTAGAAATACTTCTCTCAATTCCCTTGGTTGCCTGGTTGATTCTTCTGGACAGCGTGTCAAAAAGATTTGGAAACACGTAGTCTGTACAAACCATCGTGTCTGGTTGAGCCTCTTTTTCACTTTCTAAAGAGACTTACATCAAAGCTTTATATTTCCATTCCAATGAATCTGCTCTGTATGGGAGTTTTCCTTTTGGGACAAAATAGTGCTGATTATCTCAAAATTTATTCTGAACTGAATGCATAACCTTTAGTTTCCGTCACTTTTAAAAATGTTTATTTTCAAAGAAGAAGAGTATGTTAATGACACAAAGTGCAAGCTTCCTTAATCCTTAATGGTGGTAAACCACTTGTTCATATTTATACATAACAAAAAAGCAAACTATTTACAAAAATGTAACTTTCCTGGAAAAACTCTTAATATGGTGTCACAAATATTTAATGATTAAAGACAAATACTACAAACATTATAACTTTAGTGTCAGTAAAATGTGTATGGAAGAACTATTTGAACTTGACAGTCGAGTTTTCTAAAACATTTTCAAAGCACTCAGGGAATGACTATGACTGAAGTAAAAAAAACCTTACATACTCAAAAGATAATTCCCACCACTCACAAAGACCTCAAACAAAGTAATTTCAGTTACTTTTTTATGGATTTAGATATTTTCAGAGTTACCCATTTCTATAATAGATTATCTCAATGAATTCTTCATGAAACACAAATTAACATGATGTCTGATCTGACTAGAAATCAGCACTTCTCCAAGTAGTAGTGGTGGTAGATAAAGGGAATGTCATGATATAAAAAAAGACATAACTTCTGAAACAAGTATTTTTTAATTAAAGAAGAGACAGTAATTATAGCACAGACATGTTGCTATGTACATGTTTCTATGCAGCATAAGTTCTAGCTCCAACTTCTCATTTGTCAGGGGACATTGTGAGGCTTAAAAAAAACAGCTAGTGCTGAACACTATGAACAACACTAACAAATCCATGAAAAGACAACGTTAAGTGGAGTATAACACACCTGTCCATTAATTTTCTCTCTTGCTTTTGGAAATTATTTGAATAATCAACAATGTCCTGAATCACGAATTAAAAGTCTTTTCCCCTGAGAAACTCATGAATGATCTCCTCTTGTAATAGGGATAATATTGTACTATACATATATAGTATTTGGCCTATGATACTATGTCTCCCTGTCCAGACTTTAAAATTTATATTGTAAATGTACATTTAGTCACAATTAGTATAAAAAAAAAATAACTTCTCTTTATTTCCTGGTTCTGCTTGTCTAAAATGCATATGATTTTAATTGTTAGCAATATAAAACCAAAAATTTCACCCTCTATCTTAGAATCCTTGAGCTGAAATGAAGCTCCTGTTCCAAGGATGCTTTCTTTGTACTCACAATATTCTTGACAGATGCTTGTCCAACTTCATTTAAAGAGTCTCATAACAGAGATTTAACAGCATCTCAGACAGTGTATTTAAATATTCTTCTACCTTATTATAAAATTCTATGGGTTCTTTTTAGCTACATCTAACCTAATTTTGTCCTGCTGGTATTTGGATAGCTTATTGTTCTGTCTCAAACAAACAAACAAAAAAACCTTAATACTTTACCAAAGTGTTCCAAAGATATTTTTATTTGTATGTAATACAAATGCATGTATATATGCTTCTGCATGTCTAAATACGCATTCATATCTATTTTAGACAATGGTCTTTATCCATGATCTTTTATTTCTTTGAGACATCTGGTTGTGTTTCTTTCAAATAACTGGATAAACAGCAACAATATGTTATTCATGGTTATTGCAGAGTAAATGTGATCACACTCAAATAAATGGTTCACCACTGTACGTCTGCTTTGTCCTACCTTAAATTTTCCTGTAACTTAAATGAAAAAGGCCTTTGATTCATCACTGAAGAATCCAGACTCTTTCATGAAGCATGGACCTCATTTTCTTTCACATCTGCAAAGGACTAGTTACACAAACAGTATGTTGTGTTCCAGCACAAACACAAACATACAAATTTTAAGCAATGGAAGATTGAAGTTAAGGAATTACTGGATTTTGACTGAAATAAATAAGTCACATCCTAGAGTTAAGCTATTTAACTTAATTTTCAGCCTGAAAATGTACCTTTATGTAGTATAGTGACCTTATGGTTACTGAAGACCATGAGGGCACTGTTTGTTCATTGTTACTGCACAGCTGACACAGCTCTGGGAGACTAAGTCAAATTCTCATTATTAGAACTCTGAATTCAAAGCTTCTAAAATGATCTTTTCCATAAACCAATGAAAATGGTATTTGTCTGTCAGAACTCACAGTAAATTAACAAGACTAACAGTAAAAAAAAAAAAAAAAAAGGTGTTTGTTTTGTTTGTTTTTCTCCCCTCTTTGCAGTAAACTGTAAGACAATGTCTCTGGAGACATTTTGAAAAAGGAATGAGCAGTGTTTTTACAACTGGGGTCATTTAGGTTAGTTTTATCAAAGGACCTTCGAAAATAAAGAAGAACCCAATGGAGGTTTATTGACCCTTTGCTTTTCTTCTTCAGCTCTGCAAGTTAAGAGGAACAGGCAGCAAAGACAAATTTGTTTTTTTCCTTTTGTCTCTCACATTCATGTGGACACAGTCACTATACGAAGGTGAAGGAAACTAAAGCACTGATGCTACCATTTCAGGGAAATTTTTATTCCATATATTATAAAAAAATATTTTAAATAGAGTTAGCCTTTGATAAAATATTAGGAAATGAGGTATTAGGAAAAATTTCTTCGTGGAAAGGGCTGTCAGGCATTGGAACAGGCTGCCCAGGGAAGCGGTGGATTCTCCATTCCTGGAGGTGTCTAAAAGACATGTAGATGACATTCTTAGGGACAAGGTTTAAAGGTGGACTTGACAGTGTTAGATTAATGCTTGAACTCTATAATTTTTGAGGTCTTTTCCAATCAAAATGATTCTATGATTCTGTAACGGACCAAAGAACTTCTGTATTCCAATTCATGTTTATTAGGAATGAGTAGAAAAACTGATGCATTATTATACCCACATCTTAAGAAGGATTAATAGATAAACAGGTAGAGAAGCACACACATGTTCTCAGCAGATAGATGTTAGGAGAACAGCTCTTTTTTTTGTTGGTGGTAACAGGAAAAAGAATTATTTTGAATAAATTTCTCACAGGTAAAGCTGAAGACTTGGTCACAGGACAGTGCTGAAATGGAAATGAAGAAATAATTATGCAACATTAATACAATAAATAGCTTCCTCTTTTATGCTCCACAGCAATTGGTCTTAAAAAAAGTAGGAAATCCAAATGTTACTATGTTTAGTTGTGGTTTTATTCTATAATTCTCCATTTTTTTTTCTAAGCTGTATAGAAAGTACTAGTGTCCTCTATAAGAGATAAGTACTAAACTAGAAAGTGTTTCTTCAGGTTACTAAATTATTTCCTCTCAGATATTTGAAATATCCACTTGAATAGCTATTTTTATATTATTTTAATTGATTGATAATGGGACTACTGACAACATAGTGGTGACATAGTGTTTCTACTGTAATGAAGTTTCTGTGGTGTAATATGCAAATTGGGCAGAAAAAGAACTAAAATAACTATCTTTGTACAAAAGGCCAATAATAAATTACAGAAAAATCATTGAATTGTCATGATACTTATTCCTTCATATCAAGGAAAATTATACAGTTGTTATGACTTAGATACTTCAAAAAGGAGAAATGAAAAAAAAAATCCAAACCCACCTGAAACTTGTTACCTATTCCCTAGCAAACTGAATAAAAAAGACAAGATTTTATACAGAGGCTGACTTTATGTTTTATTAATAAAACAGAACAAAGAACAAAGAAAAAAAGAAATATACAATACGTTTCTCATTAGTTACCGTGTCTCTTTTTCTTATGCTCATGAAATTTTGTCTATACTAGTTAGAATAGAATTGCAGTGAAAGATTTTGATCTTCCACTAGAAGCTGCTCCAGGCTGTGGGAATCAGTGGCTTAGCTCTTTCATTCACTATGTGAACATGAAGTACATGCTGCAAGTCACCTCCTTCATGATCTCTTTTAGTAGGTTGGAATAATCACCTGCTACGCACCCTGCAGCAGACACTGCAGAGTCTCACAGGCCTGGCAGTCAGTTGGTATAGGTGATCCTAGTCAGGTGAGCATTTTAAGAGTCCGGTACCCACACCTAATAAGTTGCATTATTGTATTACAATTATGAGAACTGTTTGTGTCAGTATACAACACAAATGATTTGTTGTGTTTCACACATGGTTGGTTAAATAGAAAAGTTTGAACTTCAACTTTGTTTAAGCTTGTACCAAAACAGACAGTAAAAACAGCAAAATATTTATGAAAATCTGTTCATAAATATGCTCAACTTTAAAAATAAAAAAGTAAATAAATCCTGAAGTCAAGCATTCCATTTCATTTTGCTTGATCCAATTTCAGCTGTTACAGCCACTCAAACTCATGTCAGAATTGCCATAATACTCTGTTATCTTGCAGTCTGTATTTCCTACACTCTTATTATTTTTGTTTGGCCAGGCCTTCCAGCACTCAAGCTAGATGGAAAATTGTAAAGATATAATGGCAGGCATTGCTCAATGAATGAAGTTTTTCAACAGTAAAAAATAAAATCATAGGCTCATCTCTTACTATTTCCATAGAGTTTTATGTAAGATTAGAGGAGGGTAATGTGATAACAGAACAGCCTCACAAACTGAAATATGTAATTATTGATGACTGTGTTCAACTGAAAAAAAAAAAAAAAAATTGCTGTTATTTTTGGCAAAAAAGTCTTCCTGTATGAAAATCTGGAGGTTTTGAAAACACATTTTTTCCATCAAAACACATTTTTCCCAGCCAGCTTGAGCTATAAGCCCTATAAGCCCTTTTATTTCCTACTGCCATATAAACATTGTTATACCTGTTTGTATTGTGATGCTTTTACCCCAAACTGTAAAAGAACCCAAGTAATGACATACACATTAGTAATTTTATTAAGACCTTAGTCATCTATTTCATTTTAAAAGCCCAGGATAGAAAGTACACCATTGTCCAGTGATGAGCAGAAACAAGTAGAAAGATGTCACCTAAAAAAACACAAATTTATTTGGGTCACAAAGTTATAATATACTAAAACAAAACAAAACAAACAAAATAGATGGAAAAATAAATAAATAGGAAAAAAACAGAAATTAAAAGAAGTAAAACAGATGTTGAAGAGAAATATGTGAGAAGTTATGCAGAGAGCAATAGATCAATACTTGAAATGTTATCTTCTTTTTCCCTTTTACTTTTCTTAATGGCATTTGGTTGTTTTTGTTTGTTTGTTTGTTTGCTTGCTTGCTTGCTTTTACAGTTGTTTTTATTAGTTTTTATTAAAGCACTGTGTTTTTCAGTCCTCTCTTGTGTCTTACTATTAGAAATGAGATCGAGGATTCACTGCAACACTGACAGAAAGCTATGTATACCTGTGTATAAAATCAGTTATTTTCCTTAGCCTGTCAAGGCATTTCTTGTCTGAAAAAATCTCTGTATGCAGGAAGGAAATTTTAAAATCTTTGTGGAAGTTCATTGTCATATATAAGTAGAAAACAGTCATATTTTTTATCAACGTTAATATAAAATAGTTATGTAAGTGGTGTCTCATTCTCTACTTTTAAACTGTAAGAGTAAGGAGCGTTTTTGTGTCTATTTCTGAAAGACTTTTTAACTCTTATGTCTACGTTTAAGTTCAAAGTAGCAGATGTTTCGTTACTTTTTTATGGATGATTCTCTGTGATTGTTCTGATGATTTGAATCTTTCACTTCTTCAGGTGGCTAAATAATTACTCTGGTAGAAACACATCCAAGTTTGTACTACCTTTCAGAGGTTTAATTTGCAAGATTAGTGTAATATAAAACTATCGTAAGAAAGGAAATTATTAGGAATCTCTATTAAAAATATCCCATTAAAAAGGTCAAGAAAACACTTATGTTATGGCCTTCCTAGGTCAATTCAAAGATCTATTTACTATCCAGTCTCCAAGAATGACTAAAGTACATACCTAGAGAAGAGTATAAGAAAAAGGAAAATATTATTGCATGCATTTTTGCTCTAAATCTGTATGAAAGCATCTGATTTCAGATAATAGATAGCATACAATACAAGGACTTTGAAAAGATCGATTACTAATTAACAATAGCATGAAGCACTGCACTTGAATCAAAGAGGCCTGATATTCTTTCCACTGCTAGCAGTTATATTGCCCATACCTACTTTTCTTTTACAATACATTCTAAATATACACAGGATTTGAAAGTTGAAGGAAAGAGGCATGAGTTATTTTCTGAGATTATCCAAAGTCCAATTAAAACCAAAGAGATTTTCATTTCAGAAAACATATGTGGATCAAAGGTCCTTTTAAGTAGCAGCATTGAGTACTTGCATCACATGTAAAGGAATTGACATGTTTTCTACTATTCATCTATCTCGAAGTTTTGTCATCCTTAGATTTTTTGTGGGGAAAAAGGAAGTTACAGTATTACCTGCAGTGGTTCATGACCCAAAATATTATCATAACCAAGATAATTAACTGATGTGATGATAATCAATGTGTAATCAGTTATCAACAAACACAGCTGTGATTATGGGTTTATTGGAAAGAAGTATGCTTGCTTCAATCATCAAAGTCTAGAATTTTCATATTAAAAAACTGATTAATATAGTTCCAACTCTGACCATAGCTAAAAGGCAAATGAGCTGAGGAAACAGTAAAAGATGAACATACATCCAATACCACCCAGGGAACAGTGCAAATAAACTGAAAGGATAATCTTTACAGGATCATTTGCTAGGTATAGTGATTCTAAATGCTACTTAACTATACTACATTTTTTTTTAGGAGTATCAAAAATTCTCCATGAGTAAATTACTGTTGCCAGAAGCACCATAAGCAAATAAAGAAAACAGCAATCCCCAAATCCCTGAATACAGAGCTAAGCAAATTATCATATGATTTTTAACAATAAAAAATCTATTTATATCAAATAGATCCCAGTTTCAGTAAATCAGTTACATTTAGAGATGCATCTTGCTCCAACTGCTGCTTCATAATTTGAAAGATTTGAAGTAGCATTTTATGTAAAACATATTTTTAATTTCAAAGGTACATCAGTCATAGCATGATAATTTGGCCTTCTAACAAATAGAATACACAAAGTAAGAACTGTTAAAGCCTGGAAGTTCCTTTGAAAAAGTAAGATTATCACTAAGTTTGAAATGTGTGAAGAAGTACAACATTAAATCAACTAGTACAGAAATGGATCACTCTTCAAGAGATTCAGATAATTTCAGCATTTTATTTAGAAATTTGAAATCACCTGCCATGTAAAATAAAAATCAACAAACAAACAAAACAAAATAAAACCAATAAAATATACCCTCAAACCCCAATTTTAATAATAAACTCAAGTAACCACAGTCCGCATGCATTTTGACCAACATCAGAGAAGTACTGTTTTATTTGATGCAGCATCAATATTAATGCTTCTCTGTATGTTACAAAAGTTAGTTGGAAAACTTTTACTTCATGACAAAGTTTAGTGTTTATTGCCTTTTTCCTTAACTTCATATTCAGGAAGTCTGTGTATAGAAAAAAAAAAATAAAAAACAACCTCTTTTCCCTCAAATTACTTTACAGAATCATATTAGAACCACAGATATTTTGCCTGAAGGGGACCAATAGAGACTGTATAGTCTATCCTCCTGCTTTGAGCAGGACTATTGGTTCTTTTAGATCAGCTGTGACTTTGTACAGCAAAGTCCTGAAAATCTCCTGGGTACTAAGGTTCCATGGATACTTTGAGTAACATATTTCAGTGCTACACTACCCCTCCTAGTGAAGAAGGTTTTCTTATTATCAAAATATCTTGTAGGTACTTACAGTTGGTATTGACCTTTATAACTTATGTTGTGATCTTCCTTACATATCTGTTAGAAAAAATAGGAGACAAAACAGACATGTTCCTTTCATTTTTGCAGGAGACACTTCAGGAGAATCTTCAGAATAATTTTTGTGAACTTAACATATAGCTGGGCCTTGTACTTAAGAATAGTTACTGGTCTTGTCTAATTCCAGTTCATGATGGCCGGAAAAAGACTTAGTGCAGCAACACCCCTAAGTTTTTGCACTGTTTTGTTTTGTGTATAGATTTTTTTCAAACAAAACCATAGGCCTCTCAGACTATGATGACATATAACTCCAGATCCAAAAGACAGAATTCCTTAGCTCTATCCCTTAGATCAGGACATGAATAAAAAATTCAGAAAGCATAATTTTCTTTACAAGATTGCTTTTATATAGGAAAACAGTAAAGCTTCTGTTTATTCTGTGGTCATGCTTATAAATAAAAATAATCACAGAATCTGAGCCTGCAAGAAGTCTGCTTGACTTTAGACGACACTTCATTGCTTAGAGCAGTTAAGAGATTTCAGTCTATAATAAATATTTACTTTAGAATCTATAGAATATGATTCAGCCTTCATAATATCATGTATAGCAGCGAGAAGATAGTTAACCTCAGCACAGCTTTTCCCTTCAGGAAGTCTGAATGCATCAGTGGTCAATAGGAAACAATGCCACCTCCCCCAATCTCTCTTGAAGTGATATATTACATAAAGACACATAACACATGAGGCAGTTAACATCTTTATATCTTAATCTTCATTTCATGATAACACATGGAATCATTTACCTTTTGTGAACAGTGGAACCTAAATGCTACATTTTGTCTTTATTAAAGTTTCACGTTCATTCTTAAATCATATGATAAAATGTTGTGGAATGTTGAACTCAGGCCAGATTAAAAGAGCAATCTAAATCTTTAACTGTAGCTCAAAAACTCTTTCTCTATAACACACAATCTAAGAGGTTTTTCACTGTCCTCCAAGTATCCAAAGATCAAGGGTGTCTGAATGCCCATAAACTTGCCCAGAATTGGCAGCCTGGAATCTTGCATCTTATCAGGTTTCATAAAGATTTGAGAGGATCTTTGGAGTCTGATCTAGCAGATGTATTCAAAGGATATTTGACACACAGGGTCTTTTGAAACAGTGCAGTTGCAACAACCTTCTATTTACAAAAGAACGAGATTGCAGAGACATCGTTTCTGTTAAGAATATCATGCATTTAGTTGTTTTAAGTCTGAACTTCTTACATGGTTACATCTTATGTGAAGTGTGTGACCATACTGCACCAGAGGATAGGAATAGGAATCTGTAATATTCTTCTCCCAAAGTGTATTTAACAAAGATACAAAATAATTCGTCTTCTTCTTTTGTCTCCTTGCTCAGGAAATGTGGGGTTTTTTGCACAGCACACTGCACGGTTTCAGCAGGGAAAGGTAGGGAGAGTATCAGATTCTATTTGAGAGCATTATTTTTTTTTTTTTAAATGTCTTAATATGGAACCATTTAATATGTGTTTAACTCAAATATGTGTCATTATGAAAGTGCTACCTTGGCTTTGAATTAAAAAAATGCAGAAATGCAGAGATGTTTTTTAATTTAAAACTAAAAATAATACTTTTATGAAATAATAAAATAAATTTTATAGTTTATTTTAAAGTGCAAGTTTATGCTAACATTCCATAGGATTTCTGCATATATAAAAGATTTCAGACTTCTTTCTGTTTGAACAATTAATTATCTACTCTTCTTTACTTTATTTGGTAATTAAGTACAACAGAAATAATATAAAAAAATGTTAACTTCTCAAACAATTAATCCTAAAATGAAATAATCTGGATTAACCGATTTACAAAGGCAAACAACTGAAGTTACAATAGATAACGTTTCTCCTTGAAATATGAAACAAATTTTTTTCTTCTTTTTTGTATTAACTCAGTTTATTGTGTGAACCAGAAGTAATATTAGGAGTGGAAGTAGTCCTTCCAGTAGTAATAGAAGGAAAACTCTGTGAGTATTTACAAGTTAATGTCTTAAAACACAAAACTTTGGTAAATGTTTTATAAAATGTGCTGTGCACATGTACTTGTACTCCATCTTGGTGAAGCTGAATAATAATAATAATAAAAAAAAAGTTCTTCATCACATCTTGCTTTCATACAGCTGATCAGCATCTGGCATTTTACTTTCTTCCTTGGGGTTAGCTGCTTTCCATTAGACTGTGGCTCTTAAGAATTTGTTCTGTTGTGTCAAAAAGCTAAAGCTGACTGTTAGGAGATGTGCATGAAGAAAACACCATGCTATATATTTTCAATATGGTGATTAACTTCCCCATATTGGTTCCAGCTACAGTTCACTTCTGCTTCAAGGAACAAAAGATCCTTAAACAAGTTCAAGAATATAATAAACATCATAAAATCAAAGAGTGACAGGTCTTTTGACTTACAACACAAGATCAGTAATAGATCCATCTTCCCTGTCTCAAATCCAACAGGGTGAGCCAAACATCAAGTCCAAGAGGAACTGACCACTGAAGGCAAAGCACACAATGCAAAACCTCTCCAAGGACTAGGTTTCAATTGCAACAGTAGATTGTATTGCCAGAGGGTTGTCTATTGCTGAACAGAACTTGTCCAAGATGGAAACCGCTTAATGGAAAATAACGTAGTCTCTGTTGGGGACCACAAGAGAAAAGTACCACTCTTCAGAAAGTTTCTCAGCTGATCTTTTGAACTACAACAAATGCTTGATCATTTTATTTTTGTCATTATGATTTCAGTGCACCTATGTGAAACTTGCAGATTGTTTTGCTGTGACTGACAAAGTATATTGCTGTAGACAATGACATCCTCAGAACGATAATCTGGTATCCCTTCTGATGATGAATTTGAGATTCAGTCTCCATTTTTTCCCTTGCCACTATTACTTTGAAATAATATTTTATTTGTATTAAATCCTCTTTTTCATTAACACACCAGACATTGACCTTTATAAGATTGTTTTCTGTCCCAGTCAAATTTATCTTTTCAGTTTAGCATATGATACAACTAATAATCTCTTTGTAGGTAAACAGGTGACACATTGTAAACTTCCTTTATTTGGGGTCACACTGGGGACTTCTTTGTCAGGCAAGGAGGGCCCAAAACCTGGTCCTCAGATTCCAATGAGAGAAGCAATGATTGCAGATGTAAAAGTTTTGGATTCCAATCTACACATCACTGACAAAATTTATGAACTCATTTTCAGTCTGGAATCTGGTTACAGAAAGTTTGATCTGTCATTCTAACGGAGAAGAATATATGAAAATATTGGACCATTTCTGAATAGTCGAATACCCTAACTTATATGTAAATTTACAAATTTTGTTGGAAGAGCTTTTGGGGGCTGGAGGTTGTTGGGGAGGCATCACTGCAGGTAATATATTCAAGTATCAGTACTAAAAGTCTGAAAAATACCTGTAGCGGAAAGAAAAATAAAGAGAATTACGTTTGTCTTTTATGAGGCTGAAAATATGAAAACAGTTTAAAATTAAAAAGTGCAATATAGTACTATAATATCTGTTTATTTAGAGAACAAGCTATAGTGTTAGTTAAAGTATTTTCTTCACTCTAATGTGAGGGGAAAAATACGAGTGTTGGTTACCTTAAGGTACCCTAACAACAACACAGCTGCCATGTACATCAGTGTGCTTGATGAAGCACTGTTCTCTCACTCAAACTATCATGCTGACAGGAGAAAAGTGGATCCACTTTGTTGCAGACTGTCAAACATGCTTTGCCTTCCAACCTCTGTTATTCTAGGTAAGTGAAATGTATCAAACCACTTAACTGGGCCTGCCACTGGAAGAAAAGAAAAAAAAAAAAAAAAAAAAAAATGAAAGAATACAGATTTAACAAAATATCCCTCTCAACTTTCCTCAAACACCAATAACATTAAGGACACCTTTCTAGTTATTATAAAGAAAGTGTTCCAAGGAACTTTCAGAAACAACTGTTGCATCATTCTTTCTTTGTATGTGATACCTTCCATATGTCATGATTTTATTTTTATCAGCAGATACTGATATTCTTCAGCTGAAGAATAATCATATAAGGCCATATTCTTATCCCGTTTTGTTATGGCAATACAAAGTTTCCTCATAACTGGAAAATCACTGTCTGAGAATGTTACTAAAGGTAAGGCTACAGGCAGACGCCTCTCTCCACATCATGCAGACTTTCACTATGTGGCAGTCTAGTACAGAGAGATGATAGGGAAGTGAATGACATGCCACATTCTAGTGATTCCTGGATACTACAAAATCACTTGCAGTGTTACAAACTGCCAAAGAGCACACTTGCCCTTCTGTAATGAATGACGTGAATCTCCCTGTTGAGGGAAAGCTAAAAGATAAATCTCTCTTTAATTCTGCAGAGTGATGTTCTGATTGAGCTGCACAACTGAGTCACTTTGACATGAATTTAGCTGACTCTTCTTTCTGATGCTTTGAGACTGCAACAAAGAAGAATATTTTGCCACACAGTTGGCCTCAATATTCTGCCAAGTAACTGTTCACAGCTAAACAAAGTGACATCTGTGTATGTGGCAATTGTCTTTAGTCTGAAGCTATTTCTCTTAAATCTAAGCCTGAGGGCCTGAATCATCATTTCCCTGAATCATGCCAATTGCAGGGTATTATTTTGCCACCCATTTTTTACTATTTGAAATAACTACTGAAATGAAAGACACTGAAATACTAAACTCTGATATCAAATGCCACGTAAATTTTTTTTCCTCTACATTAATTTGACATCTCTAAAAATTCAAAAAAGAATAATATGAGCAGGTCTGGTTCAAAATTCAAAGATTTCTAGTGTCACTTCATTGATTAATTTCAAATTTTCACTGGATCTGAATTATTTCCAACAATAAAGTTAGATTTTTTATGTGTGAAACTAAATTGTTTAAATGTAGACCTCTAGCACAAATTTAATGAGCTAAGCCATCCCACCTGAGCTCCGGGTGCTCCTCCAAATCAAGGCATGAGTTTCCATGGGTTGTATGGCATGTCCATAAAGCCCATTGACATGTCTTGAGTATGCAAGGACAGTTAAAATAACACTTGATACCAAGGTTAATGTAAAGTTAATGAAGCAGCATTTCCCTTTTTGTCCCACTCTTACCTGCACATGTACCTTAGCATTATCTTTCCTTGTCCAGAATAAAGATAGTAATGAAACCAATATGTTTTCACCAGATTTACCCTTCCTAATCCTCCTAAACACACAGATTTTCTGAACTAAATTATTCTCAGTCATAAAAAGAGAAAAAACTTTTTTTCTAGTAACTGACATTTTGGTTTTTGGAAGCCAACAAGTTTGAATTCCATAGCAAATTGATAACACCTCAAAAATATTAATAAGGAAGTTGAATTGTTAACAGAGATTTGTGGTCAGATCCTATATTACAGAAATTAGTATAGCACCGTTAAAGTCATTATCTCTACATAAATTTGACAGAATTTAGAATCCAACTTTTGTATGTATATAGGAAAATTTTCTGCCAGAAACTTATGTACAAAGAATATGAAGAGCTCACATTGGTATATACAAATAGGTAAGACATCAACAGTAAGATGAACTAAAGAATGAATATTTTTACTTTGAGTTTATCAAGACTTCAATGCTAAGTTTAGCATACATATGCAGACCTAATAATTAAGCTGATCATTTGCTCAACAAATAGAAATTAGGAAAAAAAGGTTCATGCATAGACAGTTTACAAAATATTTGCTTAGAAGAAAATAAATGCAGGTCAGAATTTGTGTTTTGGCACCATGTCAGTCATGCACAGAAATTGTATGGCCTTACTGCATTCTGGACAAGATGCTTCTGTCCACACAACAAAAGTGAGAAGCATTGTGTTAAATTCCCAAACAGTTTTTAGATTGTGCATGCAGAAGTTGCTGCCTTCTTTAAAAAGTGATCTTTAAGAAAAAGACATTTAAAAAACCTTTATTTCCTTTTAATTGATAGAAAGCAGTTCCTCGATTTTCTTGAAAGGCAGCCAGGAATAAGCTTTTTCTTTTCTTGTGAATTAAAAAAAAATACAAAATTATACAGAATAGTAAATATAAATCTAGAGAGAATTCATTGCAAAAATAAACCTGCAGTGTTCTACTTTTTTTTTTACCTACTTTTCCCACAACACTTTATTTTCTTCTAATTTCAGAAAATATAACATATCTTTGTACAAACAGCTAAATAGTATTATTCTTCCTTATGTGTGTGTATTGTTGCAGTTATTCTGTCTGGGAGTTGCTTTTGTGTGGTGGGAAAGGACCTGTATTTGCACTTGGAAGTTCCTAGCCACAGCAAACTCATTTCCTCCAGGAATATTTAAAGCCAGAACAGAAATTACTTATATATATATATATATAAAATCAAACTTATTAAACACAGTAACATATTTACAGCTGATACTCAGTAGCTTTTCAAATTGCCCAGGATTATGAGTTGAAACACCAGTGATGCACAATATCTTATAGCAGCAGCTCAGTAAGATTGTCCAAACTTAGGTAAAGCTATCAGATAAAGTAGCAAAAGGCTTACTTTTTTCTTCACTGAAGATGCTGGGTAAACATAGTTACATATTTTTCCTTCCACATACTAATACAGAATGCACATGATGAAGTTCTGAGTAAAATACTTAAATATTTTCCAGGTTCTGGGTGCACATACAGATATTTTTTTTTAACTGACATTTAGCATGATGACATTTCAACTCCTTTTTTATTTATTATATGGGTATGTTAGGTGTAGTTGTAGGCAACAGTCATGTATGCGGTACATATACTAATCTAAGCAATACACTCTGACATTATAACTACAAACACAGGTGCTTTTTTAAAAAAAAATATCTAATTAAACTGAGGGGAAAAAGGAAAGAGTAAAGGTAAAAAATATTTTTCTATAGCTTGGGTACAGAACAGAGAGTGTCATACACACCTTTTTAAAATGTTGAGGAATATTGCAATACACAATCTTCCTCCCACAGTTCAATCACACATAGTTTCATGTTTACTTGGGGTGATACATATTGCCTGCACACAACCCAATGGCTTCCCACAGTGATCCCTGAGGTTTTTTTTGCTAGGATTACTGCTGTGCTTAAGTTCTGACTGTTGACATGTTATTATAAGGCACTTTTATTTACAACAGTTCCAACTTAAAATAGAATTACAGGAATTCAGCCTCAGCTCAATGTATTATCACTTCATGTTTGCTGCTCCAGGACTTCCAAGTAGTCAGGCTCAGCATGTAAATTAGCTTTGAGTTCAAAATATTCATTTTTAGTTTGTTCTAGAAAAACCTTTCTTGGCCTGGAGTACATGAGTGTTTCCATTAGCTTCAACTCCTCATGTGTTCCAGGATAATGAACTTCCACATCAGGTTGGAGCTGGACAATATTTTTTCTTAGGTACTCTGTGATCCCTAGTTGCTGCAGTTCTCTCTCTTTTTCAAGAATGTTTCTGTACAAGCAGCTGGCATCCTGAAAAGACAAAAATTCAGCAGATTGATTTGTAGCCTTATATTTGACATTTGGACCTGTAAGAGGCGAACTGTTCTCTCTTTCCAGGAGACTTCGGCGGAGATGTTTGGAATCAGCTTCCTTCTCACTTCCCTCCTCCAGCTGCTCAGTGTGCTTAGGGCTGAAGGATGGGCTGCGATAGACCTGAACCATGGGAGTAACCATATGTTGCTCATAGAGAGTTGCAGCTGGGCGCTCAGTGGTGTGGTGTGTTGTCTTATGCCCATACATGCTGTACTGAAGGTGAACTGGGCTACTATCCCTCATTTGTTCATCTGCTTGTTTCTTTTTACATCTTCGTCGCCGATGAAGAACAAGAACAACTATTCCTGCTGCACAAAATACAATAGTTATAAACACAATTAGAAGTCCTAATATTAGAACAGAAAGTGGGACAACATCTGTAAGAGACCGCAGGATAGAGTCTGCAGTGTTGGTAGTAGTAGGAGAAGTTGTCACTACTACAAAACTGGCATGAGTTGGTAGGGCAGGGCTGTTTATTAAACCTGGACACAAGACTTCACTGTTCAGGGATTTCAGTTCTTTTTTTGCCAGGTGTCCTGGAGATTTACAAAAAATATCACCCATCATTGTGTTCTTACTCAGTTTTTGTATCCATTTTTGCAACCCAACTGAATCACAGGTACAGTCCCAGGGGTTGTCTTCAAGTTCAATTTGTACCAGCATGTCCAGTTCATCCAAGACATTGCTCACAGGCAAGTGAGCAAATTGGTTTGTTTTCAGATTTAATCTGGCAAGTGGAACACCTGAAAAGATATGGGCTGGCAAAGTCTGCAGAAGGTTGTTATTTAAGTAGAGGACTTTAAGTTTTGGCATTGCATTAAATGTCCCCGGCAAAACTTCTTTGATGGCATTATATTCAAGGTACAAGTATTCAAGGTGCTGAAGGCCAAGAAAAAGACTCTGACTTAACTTTGTAAGATGATTGCCATTGAGATATAATTTCTGCAGTCTAGTCAGATTCATAAAGGATCCTTCCTCAAGGATTTCAATGCGATTGTTTCCCAGGTGAAGCATTTCCAGGCTGTCATAGTCCACAAGATCTGATTTCAGTAATGTCTGAATAATGTTCCCAGCTAGAATAAGCTTTTTAGGATTTGGAGGAGGGGGTCCTAAATCAGACAAGCTTTCAATATTTCGCTCCTGGCAGTGCATGAGAACTCCTGAGAGCATATGGCTGGTGCAGTGACAGGGGATGGGACAATAGATTCCTGGAAACTGAGTAGTAGGCTTTGAAGTATGAAGCACTAAACTTGGTTCTTTAGTAGGAGCTTTCAGGATAGGAAACACCCTAGTTGATAGGTGACTATCACTGACAGAGGTGGTTACAACCAAGGGCAGTGACCCTGAAGGATCTTCAAGTTCATTGACAGGATGAGTGGGACAAAGTGTTTCTTTTTTCAACCGGCTTAAGATACTGCCTTTGATAACTGGAGGACTATTGCATACAATATCACCTATTATTGACTGAGGAGGCATGTTTTCTAGCCATATCTTCAGCTGCAACAAATCACAGTTACAGGCCCATTTGTTGTCTTCCAACTGAAGGTCTAGTATTCTACCAATGTGTTCCAAAAAGCCAACATAGGGAAGAGTCTGTAACTGGTTTCCCCGAAGATCTAAATGGGTCAATGGGACAAAACGAAATACGTTTGGAGGAAGATACTCAATGGCATTATCATTCAAAATAAGCACTTTAAGCCTGTTGAGCTTGCTAAAGGCACTTGCTTCAATCACTGTGATGAAATTGTTGTCTGCTTGAAGAAACTCTAAATTTTCCAATCCATTAAATGTATCTTCTTTAAGTGTTTCTAAAGAATTGTGATTTATATGAAGTTGCTTAAGAAGGCTGAGACCATTGAAAGCCCCAGGCTCAATATCTGCAATATTATTAAAACCCAGATGTAGAGAGATAGCATTAACAAGGCCAGAGAAATCATTCATGTGTAACGTAGTCAGGCCATTGTTCAAGAGATTAAGATGGAAAGGCCGTGATGGTGGGACATTTATTTCTGATACCATCTTGATGCCTCTTTCTTCACAGTTTATAATCATGGTATCATCCTTTTCTTCACAGGAACACAAACTCTGACAAGATCCTCTGACTGAAGAAAAAGAAGGCTGTGACTGGAAAGAATCAGATGCAACCACAACTGAGTATAGAATAACAATCCAGAGCTTCATCTTGCCCAGCAGATTCTACATAAAACATAAAAAAAAAAAAAAAAAAAAAAGGAATAGAGTCATGATTTCACAGGGTTGGTGTTGTGGGTTTTTGAGGTTTTGTTTGTTGGTTTGGTTTGGTTTTGGGTTTTTGTTTGATGGCTTTCTGTTTTTTTTTTCTGGGCCAGAGGGAGCAATAACCATTCCTAGTACCTGCCATTGTGCTGCCTCACCTTTCAAACAATATTGTATTGTGCTAAACAGTTGAATGATTTTCTGAGTAGAGAAAAATATATTTAGTTTAATGTTTTAATCAATAAACACAGTCATAAGGGGAATGCTTCAGTACTTTCATGTTAATACACTAAAGTAGGAGACAATCAGGAACGTGTTGTCTTTACCTATATGTCGTATAGAATGTTTTGCCAGAGGACAGCAGTAACAAGTTACTGCCCTGAGCAACTTATATTAAGGCTAATATGATATTTTTGATTGTTGCTTTGTGTCACCACACAGCACTGCAAGTTTTAAGGGTACCTTGGTAAGTTCAGCTTGATGTTGTCCAGCTGCTGAAGAAAAGAAATAAGATTTGGTTTGGTACAACAATGGGTTGTGAGCAAAAGCACATTCAGTCGGGGTATAGGGAATCTCTCCTTTGGTTCTGCACTATGTATGTAAATTAAAAGGCAATTCCTCTGCAATCCTTGTACTCCCAAAATTAAAAGGAAGTAGAAAAAATAATTCTTTTTACTTAAATTTCAATGCATATGTTATAGGTTGTGGACATATAGTGAAAGTGGGAACAGCACATAGCAGTGCAATATGTTTGCATATAATATACATATAAAATAATCATGTACAATATTAAAATAAAAAAGAAGAGAGAACTGACAATGCAGTATATGTCAGAAGAAATAGGTAGGAAAGGTGCAAACATGCTCTATTTTAGATTGATTATTAGACTCCTTCCAATTATTACAATCATTAATTACTGTAAAAATTCTGAAATGAAAATGGAACTAACTGTACTTTACTAGTTAAAAGTGATCACCGGTATCCTCCATATGTTATGTAACCAAGATTATCATCTGTCAGGCTGATCTTGAACTTTGCAATACCTGATAAATGCACCATTACAGTACTATTATGAAGTCACAAGCAGAATTTACATCTTGAAGTCAAGCATTTATCATTGGTTTGAATTAATTTATGCTACACTCCATTTGAAGATTCTCTTTTTCTTTCTGTCAAGGCTGTCTAATTAGCAAGAACAATGGTAATTCTTGATATATGAGATGGAGTGGAATCACCGTTTCTAATCTTAATTTCCACATTTCCTAAAAAACAAACAAACAAACAAACAAAACCCAAAAAACAAACAAACAACAACAACAACAACAAAACAGACAAAAAACTTACAATGGAATTGATGGTTTAAAAGACAGTCTCTTTGGGGGGTGCAATATTGATTCTAGGACTGAACTATGCAGGTTTCTTAAGTAATCCGTCTACTAAAGGTCACTTGATACTTCAAAGTAAACTATTGAAATATGGAGCACAGAAAGTCACTACACAATTAATCATCTCAGCTGTTAATTTCTGAGAGATTAGAACCTTTTACAAGTATCTATTCAATTACATGCATAAACATTCTTATAGTGTGATTTGACATCTCATCAATACGTATTTTAATTATCAGGTACCTTTGTGACTAAGAACATCATTTCTCAAAGCTTCCCTTAAAATGGATTGCAAAGATTTATACACAGAGGCACTTAAGTGCTGTGGTATGAGTACACACACACATACATACAGAGAAAAGCAACAACAGCAAATGTGTACACAGTGAATTATGTTTTTCTCCATTAGTAGTTCCTGGTAACTGGGAGTAGCTGTCTGAGTTTAAAAGTAGTAAGTGCAACTCTCAGTGTGAGAAAAAGTGTCCCTAAAAATATGACCTTTTATCTTTGTTTCAGTAGAACAAATAATTTTGTTGTTTCATATAACACTCCTTGAACTCCAGCTGTTTATGTTTAATATATTTTTATTTAAGTTTGTTTTCTAAAGAAGTGTTAGACAAAAGACAACATGTCAAGATGCAATTTTGAAGTATGCAGAATAACTGTAGGGTATTATGCTAGATATTTATTCTTGCTTTACATGAATCAATATCCTTTTCAGTGACCCAAGGTAAAAAACGCAGGCTCTTGATACAGATGCCAGCTTCAAACCCACAGCATGACTCATTACACTTTATTTCTGTACACTTTCCCTCTGAAGGAATTCCAACTACAATCTATATTAAATTCAAACTGCATTTATGAAGACCCTGAGCAAAATTGACTAAAAATAAATAAATAAATAAATCCAAAAAGTGTTTTGCATTCTGGACCATATTGAGAAATTAGGTTATAAAAATGAAAGCTCTCCTCTCAGAGATGAAAGTAAAGACATTTGTAACCAATTGGAAACCATTCCCATTTTAATCATCAGCATACTTCTAAGGACAACACTGCCAGAACTCTCATAAACATATACACAAAAAAAATTAATAGGAGAATTATATTATTTTTTCCTTTTCCTTTTTTTTTTTTTTGTCTGAATGCTCAGGAATGTGTAATGAATCTCTCAGTGGGATACAATTGTAAAATAAAAAAATTGTAAAATAAAAACTGCTTTCAAGTAACAGATTATGAGCATTTAACAATTTATAACAATGTTAATTTATAACACTTGACAAATCTGACCTTTCTCTGTTTCATGTGGTGAAGTTTTTCAGCAAATTCTACATTGCTGCTTTCATGTAAGTCATTACTGACTGAATACTGTAACTAAGCTTTTTGCAGTAGGAATTCTAACACTAATAATGTTACAAAGGCAACATCAAATACTTTTAGAAGTAGTCACTTTATAGCAAAGACATCACATACTTGACAAGTAATACTCAGTGTGTCTTTAAAACATTGAAATAGCTTGTTTCATGTTACAGTTTTGTTTGTTTGGTTGTTTTAATTCAGCTATTTTAAAAAGTGCATATTGAAGACTTAAAAAGCCTCAGACTGAGAACTGGCAATTTCTAAAAGCCTTTGGGATTGTTTATTAAATTCTGAAGGGAATCACAGTCAGATGTTTCTTTCACTTCAAGAAATAAAACAAACACTCATTCCTTTCCCCTCAAGGGATCTGAAATCAGCATTTCATTAATACACACATTCTACACAGTTGGCAGTTTGAATAAATGCACCTGGCAGACTGTTTGAGATACAGTGTAAACTTCCATCATTTAACATAGAAGTTATACAAAGTCATGCAGGAAAATAAATTCAACTGGTACTGAGAAATGAATTTCTCATATGCTAAGCTAATTAACTAACTGGAATCCTTCTTACCTGTATAGCAGTTACACTCCCTGAAACGCTCAGTAGTGCACTGTTGGAACAGCTGTTTCAAAGCGATGTAATTTTTCCCTGTGAAAAATGCACACTTCCTTCTGAGTTTCACTTTGTTGCAAGCTCTAGTAATGCTACAGCTCCATAAAGTTAAAATCCTTGTTCAGAAGACAAAGTACAAAGCATTCAATTGAAAAAAATCTTCCAGGCAGCATGCATATTAGACCATCCTGTAAGCTGTTGTCCTTTTTCCTCAATTAAAATTCACAGCATACTTCACAGCTATGCTGAGTTTTCTGCATATAGTTAACTGTTTGCAAGCATTTGGAAGCTGTAAACAAACAAGATGCTCAGCAGAGCTTGACTTGATCACTTGGTTTTGTCAGATTTTTAGATCCAAGCTGCTTCTGTGTTCTCTCTGCTCTTTCTAGTCTTTCTTGTTAGCTCAGTTTGTTATTAGTCAGACTGCCAGGGGCTGGGAGGTAGGCGTAAATAAAGAGACTTCTTGGCTTTTGACTCAGCCTTTAAGCCCTTCCCCACTAGAGAGCTTTAATCTGCCAGTGTCATTTGATACAAGATACAGCTCCACCTTGAGACAGATCAGCTCCTCCTCCTGCTGCAATTTCTCTCATTTTTTCCCTCATTCAAGTGAGCCTCAGAAAGTAAAATTCAGCTAAATATCCCCTAGATTGCTTAAGATACGTTAATGGCTGATTTTGCAAAACAGTAAACATCTACTGCAGCTCTTGTAGTTTGTTCTCTTGAGCAGATCTTGTATTTAGTTTATATTTACAAATGCTTGCTTTAGAAACTGAAAGCATTCCAGCCCAAACACACTGTTCAAACTGCACCACAAGGGAAACCTTGTCCTCTGGAAAATATGTTTGTCACAATTAAGTGCAGGATTATTCACATATATAAATGAGACAGTACAGCTCTCAATCCAGCCTACTCAACGTAACTGGGCTAGGGCTGAGTATGTACAGTTGTACATACTTTATCTCTGAAAAGAAAAAAATAACAAATTGTGTAATATTAGTTCCTATGCTTGCACAACATTTGCCTGCAGTCCTTTTAAAAACTGTCCATCTTGTTCTGTATGAAGAAAACTGGGTTGATTGTAATTGTCTGTTTTACAGATGTTAGCATAGTGTGTTGTTATCTATCCATGTGAGATTTTATCTTGTTTGCGTGAAACCTTGCTTTGATAAAAAAAGGTCTGGATTGGTGGGGGAGTGGGGGTATTCTTGAAGGCATGTATCATGCTTAAGCTATTATTTTCTTTGTGCTGATGAACAAGTAACTAACAGATACAGTAGGGCTGCAGGAAAATATTTATTCCATGCAACAAAGATTCTCCTCATCCTTCCTGCTCTTCATGGGATGGTTTTATATACTGCAAATTCCTTGTTCATTCCACTGCCACAAAACCACAAAACCTTTTGATAACCAAAAATAGCTCTGGTGCTTCAGCATATTTACCCTGTAGAGAAAACTGTTTTGTTTTGTTATTATTGTGTCTTGGATTAGTTTACAGTTTATTTACAACAACCTCTACACCAGTCAAATTCCAGTAACTTCTTTCGTGCTGATAGCTCTCCAAGTGGCCTCATGTGCCTTTAAGGAAGTATTGTGATGTATATTCCATGTGATGAAGGCTATCAAGATCTTATCCTATATATATAGAGAGAGAGACATACAGACATATATTTAGATGTATAGGCACATGTATATATATGCCTTGTCTTATCAGGATGAGTTATGTAGCACATAATTTTCCACAGATAAAGCATGTAATTTCACAAAATAATAATAACAAAATATCCTAAGAAACATCACAATTTTAATTCCATTCATTTCAACACATCACTAATTGGATTACATTTTGCTACTTTCAATGACCCTTGCCACTCTGTCTTGACTTGCAGGTATGTTACTGTTAAGGCTCAAAGATTCTCAGCTATCTGTATTCAGTTAAATAAATCATTATATTCTATATACATTTTGAATTTATGAATTGTAAGTCAGAGTCTTTCTAACTTTTACTGAACATTTCCCAGGTGTTCACACTTCACTTGTGGTTGTTTGAGATGGAGGATATCTATACATATAGACATTCATAACAGAAATTAAAACAACATTGTTCTTTGCTTTTCAGTAAACATCTACAAGAATAAAACCTAATCACAAAAGATATTTCCAGAAGTCAATTACTAAAAACAAGAAAGCATTTCCTAACCATACACAATTAAAAAAACATTGAGAATGGTTATGACTGTTTGTCATTCTAGAAATGGTATGTTTACCAGATTCATAAAAATTTGGCTAATGATTGTTTTTCTACTACAAATGTGTGGATCATTAAGCAGCTTATTATAACTAATGTGATACTGCAAGTGCATCTGCATGGACAGTGTTGAACTGACATGGAGTTTGCATCCTACACTTTAAACATCGATTTTTATCAATTGTTCTAACAATTTTAAAATTTGTGAAACTATATAAATAAAATCTAAAACTGTCAGGCTTGCTTGCTTCCAAAAAGTCTTAAGTTTTTGTATAATTCCTCTTTACCTTTTTGCAAAATACAGGATCTCCATAAATCAGAAATGGGACCATACATATATTGATAACTATACATATTTTGATATATTGTGCAGAATTCTCCTCCAGCTAGTGAATTTTCTTTCTTATCAATATATACATGTATAAATAGAAGCTCTAATGCTGTTAAACATGTAAGCCTTGTATAAAGTCCTTAAAAGAGGATGTTTTAATATTGTGTATCGTGTTTTATTAAATTCTATGTTATATGGTAAGCTGTGGCATTTTCTTTAACTGTATATATTGTCAAAGAAACACCTGAGCCTAAATGTAAATGTAAATTTTGGTATGACCAGAAAATGCCCAGGAAGTCTCTTCTGGAGTCTGTTATTTTCTTCTTGGCAATACATTCCCTCCATTCTGGAAATCTTGAAGACTACAGGGACACTTATGAGAAGCATGGAAAGCTTTCTTACGCCCTTTCATTCAGAACTTACTAGTAACACTTTTAGATTACTCTGACTAATGTTTTCCATATAAAAGATATTACATTCAAATGTGGAAATTAAGTTTATGATTTACATATTAGTCCTCAAAATACAGATTTTCATTGTACTGTACTTATTTATTTGTAAATTCAGTGTTAAAAAAAAAAAAAAAGAAGAATGAGGATCTGCATTTGCTGCTTCAGTGTAGAAGGTAAAGCTTCCATCTTCCCTCATTCACAGGTCATTGGCACTTCTCAATATGCACATGAGGAGCCATTGATTCCACACAAGTTGTATGAGCCTAATAATGTGTCCTGCCCTGCCTGCAAGAAGTTCTTTGTGTATGTACTAGTCAGATAGCTTAAGATACTTGAAGGAAGTATTTTTCTGGAACAGCTAAGTAGCATCTGAATATTCATACCCGAGAGAGCAGAATAAGAAAGTCTGTTGAAACTCATATACATGGTATACATGAAAATTCCATATAGGGGGAGATTCACCAAGGCTAAATGTTAAATAAGTAGGATCAGAGAAAGTAGCACGTGCACAGAAGTAGCACATGCACACACAGAAAACAAAACAAACAAAAAACTCCATAATACAATGTAAGTACAATCATGGAAGCTACAAGTGTCCACTCTGAGAACCTTTCTTTCCAATGACAAATGAAATCAGGAGAGGTTTTCTTGAACTGTAAGTTTCACAACAGTCAAGTGAACAGGAAAGAAATAATTAAGGTCAACATTAGGAAAGAGAGAGTTTTATTTTGCAGGCATTCATCTACAGAACTGTTTCACCTTTTTTATGCATTAGGATAGGTCTTACTTAAAACGTTTTACTGCTCAGAACACACTGTGTGGGTTTTTGCAATTGCAATTATGTAAACAAACATCAGGATTCCCCTCTAAAAATGGTATTCAAGCCTAGTACTGACTATTGTTTAAGTATTATAGTAGGGGCAGCAGGGGCTGTGGTCAGTTAATCGCACATAGTTGCTGTCATTTCTTTCTCCTCCAGAGGAAGACTCCTCACACTCTTCCCCTGCTCCAGCATGGGGTCCCTCCCACAGGAGGTAGTCCTCCTTTAACATCTCCAACTTGTGTCCTTCCCACAGCCTTCACAAACAACTCAGGCTTGGATCCTCCACAAGGTCACAGGTCCTGCCAGGAGCCTGATCCAGTGCAGGCTTCCCATGACGTCACATCCTCCTTTGGGCACATCCACCTGCTCTGATGTGGGTTTGTCCATGCGCTGCATGTGGATATCTGCTCCATCATGGACCTCCATTGGCTGCAGAGGGACAACCTGCCTCACCATGGTCTTCACCACAGGCTGCAGAGGAATATTTGCCCTGACACCTGGAGCACCTCTGTCTCCTTCTTCACTGACCTTGGTGTTTGTAGAGTTGTTTTTCTCACATACTCTCACTCCTTTCTCTGGCAGCAGCTGCATGGGGTTATTTGTTTGTTTGGTTGGTTGTTTTTTTGTTTGTTTTCCCCTTCTTAAATATATTAATCCCTGCATTCAAATTCTCATTCTTTTGAGCAGCTACCTCGTGAGTAGCTTTGCATTCTGCCATGTAACCATACTCCTTGTTTCTACTCACACTATTATCACAGAACAAATAGAGTCCATTAAAGAAATTAAATCTATCAGATTTAGAACTCACTTCAGTCTTTCTGTCAAAGTGAGAAGAACATACAAACCAATATCTGCCAATTATTTATTTTTCGGCTTCTGTTCTCAAATAGCCATTTATTTTTAAAAAACAGCTTTTAAAAATACTGTGATACTGTGATACTAGTCACTGTAGAAATAAACAAATTAGGTAGCAGAAAAATGCAATGGACAGAGTAAACAGTATAAAATTTCCCAAATTAAAAGAATATTCTTTTAAAAGCTTTTGGGGGATTTCTGTCTATTGAAGAAAGACCATAGCTATATCTAAGTCTTTTTTTGCAGAAGTAATGTCACATTTCTTCTTTTAAAAGTATGTCTCATGCATAATAGGTGTTGAAAAGCATTGAAAGTTGTTTTTTGAACAGTTCAGCATGTTATATCAATAACTTAACTTGTAATCCAGCTGGCATAACTTTGGCTCTAACATCAGAGTCATCAGGCTAAGTTCTGTTTTACTTCCAAAATAGGAATGGTCTTCTATAACTTTCTATAGTTTTATTTTTTATTCATGCAGATGTGGACTCCTTTGTTTTTATGGAGTCAGATAGTGCAGATCAAAGGAACCTTTGAGTTCACCATCGAGGTGAGAGTAAGAATTTTTATTCATGTATAACAGACTGCATATTATCTTGAAATGTCCTCTGTGTTTCAGGTCTTGTGAATCTGTATTTCTTACGCGGACTAGGAAGAACATTAGCACAGCAAAATCAGACGTTTTCCCTCTGTAAAAGGGAAGACAATCCTCTTTAGGATGAAGGAAGAAAAATTCACTTCAGTGTCCTCAGGGGTGAGGAATAAGGACAGGAGTAAGAATATTTCCAGTAAAAAAAAAAAAAAAAAAAAAAGCAAAAAGTAGGTCAGGAAGAGTGAACTTTCTGTTCTCTTTGTTGTTGAAGGAGATGAGGATAGGGTAAAGTAGTGACTTCATTGAGAGAGTCCATTTCACCAGCTGTGGTCACATTGTTGCACACCCTTACCTTTCTTCAGTGACACTGACAGGTACAGTAGGCAGGAATACAAACATTAATTCTTCTTCAAAAAATTCGTTCCCCTACACGCCACCTGTTGCGTAATTTGCTCATGTATAAAGTCTTTTATGAACACTTAACCTCTGCAATTAAATGAGCCTCATTGTCACATGAAATTTAATAGGTAAATCAGCTTTGTTTAGAACTCATAGTAATGGCAGCTTTTGAATTAATTTTCTGACTTTGCTTTTCCTAAATCTTTATCTGACTTCAAGATCTAGCTACAACTGACCATCTACTGGCAACTAAGCAAAGCCATATGGATTTTCCTGAGTAACAGGCCATGAGCAGGTGTGAGCTTCACTGTAGGACAGCTACTGAGTCAGTAGTAGTGGCTGCTATTCTGCATGACATCAGGGGAGGATTTTTTCATCAAAATTACCTACAGCATGGTAGTCACCATCTCAGTCCAACTAATAACAAAGAATGTGGACAGTGAATTAATACTAAGTGCTGTGCAATATGCACTGTAACCTGTCTGAATAAATAGAAATTATTTCTCCCCATCTGTTTTCAGGTTGTAGTTGTTCTTTTTAAACAATAACACAAAGACTCTCAGAAAGAACAGTATTTTTCAGTTTAGAGTGCCTTTATTGCATTTTATCCATCTTAATTAGAAAATTATATATCTAGCTTTAGTACTGAAAATAGTTTTCCTTTGTGGAGGTTTTTTGTGTAAAGGATGACCATATGCTTGCCAAAACTGAACTTATTTTTCACTGATATTTTAAATCTTTCAGAAGTCTACTATGTGCATAACTGACATGTGCGTGATACATGTAACAAATGAGTGGCACCAAACACTCAGATGTGGATGAAGTCTGCAGGTGGAGTCTAAAACTAGCTTTTTAATCAGAAACCTTCCTTATCAGAGCTAAATTACTCTAAGGAACCACAATATCCTCCTTCTTCTCATAGACAATATTGTCAATCTCACAACTTTGCATAGGAAGTAGTCTCAGTTCAGAACACAAAATATAGCATCATCTTGACAACCCTGACATTTGACCAACTCAGTCACTGTCATTAACTAAGCTTACCAATTTTTTTTCAGTTGAATTTGCATGTTGTTTGAATTCACACCTACAGAGAATACCTCTTAATTTGCCATTACATTCAGGTAATAATATTGCAGAAAGGTCTTTAGCCTATTTCTTCCAAAATTTATCTGGTTTGTGGTTAATGAATATTACAGTATTAAAGTATTCTTTCTCCTTAAAAAATGCAATCTATTTCATCCTGCCAGCCATATAAACATCAGGAAATTTATTTTACTTATGACATCAAAATTGTTAGAGTCAGCTAAGAAAGAAAAAGAAACATACCAAAAAAGTCATAATGATTTTGTTAGAACTCAACTTGTCACTTGAATAGATCAGTTCACAAAATACTTTTTGACTGTGCAATGATTGAAATTAGGGTCATCATACCATGGAACAGATTTCCCAGAGAGATTGTAGGGTGTCCACCTCTATAGATATGCAAAGCCAAACTGAACATGTTCCTGGGTGAACAGCTGTAGCTGATCCTAAGCCAGGGGAGGTGGACTAGATGATTTAAGCTGAACCCTTCCAACTTCAATAATTCCATTAAATGCTTTGGGTGGGTTTAGAATTTTAAGGCACATCACTTTAAAATAATCCTCAGAACTGGTTTATTATATCTCATAAAATGATAATTAGCATGTAATTTATCTCATACAAGGCCATGTACTGTAATATGGTTTCTCTGCCATGAAGAGACATGGAAATAATATTTTAACTATCTGAAAATGTAGCATATATCTTTAAAATGCCATGTTACTGTAATACAGTTGATAGTAAAGAAGCCATGTGATGTTTAAGAAATCCCCAAAAACTAAGATCATTTAATGCCAACTGTGATAACTAAATGTTTGGTTTAGAAGATTTAGAGGTTTCAGTCCTACAAGCCCCTAGACTCATCTTTGATAAATTCCTAGTATTTATGGACGGTTTGGGTTACTGTAGACAGTGATATTGTCACAATTGTAAGCAATGACCTAATCTAGGTTTGAAACATACCATTTTAAGAAAAAATGTATCTTGTGAATGCTACTTTACTTCATATTTCTTGTTCCACTCTACAAAACAGACAATCAAAGATACTAGTTTATGCACTTTAAAAAAAAACAAAAAAAACAACCTGTGACATATAGTATATCATTTTTGAAATACACCTTATTAAAGCTATTCTAAAGAAAAGACTTCTCATATTGATGACTGTCAGTTTAGAAGCACTGGACACTTTCAGTGAACTGGCTAGTAAAATATGGATCAAATCATAAATTCATACAGAACCTAACTTGAACATAACAGATCTTCTGCCTAAAATTGATCAAATTGATTCAATTGTCAATTTAATGATCATTCTAAGATACTGAAGCAAAATGATATTGCTTAGTTTGTCTAAACTACAAACATGCAAGCATCAAAGATCAAAGGACTGATGCCAGTACACTGATTATCCAAGTACCAATCATCTTTCATAGCCATTCAGTATGAACACATAAATTCCTTAAGTAATCACTTATATTAAGCTCAAACAGATATGCTTTCCTTAAAATGTATTATGCTTGCCTAATCAAACACCGTAATTAGAATCGATCTATTGTCTCGATGGATGTCATCAGGAAAAAATATAGTGTGTTTTTCCATCACATTTTCTACCGCATTTTGTTTTCAAGCTTCTACATTAACTTTTTCTGTCATTCAGTTTCAGTTAATATTTTTTTCTTTTGACACTGTTAGCATTATGCTATTTTGTTTTATTTTCTCTAAATCCGAATTGCATTTCATATCTGATGTTTAACTCCATATCTTTTATTTTGTAATTGTGGAATTAACTGTTCAAGAGCTTGAATATTAATGCATTCATTTATTATTTATATAGGTAATTAATAAATTATGTTAGGTAAGTATAGATGTCTGAATTTGAACCTTAAGCAGCAGAACAAAATAATACAGTGTGAGTAATTAAAATGTAATCTATATATGGATTACTTTATAGATAGGTATGTGCATATGATCATAAGTATGAGTATTTTAGCTATGTGTTTTCTTGTCAAATTCTGTCACTTTTTCCCAGGTGATATTAATTAAGACTCAACTGCTGAAAGCTCAATAAGACTAACATTGAAGTAAACAAGGAAAACACCATAAAGCTTTTGCTAACCCTATAGAGTTATTGGAAATTTATAAATTACTTAGTATTAATAATAAAATAATAAAATAGTATTAATAAACAAATAATTGACCAATATTGTTAGCTAATCCACTACCATTAAATGTGCTCACTTCTTTCCTAGTTCTAACTTGCAATTTTAAATTCATTTTCGTCTTCAGTTCTGTAAAACTTGACCTACCAAGAAAGAAAAAAAATCATGAAACACTGATACTCGATGTCCTGAATTATAATAAGAGATATTCAGAGTATTTAAGACTTGTTTTCTTCATACAGTGTAATGCATATCTACTGATTACCCTGCATTATAAAGACAACATATGGAGGAACAGGTTTTAAATACAAATCAGTGAGATACAAATGTAAATTCTGCAAAAATCTCTTTGTCCATTGGTGAAGAAATGACTGATTGATCTGTACAAGATTGCTGGTAGATCCTTAGCATGAAGCTGATGGATGTAAAATACAGTATGGCTGACTTGAGAATCAAGTGGTGGTACAGAATGAAGATTTCTTGTGATGGTCACCATGATTTAATATTAGAGACTACTGCTTTACCAAGTAAAGAATGTGGGGCTGATAAGAACTACAGGAATATTGTTTTCTTATTTCCCGTTTACATGAAAAAGCTGTTATAATTCGTTTTGCATCATATTTTACACACCACTGTAGCAAATAAAACCACTTGCCCCTCCTAATGTATAATTCCATTGTAACTGAATAAAAATTTACATTAGGAAAATAATTCAACAGGAAAAGAAAATAAATCTTAATAAGAACTTTAACAACTTTTAAAACTGTGGTACTAGCTATATGTCCTCTTGTTTAATATACATATATTTTGATAATACATGATCATATTATTATGACTCATTTACAAATATTTGTCTTCAGGGTTGGAAGGACGGGAATTCAACAGATATATTTTTCATTCTCTATTCTATTCTGGGAAACCTTACAGTGCCCTTGTCTTCTTTGAACTAAGTATTTTTCAAAACCAAAAGTTTTGTAATATTTCTTGTGCAAAATACTGTACACAGATTCAAGTGAAGACTGAGCTTACAGTGAAGGAAGATGAGATTGCTTTAGATTTATTGTTCTACAACACCCTCTCCTGGCAGCATGCCTGAACTAAAATATCGTCAATAGACAGTTTTTAAAATTCTACAAGACTTTTGTATTGTTTTTAAAATATGAACATCTCTTTTACAAGTTCAAACAATATGCTCAACTTACTGAAGAAGAAAACTAAAATCTCCATTCAGCACTCTGATAACATTAGAAAACACAGATTCTCATACCAGTTGGGACTTCAAATAGATTTAATTTCATACTTACAATATACGAATAATTAATATAATATAACTAATCACTGGTTGTGGAAAGACGTCAAATGCAGATAAAGGATTATTATGTACTTTTGAATACCTGTGACCTCTTCAACCATCGAGATGTTGTGAAATGTTGATAAATGACATGGGGTTGCAACAGTATAAATGATGAAATATGATTTGGCTGTTGAAATACAAAGTCAAGAATTATAACCTTTCAAATGCATTGTGTTTGCCCTCCAGTAAGAAAGATGTATTGAAATACAAATCTCTCTTCATTGCTTCTTATTGCAGATTTGTTCTTTTCTAAACTGTTTCCATTCCATTATATTATAAATGTTCACATTTCAGAAAGGTTTCTCCAGTTATTAACCTTTGGCGAGCTGTTAGCTCGTAACAAATAAATGCAACAGTAGATTAATGATAGTTTAAGTGTTACTCCTTTATTTTAAATATCCCACTGTTGCTGAATAATACGGGTTCAGGCTAATTCACCAAAAATATTCCTTCCATTTTCTATTTTTAGCTGACTGTGGTATAAGTTTTCTTATATTTACTAGAAACTAATCAAGCATGTTAAATATTTTAATATATTGTAATAATCCGTACACATCTTGAATTATTTGGAAGTTGAAACGTTACATAAATAGATGGCATCCTATATAAAACATATTTTTTTAATTTCTATTAATGAACAGATGTTTATTCAATTTAGAATGTGGATGAGATGAAAATAATTCTTACTGTTTTAGTGATTTTTTTGATCAGCTGTGTGTTCTCAGACTAAAACACATAGAAGATATTTAATCAGATAGCATCTATCCTAACAGATTTATTTTTTTTTCCTTATTACTTTATTATTTTTTTCTTTGGGCTTCAGAACTTCAAGTCTACAAGACTTGTTGCCTTGACTGCAACATGATCTGATCCATGTTGTCATAGCTGTAGTATCCCTTCATTCAGTCCATGCATTCTTCTGTTTCTCATTCTTCTAATTCTGGGAAAAGTATTCATATTCACCATAAACAGAACAGTGAACTCAGTTTATGCATTCTGCAATGTGGTTACCAGCTGCTGGGATCAAGGACCACATGGTCTCTCTCATTCTTACCTTGCAGTTATTTCTTGTAAACTTGATGGCTATTTTTTCAGTATGTGAAATAATTACTTTGCAGGGAAATTATAAGCAGAAGCAAAACTCCTTCAAATTAGTCAGCATCCTGAAATTTATCCTATGCCTGTTTTTAAAAATTGTAAAAGCACATACACATTTATTCAAGAGTTACTTTACTCTTAGAACTCTTGTAGACATCATAACATATATTCACATATTGACCTACAGACTCCATTATACTGTGAGGGGCTTGAGGGCACCATTAAAACTTCCTGGCTTTAGTCACCTGAGGCCTGAGCACCCAGTGCTGACCTGGGCTATCTTGTAGGTGTGCCTCTGACCAACTCTGTCCCCTGATGTTCCTGTCTTGATGATAGACTTCTTGCGTTAACTTTAGCTGTGAAATTTCACTTTGTATTAGTGTATGGGAATATAGCAGAAGAATGGTGAAGAGGTTGGTTAAAAGTAAATACGCTCAAGTGACTTGCAGCTGTCTGTAGAAAAAGCACATACATCACACTAATTGTTTTACCAACCTTGTGTGCTTGGTGAATAGAACCTCTGTGTTAGATAACACAGGCCAGTGAGAAACTCTAGATAACTTATCACTATGTCCGAGATTCCTGTTTTGTTGTGAGAAAGAGCAGCAGGCTGCACCTGCCTTGAAACCTTGAAATATAGGCGAGCTCAGCAGGCCCAGTGATCTTCTACCATGGCTGAACTTACCATTACCTGCATCCCCGCTTGTGTTACCTCTTCATAGGAGCTTAGGTGCTTCTTCGGAGATCCCCCAGTAGTAAGGTAACTAAAATAAAACTTGCTCTTTGCAAATGTGCTTGTGACCTCTGGCTCTTCTAGTGACATGCCTGTGCTTGTGCTCACAATTAGTTTAAGGATCTTTGGACTGTTAATAAGACCTTATGCTGACACCAGCCCTGTGTTGGTCACCCTACTCTGTTGCTGTGGGGCTGCACTTCATCAGCAAGTGCAAAGCCTGTATTGGGTTCATCTTGGCTTCATGCTCATCCTCCTTGGGAGCAGGCTCATTCCTTTTGCTCTCAGACAAGTGCTGCCAGGTCACACAGTTATGGAACCACTGAGGTGGGAAGGCAGTGCAGCCTCCCGTTCTGATCTAAAACAGGGTTAACTCTGAGGTCAGATGAGGATGCTCAGAGGTTTATCTAGTCAGGTCTTGAAAACCTTCCACTTTGGAGATTGTGAAGCCTCTCTGGGAAACTGTGCTGGTTTGACTGAAAGTGAGTTAATATTCTTCATGCAGCTAGAAACTTCTCTTTTTTGTAGTTAGTATGGTCATTGTTTGAATTTAGTTTGAGAACAAGAAGATAACAGCCCAGCACAGAGTTATTGTTTTTCTTCAAATCAATTTCCAGTGCCTTTGAATTTGAACAGAGAATGTAAGAGCCTGCTGTTATCTTAGTTGTTGTCTGGGAGCCAAGGTTTTTCTGAGCTCTCTGCCTCCAGGTGTGAGGCAGCTGGGGAGGGGGCATAGATGGAGCAGACCTTCACTGACATCCAGACTGATCAATAAGAGTATTCCATGCCATTAGGGTCATGCTTCACATTTAAGGAGAGTCAGGATTTTTCAGCTAGGGACATAGAGAGGGAGACGGAGACCTGTTTCGTTTCTGCTCGGTTTTGGTGGAATTTGATTCAGGAGATTTTCTAGTTCAGCCTTTTGGCATCTTGCATTTTGCAGTTAGCCTCTGGGCATTTCTGCCTTTTCCCTTCTTCCCACTGTATCAGCTGTTTGGGACCAGGGTGTTCTCTACCTGGGACTGGCTGCTCAGTGCAGAGGGAGTTGGTGAGGAATTGCATCGAGTGTCTTTCTTTTTATATTCTATTACCATTTTATACTTATTAGTAGTGGTATATTAGCATTATTTTGTTATTTTATTAAACAGTGATTATCTCAATCCACAAGATTCTCCTGTTTCTTTCAATTTGCTCTCCTCTTTGGGGCCAGGAGTGGTGGGGAGTGAGCGAGCAGCTACCATGGTTGTGATTGTTAGCTTGGGTTAAACCATGACAGAAACCTGCACCAGTGTTTAATTACCCTCATAGTGACAATTTTTCCTCTTTATATCTAGTGAAAACTTAACTTGTTTAAATTTATTCCTGTTGTCTGTCAACTTTCCACCACGCCCTTTTGATAAAAGCCTCATTCTGACTCCTTGCTGACCTTGTATGACTCAGAAGGGGGTGCAGGCTGCTGTTAGGTCCCACCACAGCCATCTCTTCTCCAGGCTGAACAAACCCCAAGTCCCTCAGTGTCTCCTCAGAGGGCAAACGCTCCAGTCCTGACCACTCTGGTGGTCCTCAACTAGACTCCTAGGTAATCAAAGACTTCCTTTGTACTGTGGGGCCTAAGCTGGACATAAAATTAACTATTTGTTTCCCCAAGTACTCCTTCTCACCCTTGTTAAAGATTAACATAACATTTGATATTTTATTTGATTCAGAAGTCTTCCCCGAGTCACCAGTTTTCCATGTTTTGTATTATTTTTTCAATCACATCAGCTTGCTCTTTCATTATCTATAGATGAATCCCACCCAGTCTTGTGGATTTTAGTACATGCAGTTAATCTGAATTCCAGCCCAGGAAAAGGATTTTTCCTACAGCTAGTAGAAGACGATAGACTTTCTAATTACTGACAGTGTAGAGTGTACAGCATCGGGATTTGTCTAGGTTGGTTTGTTTGTTTGTTTGTTTAGTTTCTCTTTACAGTTGCCTAAAGGAAAAGATTGCCAGAGAAAATGTGGTTCTCTTTAATGAATGAGGGAGACAACCAAGTTATGGAGCCACTTAGGATAGTCTTAAGTGGTCAAGATTTTTTTCATCATTCTTCGCAACCTAAGCCTGTGTACACATAAACAGTTTGGGTAAAAAAGGGCAAGTCAACAGTGGGGGAAGTGTGGTTCTGTGCTGGTGACCAACACAGTCTAAATGTCCTTGTGGTAGAGGGGACAGCCAACAGTGGGGGACAAAAACACAGAGGATACTTTCCCTCAAATCTTTTTAGTTTATTGTGACTGTTTTATTATTTAGCTTCTTTCTCTGTTTCCTTCTCATCAGCTCCCAGTGGAAGTGTGAAAGACTGAGCTTCCCTCAGTCTCAGCTAACATAAGAGCTACTGTGTGTTACACCACAACTACCTAGGGGTGTCAGAACTGTACGCAAAGCCTAAGCTAAAATAGATCACAATAGTCACTGGATGACAAGAATCAACTTACCATTAGACAACTGTTAGGAGAACCTTTACCTTGTCCATTAAAATATTTGCAAAGAAGCAAATAAATCTAATATTTGGGCTACCTGTCTATTTGCTATATTTGTTAAAACAGATAGGAAAAGACCCACGTTATTGAACTAGTACATGTTTAATAAATAGTAGAAGAGTTCCTGTAACTATAGGGATATATTTAGTGCAAGGAGAAAATAATAATAAAACTTCTAGCTCACAAAATCACAGAACAGTTTGGGTTAGAAGGGACTTCTGGAGATCATCTAGTCCAACCCACCTGCTAAAGCAGGTTCACCTAGAGCAGATAACACAGGAATGTGTCCAGGTGAGTTTTGAATGTCTCCAGAGAAGAAGACTCCACAACCTCCCTGGGAAGCCTGTTCTAGTGCTCTGGTACCCTCAAAGTAAAGAGGTTTCTCCTCATATTCAGATGGAACCTCCTGTACTCCAGTCTGTGCCCGTTGTCCCTCATCCTATCATCACAGTATCACAGTATCACAGTATGTTTGGGATTGGAAGGGACCTCAAAAGATCATCTAGTCCAATATCCCTGCTGGAGCAGGAACGCCTAGGTGAGGTCACACAGGAACATGTCCAGGCGGGTTTTGAATGTCTCCAGAGAAGGATACTCCACAACCTCCCTGGGCAGCCTGTTCCAGTGCTCTGTCACCCTCACTGAGAAGAAGTTTTTTCTCAAATTTAAGTGGAACCTCTTGTGTTCCAGCTTGATCCCATTACCCCTTGTCCTACCATTGTTTGCCACCAAGAAGAGCCTGGCTCCATCCTCATGGCACTCACCCTTTATATATTTATAAACATTAATGAGGTCCCCACTCAGTCTCCTCTTCTCCAAACTAAAGAGACCCAGCTCCCTCAGCCTTTCTTCATAAGGGAGGTGCTCCACTCCCTTAATCATCTTTGTTGCCCTACGCTGGACCCTCTCCAGCAGTTCCCTGTCCTTCTGGAACTGGACGCAATATTCCAGATGTGGTCTCACCAGGCTGGAGTAGAGGGGAAGGAGGACCTCTCTCGATCTACTAACCACCCCCCTTCTAATACACCCCAGGATGCCATTGGCCTTCCTGGCCACAAGGGCACAGTGCTGGCTCATGGTCATCCTGTTGTCTACCAGGACCCCCAGGTCCCTTTCCCCTACACTGCTCTCTAATATGTAATTTCCCAACCTATACTGGAACCTGGGGTTGTTCCTGCCCAGATGCAGGACTCTACACTTTCCCTTGTTAAATTTCATTAGGTTATTCCCCGCCCAACTCTCCAGCCTGTCCAGGTCCTGCTGGATGGCAGCACAGCCTTCTGGCGTGTCAGCCACCCCTCCCAGCTTAGTGTCATCAGCAAACTTGCTGATAGTACACTCTATTCCCTCGTCTAAATCGTTAATGAATATATTGAATAATATTGGCCCCAGTACTGACCCCTGAGGCACTCCAATAGATACAGGCCTCTAACTAGACTCCGCACCATTGACTACCACTCTCTGGCTTCTCTCCTTAAGCCAGTTTGCAACCCACCTCACTACTCTATTGTCTACACCACACCTCCTCAACTTAGCTGTGAGCATGCTGTGGGAGGCTGTGTCAAAGGCTTTACTGAAGTCAAGGTAGACCACATCCGCCGGTCTGCCATCATCCGTCCACCTTGTTACATTCTCATAAAAGGCTATGAGGTTGGTCAAGCATGACTTACCCTTGGTAAAGCCATGCTGACTGCCCCTAATAACCCTCTTATCCTTGATATGCCTTGAGATGGCACCAAGGATAAGCTGTTCCATTACTTTCCCAGGGACAGAGGTGAGGCTGACCGGTCTATAATTACCCGGGTCCTCCTTCTTGCCCTTTTTGAAGACTGGAGTGACATTTGCTTTCCTCCAGTCCTCAGGCACCTCCCCCATTTCCCAAGACTTGGCAAAGACGATGGAGAGCGGTCCAGCAATGACTTCAGCCAGCTCCCTCAGCACCTGCGGATGCATCCCATCTGGATCCATGGATTTATGGATTTCCAGACTATTTAATTGCTCCCTAACCCAGTCCTCATTGACTAAAGCAAACTCCTCCATTGACCTGGCTTCATCCAGGGTCTCAGGGGTACAGGGCTCCCCAGGAGAGCCTTCTCTGTATCTTCTGCCACCAGGGCACCCACCCCGTTCATCAGTGGGCCTACATTGCCTCTGGCGTTAGTTTTATCTGCTATGTATTTGAAAAAGTTCATTTTGCTGTCCTTGACCCCTCTCGCCAGCTGTAATTCTAAGGAGGCCTTGGCTATCCTAGCTGCATTCCTATATCCTCTAACAGCAGCCTTATATTCTTCCCAAGTGGCCAGCCCCTGCTTCCGTGACCTGTAAACTCTTCTCTTCTGCTTGAGCATACCCAACAGATCCCTATTCAACCACGCAGGCCTCCTGACTCCCTTCCTTGACTTCCTTCGTGTGGGGATGCTCTGATCCTGAGCGTGGAAGAAACAATCTCTGAATGCAATCCAGCTATCTTGGGCCCCTTTTCCTTCAAGCAGTCTTGCCCATGGGATTTCCCCCAGCAATTGCTTGAAAAGGCCAAAGTTAGCCCTGCTGAAGTCCAGGGTTGCAATTCTACTTGCTATTCTGTTCCTGCCACACAAGATGCTGAACTCCATCATCTCGTGGTCACTGCAACCCAGGCAGCCCTCAACCTTTACTGCTTCGACCAGACCCTCCTTGTTAGTGAGGATGAGATCCAGCAGTGCACCTCTCCTAGTCGGCTCCTCCACCATCTGCATGAGGAAGTTATCATCAATGCACTGGAGGAACCTCCTGGACTGTGGCTGGCTGGCTGAATGGTCCTTCCAGCAAACATCAGGGAAGTTAAAATCCCCCACAACAACCAGGGCCTGTGACTGTGAGGCCACTCTCAGCTGCCCATAGAAGGCCTCATCAACTCCCTCAGCCTGATCTGGTGGCCTGTAACAGACGCCCACAACAGTGTCACCCCTGCCAGCCTGCCCCTTGATCCTGACCCATACACTCTCAACTCGCTCCTCATCCACTCCTGGGCAGAATTTAGTACATTGTAGTTGCTCTCTCACATAGAGAGCAACTCCACCACCACGCCTGGCTGGCCTGTTTTTCCTGAAAAGGGCATAGCCATCCATGACCACATTCCAGTCATGTGAACTGTCCCACCATGTTTCTGTAATTGCCACCAGATCATAATCTCCCGACCGAACATAGGATTCTAACTCCTCCTGCTTATTCCCCATGCTGCGTGCATTGGTGTACAGGCATTTCAGGGAGCGAGCATTGGGCACCATTGAAAGGAGTCTGGTCCCATCCACCCTTGAGATATTTTAAAAAATTGATGAGATCCCCTCTCAGCCATCTCTTCTCCAGGCTGAGCAGACTCAGCTCTCTCAGTCTCTCTCTTCATAAGAAAGGTACTCTAGTCTCCTAATCATCTTCATAGCCCACTTCTGGACTCCCTCCAATAATTCTTTATCCTTTAATTTGGGAGCCGAGAGCTGGATGCAGTACTCCAGATACGACTTCAGCAGAGCAGAGTAGAGGTCAAGGACAACATCCCTCGACCTGCTGGTTACGCTCTTCTTAATGCATCCCAGGATACCACTGGCCTTGTTGGCCACAAGGGCACACTGCTGACTCATGGTCATGTTGTTGACCAGAACTCACAAGTCCTTCTCTGCAGTGCTGCCTTCCAGCAGATCTACCTCTAACTTGTATTGGTTCCTGGGGTTATTCCTCTCCAGGTGCAGGACCCTACACTGGCCCTTGTTAAACTTCATTAGGTTCTTATCTGCCCAGTCCTCCAGCCTGTCCTGGTCTCACCTTCCTCCTCATCTGGTATCATCAGCAAACTTGCTGAGGGTGCACTCATTCTCTTCATCCAGGTCACTGATGAACAAGTTGAACAGGACTAGACCTAACACTCACCCCTGGGTAATCCCACTAACTACAGTCTTCCAAACAGACTCCGCACTGTTGATCAAAAACATCTGAGCTCTGCCATCCAGCCCGTTCATGACACGTTTGCTCTAGTAAACTGATGTCATTCTAGTGTAAAGAAGGTGTACACATGCCACTAATTACAATGAGAAATCTTTTAACTCTTCTACACTGTTTTCCTCGGAAGCAAAATGATATATATATATATTGTTCTCACCCAAAATGATTTGATTATAATTTACATATTAACTCTCAGAATTAAAGCTGTTTTTTTAAAAAAAATATCCCTTCTTTAGCTAATAGGAAGAGGCCTAAGCTTTTCCTAATAAAATTGGATTATATGATGGAATACATGTCTGTCAAACATTCTTAAACTGAATTTTCTGTAGTGTAGATAAACTGGAATATATGCAGTTAGATAAATGAATGGGACATATTTTTGTTACATATCTTTTTCGGTTCTTCTAACATAACCAGAACAGGCATGCAATGACCGAAGACAATTTCTTAATTTTTATAAAGTATTGCTGACTATTTCAGACCTTACCATGTATTGTAGAATATAGACCTGTAACTACAAGGACCATTTAAAAATTCCCGGCACTAAATTCATGTAAATTCTTTTACTTTCAACACTGAAGAGAAAATTTCTTTGACAGAATCTGCTTTGAAAAACTAGCTGCTCTCTTTCAACATTTGTGCTTGTGGAAAATTAGGCAAATATTGATTCAGATTTTCTGGGTGATGTGCAGTAACTCAACATGTCATTCTATATCAAAATGCCTTGTTGCAAAGGGGCTGGTAATTTGAATTCATCCATCCATCACAACAAACTCATTTGATCATAATTTTGGGTCAGCAGATCTGTCTATTAAACGGACGATGTAGGCTAGCATTTGGTTGGTTAGTGAAAGCAACTGTTATAAAGTTTGACTCACCAACCTCAGAAATGTTACAGAGGCGCATAAGGAAACTACAGCCTGAAAAAAAGGCACAATTGTTAACATCACTAAATAAAATATCAGTTACCATGTGGTGATCTAAACATCACTATTTTCAATCACACATCTCTATATAAGATTGAAGACTCAAGAGTTTGAATTTAGTATGTTGAATTAATGGCAAAGATTGAATTTGAGAATTAATGACCAAGAGGAATGAATAATGATCCTACCTTTTGTGACAATTTGTTTCTCCAGAGAAACTGATGTACACACAGGGAGTAAAATGATGGCTCTAGTTAACCTAATGACAGTTAAGGGTGTAGCACAACACTCAGTTGAGATCTTTGCCTTTAAATATGCTGGCATGTAAACATGTATTTGGTGGGATATGTCACAATATACTCTTGCTTAAATTAGATGCTTCAGGATGCGGATGTGTTCATTCCAGAACCTGCATTTCCATTTAAACAGGGACATCTTGAAAATATTGTATATGTGTGAAAAATTAATTTATTGCTTGTATGACATTAAATTTTGTCCCTGAAAGTTGTATTTAGCATAAGGACTTAGACTGGTATAATCATGATCTTTTATTTTCCCATTCATCTTTCTGTGTATGTACATGTATTTATGTCACTGATTTCTTCATTATGAGTGCCTTCAGAGTGCAATATTTTTTTTAATGCACTGGAAACTGTAACTGATTTTAACAGAGAGATAGGAACATCAAGCAAAATAATATTCTATAAGTTTCATCAGAATAAATATCTCATTGAGCAGGATACATATTAATTGTGTATCCATGAAGAAAAAATTACAGAGAAGCCAAATCTAGACTATAAACTAGAATTTAAATAGGATTTCTAAAACCACACCATGAATTATTATCTCTGAGTACAGAATTATTTGCTTCAGAAAAAAAAATATATATTATAAAGCTTAAACAAATTTTTTTTTTTAGAAAATTAAGTTAAGCAAAGAGAAAGTACACAGCATAGTATACAGCACAGAGCTTAAGATTCCTGCCTTTGTGCGTAGAGTGAACCAAGTGTCTCAAATCCCACTGCAGTAACAGGTTGGGACTGTCAGCAGGACCCAGGGAGCTGTTAAATCATTCTGAAATCATGAAACAGAGTTGAGCTGGACTCAGTTGCCTGGACAGGCAGTCCAGTGTTTAAGGCATTATAGGGTGTCTAAAACATTTGCACACGTTAGAAGAGGACTTGTGGGAGGTCTGTATCCTGCAAGAAAGCAACTATAAGTGGCAATCCCAAGGACATCCCAAATGTCACTAGGCACTGATTTTGAGATAGTTGAAGTGAGGTCCTACATTTCATTAACTGTAAAACTGCATAGCTTTCTAGGTATTATTGACTGATGAAATCATGTAGATGAGCAATATGGCATGCTTGTTGCTAATAACATGTCATAAGCTTTGTACTGAGTTTGCAAGGCCTCAGGTTTGTCAGGCCTACCCTTTCTGAGCTTTTGTTAACCCGCTTGCACCTTTTTTTTTACCTAACTTAGGTGTGACAGCAATTTCTGTAGTTCAGCAGGTGCCTAGGTCTAGCTTGTTCTACTTTTGTATATCTCTGTGGTATAACCACAGTTCTGTACAGATAGTAGTAACAAGCAGTTTTTCAATGTAGAATGAGGTATTAATGACATTAGTGCAGAGCAAGGCAAACCTGGTGTGATGCCAGAGCTCTTTAGGGGCAGAGACACACGATATGATGTAGAGGAGCTCGGGCACATGATGGGGCACAGGTTTGGCACTGGACACCCCACGGATATTAAGAATTCACCCATGTTCAGTTAAAGAAATGTGGACCTGGATCTGGAAAACAGTAGTTATAGGGGTAACAAAAAAGAACAAAGCAATAATATCTAAGATAAATAAAAGGCATTAAATATATTTGGAAGTAATACGGAGTTGCAGACCAGTGAAGAAAGAGGTTCTTTAAAATACCAATACTCACTGTATTACCTTGGAAAAGTTTAAATGAAAGAAACATTATTTTCTCTATGTAGATCTTTGCGTGAGATTAATCATATTTGTACACAATAAAATTATCTTAATATATTTGGAAGGATATATTACATAAATGTAATTAATATAGATAATTTTGGTTAACAAGCTATGAAACAAGTAATATATAAAATATGCAATTTAATACACTGTATTTTATTTCAGTAAGCATAGCAATCTAAACCAATACTTCTCTCCCACACCTGCCCAGAACATCAGGAAATATCAACTGCCCTTTTTTCCAGTTGGTATTATTTTTTTTTTCCTTTCACAATTACTTTGCCATGCTCATATTTTTTTTTTTTCTTTCCACTATCTTGTTCTGTTAGTGATTGCAAGTCTCATCAGTAATTTTGCAATTATTTTAAATTCTCTTAGTAATTACCTTAAATGATTTTGACTCATATACCTTATTTAATGGTATTCTAATAAATGTTTTGAATTTTAATTCATCTTTCAGTCCTTTGTAGCTAGCTCAGGAATTAATTACCAGTCCAAAATTGCTAATTTGTCAAAAAACATACTTCTAAAAGGCATTAGGCTTAACGTATTTAAAAAGCTATCCAACCCTGCACTCTAGTGGCCATCTCTTTTCTCATGCACATCTTGAGAGGGAAAGCCAGCATAACTTGATAAATAAAATCCTCATTGATTTTAGTTTATTTCATTTTAACTTACAAAATTCAGTCAACTTTTTTGTAGGAGCTGTTTTTATGCAACATGTCTTTATACTCATATTTATAATATATATATACTTCCTAAACATCTAAATATTTTATTATAACAAATATAATAACAGTCATTTATAAGTTAGGCATGTATGATTTCTTCTTTGAAACAAAAACAAACAAACGCACACATAAACAATAAAAAGAAAGAACCTGCAACTTGAGTTACAATGCCCTCATGCAATGCTACAGGCTTGTGAAAGAGTGGCTGGAAAGCTGCCTGGTGAAAAAGGACCTGGGACCGTTGGTCGACAGCCGGCTGAACATGAGCCAGAAGTGTGTACATGTGGCCAAAAAGGCAAACAGCATTCTGGCATGCATCAAGAATAGTGTGGCCAGCAGGACTAGGGAATTGATTGCACCACTGTACTCATTCGCAGCTTGAATACTGTGTTCAGTTTTGCGCCCCCCACTACAAGAAAGACATCGAAGTGTAGAAGAAAGTTCAGAGAAAGGCAATGAAGCTGGTGAATGATCTGGAGCATAAGTCCTATGAGGACCAGCTAAAGGAACTGGGGCTGTTTAGCCTGGAGAAAAGGAAGCTGAGGGGAGACCTTATCACTATTTGCAACTACCTGAAAGGAAGTTGTAGCATGGTGGGGGTTGGTCTCTTCTCCCAGGTAGCAAGAAATAGGATTAGATGAAATGGCCTCAAGTTGCTCCAGGGGAGCTTTAGGTTGGTTATTAGGAAAAATTTCTTCCTGGAAAGGTTTGTCAGGCATTGGAACAGGCTGCCCAGGGAAGTGGTTGAGCCATGATCCCTGGTGGTATTTGAAAGATGTGTAGTTGAGGTTCTTAGACACATGATTTAATGCTAGTGTTAGATTAATGGTTGGACTCCATGACCCTGAGGATCTCTCCCAGACAAAATGATTCTGTGATTCTATAATTCTGTGTTCCTCAGTTGTTATAAAAGAGGACTTTATAAGCTACATCTGCAGTGAGAGGGGATTTTCCCCTTTATAGGACCTCTGTTCATTTCACCAAATATTCTAGATTGATTTGCTTCTACATTGCCAGATGTCTCTCGCTGGGTTGGACTGCCTGTGCCCACTCTACATAGCACATAGCCTTCTCTGTGTCCCACACTGTACGTCTGTGGAATCTACAATAACATATTATAACACTTTATTTGGGAAGGAGTAGTAGTGCAAAAAAAAAAAAAAATGCAAATAGTGTGAAAACAGTGTCCCAGCCCTGAGAAGAAGCATTTAAATATTGTGAGTGTAATGATGTATGTTACTGTGAGATTCAAAGGTAACTAGAATTGTCTGAAGTGTTAGATCTTCAAAACAGTGTTGGAGACCCATATAAAGTAGAGGTAGCCAACTGTAATGGCTTTTCTGGATTAAGGTTTTAGGAAGTAATTTCTGAAATTACATTTGGAGAGTACTATACAAGTTGCTGCAAAGGAACTAAAACAGATTTTGTGGGGATGTTCAGGAGCCCACAACTCCAGGGAGACCTGTGAAGTTGATTAGATGCATGGATGGTCTTTAAAGTAATCCACAGTCCAGGAGGTTCCTCCAGTGCATTGATGATAACTTCCTCATGCAGATGGTGGAGGAGCCGACTAGTAGAGGTGCACTGCTGGATCTCATCCTCACTAACAAGGAGGGTCTGGTCGAAGCAGTAAAGGTTGAGGGCTGCCTGGGTTGCAGTGACCACGAGATGGTGGAGTTCAGCATCTTGTGTGGCAGGAACAGAATAGCAAGTAGAAATGCAACCCTGGACTTTAGCAGGGCTAACTTTGGCCTTTTCAAGCAATTGCTGGAGGAAATCCCATGGGCAAGACTGCTTGAAGGAAAAGGGGCCCAAGATAGCTGGATTGCATTCAGAGATTGTTTCTTCCACGCTCAGGATCAGAGCATCCCCACACGAAGGAAGTCAAGGAAGGGAGCCAGGAGGCCTGCGTGGTTGAATAGGGATCTGTTGGGTATGCTCAAGCAGAAGAGAAGAGTTTACAGGTCATGGAAGCAGGGGCTGGCCACTTGGGAAGAATATAAGGCTGCTGTTAGAGGATGTAGGAAGGCAGCTAGGATAGCCAAGGCCTCCTTAGAATTACAGCTGGCGAGAGGGGTCAAGGACAGCAAAATGAACTTTTTCAAATACATAGCAGATAAAACTAACGCCAGAGGCAATGTAGGCCCACTGATGAACGGGGTGGGTGCCCTGGTGGCAGAAGATACAGAGAAGGCAGAATTACTGAATACCTTCTTTGTCTCTGTCTACTCTGCCGGAGGCTGTCCTGGGGAGGCCTGTACCCCTCAGACCCCGGATGAAGCCAGGTCAATGGGGGAGTTTGCTTTAGTCGATGAGGACTGGGTTAGGGAGCAATTAAATAGTCTGGAAATCCATAAATCCATGGATCCAGATGGGATGCATCCGCGGGTGCTGAGGGAGCTGGCTGAAGTCATTGCTGGACCGCTCTCCATCATCTTTGCCAAGTCTTGGGAAACAGGGGAGGTGCCCGAGGACTGGAGGAAAGCAAATGTCACTCCAGTCTTCAAAAAGGGCAAGAAGGAGGACCCGGGTAATTATAGACTGGTCAGCCTCACCTCTGTCCCTGGGAAAGTAATGGAACAGCTTATCCTTTGTGCCATCTCAAGGCATATTAAGGATAAGAGGGTCATTAGGGGCAGTCAGCATCTAGTGGAGTGCCTCAGGGGTCAGTACTGGGGCCAATATTATTCAGTATATTCATTAACGATTTAGACGAGGGAATAGAGTGTACTATCAGCAAGTTTGCTGATGACACTAAGCTGGGAGGTGTGGCTGACACGCCAGAAGGCTGTGCTGCCATCCAGCGGGACCTGGACAGGCTGGAGAGTTGGGCGGGGAATAACCTAATGAAATTTATAAAATTTAACAAGGGAAAGTGTAGAGTCCTGCATCTGGGCAGGAACAACCCCAGGTTCCAGTATAGGTTGGGAAATTACATATTAGAGAGCAGTGTAGGGGAAAGGGACCTGGGGGTCCTGGTGGACAACAGGATGACCATGAGCCAGCACTGTGCCCTTGTGGCCAGGAAGGCCAATGGCATCCTGGGGTGTATTAGAAGGGGGGTGGTTAGTAGATCGAGAGAGGTCCTCCTTCCCCTCTACTCCAGCCTGGTGAGACCACATCTGGAATATTGCGTCCAGTTCCAGAAGGACAGGGAACTGCTGGAGAGGGTCCAGCGTAGGGCAACAAAGATGATTAAGGGAGTGGAGCACCTCCCTTATGAAGAAAGGCTGAGGGAGCTGGGTCTCTTTAGTTTGGAGAAGAGGAGACTGAGTGGGGACCTCATTAATGTTTATAAATATATAAAGGGTGAGTGCCATGAGGATGGAGCCAGGCTCTTCTTGGTGGCAAAAAATGATAGGACAAGTCGTAATGGGATCAAGCTGGAACACAAGAGGTTCCGCTTAAATTTGAGAAAAAACTTCTTCTCAGTAAGGGTGCCAGAGCACTGGAACAGGCTGCCCAGGGAGGTTGTGGAGTCTCCTTCTCTGGAGACATTCAAGACCCACCTGGACATGTTCCTGTGCGACCTCACCTAGGTGTTCCTGCTCCAGCAGGGGGATTGGACTAGATGATCTTTTGAGGTCCCTTCCAATCCCAAACATACTGTGATACTGTGATACTGTGATACTGTGAATCCAGTACAATAGTCACATAAACTTCATAAAGCTACCATATATGAATATGGAGAAGTGACATATAAGTGTCCCCTGCTGTAACTGGAGGATATGATGGATTTGTCTATATAATCAGTTCTGGTTTAGATAATCTAAGAAATACAAATTCGGTACGTCTCACTTCAGCATTTAGTGTGCTAAACTACTGAAGCTAACTGAATAAAATTTGTTTATTTGTTTTGCCTTTTCCTTTAAAGAGGTTGCCAAGAATAATTCTTCTCTGTTACTGTCAAGAGTAAGGTACAATCTCTAAATAATTTGGTTTTAACCCCACCAGATGGCATTGTTGAGAGGCTTAATTAAATTTTGAAAGCAGAGCATCTTGTTAAATTGTGGTGACAAGTAAAAAGGAAATAAGAGGGAGTAAGAAAGACAAGGCTCATTGTTATTCCTAAGAATTAGTAAAGCAGATCAATAAATAAAATTATTATAGTATAAATATTAGACTCCTGGAATAACTTTTTTTAAAAATGAAATTCCAATTGCAGATTCTTGGTTCTTTTACACCAGCAGAAATACTTCTTTCCAGTCTCTAATGTCTACCTTGCACTGTGAAACTTGTGAAAAACAACAACAACAACAACAAAAGACTTATGTGAAAAGTCTATTTAAATGTACCAGTTTTAAACTAGTTGATAAAAACTTTTATCATTGTATGCTAAAAGCTGATATGAAGTGATTTTGTGCTATGCAGTGTACAAGCTTGGGTAGATTTCAGAAACTTAGAAGTAAATATGTTTTTGATTTTTTTTTTCTTTGAAATATGCAGATGCTACAGCTGGCTGTAGTATCTAGTCATCTGTAGCATCTAAATCTAGTCTTCCATTGAAAGGCTAGATTTTAATAGAAGAATTTACAAACTATCTTGAAGTACAACTCTGATACATATTATGAAATCTGTTACTCCTCTTGAAAATGATACAACAAAGCATATACTCCAGACAACTTTAATTAAGTGAAACAATTTGTTCTCAATGATACATTTATTGTAACTTTAGTCCAGTGTATGTCCTTTCCTGAAAATTTGTAAGAAGATGTCAGATTTTTTTCAGTTAAACAAGTATAACTTGTTTCCATCAATTGAGTATGGAGCTTTTAATGGTTAAACACATGCAGGATTAATAATTTCCCAAACACTTTGTTAATAAGTAATCTAACATTTAGTATTCTAAGCCATTTTATCCTGTTAATGTTATTTATTTACTTATTTATTTATTTATTGCTATTTTTTATTATAGGGCTTAATGTCACCTCAGAGGACCAATAAGGAATAATTGTAATGAAATAGTTGGAAGTAATGTAAATCTCCAAGAGTTTGTCAGTTTTAATAAATGAATATACACATGGCAGATGAGGGCAGGTGGATGAAATAGGGACATTAATACAGGGAGGACTGTATTCTTATTGACTGGAAAATGTATTCTCAGTTTGTGTCTACATGAATAATTGACTTTGTAAAATAGAAGCAGATCACACAAGTTTACTAGAATATCTCTGCATCTAGAGTGCATGATTAGCGTTTTCACTTTGAATTAGCTTTTGTCTGGTCTCTGGCCTGAATATTTGGTTCAAATTTGTCCAAAGAACAAGTCACTGAATCTACCAAAATGTTCTGATTCAGGCTGGAGCAGAGTTCACACACTTACCTGAAAGGAACTTGCCTCACATGCACTAATGCATGTGATTTGCAGCAAAGCACAATAAGAAAGGATCTTTACAGAACTTTCCTCAAAATTGCAGTTCTCTGAACTAAAATGCTGATACATTTGGCTTGTGCAGCTGAACAAAAGCACTTCATCTATATTTATTTTTACAGAAACTATGCAGCCAGATCTAGTGATTGGTATCTCTAGCTATCACGTGTTTAAATATTACAGAAGTCATTCATCTTCCTACAGGAAAAAGTACCTTGCTGATACATAAAAGCCTACTCTTGATATTTATCTTTAAGTCTTGTGGACTTTTACCTTGAAAGAAAAATAGTTAAATTGTGTGAATACATATTTGTTGGGGATTCTCAATTCTGAACATGATAAAGGTTTAGAAAAGATAGATATGAGATGAATGCAGAAAGAAATGGTAGAAAAGAATGGCCAACAAATGCAGGGGACGTTTTAAGAGAAGAAGGGGTTTTTAAAAACAAAACAAAACAAAACAAATAAACAAAACAAACAAAGAAACAAAAACCCCCAAACATTTACTGACTTTGTTTTTAGTATTTATTTATCTTAAAAAAAAAAAAAAGTGTGTTTAAGATATAGAAAAAGGCTGAGCTAATCAGCAGGTTTTGAGAAAGAGGAAGTTTAAAGAAATATGAGAATTTCAAATATGAGAAATTGAATTTTGTGTTTGTTTTGTTATACAAAAAAACCCAACCACACAGTCCCAACTATTATGTAAATTTTGTTTCCTTTGTCAGAAATTAAAAATGTATTTATTCAAATCAATAAATTGTGTGATAATGTTTTAGAAATTGTGTTCATATCAGAATAGCTATAAGAAAATATGTGCTGGTTAAATACTAAAACAGAGACCTTGAGATTAGAAGGTTCTTGGGTTTTTTTAACATAAGAGAATAATCAAAATGCAAATTATAATTCCATCCATAGTAGGTACGTATTTCAGGAGTCAAAAATATTAAGCATGACAATAGTGATACTTTAAAATAAAGTTGACAAAGAGTCTAACTTAGTGATCATTGTTATTATATAAGCTAAACCTCAGATGCTTTTCATACACAAAATACAATGGAAAATTCACTAGGTTCTTTTCAACAGCCCAAGATCAACAGTACTGTAAGTCAGATGGCTCTTCTTGAAGTTTTTACGGTAACGTGGCATATAGGTCATTTGTGGTAACAAGTATGAAGCCTAATCTTATTCATATATAAATTATTGCAAACTTTAGACAAGTGCATAAGAAAGATTGTAAGCAGAGGAAAGAATTAGCCTAATATTTTCTGTCCATTACAATAATACTCAGGCCAACTAATGTATCATTATTATTACTATTATCATCAGAATTATTCAGTTTGCAGTTATAGAAGTTTATGCAGGGATTCAACCTAGATTTGCATGGTAGTAGGTAAAAGGCAATTGTTCCTGTCTTGAATACCAGTCTGGAATATGAGACTTTAGTGGGAGACTCATTTAAAACAAAGAAATTAAAGCACTTCATCACCATTATTATAATGATCACAAAAGGTAAAGAATGTTGTAAATGCAAGACAATGACATAGATTTGAAAAGAAATTTGAAAGACAAACTTTGAAGCACATGGAAGTAACTTCAGTTTCTGGCTAACAACTGGACAAAACAGAGCATGCTCAGAAAATCTATGCTGAGTGTAGTCAGAAGCTGAGAAATTATTAGTGCAAGTACCCTGTATATTTGCCTTGTGTTTACTCTTTGGTGTCTTTTTGCTGTCACAGATGAAGACACTACTGAGATAGATGGACCATGGGTCTAAAGCATTATGAATTTTCATATCTTCCTATATTTTAATAGTTTTTGTGAAGAACGTGCTCTAGATTTTTTTCAGATAAAGCGTATCCCTAAAAACCCATACAGAAATATTGATATGTAGCACAAATAAACGATGTGTTTCCTTGAAGGGCGTAATTGTAGAAAAGTCTTTAAGCTTTCATCTGTTCTACAAATGGATTTAAGTTTTACTGTCGCTTTTTGTTTTGGTGGGATTTGTTTGTGTTTTTTTGGTTGGTTTTGTGTTTTTTTTATTGTTGTTGTGTTTTGTTCTTGAGGTTTGTTTGTTTGTTTGTTTTCATTTGACTGAATAAATATACAATGAAATCTGATGTAGGAATTAGACATTTCCAACTCAGGTAAATTCTTGTTAAGGTGGATGATATGGGATCATTCCTGTTGAACTCTTAAGTCTTCAGTATAGCTGATAAAACAGAACACAGTATATTTGTGTGCCATAACATGTGAATTGTTGAATTATGGCCTTATTTTCTCAGTATTTCCATTTAAGTAGACCAACAAAGAAGAAAGAGAGGGGAAGTTCATGCACAGTGCTTTCAAGCTGTGATATAAATCTAGTTTAAACTTTCTCAGCCACTTATACCAACAGTGAAATCTCCAATTATATTAATCAGCTCTTCAGAAACAATCTAAAAGTGTCTTGCCATCCAAGGGGGAAAAGTTTAATGTTTTCTCCTGAATAGCTTTCAGGTTCAAATGAAAACTGTGAGTTTGGAAGACAGAGAACAGGATGAACTATGTTGTTCTTGTTGTTTTTTTTTTTGTTTGGTTGGTTTGTTTGGTTGGTTGGTTGGTTGGTTTTGGTTTTAGCTTTGGTTTTGTGTTTTTTTTTTTTTTTCCCTGGTATTTTCTTCACTCTGCCTTGGCACACTTTATGACAATGTCTGTAGATTTAGAGGAATGTGAGTCAATAGATGCCAACAACAGTGTTTTGCTGATACATGAAAAGAGCATCTGCAGAGAACACAATAGGAGTGAATTGCATTTGCGACTTAGTGCCTTTTGCAGGTGTATTTGACATCTCTTACTCCCTTTGGCCGAATGATGTTCCTATTCTCAAATGGGTCTTGTGAAAGCTTGTTTTTCTACAAAGAATAGGGGGAAAAAAAGGTGATAAATAATAGAACTAGCATACTCTATTTGTTTCAGTGCTTCTATAATGAAACTAACCATAACAATAGTTACTAAAACCAAACTTTGTAGTGGAAGCAGTGATAAGGTATAGCTCCACTTCCAGAGCTTGGATGACCACCAAGTCCTACCTGAATATTCTGGTAATATCCTAAATCCATATCTGAGAGAAACTGCAGAGCCTCTGTCATATTCCTTTACAGTAAAGGATTTCAGTAATGACATCAGTTATGGGGTACTCATTGATATAATTGAGCACTTGGTCTGGAATACCAGGGCATCAGGCCTCTAGGATATGCAGTGAAGTGAACTATAGTAGATAAATACAATCTGGGCAGATTAAAAAAAGGATGTTGAAAGTAATGCACATGTTATATTTATATTCGTACATGACAACATTTTCTAGATTATTCAATAAGCTCTTTAATTAATACTAAATTGTTTAAATGTTGACAGTTCTATAAAATTATGTGTATTAAAATACCCTTTAAGTCATTAGTATGAGTACTGGGTAATGATTGTATCTTCCAGTATAATTTCATAAACACATATTTCTTTACTTCTCTCAAATGGAGTTTGTAAGTACAAATGTAAACTATAAGTGGTAGTAACAATTATTAAATAGTTATTCATTAGATGTTTTCAATTAAAGATATATTCTCTACATAATATAAGAAAGCAATCTTGACTAAATTGGAGGGATTTTATTTTTCTTAAAATGAAAAATACAGCTTTTTTTGCTTGTTTTCAGTTATAGGTTAAAAAGTATTTTGTGAACTTGAAAGTCTGACTTTTTTCGCTATTTATGTTACATGCAAAAAGAATTCACAGGGTTTTTTTGCAGTTTGCAGCAAAGTTTCTTTAAGTGGCATTTTGCTATAAACAATATTAATGAATTTAAAAGTTTGAACTGAACAAAAGTCATAAAACAACCTGTCCTAATAATATTAAAGAAATAACCCTAGTACTAAACCTCCGATTTCATGTCATAAAAATCTGTTGCTGAGCATAGGGAACACAGGTAGATATATTCTTCCTTTCACATTCTATTCATCTGGCGTAAGTGTCTGAGAAAGTAAGTTTTCTAATGAACTGTATAGGCACAATCCTGTTATTACTGAAATGAACAGAAATACTCAGTTGATTTTGACAGGAGATGAATTGTGATTCAAAGTCATAAAATATTAGAATTAGTGATGTCAAATGTTGTGTGAAGATATGAAAAGAATTTGGATGTCCTAAATTAGCCAGAGGTTAATTATAAATATCTAACTCCAGGAGTGCACTTTGGAAAACTTAGCTTAATTGTGACTAGTGGAAGATTCTTGCAGCCGTTTCCTGATATTTCAGTGGAAGCAATTTCTTTCTTGACACAACACAACAACTAGTCTGTTGTGTAAAACACACTCTGCCATGACTGGCATCCCTATGTTTAATAATGAAGTTGTTCAAAGCTGAAAGCAGAATTATATTTTCCTATTGTGCAATTCTTGCTTATTAAGAACATAGCTATGCAATAGAAAGCTCCAGCTTCATTTCCTTACTGTATTCTCAGTTTGCCAACCCTGGCTTAAAAAGGCTGATGGACTTTCTGAAATCCTGAAAATACAATGTTAAACATTATTTGTCTACTCTTCTTCATTAGAGAAAGTATTTTACATACATTCGATAAAGTCAACAGAATCTAGTGCTCTATTGACTTGATAGAAAGCACACATGGTACTTCTGGCACATCAGCATAAAAAGGAGACCTGAAATATGGCATTTTGCCCAGACAGATGTACATTGTTATATATATTTTGATCATATACTATCAGAATGAAATATTCCTGGATCATGCTGATCTTTATCATTACCCTGAGTACCTCCAGCAAGTTTCTTCAGCTGACAAAAAAAAAATCAAATTTTTCTGTTATTGAATGTGCTCTTACTCAGTATATGGAAAGGTATTATCGTGTTTAAGGCATCACAATGCCTAAACTGGCTAAGGATTCACAAGCTGAGTTTCCCTACATTGAATTCTACTAAACAGCCTAATCTGTAAGGTATGCTTTCAGAATATCTAACATACAGGGATTCCCCATCCTTCTGCACCATTTAGGGGGAGGAAGTAGAGAATTTGGGAGTGAAGTTGAACCTGGGAAGAAGGGAGGGGTGGGGAGGAAGGTGTTTTAAGATTTGAGTTTATTTCTCATTATCCTACTCTGATTTGATTGGTAAGAAATGAAATTAATTTTTTCTAAGTCTGTTTTGCCCATGACAGTAATTGCTGAATGATCTCCCTGTCCTTACCTCGAACCAAGAGATTTTTGTTATATTTTCTCTCTCCTGTCCTGCTGAGGAGACAGAATGACAAAGCAACTGGTGGACACCTGGCATCCAGCCAGGGTCAATCCGTACATTCTGAAATGGGATTTAACTTTTCTTGAAAATCACAAATGCATTGAGGAAGAATTAGAATAGCCTCCAGATTCTGTTAGTTGTAAAGAATCCTCCTGTAGATGGAGATAGAGAATAGGAATTTGTAGGTGATGTATCAAAATAACTTTTCTCAGTGAGAGTGTTCATACATTTTCTGTCAATCTTTCTAGCATGTTCATCATAACTGTTAATAAGTTGTATTCTGTCAAGGTGCTCAAGAGAACACAGACAACATCTCCCATAAAATAATCTAAATAGGCTTCATACATCAACGGTGAGTGGGATTACCTAACAAATGCATTAAGAATTAATTTCCTGCTTTCCTATTTCTTATTTCAGTATCAGTCTTAAAACGAAATGCACCTTTACTGGGAAATTCCTCTGTAGAAAGATATTTGTAAATATGTATTTTTGGATTTGAAGATAGATTATATAGTTCATATCTTGAAATAGTTTATTTTTACCAGCAAACTTTCATCTGCACTATTTGAGTCTTCACCATATTAGTGGAGGTTTTGTTGTTGTTGTTTATATATGCTTTTTATTATGTTAGATATGTAATAAGTACTGTCATAATTTCCTTCATCTTTCGTTTGGTTTGAGATAAAATGTGTTGGTTCTTTTACCGAGAGACTATCTGTCTTCTGTGATGGCTGCAGAAGTGTCTGGGACCATATTTTAAGTTGTCTCAAAGTTTGCTTGCTCCCAACTCCACTGCAAGTGATGACATCACTCTCCAGGAGCCCACCCAGTGACAAGCCAAAGGAGCCTGTGAACTTGTGCAGTGACAAGAACTTTGCTTGGGTACAGGGAAGACGGTGATCCATGGTGGTAACTTTCCTCTCACCAGCCTGCCCCCATTGCTTGCCAAGTTTCCTGCTTTCCTGATCTTCTTGTTTCCCACCTGTCCTATTGCTACTTTTTCCACTAAGGTTCAATAAATTTCTGGAGTTAAGTGGCATCTAACCTTGTTTGTGTCTTACTCTCACTGCAGGCAGTATTAAAAAAATCTCTCTGGCTTGGGGCTTCCTGGACTGGACCCCAACAAGAAGAAAGAACCTGAATGAAGAGAGAAAACTATGGGAATGTAAAGAGGTTAAAAAATAATAATAATAATAATTTTTTTTTTTTTTAAAGAAAAAAATATATACAGTTAATCTTAGCAGTAAAACCCTATAAAATCCTACTGGTGGAACAGAAAATACATGGTCAGCCTGAATACGGTTTTGTTCAGTGTGCTGTTTTTGTCTGGGATAGATTTAGTTTTCCTCATAACAGCTACTACGGGGCTATGTTCTGAATTTTTGCTGAAAACAGTATTGATAACAGAGGGATGATTTAGTTACTGCTGAGCAGTGCTTGCATAGCATCAAGGCCTTCTCTGCTCCTCACACCACCCAAACAGTGAATAGACTGGGGTGCACAAGAACTTGGGAGAAGACACAGCTGGGACAGCTGACCCCAAATGACCAAAGGGATATTCTACAGTATATGACATCATGCTCAGCAATAAAATCTTGGGGAAGAAGAAGGAAAGGGGAATGTTTTGAGCTATGCCTTTTTTCTTCCCAAGTAACCATTATGTGTGATATAGCCCTCTTTTTCTGGAAGTGGCTTGAGGTAGGAAATAGAGAATTTGGGAGTGAAGCTGAGCTTAAGAACCAGGGCATGTTAGGAGGAAGGTGTTTTAAGATTTGGTTTTATTTCTTGTCATCTTACTCTCATTTTAGATTAGTAATAAATTAATTTTCCCACTTGCATCAGTTTTGCCTGTGATCGTAATTGCTGAGTGTTTTCCCTGTCCTTATCTTGACTCATGAGCCTTTCTTTCATCATATTTTTCTCCCCGCATCCAGATGAGAAGAAAGATTGATAAATGGATTACTGAGCACCTGAAATACAGCCAAGATCAACCCACCACAAAACATAATCTTTTCTCCTGTAGATGGTACTTCAGTAGTTACTGGTGAACACAGTCACAGGCAAAAAATTGTGTCTACATTAACTTGATGATAAAGAGAAAAAAGAGCTATAAGACTTTTTTTTTTTTTTTTTTTTTTTTTTTCAGAGAGCCTTACAGATAGTCTCACTTTGTCAGGCAGCTTATATTAATACCATGCATATTTTCCAAAAGATAGCTTTATGCAGGAATTTATTTTCTCATTGAGAGCTTGATCACATTTCTGAGATGTCTGTGTGGAGAGGACATTCATTTTTCCCTCACTGTGTAAAAACAAAGATTCAGTTTCCTTTTATTTTATTTTTTTTTTTTCTTCCAGAAAATAAGAAGCAATCTTGAAATTTCTGATGATTTCTGAAAAGAACCGGTAGAACTGAAGGAATAGTTAGACTCAAGGACAGATTGCCTCGAAATAATTCTGAAGAACGGGGCAAAGCTATGATGCAGGTCTGCAACCTCTTCATCAATAATGCAGTGGTCTCAGGAGCTCTATAGTATTGGGTAGGTTACTGAAAGGTCTCTTTCATTTAAAAAGAGATATGGAAAGACTGACCTTGCTTCTCAAGAAGAAAGTACTAGAAAATAATTTCACTGGAATACCACAGAGGAATGCTTTATTTTCTACCTCAGAAATTAGGAGTCTCTAAGAGCCATTGCAGCATTTTTTTTCCTTCTTTGCCCAAATACTACGTCTTACTACCACCTTACCACCTCTTCAATGAAAATTTGCAGAAGAGTTTCTTTACATTTTTTTCTTTTTTTATATCTCCTTGTATAATGAAGTGATGCTTTCTGCCAGTAATAAATGAAGAGCAGTGTACAGTGACACAAGTAATTATCAGATAATTTGGTAGATACGCATATATATATATGAAGACAAAACAAGTGTATTTAAAGATTTGTATCTTGCCCTCAATTTTTTTTCACAAAACACAAAGGCCTAGTTTTCTGCCAGTTATTGAGACATGAACTATTTTGGCAAAAGCAAGAATTGTCATGAACTGATGCATTGTCATGTTAACAAGAGTTTACCTAACCACAACATTAGGGATTTGGAATATGTCAAGGATGGCAGATACAGAACCTTTGTTTTTCCCTGTATCTTGCTGCTCTAAAGGTCAATCAATTCCCTGGAACGTTTGTAACTTTATTTATGAAGTGAGCTTTCATAATGATTTTCAATTCTTTTTGCTGTTCTGTCTCCCCTTCGTTATTTCAAGCATAGTGGTACTGAGTTAGCATTTCATTAGCTTTCCTGAGCCAAGCCAAAAGTGCAGTCCTGACAAAAGATCTTTTTGATGATAGAAAGAGATGCAGGACAAACTGATCAGTACAACAGAGGTCTTCTATTATTGTCTGAATGGTTACTGTTTTTCTTGCCTTGTCTATGGAACCTGCATGAGTGAACAACTTATTCAGTAATAAGAAGCCCAGGTCAAATATAAAACAAAATAACTGGTGTGGAGGGTCTGTAAGATAAAAACAATTGTAAACTTTGAAATCATAGACCTTTAATAATACTCATGGCTGTAATCTTACCTTTCTCAGGGCCACATGTTCCAGTTGCATTAGTATAACTGCTCAACTTATTTCAAAGTAAGGTACTCAGGTCTTACCAACTATGTAGTGAAAAGATTGTCATTTTTCTCTGATTTCAGAGTCCCTCTTTGCAACATAACTTCTGCACTGTTCTGTACTGCAAATGACAGCATTTCTTGTTTGCATCTTACACTTTTCCAGACTGTCTTCATTTCGTAGCAATTGTTAACTGCTTTGGAAGTATTTTTGTGTCAGCAACATTGGATTTAATTCAAAGAGCTTGTAATCATCAAGTTATTTTAAACGGGCAACCGTAACGTTTGCTTAGGAGATCAGAGAGTGCTCTCTTAATATTTTACGGTACCTCAAAAAACAGCATAATCTTCACCTCATCTAAAGTAAATTACCTGTTTCTAGCTTGTCCTACAGCATCTGATCACTCTTGACAGTGTGATTTCTTCCTTTTGGTGTCTAAACATGCATGACCCAGCCATACAACTCTACAATTGTCTTCTGCAGATACTGGTTTGTGTTATTTTTCTTTGCAGCAAACAACACTAGTGCAGTTCATAATAAATTTCCCGTTCTATGAAGATCCATGTATAACCAACCAGAAAAGAAGGGAACATTTACTTGTGTCCTGCTAGATATGTATCCTTGGTGTGGGTTTTTTTTTCCTAAGAATGTCAGATTAAAACAGTTTTACATTTCATTTTTATAGTTATGTGCAATGATAAACACTAATCTTCCTAAAAGAAATAAAATAAAATATTTTATGATGATTTTTTCAAGATTTCTAGCAGAATGTCACTTACAGTAGCATAAAACAAACAAACAAACAAATCTATTTTGGATTCTTCCTTCTTGTTGTGGCTCTGCAGGGTTTGTATTCACCTCCTCTATGCTTTTGTTTGATTGACTATAAATGCTTCCTTTAGCATTTCTCTATGTCATAGCAACTTCATGAGCTGCAATAAAATGCTCCTCGGGGGTATTATGCTCACTTACGAAATAATTTAACTAATACCCTTGCCTTTATAACTTCACTAACACAGAGTGAAGAACATCAGAGAGAAATGTCAACTGCATGTTTCAAACAACTTTGACCTTTCTTCTATGCATCTTGAAATCTTCAGCTCAAATACTACTGGATTTTGTAAACTAGTGAAGAGAACACAGACATATATTTTCTACCAAGAGTTATATGCTTTTCATTTAATCTTTCTATCTTTTGCTTTTGTTAAAATAAATGCTAAGGAGCACAGGTTGATCTTTCTTTCTGAGGCAGTTACAAATCTCAACTGACCAGAGGGAAAGACACAGCAATAGAAATAGAAAGTTTTGGAATCAATGTTAATGTAATATCTTCAACGTTTGTTTTCCTTAAAAGCATCAAGCACCTGTAGAAGAAAGAATACAATCACTCAGGTTTCCTCAGGAGATTCACATACATGCATTAAGCAAGAAGGAAATATTCCAAGTATCAGGTAATATTGGTCTTTTATCTTTTAGCCTTTATCTTACACCAAATCCAGAAGTGCTGCGTTTGGTCTTTGATTGCTAACTCTTATACCATAAACAACTGCATTGAATAACAGATTTGCATGTCATTGATAGTAAGTTTTTAACCAAACTTTTGTTGCTTGTTTTTACATAAAGCTGTACATACTGATCTTCTGCAAACTCTAAATACTATCAAAATGAAGAAAATAAAATATACCTATTATTACAATAATGTAATATTTTTTCCACTGTTGTTGGATAAACGAGGTTCTAGAAAATAAAATTGTTCTCATGCCATAGTTTTAATCTCCAGAACAAAACAATGTATTTTTTTTTCCCATATGTTTTATACTGTATCTATTAGCATTTGAGGATAAGATGTATCATAGAAGGTTGTATTAACCTGCCTACATACAGAAATCTATGTATGGTTTAGTCACTTGCTGTAGACTGCTGTCAATAAAGGAAAAGCTGGCACAACATGAGTGTGATTTACTGCATACAAAGCTAATACCAGTTAGGCACAAATGAACAAGCTACAATTATTCTTCCTCTCTCTTAACTATAAATATGAATACTACAAACATAGAATGAACACCTTTGATTTAAACTTCCACAGCTTAAGATGTCTTAAATTGAAATGAAAAATTCCACACTAACCAACTCATCAGGCACATGTGGACCAAAAGTAGTGCATCTAGATGAAACCAGCTGTTTAGGTTCAATCCATAGTGAGCAGGAAAGAAAGGTAAAAAACCCAACTGCTTCTCTGTTGCCCCTTCTATATCACAACGAGGGTCAGGAACGTCTCTCTACTGTTCTACATTTCTACAGGAAGGAAATTTTATATAGAGGCTGGAAGGGAACTTCTGTACCTTCATTCAGGTTTGCAATGAAAGCTGGAGACTACAGCTGTGGGAGGCACTGTTGAGCACACTTGCTTATAATGCAAATGTAGTCAAATGCATCTATAGAAAATCTATTTTTTTTACTTCTATTTGAAATGAGTTATTCTGTTCTTCTAGAAGGACATATTTTTAGAGTTAGGACAATTGCTTTACATTAAATGGCCAATTTTAGATGTCTAGTATTAGGTAAAATAACCCTGCAGTGACTACACATTTAGATTTTTAGAGCCTTTAATTTCATGCTTTTGCCAGGGTTGCTTTAAACTTAGAGGGGCTTGTACTGAAATATTAATATAATGTTATTGGTAACTGAAACCTAGTGGACAGATGTAACAATGAATCAGTGTTATTATCCTGGATTGGATACAAATTCCTCTCCTCACATATTTTTGTACACTTGTTCCACTATCATGGGTAGCATTCTCCTATACTTTTAAAGATTATGTAAATTGTTGTACATGAAAGAAAGTGATGCACTACGTCTGAAGCAGAATAAATCCCTGAAAGATGAAATTTCTGGCAACTGACACCTGGTTTATATGCATACTTTCTAAGGGAGGTGGAACAACTTGGGGGTTGATACTGGTATCATTATGTATATTACTCACTAAAAATTTGGAAAAAGAGTGTTATTAGTCTTCTCAGAAAAAGAGAAATCATATTACGGTCTCGTCTGAGTATGTCCAGAAGGTCCCTACTGTACTTCAGGCTGAACAAAAGCTCTAGGACAGCACTGGTAAACCCTAGCCAAGATACTTGCCAATGTAGTAGACCTGTATTGCAAGGATTTCTCTTAACAGGGAAAAAAAAAAAAAAAAAAAAAAAGACAGCAATACTCCTCTCAGCCTGATTGTTATTCCATATATTCCTAATCTTCATCCTCAGAAACTTGAGTTGTTACTTGAATATCTGTGACAAAACCAAATTCTGTTCTTTCCACATTCTCTGAATATCATTTTAGATCACATGCAATATTTCACTGATGAAGTCTGCAAAGTGTTGATTTCTTAACTCTTACAGCTACTATAGCAAATTTTTAAAAAATACATTATGCTACTCCAAAAATGTACTAAATTATATCAAACATATTTACCAGCTATGCACAGTCATTGTCATTCACAATATACAAGGTGTGATTATGAAAGTCACTTTGTAAAAACAGCTAATTAGTATTATTTATATTTCTGTTGTTTGAATGTTAACTTTTGGTCATGCCCTTATGCTTTAAATGTTAAGGTCAGCCCAACTCATGGAAATCAATTTTCCTTTTCCAGGTCACAAACTCTAAACTTCAGTAACTTAATAACTAAATAAACACGAAAAGCTAAAAACAAAACAAACAAAACAAAACAAAACAACCAAGCCAAAACAAAACAAAACAAAACAAAACAAAATGACAAAAAAAGGAAACTTTTGGAGTGTCACCATATAATTGAAATATCTAAGATTAATAGTTAAATGCAATAATGTTCTTAATTCCTTCAAGTCATCAAAAAGTCATACTAAAGAAAAAAAAATAGAGATAAAAATATTTAATAATTTTACCAGAAATCATCTTTCTAGCATTCCTTGAATTTTCCCCTCTAAAATGTGCATCAAACAATAAAAATCTTTAAATTCAGAAATATCTTGGCTTGACCTTTAAACACATATATTTCCAGATCAGCAAGGAAAAAAAAAAAAAAGGATTTTTATTCATTCTAAGCTAGTTCACACATATACCTTAATTATCTGCATACTTAACATGTAAAACATTTTGTAGTTCTTAGCGTATCTTTAGAAAAAAATATTAAAAGTCAAGATATGTTTGTTCCCTATGCAGTAAATGGAGAGAATTACAAATATAAGAACATTTTATACCTGGTTGCAATAAGTAGATGGAACAATTTGCCTAAGGGTGAAATACAAGAGAGGCAGAATGCATTTGATGAGAGGTAGCCAGTAAGAAATACTTAAGAAGGTGAATCTCAGAGGATTCAGTTCAAAGCCACAGGGACAAAGTTTAGCTCAGCCTGAGGTGCTGATATAGCTATGCATATGGCTACTAAAAAATTGTGGATTTTCTCTATTCCTTTGAAACACAAACTTGGAAGAGAACATGCTCTTGAGTGGTAGCAGACCCTTTTCCTAACATTTTCAGAAGTCAGTTAGAAGGTGTGACTCAAAGTATTGTTATCACGCTTTAGTCATGTGTGTGTTTATAATTACTCAAAATGTACTGCATCCTTTTCGTGGTTAAAAGAGTGAATGCCCTCAAATGACATTTATGAAAACTTTACCATTATTACTCTCTTGCCACATTGCTGTTCTGCCAGTACTAAAATACTGTTTCCACTAAAACATTCCGACCTTGCTAAATCTCAAAATGCAAAGCTTAAAACATGCATTCCTTCTAAATATTTTATCTCAGATACTTTGAATGCTTTGATCTCACTGAAGTTATATTTGTTGCATACAATTTTTAAACTAGGTCATTTCTTTGTGGATCTCAAATAAAATTACCATGTGATAGTATTTCCACATGAGCCTGTGAACATGTTAGATAATTCCTTCCTTGTCGCAAATCTTTACTAATCTTACTTACAAGTCATGAGTTTGAATTTGCACAGCAGATATATTAATGGATTGAGCAGTAAATGAATGGGTAGAATGCCTGGATTAGAGGTTAGAATACATATTCCCAGGATAAGCATGAGATCATAACTCCGTATCATTTATTTTGTATTAGACAGCCTAGCCACTGCTATCTTTAGTGAGAATCCTGCAGACACTGATTTTTTTAAAAGTATAATTCTATGAGATATAGAAGAGAAAGGGCATGGAAAGATATGTTAGACTCTGATACAAATTTTTTGAATGTATTAGTGATTCTTGTGGCTTCAGGTGGGCAACGGAGAGGCTGAGACTTTTGTTTCCTTTAAGAAAATAGAGAAAGTCATTAACAAAAAAGTCACGTATATCTGTGTGAAATGTATACAAGAATGTGTTTTAATAAGATTGTGAAAAACAGAAATCAGAGAATTAATAGTATTTTGAGCAGTGCATTTCTGATCAATATTTTTTTATCTTAGAAGTGGATTTAGATATTAGGTTAGATCTGACCTTAATTGGTGTCATTTTTCTACATACCTGTGGGAAATTCTGTAAGCACCTATGCAGGCGCATTTTTCACCACCTAAATCACTAGGATTCCCTTTCCCATCCAAAGCTGAAAGGTGTTATGTTACCTGATCAACCAGTGGATTGTGAAGTGAACCAAGATTATTTTTGTCAGTACTAGAGTCTATTTTTGTCAGTACTAGAGTCTATCGTACATCTTCGTGCCTCCAGCTCTTTGATAGAGTAGGTTCAGAATTTCCCCTGGCTGTTAACCTAGGAAATATCTTGAAAACAATGAGGTATCACCTGTGATCAACTTTGCTCCACCTTTTTTTTTTAATCATTTTTTATTTTGTATAGCATGAAAGGAATATTAAGTACCTCCAACTTTATTTCCATATGGCTCCACATCCAGCTATGAAGTAATGAGCTTGTCTGGTCAAAGTCACACATCTTCCCTGATTTTATTTGGATTTTGTCTTGGAGGTTGTTCTTGGTGATTTCTGTGATACCAGCTTTGGTGTATTTCCACAGCTGGAGATCTTCAGATACATTTGAAGCATTTCTGCTATGTTGCCTATACTTAATTAATAAAAAGCAGTCTTTGATAAGACTGTGACATCAAACCCACGACATACACTGGAGATTTTACAAATGAGAAGAATAGCTAATGACAGTGCTTCAGAATGACAAGGGGAAAAAAAACCCTATATCATAGAATCATAGAATCAGAATCATAGAATCATTTTGTTTGGAAGACACCCTCAGGATCATAGAGTCCAACCATAACCTAACTCTAGCACTAAACCATGTCCCTAAGACCCATGTCTAAATGCCTTTTAAACACCTCCAGGGATGCACACTTCCATGGGCAGCCTGTTCCAATGCCTTACAAACCTTTCCAGGAAGAAATTTTTCCTAATATCCATTCTGAATCTCCCCTGGTGCAACGTGAGGCCATTTCCTCTTGTCCTATCAGTTGCTACTTGGAAGAAGAGAACAACATCCTCCATGTTACAACCTCCTTTCAGGTAGTTGTAGACAGCCATAAGGTCTCCCCTCAGCCTCCTTTAAATACAACTGATAGAAGTCACAAAACACATGGAATAGTCTCAGGGGCTTTGTCAGTCAAAAGTTCTAGGCAAATATACACTGCAGGAGTCATCACCCTCTTTAAAAGTTCCAACAGTAATAAAATTTCTTTTCTGAAAGATTTGGGTCAAACTATGCTTGTCTAATACAGGCCCTTCAGGGATTCACTTTGGCAGAGTTTCAAGGGCATCACTCTGAAGAGCCCCACAGACATTAGAATAAAAAATTATCCACATACACCTTACAAAAAAACAGAACTGTAGAGCATCTATCTAGTTAAGTCCAAGGACATATCTCTGTAATATTCCCTAGGGTGTCAGAGGAAAGAGTGTCTCTCCACATCATTGCAGATTCTTCATAATTACTGCAGGGATATTACCAGGAGAGCTGCTGCAGAAAACAAAAAGCCTTTGGGTCACATATCTTGTATTATTCACTTGCTTGTGTCAATCTGAAACATTGTTGTACAGACCATTGTCGTGTAGGTTGTCTGTGGAAAAAATGAAGTGCTACGAAAATGAACATTTAAACATGTGGAATGATTTTCAAATGTAGTATAATACGGATTTACATAGTGAGTGTCAGAAATGAAGATTCCTGTTTCTCTTTATCCACATGATCTGTAGGGCACACACTAGGTCATCTTGTAGTCAACAAACACACATTCGAACACAATATAAAGAATACATTAAACTAACCAAAAGATAGATTGTGGCTGATCATACTGGGAGTTTGGATGTTGTGAGCACTCACAGGGAGAATGCTGCCCCCCAGCCTTCAGCTGTTCAGGTGTGGAAGTTAAAATTAATTGTAAATTTTCAGATTTAAAATCTATTTCTATTATAACTGCTTCATGCAGCACTGTGTATCTGCTTTTTCTTTAGTTAAAATCACCAAGTAACAAGGACAATTGTTCTACATCCGGCTGAGTTCGTTTAGTCTTCTAAATGTTTTCTTCTAAATATTCATGCCTAAAGAAAAAAAGGATAATGAGGTACAAGATTTGTCTGTAACAATTACTTGCTTGAAGATACTGCCTGAGACTGAGAAATTTACACATCAGTACATATAAATTCAAACATCAGGGCATAAGGTTACGTGATAAAAGCTCGTCCACACATCCACGAGAGAGCATAAGGGCAGAAATATAGATGGAAAACAGAATGAAGGGACACCCTGTCCTGGCCCTTTCCAGGGCTGTTCCAGGAGACCCTCAGCTCCTGGGCCATGTGTGAAACCCATCAGGAAGAGTCAAGGGGAACAGCTCTCCAGAGCACCTTTGGGACTGAGGGCGGTCACTGACTAGAGGTATGGTACACATTATGGGATTCAGGGAAAGAGCATTTTGGGATTGCACTAAACTTACTATGGGATGCTTAGGGAAGAAAGCAAAGATGGGGAAAGAGAAGGAAGAACATTAATCGAGAAGGACCAGAAAAAAGCAAAATAGTGACAAGGTGATAAAAAGGGCTGGTTGTGCATAAACACATGGCTGCTCAGTACACTTGTCTGGTAATGCTCTGCATCTGATCAGTGCACTCTGTCTTACCTTATGAAATGCCATTTCTAACTCCTTTCCTAGTGGACAGACTCTCTATTCACTGTTGAGGGGAGAGGGAGGGGCAGAATTTGAGTGTCAGTCACTGAAGTGAGACCACAGGTCAGCAGGCTATGGAGTCATGGTGTCAGGAACTGGAGGGACCAGAGTGTACTTGTGTGCCAAGAACTAGAGTGGGACCTCAGGTAATAGGGGCCCACGTGTCCATGCTGCCGGGAACTGGACCAAGTGCAGGTGTGTGAGTGTGTGACAACTAGCAAAGATCAAGCCAGACTAGCCAGAGAGCAGATGAAGCGTCCTGGGAGCCATGGTTGTGTGTGTGTCTCTAAGGGCAAGACCATGGTGGAGCTGACTGGTCAGGTAGACCAGTGATATATTTATACTGGTCATCCTTGGGTGTGCAAGTGTCCATATGTGCATTTGTATGTCTGTGTTGTGTGTGTACGCATAAGTGAATCTGCCTGTACTGGCAGGGGCTGCAGCCATGGCATCTTGTACATCCATGTCCCAGCAACTGCAGAGACTTGGATCCAGAGACAGACAGTAGGCAGATAGAGTGTCTGAGCCCACCTGCCGCAGGGATTTGCCTTGTACTTATATCTTTGTACATGTAGTCGTTGGCAGATCTCTCTCTTGCTCAACCAGAGAAGGAAGCAGTATGAGGCCACCGATGCTGTGTTCATGTGAGTGCTGAGTGTGTCTGTCTGCAATCTCTGTGCCTCGCTGTAAGTATTTACATGTGGTGTATACGTGTGTTCCATGTGCATGTTGTCATAGAGAATTAATCCTCAGCCTCCCTGCAGGTTGCACCTGGGGGGTGAGGACCTGCGGCAGCCTTGCCTCGGGCTGCAGATTCTGCAACCTCTAATACAGACTATAACTGAGATACACACAACTTCCAGAACAAAAGACTCAGCTTAACAGTTATGAGAAAGACAGTGGAGGTTTGTTAATTTCTAACTGTATTTATGATTACAGATAAACAGTGGTATCTCAAAGACTGATTTAAAGGCATTAAAATCACAAAGTTGAGATGAATAAAAAAAATCAAAAGCACAATGAAACAGATAATATTGAATTCCAAAACTAAATAAAAAATCATCATTTATATTAGAATTCAACATTTTAGAAACTTCTACTCCATTCTTAAGCATCCATCATTTACACACTGTTATATGCCCATTGAATTTTATAGTGATCCACCTTGTAAAGAAACTTCCATATTATTAAATGTTGATTATTTTTAGTATAGACAGGAGAAAAGGATTGCAAAACTCATCATCTTTTACTAAAACAAAAGCTATCTAGCAGCTGCCTATCTGTTTAAATCTGCACATTCTTATTTTCCTATCTGCATCTTTCTAACATGTTTGTTTTTCAGGGACACAGACCATCTCAGTCTGTATCTTCTTTTTATCTTCCTCACCAAAAATGAAAAATCAATCTGAGTCCTAACAGGACATTTTTTTCCAATACACTTTTTTTTTTTTTTTAATTTTAGAATGGATTTCTAGCACCTATGCCTTTGTGGGTGCTGCATGACATTCCAGTTTTTTAAGAAATGTGAAGTTTGGTTAATGCTTTGTTTAGGTAACACCATTGGGTCTTCTTTTTTTTTTTTTTCCCTCTTCTCAGAGGCATCCAGAATGGTTTTTAAATCAATATACATAAACCCAGAGTACAATTATTTATCTAAGTGGCAGTAAGGCCAAGGCTTGGGATTTTTGGAAGATCCTGAAAAAGGAGCACAGTGTGACTGAAACGCTTAGCAGTACATTGAAGACTTAACCTTTTTATTATTTACAGTACTGATGGCAAATTGAGAGCAGAATAACAAGAATGAAATCCAGAAACTGCTGGAGTTCATTGTTTTCTTAAAGTCAAATGTTAATCAAAGTTAAATTATCCATAGTAAAATATACTTTGTTCTTTCTTTGTGCTTGTTCAGAATGAGTTCATTCAGGTGGCGTTATGTTGAACTGTCAGATTTATCTGTGAGACAAAGAAATCACTGTAACTTAATATGCTAAAAAAGAAATTAAAACATGAAAATGTTTTATTATTGTTTGAAAATATCTTTCAGTAACCTTTGCTATTTTATAGTTAATTTCAGAGAGATGTAAACTAATTTTGTGTCTAATTTTAAAACTAGATAGTGCTTGAAAAGTCTTATGTAATCCTCACTATACTTCTGTGCTTAGGAAGACCTAAGAATTTGTGGTTTTGGTTCATTCAAACACACAGACCTTCTTTTGTAAAGGTATGATCACCATATGAACCTGAGACTCCTGCACAACACATTTGTTGAAAAGCCTGAGCTCATAATACAAACCTTCATATAGCAATATAGCATAGCATTTTGATTCCTGGTTTCATCAACTCATACTTATCTATAGTTTACTTATAAAAAAGTTTTGTTCAAACTTTTCATAGAGACACAAATGACCAAACAAGCAGATAGACTTCAAACAGACCTCAACATAACCTTGTTTAACTTAATTTCTTAAAATCCATGGTTTTTTGGTTTTGTTTTTTTTTCTTGTTTTGTTTTGTTTTGTTTGTTTGTTTGTTTTGTAAATTTAATAGAAGATTATAAACCACTGAAAATCTTGGACTCCATTTGTTTTTGGTTGGTTGGTTTTTTTCTTTCCCTGAAGACAGGTGGTTTGGTGTTTTTGAACTGCCATCAATATTTTTGTTTGTAAACTCTTTATGTTGAAATAAGTAGCAGGATATACACCCTGTGCATTACATAATGGATGTTCCCAATCTATCTGAACTTTAGTCAAGTCACAAATCTCTGCAGACCCATGAATGTCTGTGATATTATCTATTCCTATATATTTACTTTGTTTGCTTTCTGTCATGTGATATTACCAAGGGAAAACATTTGCATCTATAACATCCAGAACTTCTCCTTAAAAGATAACTCTTTACAAAGTCAGCTTTCCTGTGCTTCCATTACTGCTGATTCCTAAATGATGAATTATTATTAATTTAGATCCTGTGAAACCACAGAAGGAGCAAGAGAGTTCTTGTGTGGATCCAAATAATGGATGTTTCAGTACAAAGAAACTTCCTTAGAAAATTACAAGCCATAAAGAAAACTGCTATTTAAATTATATCAAGCACAATACATTTTCAAAGCCTCTGCTGTCACTCCTAACCTGTACTGCTGTATATTGCATCATTATTCTATGGTCAAAGACAGTCATTTTGCATAGCACAATTTCTTGGTTTTATTATCAAAATTTTTATTATCAAAATTTTTAAAAATACAGACTACAACAGAAATATTAAGAACAGAATTTATATCCAGTTACACCATGCTAAAAAACCTAGAGCAAACTAGACAGTAGTACCCACCTTGTCATTTCATAATTCCTATATCAATTACAGCTAAAGCAAATCTATAAGCAAGAGTAGTCTATAAAAAGTAAGCCCCAGTACTGATGCCTTGAAGAGACAGTGCAAAGTTTGTGATCTGTTACTAGTCATGCCAGTACTGTATTTACTAGGCTATAGGACTGCAAGGGCAAACTTTGTACAAGCAAACACTCTTGACAGGTAGGAAACAACACAGGACAGATTGGCATTACACACTTAGTTGAAATGACTGCTACTTTGCAAGATGATTATCAGATCAGATCTATGTTGAGTCAAATCCAGAGACTATTTCTATAATTGACAATAACATTGAAATATTTGAAAAATATTGAAAAATGACCAACAAAAGACAAGAATCACTTAGTTTGTGTCTTTCTAAATTCCCTAATTGCCCCTATTTACAATTCTGTATTTCTTCTTTATTTCCCTTCCTTTCTAAAGGAAAATCAGAAGTAACAGAGTATTGGCCTGAGAATATGATAATTTGAAATTTCTTGGCTTTTTTTTCTTGTCAGTTTGCTGGTTTTTTTGTTTGTTTGTTTGTTTTTTCAGGTTAAATTAAAAAAAAAAACAAAACTCTTCTAAGTTGTAAGGTTTTACCAGGAAGTATGCTGATCAAAGAATTTAGTTTATATGTATTAATCTGATGGAAATGAACTCATTTTCATTTCCTGTCTCTTTCACAATATCAAAAGATAACCTGAAGCTAAGTCATCATTTTACATGACCTCTTTTCTCTAGATAATATTTTGTTTCTTCAACTCTTATTTCAGCCGTTCTTCAGAAGATTTGACATTCACAGTGTATATGTAATGTTATCGTTCAGGTAATCCATACTCAACCACAGTATTTATAAAGATTATATAATGTGTATGCATAACAATCATCACCTCAGTCAAAACTTAAATCCCTTTCCTTCTTTGCTCCTTGCAGTTAACAATCTGTGTAGTTCTGACAATAAAAAAGACTATGTTATGTTTCTTTTTTTTTCTGTGATGATGACTCACTTCCCTTGGTTGACATGATGTAGGGACAAAAATATGGTTCTGCCACACCTTGAATATCGTGTGTTCAGTTTTGGGCCTGTCACTACAAGAAAAACATTGAGGTGCTGAGAAGAGTTCAGAGAAGGGCAACAAAGCTGGTGAGGGGCCTGGACCACAAGTGTGATGAGGAGTGGCTGAGGGAACTGGGGCTGTTTAACCTGGAGAAAAGGAGGCTGAGGGGAAACCTTGTCACTTTCTACAACTATGTGAAAGGAGGTTGTAGTGAGGTGTGTGTCAGCCGTTTTCCCAGGTAACAAGTGGTAGGATGAGGGGAAATGGCCTCAAGTTGCTCAAGGGAAGGTTCAGATTGCATATTAGGAAAAATTTCTTCATGGAAAGCGTTGTCAGGCATTGGAAGAGGCTGCCCAGGGAAGTGGTTGAGTCACCATCCCTGGAGGTGTTAAAAAGACAAGTAGATGAGGTTATTAGGTACATGGTTTAGAGGTTGTGGGAATATAATGGAAGATTGCTGACGAGAAGAATTGTAAATACACTCAAGCAACTGCAGCTGGAGTGTAGAAAAACACATATGTCATGCAAATTGTTGTTTAGCCCTGTGTAATTCACAAGTACATCTGTGTTTAGATAACATAGGCTTGTGAAAGTCTTAAAGGCAGCTTATCCAACATCATTGAAATACCTGCTCAACTGCAGAGATTAAAGATTAAAGCAGTATGGTAAACTGCACCTGTGTGAATCCTTGATATACAGGTGAAACCAGCAGTGTCGTAGATCTTCTAGAAAGAACTGAGTTCTTCCGTGCCTGCATTCCCACCAGAGTACTTCTGCCTGGATGCTTAAGTCCGAGGTAACAAAAATAAATTTACTCTTTTCATTTCATCTGTGGTTTGTGGTTGTTTCTGTGATATGCCTGTGTCAGCCCACACAGAAGTGGCCTTGACCGTGTCAGATTAAATCATTGGATTTGATGATCTTAAAGGTCCTTTCCAACCAAAACCATTCTATGATACTGTGATTCTCTTCCTGATTCCCGCTTCACAGTTATAGTAGAACCAGGGATTAAAATATCTCTTATTACAGAAGAAGATGCATAGTCATTGCTCCTTTTTCATGTTATGTAGGAGTAAGGCTGAAGTCCTTACTCTGCCTACATGGTAAAGGCAAGAAGTTAGATTTTCAATAACCTCTGAATAACTTAGGACCCTAAGATTCATTATTTCCCTCTGAGACTGAGGCTCCTAAGTAAATAAATCACTTTTAAAATGTTATTCTAAGTTATATTCTGGGCTCCTGCGATAAGAAAGGTAAGATGCATGGGAAAATGTATTTGGCAAATTTGGTTTTAACTGCCTAAAGAAAGTAAAAGGAAACAATAGGATGTTTATCTGTGACTCAGATACATTAAATACCAGCGCTTCTAGCACTGACTTGAATAATATTTCTGTAATATAAGAGTGGAGGATTGCTTGGTAGTATCTTGAATTTCATGAAAACTCACTAGTCATACTTTGCATCAGTATCATATGTATTACGATCTGTAATAACATGCTGACATAAAAAAATAGTTTGGAGTCTTTATCAGTACAATTATGAACTGTGACTGATGAAAAAAAAAAAAAAATGCCCCACACCTAGAATAAGGTGTACATGCAAAGATTCTATAACGAAGGATAAAATGTTAAAAATATTTGTTTCATGAGATCAGCTTTTATAAGGTAAGCTGATCCATGGAAAGTGTATGCCCTCTGAGAAGGAAAAGGAAGTGCAGCACTTGAAAAATAAACAGTTGGTTTACTCAAGGACCTAGAGTGACAAAGATGTAAACATACATGATTCACCAGTACAACAATGCATCCTCAAACTAAGGCAGTTGTGCTAAACTTCTGTATCAATGTTTGACCCTAACTTTTGAAGAAAGAGCTGGTATAGGACTGAGAATCAAAAAGTCGCAATTCTTACCTAAGGTGGTTCTTCTGTCTAGGCAGCCTGATACCAAGCCTCATATTGTCACTGCACTTTGCCTACAACCAAAGCCTCAGTGCAGTCTGGAATTTGATCTGGATAATGGTATAATTCAAAATTAAGTTACATTGTTTTCTCTATTATGTATTCATATTTAACAATTATTTCACATAAACGTGGAAGCTAAGACAAGGACAAAAGCGTCCCATGAAAGACCAAGTCCACATATTCATCAGGAGCGTGGGCTAAAATATTGATTTTCAAAGAAAATGAATTTAAATACTAAACTACTTACATATATTAAAGATCAGGATTTATATCTCATCTATAAAAATATTAAAATGTATCTGGAACTAGTAGACTTCTTTATCTTTAGGAATTATTTGCATTTCTTCATTGAAACAGATCCATTTGGAATACTTCTTAAATAGATACATGATGTCCAAGGGAAAAGAAAACTGCCAGGAATCTGAATATATAGCTCCATAGTGATGCATTATGATTGTCTCCAGTTTTATTTGAGACAGTATGTCTTGATAAACTCACATGTTAACCTCTGAGGACATCTTTCATTTCCCTGGAAACCAGAGTGTTGTAGATGAATACTTGGCTCTGCCTCAGAGACGAGTCAGAAGAAGTTTCTGCATCTGCTATGAGAGTCCAAGATCCACCCTGAAGCTAGCAGCACAAATGTAATTCTGTCTATATCCTCCACAAGTCACTTTTGATAGGATTGTTCATAGGATTTTAGCACAGGGATCTGAGCAATGTGTCTAAATTAGAACCTACCTTTTCTCCTCTGTCATTTTAAGTGAATGCAAAGAGAAAGAAAAGCCAGAAAAGTGCGATAGTTTTGAATACTTGGCAAATCATGCCTATGTCCATGTTTAAAACAGGGGACTCCTAGTTGTACGTGTATACTATCTTCATAGAGAGAAGTGATGTGGATTTTTATGGTTGCAGTACACTTACTTAGACTTGGAAGAGTGACTGGCGGGCCTGAGTTTCTGAGTATTCTGTGGCATTTTCAAGCTGCTACTTCTGTATGCAGTGCATTGTTCTCCCTCAATGAAAAAGAGAAACCTATCTCCTAATTTTAGCATTTTAGTGGTGTTTAATTAGCCAGCTGAGTGGGTGGTATAAATATGTGGGTGATATAAATATCCTTGCATTTTATTTTCGTCATCTGCAAAATGAAACTAATGTACTTATTCATACATTTATAGAACTAATATGACTTTTCATCTGAAAGCTACCACAGCTGTTCATCCTTGAATGAACTATAGATTAGTATAGTATATAGTGTGTATATATATATGTCAAACACACATGAAGCACTCCAGATTTATGATCTTGTCTGCAAACATTAAGTTGTCTGTTTACAAGTAAAGACAGGATGAATGTTAAGAGATGGTTAACATTAATTGTGAACATTTTGTTAGTTTCCCATACAGAAGAATGCTATATATACACAGGAGCTTTTTCCATTTATCTTCATCACTCAAAGTAACAATAACAGATTTATTTTACATATGAAATAGTTTTAAAATATATTTATGTACAAAATTGTTTCAGTGTTCTCAAAAATGTTTTGTTGTTATCATAGTTATTGTGAATAAGCAGCTCACTATTCATTACTGGTATGAGGCATTTTATATTGCATGCTCAAATTCAACAGCTTTTGAAAAAAGGAATGTCCTTGTGAATTAAGTTTGAATTCAGTGATACATCTTGCTGTTCTTTTGTTCAGAACATTCATAGGAAAAAGAGCAGACCAGCTCTCTTTGTTTGTTTGTTTATTGTCTACGTAGGTAGAGAGAGGTAGACAGAGCAAATTTATTATGGGATGTCTGAATTTCTTAATGAATCTCAAGGTAATCTCATCTCTAATACTTCATACAGTAGCTATTTAATCTTCTTTATGGAGAGGACAGAATGACCTTATTCTTTACTTTTCCTAATAAAACTTGGTATGGTTCAGAATTTCAATGAAGTAAAAAATGAATTTCACCTTACTGAAAAACAAAAACATGGAAATGTCTCTGAAGTAGGAAGAACATTTCGAAAAGATTATGAAGATTGGAAGCAAGGTCCAATCCAGTGTCACGGGCAACCCCCCTTCCTACCTGCTTTGCTTCCCCAGGTGCCCTTCCTTAATACGTTTGAGGCCCTGGATCTTGAAGAGGAGGAAGGTGAGGATGTGGTGCAAGGCCCGCCTACAAGGTCACATAGAAAGAAGCAGTTGACTCCACACCTCAAGACTGCGTCTGATAAGAAAGAAAAAAGGGTAATTGTAGTAGGCAATTCCCTTCTGAGAGGGACAGAGGGCCCAATACGCATAGTTGACCCTCATCATAGGAAAGTTTGTGGTCTCTCTGGAGCCCGGATCAGGGATATCACCAGGGCACTCCCCAGCCTGATGCACCCAACAGACTACTACCCACTGCTGATCTTCCAGAGAGATGGGGAGGAAGCTGCATCCCACAGTCTGAGGGGAATGAAGAAAGATTTCAAGGCCTGATGGTGAGGGAGGCTGGGGCTCAAGTGATTTTTCTCTTCCCTCCTTCGATTTTTGGGTGACGATGCAGGAAGGAATAGAAAAATTCAGTCCATAAATGATTGGCTACAAGACTGGTGCTACAGGCAGGGCTTTGGATTCTTTGATAACAGCTGGTTTTATAAGACACCAGTCCAGACAGTGATACATGGGAAAGGTTTATCTCATAAGGGCAAAAGGATGCTGGGACAGGAATTAGCTGGGCTCATTTGGAGAGCTTTAAACTAGATCCAAAGGGGGACAGGATTGTAGCTGGGCTTGCACCAGTGGGCAGCACTCTAGAACTGATGAAGACCAGGAGGCCTCCCATACCCCTAGAGAGAAATCAGTGTGCTTAGCTCGCTCTCTGAAATGCCTGTACACCAATGCACGCAGCATGGGGAATAAGCAAGAGGAGTTAGAAACATGCTCTCAGTCAGGAGATTATGATCTGGTGGCAATTACAGAGACATGGTGGGACAGCTCACATGACTAGAATGTGGTCATGGATTGCTATGTCCTTTTCAGGAAAGACAGACCAGCCAGGCGTGGTGGTGGAGTTGCTCTTTACGTGAGAGAGCAACTACAATGTATTGAATATTGTCCAGGCACGAATGAGGAACAAGTTGAGAGTCTGTGGGTGAAAATTAAGGGGCAGGCTGGTAGGGGTGATACTCTTGTGGGTGTCTATTACAGGCCACCAGATCAGGGTGAGGAAGTTGATGAAGCCTTCTACAGTCAGCTGAGAGCAGCCTCACAGTCACAGGCCCTGCTTGCTGTGGGGGATTTTAACTTCCCTGATGTTTGCTGGAAGGACTATTCAGCTAGCCAGCCACAGTCTAGGAGGTTCCTCCAATGCACTGACAATAACTTTCTGATGCAAATGGTGGAGTAGCTAACTAGGAGAAGTGTACTGCTGGATCTCATCCTCACTAACAAGGAAGGTCTGGTTGAAGCGGTAAAGGTTGAGAGCTGCCTTGGTTGCAGCGACCATGGAGTTCAGGATCTCATGTGACAGGAACAGAATAGTAAGCAGAATTGCAAGCCTGGGCAAATTGCAGCAGGGCAAACTTTGGCCTTTTCAAACAATTGCTAGGGGAAATCCCATGGGCAAAACTGCTTGAAGTTAAAGGGGCCCAAGATAGTTGGTTAGTGTACAGGGACTGCTTCTACCAAGCTCATGATCAAAGCATCCTGACATTTAGGAAGTCAAGGAAGGGAGCCAGGAGACCTGCGTGGTTAAACAGGGAACTGCTGGGTAAGCTCAAGTGGAAGAGGAGAGTTTACGGATCATGGAAGGAGGGGCTGGCCACTTGGGAAGAACATAAGGCTGTTGTCAGAGAATGTAGGGAGGCAACTAGGAAAGCTAAGGCCTCCTTAGAGCTAAACCTGGTGAGAGGGGTCAAGGACAACAGAAAGAGCTTTTTCAAATACATGCTAGATAATACTAACACCAGAGGCAATGTAGGCCCACTGATGAATGAGTTGGGTGCCCTGGTGACAGAAGATACAGAGAAGTCAGAGTTACTGAATGCCTTCTTTGCCTCTGTCTACTCTGCTGGAGGCTGTTCCGAGGGGCCCTATACCCCTGAGGCCCCAGAGGAAGTCAGGACAATGGAAGAGGTTGCATTAGTTGATGAGGACTGGGCTAAGGAGCAACTGAGCAATCTGGACATCCATAAATCCATGGGTCTGGATGGGATGTATGCGTGGGTGATGAGGGAGCTGGCTGAGGTCATTGCTAGACCACTCTCCATAACCTTTGCTAAGTCTTAGGAAACAGGAGAGGTGCCTGAGGACTGGAGGAAACCAAATGTCATTTCAGTCTTCCAAAAGGGCAAGAAGAAGGACCCAGGTAACTATAGACCGGTCAGCCTCACCTCTATCCCTGGGAAAACGATGGAACAACTTATTCTTCATGCCATCTCAACGCATATTAAAGATAAGAGGGTCATTAGGGGCAGTCAAAATGGCTTCACCAAGGGGAAGTCATGTTTGACTAACCTCATAGCCTTTTATGAAGACATAACAAGGTGGCTAGATGATGGCAAAGCAGTGGATTTGGTCTACCTTGACTTCCGTAAAGCATTTGACAGTCTCCCACAGCATCCTCACAGCTAAACTGAGGGAGTGCGGTCTGGACGATCGGGTAGTGAGGTGGACTGCAAACTGTCTGAAGGAGAGAAGACAGAGAGTCGTGGTCAATGGAGCTGAGTCTAGTTGGAGGCCTGTATCTAGTGGAGTGCCACAGCGGTCAGTAGTGGGACCGGTACTATTCAATATATTCATCGGCAACTTGAATGAGGGAATAGAGTGTATTATCAGTAAGTTTGCTGATGACACCAAGCTGGAAGGAGTGGCTGACATGCCAGAAGGCTGTGCTGCCATCCAGTGAGACCTGGACAGGCTGAAGAGTTGGGTTGGGAAAAAAATTAATGAAATATAACAACGGAAAGTGTAGATTCTTGCACCTGGGCAGGAACAACCCCAGGTTGCAGTATAAGTTGGGGAATGATCCATTAGAGAGCAGCGTAGGGGAAAGGGACCTGGGGATCCTGGTGGACAGCAGGATGACCACGAACCAGCACTGTGCCCTTGTGGCGAGGAAGGCCAATGGCATCCTGGGTTGTATTAGAAGGGGTGTGGTTAGTAGGTCAAGAGAGGTTCTCCTTCCCCTCAACTCTGCCCTGGTGAGACCATATCTGGAATATTGTGTCCAGTTCTGGGCTCCTCCGTTCAAGAAAGACAGGCAACTGCTGGAGAGAGTCCAGTGCAGGGCAACAAAGATGATTAAGGGAGTGGAGCATCCCCCTTATGAGGAAAGGCTGAGGGAGCTGGGTCTCTTTAGTTTGGAGAAGAGGAGACCTCATTGATGTTTATAAACATATAAAGGGTGAGTGCCATGAGGATGGAGCCAGGCTCTTCTCAGTGACAACCAATGGGAAGACAAGGGGTAACGGGTTCAAACTGGAGCACAAGAGGTTCCACTTAAATTTGAGAACAAACTTCTTCTCAGTAAGGGTGACTGAACACTGGAACAGGATGCCCAGGGGGTTGTGGAGTCTTCTTCTCCGGAGACATTCAAAACCTACCTGGACACATTCCTGTGTAACCTCATCTAAGTGTTCCTGCTCCGGCAGGAGGACTGGACTAGATAATCTTTTGAGGTCCCTTCCAATCCCTAACATTCTGTGATTCTGTGAAGTTGTGACAGGGAAGGTTCAGATTGGATATTAGGTCAAATCTCTTCACAGAAACTATTGTCAAGCATTGGAGCAGTGTCCCCAGGGCAGCGGTTGAGTCACCACCCCTGAAGGCTTTTAAAAGACGTAATAGATTAGGTTCTTAGGGACATGGTTTAGTGCCAATGTCAGCTTAATGGTTGGACTCAGTGATCTTAAAGATCTTTTCCAACAAAAATGATTTTATGATTCTATGCCAGTTGGTGACATTCATCATTCTTTCAAAAGCACAACATAAAACGTAACCTTAGATAGAGCTGTTACTTCTGAAATCTGTATCTCAAAGTATGTCAGAAATACTACAATGTTATTTTAATTAAGAGGCCACTACGTTAGTATGGAAAAAATTAACCAGAACACTACTAATTCAACAACTCAACATATTTAGCGACTGAATGTGCTTATTCAACTAGCTCCTTCATCTCAGCATTCCCTGTTCTGGCATGTTTTGTGGGAAATGATGGTTGGTGACATCTTCTTTTACTTAACTGGTAAAAATCACTCTTGGCCAAGAAATATTCTTAAAATCTTTTTATGCAACTAAAGTTTTTTACTTAAAGGACCAAAGGAAAACGGATGCTAAGAACCTCAGACATGATATTTAGTAGATTTTGGAACATTTTACTCCTAATTGGCATAAAAGTAGATTTGATATTCTTTTATATAGTCAGTAAAAACATAAACCATTCTGGAAACTTAAGAATGATGAAACTTTCTCAGTTTGAGAGTCATATTTCAACATCATCTAAATCATATTTATGCTGCACTGAATAAACAACCTTCGAATCAATAATTGGACATCTGTTTATAATGATAAATATGGATAAAAGACCCTTTATGGGTTTTTCATCTGCAAATATTTAGTTTCTTAACAATTTCTTTGCCATTTGAAATTTTTCAGAATCGATTGAGCATACCAAACCGCTGATAATGAGACTTCACAGACACACTCTGTTGAGTTTGGATCAAGGGAATTTATCCCTTGACATGAATTAACTTTACTAGAATGTGTAAATGAGTAGCAAGTGGAAAGCCTTATCTTTGTAGTTGTTCTAATTAGACAGTGACATTTAATATTACAAGAATTTCAGATAGTGAAAAAGACAAATAATTACACTTGTGTGACTATGCTAAACATGAATATTAATGTTCATTGACATATTTCAGAGTTATTCTAAGCAAGGTTTTTTGTGGTCATTTGGAATATAAGTATTAATAATATTATAGCTGAACTAGTGGTATTTGTTTTATGTTGGTTTAATTGTTAGGATTATAATTAGTCCAACAATATATCCTTGGAACTTCAATTATATAAGGTCTGTTCACTTTTGCCCATAATGATACTCTGAGTTAACCTTTAACAACACCTAACAACAAGGTCAGCAGCAGTTGGTATGTTTTCATGTTGAATTATATTGAAATTAATACAAAAATACATAAACACAGTCATTAACAGGTGAGGAGAGTGTTGGTAAGTGAAGTGAATAGAGGTGTTCTCCAGCCCTTAACATTCATTAAGACTACTTCATTCACTTCTGTGACTTGAAAACTGACCAGTGATTTTTGTAAATTGTCAAACATTTGTACTATTGACCTTGTTGTTTTGATGGATCTTGAGTGGTGTTTCATATACAATTTCTTTTCTTTCATTTCTTATTTTGCAAGGGGATAAAAGAGGTGTTTTTTTTTTTTTCATATGTGGTTTGGGGGTTTGTTTGTTTGGTTTTGTTTTGCTTTCAACAGAAATGATAACAAAAGATTTAAGAAAGATGAAATATGAGATAGTTGTTAAAGAAGAATGTATTGTTGAGATCTGCAGAGGCAGGTAGTTCTTAGCCTTATGTTGATCAGGGTGGGAGAAAGGGACAGGATAAAATCAAACACAAGTCTATAAAGAGGAGAGAAAACAGGAAAAGAATGGACCTGCAGTTCCCACTTATTCAAAAGAGAAATACTCTAAGACATGTCAAAATGGTTTCAAATAAAGACTCAAATAAATATCAAAAGACAGTAACTTCATATACCTTGTTTTTATGAAAGCAAGAGAATTCAAAAAGCTCGACAGTTTGACTCAGCCTGTATGCTTTGTATTATCCAGATTTCTCTGAGTAGAGATCAATCTGATCATAGGAGGCTTTTCTTCTAAGATTTTGAGTATTTCAATTTTAGACTAGGAATATCATATGAATAGTCTTAGAAAGCAACCTATGTCCAAGAAGAATGTGTTGAAAATTTTTCATAAATATATATATTTTATGTATCAAAACAAGTTTCCTGGATCGAAGTGTGGCTATTCTAAGGGGTGTATTTTTAATCTGTTTCTGATGTACTGCTACAAACTTAACAGTTCTTCATCTTGTTTATTGTTTCAGTGTTTTAAAGTAGTTCAAAATAATGAACTAAGTGTTTAGAAGTTTAAGTGTTTAAAAGTTGCTTCTTCATAACAAATTATGACTAATTGAATTGATGTGTCTTCCAGAAATCTGATATTCATTAACTATGCACAGACTTAAATCTGCGGCATACTAAATTCACTGTAATTTTTTAAGTTAATACTGATGTCTTTTAAAAACAATTTATGTTTTAAAAGAATCTTTCATTTCTTCAACCTGTCAATATTTACTCTTAAGTATTTGCTTATTCTTTGCATCATTTGTCTTTTTATTACAATATATAAAGAGAGGTGGAGAGTAAGACTAGAGTTCAGTTAGTTCACAAGTGGTTGAGAAAATCCAAATTATCCAAAGAAGTCAACTAATTTTATATGCATAGGATTTTAAACTATACAAGATGTCTGCATTTGACTCCCAAGAACAGCCTTTACTGTAGTGGAATAAGTGTATATGTGTATATGATATATCACTAGATGTCTAGCTCAGTCTAATTGACCAGATTGCCTCCATAATAAAAAGAGAGAGACTGAGCTATGGTAAACTTTTAGTGAGCTAAAAGTAAATTGCATAAGCCTTTCCTAATATTTCTGAGCAGCTGTTAATGGAAAATACCTTTTTTTCTTTTTTCTCTTTCTTTTTCTTTTTCTTTTTCTTTTTCTTTTTCTTTTTCTTTTTCTTTTTCTTTTTCTTTTTCTTTTTCTTTTTCTTTTTCTTTTTCTTTTTCTTTTTCTTTTTCTTTTTCTTTTTCTTTTTCTTTTTCTTTTTCTTTTTCTTTTTCTTTTTCTTTTTCTTTTTCTTTTTCTTTTTCTTTTTCTTTTTCTTTTTCTTTTTTATTTTTTTTAGTTTTTCTACTTAAAGTACATTTGTTATTTTTTATTTTTAATACAATACCTCATTGTATACCAGATTATCACAAACATTAGAAATAACTCTATCAATGCAGATACAGATACATTAAAGTTATATGCAGAGGTTTGTAAGCTCAGTGGTGGGGAGTATGAGCATTTGTTTTGGCAAAAGAGGAGGACTTACGTGTTGGTTTTTTTTTATCAAAGATTCCACCACATAAAACACAAATTTTAGATTTCTAAGAAGGATGTCAAAACCCCATAACCACCTGAAGGAAGAAACAGTGATAGTATTAGATGATCTGAACTAAAAGAAGGTAGATAAATTGCATTTGAATACAAAATTTTGGCTTACCCTAGTAATGAAATTCTCATTCATTATATTGTTATACGGATAATCACAAACCAGCTTTCCTTTCTTCTTTTTAGTAAAATACTTTAATATGTCTCCAATACAAACAGAATTTATTTATTTGGAGGGCACTGAAACTGAAATGTGTTTTCTTCTTCTTTCCTGGCATAAACCCCAACCTAAAACAATTATATTGTAAACCAACAAACCAAAACAAAACAATAATAAAAAATAAAACTGTTTTCTGTATCAAGTAGTCTCTTTCACTGCCAGTTCTTAAAAAGAAAACACTACCTGTTTCACTACAAATCTTTCAGCTGTTTAATGACAAAGTTATAATGCTCTGAATTCAGCTAAACAAAGATGTACACAATAAGTTAATCAGGTAAATATATTTTTATTAACTGCTTATCTCATGAAGAAGCAGCAGCAACCTTGACAGATATGTAGTACTGAAAAAATACAAAAAGTAGATAAAACCTTTTGCTGTCAAAATATTACTTTTAACAATTTGTAGAGGGAATATTAGCTGAGAGGTTTGTGTTTGTATTATGGAGTCAGCTATCATAATATTGACATACAGCAGAGGTAACCTTCAGGTGTATCTTCATGAGATCTTTTATAGCTATCCGAACTTAGATATTTTTATTACATTTCTATAGATAGCATTGCTCACAACATAATTTCAGGCAGGAGAGAGGAAAGTACTTAGAAAAATACTCCTTATTTACGTCCTTTATTCTTTCAGGCACTAACAATTTATTTCCTGTCATGTTATGAAATTGTGTTCCTGATCTTTAGTTGCTTATTTTATCATTAATTTTAGAGGAGACTAATGTGTTGGACAAAGAGAATTCTTATGCTTATTTCCAATACATTTTGATTTTATGCCAATCTAAGTGAGTCAACGCTTCTTTAGAATAATTAAAAATGCATCAAATTCATAGATATAATCTATATGAGCAGTTGCATACATGTCAGTCTTATTGGAGGAGGTACTTCCAAGGTTTTTGTTTGGAAACTTTTTTCAGTCTGTACTTTATTTCTTAACTGCTAAAAATAATCCTATAATTACAGTAATTCAACTTATCACTAATATTTGAAAGTTGCATCCTATTTTCTTCATATATCAGTGGATTCCCGTATCTCTTATAAAATAAGAGTTATCTCACTGGTGTCTAAATGTTACAATCTGCTTGCATTTACATTGCTATGGCTTTAAAACCAAACTGAGTAAGCGCACAACGTGGCAGATGCACATGCCCCTGATATCTGGGGCCTTCCATGGGACAGTTGATGGCTCCTTAGCACCTTTTGTGCCCCATTGTGCCCATCAAAACTTACACACCTAGAATGGATGGGAATGGGAAAGCTAGAAAATGGGTAGAGCAAGACACTTGTTAAATGCTGTTATTTCTGGAAACGCTTTAATTATTTTAATTTAACATGAGTGAAGTTCTGCCAGGTGCCCTGATTGTGAAACAGATATATTCCCTTATACTGACCTGCATATCAGCTATAGGGTGAAATATAATTCTTCTGTGCTGCTGTTTTTCCTCAGCAGACACTATTGAAGCAAATGCAGTTTTGAATCTTTCTACCCAGCATTTCTGATCCATAGTTTCATTATGCTGATCATTTTTGCACAACCTTGTCTACAAACTCAAGAGTATCAACACAGGGCAGAACCTTCCCTGATATTAGAAGGATGCGAAAGTCCTCTGTGTGCCTTTCCTCCTAACTGCATACAGTTCATGCAGCCTTGGTGTGGGTAGGATGGTACAGTGGTTTCTGCATGCTGTTGTAACATTGTCTATGGGTTTTTTCACCCCTTTAGGATACAAGCAATCCAGAACCTACTGCTAGTAAATGCAGGCATCATGTCTTATCTCTCACTGCAATGGGGTCCATTTGACCCCATTGTCAGATGTTGTGAAACTTGGCCTTTCAGTCCTTCCCATAATTGCTCCATAACGTTCTCTGCAGTACCTGCTCCCTGCTACCCTCAAAGATGGGATGTAGAGCTCTACCTGTATCTGTCACACAGCAGACATTTCCTGTAAGGCAAATCAGAACTACTTTGGTTTCAAGGACATGAAATATCTTCCAGCTCAGTTTCACAGCCTGCTGTAGCTATATTTGCGCTGGCAACTTTCCTTAATTGGTGTGGTGCATGTCAGCAGCTGGCACATAATTATATGAACCTGCTAGCATATATTACCGAATGCAAATTCTGATGTCTTCTATTCTTTTATGAACTTTTCAGTTTAATTGTAGTCACAGTCCTATATCCAACAAAGAAATCCACAGGACCATTATGACTACATGTTGCCACAATGAAACTGATGCCTTGTGTAGTAAAAGAGCATCCTTACCTCTATGTTTTGACAAGAGTATGGCAGAATTTCAGTTTTAGAATTTCAAAACTGTTGTCACTTAGTATTACTTTTTGCCCTCACATTCAATTCATTTTTGAAACAGACACCTAAAGATACAAAATTTTCTGTGGTTTTACATCTGCCATAAAGAACATAATAACAAAATTTCAGCAAAGTTCCCTCAAGTCACAGAAGAGGTTTTCACAGTCGTTATATTTCTTCTCTGAGAATTGGTAAAGAAATTTTTGTTGTAGTTGAAACTGGAAAAGCTGGGGATGGCAGATACTTTCCTCTACCTCCACCACCCTACCCAAGGCATCTAGGTTTTACTTATAAAGCAATGTCATGCAAATATCTGCCTTTATCTGTACACTTATATCCAGCAGTGATTTGGCTGGAAGAGCAGAACCAGTAAATCCACCTCACCTCTGCAAATGTAAAGGCAATGCTGAGTGGCACATTTAGATTTACTCTTTTTTTTTCTGCATTAGCTGGCAATATCAAAAGTATTGCACAGCTTTCTGTACCTAAATTATCCCTGCATGCCTGAAATAGATGGTAAAAGCTTTTGAAGTTTTCACCATTAGCTGGCCTTCAGTTCTCACCCCATGCTGACAAATGTGTTATCATATTCTGAGTTTCTAGTTACTTTCCCCCAAAAGTTCTTCATTTTAGGAGTTGCACCTTACAATCCATCTTGTAGGAACACTATGTGCAGTTGTGCTTCACAGGGCTGTGGCTGAGGCTGAACAGTGGTTCCTAGTGTTTAATCTTTTCTTACAGAAGAAAATCCTGTCAGTTTGTTTGGCATACCTTAATTTTCCTTCTGTCTCACCTTACTTCATAGACAACAATGTCTTCTTGTAGTAATTACAGATAACTCAGTGTTGTCTGCTGTCCATCATCACTAAGGGTGATTATGTTGTACAAGAAAAAGTCATCGTGTTGACACAGAGTTATGGACATGGCTAAAACTCTGTTCTTCAGAACAATAATGGACATCCGTGAGTGGTTGGGACCCCAGCAAACAAAGGCACTTACGTAGTGATATACATGCTTGGCTACAACAAGACTGCAAATTGCACTGGGAGAGGTGGAATATCTGAAGCAGAAATTCTTTCAGAATTACCTGCAGTTTCAGATTGTTGGCTACTTTTTTCTAAAGCCACCACAAACAGATAAATATATATTTCCTAAGTGAGAAAAAATATATCTTCATAAATCTAGCTAGATTACAATACATTGCTTTAAGATTACATTAGATCCTCTACCAACTACTAGTAGAGTAAACTATGTTTCATAGCTTCTTAGCACTGAAAAATATATCTCCTTAGATCACAAAAAGTGTAGAAGTCTGCACTTCACCTAGATTACTTCGAGAGATTTGTAGACTTCTTCAGACTTTATTATGGACAAAGATAATGTTTTAAAGGCTAAAGCCACAGCTTTTAAAGTGATTTTGCTATATCTTATGAGATTTTTATCTATGCTTCTTCATAGAAACATAGACTCATAGAATCATAGAATGCTAGGGATTGGAAGGGACCTCGAAAGATCATCTAGTCCAATCCCCCTGCTGAAGCAGGAACACCTAGATGCGGCTACACAGGAATGTGTCCAGGCGAGTTTTGAATGTCTCCAGAGTAGGAGACTCCACAACCTTCCTGGGCAGCCTGTTCCAGTGCTCTGTTAACCTTACTGAGAAGAAGTTTCTTCTCAAGTTTAAGTGGAACCTCTTATATTCCAGCTTAAACCTATTACCTCTTGTCCCACCTTTGGTTGTCACTGAGAAGAGCCTGGCTCCATCCTCTTGACACTCACCCTTTGTATATTTGTAAACATTAATAAGGTCCCCCCTTAGTCTCCTCCAAACTAAAGAGACCCAGCTCCCTCAGTCTTCCCTCATAAGGGAGGTGCTCCACTCCCTTAATCATCTTTGTTGCCCTACACTGGACCCTCTCCAGCAGTTCCCTGTCCTTCTTGAACTGAGGAGCCCAGAACTGGACACAATATTCCAGGTGTGGTCTCACCAGGGCAGAGTAGAGAGGAAGGATAACCTCTCTCGACCTCCTAACCACCCCCCTTCTAATACACCCCAGGATGCCATTGGCCTTCCTGGCCACAAGGGCACAGTGCTGGCTCATGGTCATCCTGCTGTCCACCAGGATCCCCAGATCCCTCTCCCCTACACTGCTCTCTAATGGATCATTCCCCAACTTATACTGGAACCTGGGGTTGTCCCTACCCAGATGCAATACTCTACATTTGCCCTTGTTATACTTCATTAAATTTTTCCCTGCCCAGCTCTGTAGCCTGTCCAAGTCTCACTGTATGGCAGCATAGCCTTCTGGCGTGTCAGCCACTCCTCCCAGCTTGGTGTCATCAGCAAACTTGCTGATAGTACACTCTAGTCCCTCATCCAAGTCATTGTTGTAAACATTCGTTACTTTCAAGATGTATTGTTATTTACATTTGGATGCCCTGCAGGGGTTTCCTTTCTTTTTTACTCTCATCCTTTAGGTTATACTTTAGAAACACTTAAAGTCTTCTCCATTTTCAGTGCATGATCTCTTTCTATGTTTTGCTGTCCATTCCTGTGATCTTCCTCTTTTCTACATGAAAAGGTTTTCTAGTGTAAACAACTTAAACTTAGAGAACAGCGTGAACTGGAACTTGGTGTGAAACCCCAGAATAGAAATCTCTATTGGATTAATGTTAGTGAAGATCAGAAATACAGTTTGTCCCAGGTAAAATGATCCATATAAGCAGTTTGTGTCTCTTTTGATATTTTTTTCCCCCCAAAGGAAGACTTTTTATATATTTACTAAAGCCATTTTTATAATAATGTTACTTTGCAAAACTATTTTATTTATTATTATTATTATTATTATTATTATTATTATTATTATTATTATTATTATTATTATTATTATTATTATTATTATTATTATTATTATTTTATATAATCATGTTGTTAAAATTGGTTCTTATGTGACGTCTGTTCTTTGCTATGATAGTCGCTACTTTTCCCCAATCTTAACTGAATTTAATGAAAAATATTTCATCTAAAAATTAATCCACAAAACACAGTTTATTCTTGGGCATGCAGTGAAATTAAAGTATTTTCATGCTCCAGTACATCTTGAAATCTAGGAATAAGTCTTATTAATTAAGGAATACTGGCAATTCAATTCCCAGATGCTTCAGAATTTATACTGGAGCTTAACAGTAAATTGATACTACTGTGTAATAGTGTATTGGCTCCCCTATGTTTTACCATCAGTGAAATTAAAATGATCTGAGTTCCAGGAAGCGTATTTGCCTCTATTGATGTGAGGTTTAATGTATGTAGATTCCCATTTCAGGTTTAGTGCAAGCTCTCCTTACACTGAAGGCAACTGCCCTCACCAGCTGCTGAAGGTACACTCACTTTCTGTGGTCATTAGAACATTGTTGGGGCCAGCTAACCACAGCAGCTCCTTGATGCAGCTCATATACATCTCCTTCTAGACAGGAATCTTCATGAGTGCTATTAGATTAAGCTATCTGTAATAGTGATTTTGCTGGCTCCTAGCCAGTGTTTGTTTGTCCATGTAGAGGGCTTTTGTGGCTTAATAATGCTTTGCAGGATTATAGCACTTAAATAAAAACCCTGACAAACCAGCCGAACAAGCCAAAAAACCCCACCAAACAAACAAAAAACGCCACACACAAAACAACCAACCAAACAAAAAAAACAAACCAAAACAACAACAAAAAAACAAACAAACCAACCAAACAAAAAACCCCTTAAGTCAAAAGCTTGTAAGAAGATGGATTCTGAGGTTTTCTGGACATTAGCTGGCTTTGTATTAAAAAGCTGAGCTGCTTTGCAAACCATTAAAATGTACCCAAACTAGATCAGTATTTCACATGAGTTTTTTTGTTGCTGTTGTTTTTTTCTTTGGAGTATTAGCATTGTAATAATTTGTGTATGTCTTCAGACCTCTTTTATATCCATAAATCCCAGAAATTTCCATCTTAAGGTCTCTGATTATTTTCTTTCCATCTGTTTCAATGTTTCTGCCAACCTTTACTAGCAACTGGAGATTTCTGCTAATATCTATTATTCTTCTGGGATGGAAAATATCTTCCTTAGAGTGCTTTTGATGTGAGAGTACGTGGCATGGCTTTTTCATCTCTTCTCTGGCTGAAATTTTTACAACTATTTTACTGTCTTGTTTTCTCTTCCGTTGTTAGGAAGAGTTGATTCTCAATGCACTCTGAGTGCTATGTTTGCTCTGCTCTTAAAAGATGCTATCACTACAGCTACCATAAGTATAATGATGGTGAGAATAAATGTTTTTTTTTTTTCTTTTTAATAGCATGGCATACTACAAATTAGAAAACCATTATCTGCAAATAAAGAAAACCCAAAGAAAATTAAATAATGACTGTTGTTTGAATGTTAATATGAGTAACATTATGGCTTCACCACTTTGGGAATGACTGCAAAAAAGTTAGCACTATAATAGCAACATCATTTACAATCATGACTGAGCCAGTAATGATTCTGAGATGAAGACAAAGCTTTCTTAGGTCCAAAATTTTTTTTTTTTATCTACCTAATGTTTTCTTGCAATGAAATGATGTGTAAACAAATATAAGCACAACAATAAACACAAAAACAGAAAGTGAAGAGGCATGCTAGAGACATGGCAAATTAGCACTTTGCATATTTATGACTCATAAATCAACAGCACTTTGAAGTAATGCAAAACAGTTTAATAGAAATGAGAAGTATGTCAGAGACATCAAAGAAAAGCTCCATTAAATCAATATTAATCCAAAGTGTTATGTTGTTCAAAGAAAAAGCATGGTAATGCAACATTAATTTAAGTACTTGGAAATAAAAAAAAATCAAAATGCTAATTTTCCCTCTTCATTTAAAACACAGCAAGATAGATTTTATGTTATCGTATATAACAAGCACAGTATCTTATGATATTGGCAAAAGGAAGCCAAATTAAAACATTAACAGACAATATTTTGAATATTTTCTTTAATTTGAAGAAAGTTCTGGACCAAAGTTCTCATCAATCAGATTAAAGCAAAGTTAAGGTGTACAATTTAATTATATAATATTTTAAATAATTTTCTGTATCTATGAAAAAAAATCTTCTGAATTAATTATCTTTTCCCAAACTCTAAAATTACAAGTGATTATAGAGTTGCTTTTTTGACACACTCTTCAAATACTTAAAACCCTAACTTGCCTATATATCCAAATACATAATCAACATGTGACTCAACACATATAACCTTAAACATCAAATCACTAGAATTACCTTTTTTCTAAAGTAGAAATGAGAGTTGTTAAGAGAGTTGATAAGATTTATCTGAAATGTTTCCAAGTATGTTGAACTAGCTTTATTTCTAGCATGTGGTAATACAAATAATATACTCTGAAGCCATTTGCCTATACGACACAGTAGCCTAATACTGTTGAGCTGACCATTCACTGAGGGCACTCTTTCCTGCTTTTATCAGTTCCCTTGTGCTCATTTCCTGGTCAATCATTTACAATCATTTGGCTGAATCACTTCACTAAACCAGGAGGAAGCAAATCTAAAAAAAAAAAAAAAAAAAAGATAAGTGAACATATTTCCCACATTTCCATCATTGAAAAAAGTGAATTAAAGAAGAGCATTATGTCCTAGAAAAGCTAAAACAAGTCAAGAGCACATATTGTTGCTAGCAAAGAAATAAAATCCTTTCTCAAGTATTTCTTACTAACAATCTGAATTTATGACAAGATCTGTATAAGAAGGTTTAATAACTTGTTTGTACATATAGTGCTTTTCTGTTCCTGATGACAAAAATAGTTCTTCACAGAATTACAGAGCGAAGACTAGTTCAAAACAATTTAAGAATATTTACACTGCAGAGCATGGCAACAAGATTGAGGAAAAAAAAAAAAGACAGATGTAACAGACTGTTTTTAGTAAACCTGCACTGAAAGAAGAATAGGAAAAATAAACAACTATACTTTTGTTTATTCCTTCTGAATATTATCTGTCTCAAGGAATAGAGTAATACAGTGGAGGCAGCTCCTAAAATTTCAGGTAGATCTAGAAAGGGAAGAAAAAGGGAAGACTGAAAATGAGAAAATAAAATAAAGTAAAAAATAATACTACTGTAATATAGGAAAGATAAATTTAGTTGAAGGTGAGGAATGAGAAATATTTGATCTGAACTGAAACCAAAAAATAGCAATGACACTGAGCTTAATAATATTTCTGATATCACTCATGACAGGTGTTATCTTTTGAAAAATGAAAGCAGATAGCAATTTTCCTTTGAAATCTATTCTGATTTTTCTGAATACATTTCATAAAATAACATAAGGAAACAAACTCTAAAATGCATTTTTATTTTTTTAATTCTGTGTAATTTAAAGAGTGACCCGTTCACCAAGAGAAAATTAATGGATGCAGATACCTGAGGGATCCCACAACTGCTTTCATGTCCAGTTTTCTTTGCTAATCTAAGTGAAATAGACATTATTCCACTTTTCATTTCTTTTTTCCTTTTTTTTTTTTTTTTTCCATCAGAGTGAAAATTGTTTTAAACTGCCATCAATCTGTTCTGAGCTGTAGTTTCCTTGTATGGCAGAAATTCAACATCTAGACTGTTTTTTAGGGTTTTGTGTGTGTGGTGTTTGATTGGTTGGGTTGGTTTGGTTTTTCTCCATAAGGTGCAAGTTCCTCCAAAGAACTTGCACTTCATTAGCTAACCAGTTAATAGGAATGCTTGTTGTTGTCTCTATTTTTGAAAAATCAATAGCAGGTAATAATTAAGAAATTCTGAGTAAACTTGCTGAAAACAGAAACGCTCTCACAAACAAGTAATACGTTATCCTTACTATTGGAGTTCCTTTTTTTTCAGTAACAGAAATGTCAGAGAGTGTTACATTTCCTGCTTTCATGAAGTTAGAAAATAAAACTCCATGGGAAGTTTTCCTAGGACAGTTAAAGTACTAGGAAAGCATGATTTCCTCCCCCACCACCCACCACCCCCAAGCTAAGCTAAATAGATAAAGCTCAGATAAAAAATAAGATGTACTGAAGAAAAAACACAAACTTAGGTGATAAATATTGGGATTCCTTTATTTTTGTATTTAGAATTTTAGAGTAATTCCTTTAGATCTTTTCTACTTGATGCTTCTCAAGTAAAGGACATTAAGCTCAGAATCTTCTTAAGAATTACCTGAAAATGTATTGGCTAGTGGTTTAACAGACAAGGTTAAGAAGAGATTGTCATGAATAAAAGAGTCTGTAGATAGAAGTGGATGAAAAACATAAAGGCTGAAATTGGTTATGCAATAACCAATAGAGAGAGAAAGACAGAGAGAAATGACTGAAGACTGCAAAGTAAAGAGAACAGATAAAACATTAGGTAAAGAAATAGCAGCCTTGGTCTAAGTTGTATTACAAAAATGTAAATAAAACATGGAGCTATGAGCTAGTTGGAGATAAACACTATTTTTCATGCTCTCTCACTGAAAGAAATACATTAGGATCACCCTGCTGAGCTAGCAGTCTTTGAAAGCACATTAGATAGGCTGGTGAGTTTGCTTTGCAGGCAGATTTTCCAAGGTTCATCCATCTCTAAGATTAATACAGCCCTTTGTTATAGCCTTTACAATGTAGTAAGGCTATATTTGCAGTCAGGAATTACCTCCTCAGTTTTGTATTCAGATCTTAAACTGATCAGTTACATTAGGCTTTAAGCCACAGTCTGAGGTATATTTATGGATTACTGACCTGCAGAAGGTTATTTCTATAGTAAAAACCAGCAATGCAGTTTTCAGCTGAAATCTAAAATCTGATTCTGCACTAGAACAAAAAATGATTTTGCATGACTGCTCTCCTCATTACATCTTAAAAGATGAGATTTTCTTTTTCTTTTACAGTTCCTTTCCTTTTTTTTTTTTTTTTTCCCAGTGGAATTCATAAGCTGTATGTAAATTATTTCAGTTGTAATTGATGCTGTCAAATTCTCTGTGGAAGTCTTTGGTTGCTTGATTTTTTTCCTCCCTTTCTAAAATCCACTTTTGAATTTATCATAGCAAAATGGCTATGATAAATAGTTGAATGGCCTGGCCCAGAGGGCCCAACTGAAGCATGATTTTATTTTTTTCTATATAATAAATAGGGAGACAGAAAAGAAATCAGGAGATCTAGAGAGTACATAAAATTTCAGCATGACTGAATCTGAAATTCATTCTGTGGTTTGAAATATTTTAAACTCTGCATCTTGTCTTTTATGTGTGAACACAAACTGAGACAGCGTATTGTATTTACATGGCAAGGTTTTGGTAGGGGAGGAAGGTGCTGCAGGGATGGCCTCTGTGAGAAGACGGGAGAAGTCTCTCCCACATCCAATAGAGCTGGTTCCAGTGGGCTGCAAGATAATCCTGACACTGGTCAAAGCTGAGCCAATCAACATTGATGGTAGTGCCTCTGGAATAACATATTTAAGAAGGAGTAAAAAGCTGTTACACAACAGCTGGGAGAGAGGAGTAAGAAAATGTGAGAGAAACAACTCTGCAGACGCCAAGGTCAGTGAAGAAGGAGGGGTAGGAGGTGTTTTAGGCTTCAGAGCAGAGATTTACCTGTAGGCCCTCAAGAAGACCACAGTGAAATGAGATGTTCCCTGCCTCCCATGGAGGACCACGGTGGAGTAGATGTCCACCTTGCAGCCTGTAGAGGACCCAGCACCAGAGCAGGTACATACACCCTGAAGAAAGCTGTAGACTGTGGACAACCCACACTATAGCAGTATCTTGGCAGGAACTGTGGCCCATGAAAAGGAGCCTGCACTGGAACAATGGAGGTGGGGAGAAGGTGTTTTCAGATTTATTCTTATTTCTCATTGTCCTACTGTCTTTTAGTAGGCAATAAATTAAATCAGTTTCCCCAAGATGAGCTTGTTTTGCCTGTGATGGTAATTGGTAAGCAATTTCCCTGTCCTTATTTTGACCCACGAGCTTTTCATCATATTTTCTCCTCCTGTGCTGTTGGTGGGCTCCTGGCAGCCAGCCAAGGTCAACTCACCACAAACAGTAAGCCGCACCGGTGAAAAGCTCACTTGGTCCCACTGTGGATCTAACAAATGTAATCAAAATCCACAGCCTACACTTCTTTGAAAAATCCCAGACTTTTACACATCAGGATTTTTCTCTTCCAAGAGGTTAAACTTGGAATTTTTGTCTCAATTACATAAGACAGAACCAAAATGTTGGCACAAATGGATCTTATTCCAAAGACTTTAGAATATATTCAAATAAATCTCAATGTAATTATACCAAACAAAAGTTTTAATCAAGTCTATATTCTTCAGGCACTAAAACCAAACCAAAACAAACAAAAATCTATCAAGGAAAACAGAAAATGGAATCAAACAGTTTAGCAATATTTTAGCCAGTGGGAGGGCTCTTTCATCTCTGTTTACATTTAGTTCAGGATAATTGTATGTTTGGACTCTAGGTACTTTAAATAGATACTATTTTCCTAAAAAGAAAAAAGTAGTTCATCTCAGCATTTATGCGAATATACTAAAAGTACTTATTAGATTAGTTTTTTGTTGTTTTTTTTTGTTTTGGTTTGGTTTGGTTTGGTTTGGTTTGGTTTGGTTTTGGTTTTGGTTTTGGTTTTGGTTTTGGTTTTTTTAGAAGGAAAACAGGAATACTGAAAAGAAATTTTATACTGGAATGCTCAAATAGATTAATACCAATTATTACAGTATTCAGGACATTTTACATTTCCCATTTCTAACAAATCTTTGGAGCTTTCTTAGAATATTCAGCACTGACTGATTTATGAACATGCTCTACTTTAATTTATTCTAAATATATTGCAGAAAAAACTTCTCCAAATAGCTTGTGATGGGTTCTTTGGAACTTACTTGAAATTCAAGGTGTTATTAGAATAATCGGTCACAACTTCCTCATGCTCTAGTTCTGCTATTGTGATTTTTAATCTTGCATATTCTCAATGCTAACATTTCCTATTTCCCATTTGAATAATTTTGCTATCATTGTTTGATACTTAACGCACCTGGAGCTTGCTACAAGTAGAATATTCACTGGAATTTTAGCAGAGAAAAAATATAAATTGCACAGCTGCTGAACTAGATGTTAAAACTGGAACAAATTGATACTTTTAGCAGTATTTGTGTTTTTGTTTTTTTAACTTCCCAACAATTTGATATTAAAGTCACAAAATATTGGCTTAACTAATAACTGTCTACCTATCTCATTACATGCTTGCTTGAGGGAGGTAAGTTACATGTTCCTTAAGTGATAAGTTATGAATGAACCTGTGCAATTCTTTCCCTAAACCTTCATTTCATTTTGTGTCAAAATAGGATAAATGGTACTGGAATGAACCCCAGTTACCCCCTTTCTTTAATTAACTATAATTAATCTTTATTTTAGTTTGATATATGTGCTATTGCGGGTGACATTATTCCAGATTTTTTTTTTTTTTTTTTTCTGAGTCCTATGAACTTTGCTCTGCTGTGCAAGGAGACATCCAGAAGATTCTGCTGTTATTGTTCTTTATTTGACTGTGTGTGGCAGGATGCAAACCCCCTTCTCTCCCCCTCCCTCCTTCAGTATGGAAGGAGTAGGCACATCTCCCTCTCTCTCTGCTACTTGAGGCTAACAGCTTCTTTTGTTTGGCCCCAGAGCACCCTGGCCAGGACGATTAGGAGAAGGGAGTGCCGAGGCGCCAGTGAGCCGCTGGGTGCCCGCAGCCAGTGTGGGGGATATTTGGAGGCTTCAGGGGCACCCCCACAGCCAGGGTGGGAGTGCAGAGAAGCTTCTGGAATGCCTACAGTCAGATCTGATCAGCCTATAAAAAAAGGGATTCTCATCGAGAATCAGTAAAGCCTTTGACACAGTCTCTCACAGCATCCTCACAGCTAAGTTGAGGAGGTGTGGTCTAGACAATAGAGTAGTGAGGTGGATTGCAAACTGGCTTAAGGAGAGAAGCCAGAGAGTGGTAGTCAATGGTGCTGAGTCTAGTTGGAGGCCAGTATCTAGTGGAGTGCCTCAGGGGACAGTACTGGGGCAAATATTATTTAATATATTAATTAACGATTTAGACAAGGGAATAGAGTGTACTATCAGCAAGTTTGCTGATGAGACTAAACTGGGAGGAGTGGCTGACACGCCAGAAGGCTGTGCTGCTATCCAGCGGGACCTGGACAGGCTGGAGAGTTGGGCGGGGAATAACCTAATGAAATTTAACAAGGGAAAGTGTAGAGTCCTGCATCTGGGCAGGAACAACCCCAGGTTCCAGTATAGGTTAGGAAATTACATATTAGAGAGCAGTGTAGGGGAAAGGGATCTGGGGGTCCTGGTGGACAACAGGATGACCATGAGCCAGCACTGTGCCCTTGTGGCCAGGAAGGCCAACGGCATACTGGGGTGTATTAGAAGAGGTGGTTAGTAGATCGAGAGAGGTCCTCCTTCCCCTCTACTCCACCCTGGTGAGACCCCATCTGGAATATTGTGTCCAGTTCTGGGCCCCTCAGTTCCAGAAGGACAGGGAACTGCTGGAGAGGGTCCAGCGTAGGGCAACGAAGATGATTAAGGGAGTGGAGCACCTCCCTTATGAAGAAAGGCTGAGGGAGCTGGGTCTCTTTAGTTTGGAGAAGAGGGGACTAAGGGGGCACCTTATCAATATTTATAAATATATAAAGGGTGAGTGCTATGAGGATGGAGCCAGGCTCTTCTTGGTGGCAACCAATGATAGGACAAGGGGTAATGGGATCAATCTGGAACACAAGAGGTTCCGCTTAAATTTGAGAAAAAACTTCTTCTCAGTGAGGGTGACAGAGCACTGGAACAGGATGCCCAGGTGGGTTGTGGAGTCTCCTTCTCTGGAGACATTCAAAACCCGCCTGGACATGTTCCTGTGCGACCTCACCTAGGCGTTCCTGCTCCAGCAGGGGGATTGGACTAGATGTTCTTTTGAGGTCCCTTCCAATCCCAAACATACTGTGATACTGTGATACTCCACCCATTGTTGCGGGTCTCTCGGAGCACGAGCAAGATGCTGCTGCCGAGAGCCCCCCTGCCCGGGTTGGAGACTCCGCTTGCCTTGCCGCCACGGGTGTGAGTAAAACTTCTCGCAGGATTGCAAGTTTATTTATACTTTTTGTGCGCATATGCATGTGTAACTTTCCGTGCTCAATATGAGCACGTGTAAAATTAATCCTCGCATAATCGCGGGTGTATTTTCCTTCCATGCTTCTACATAAGCACATGCAATATTCCGTGCACATTTGCACATGTAAGTAAATTAACTCTCACAGGATTGCAAGTGTATTATAAATTTACCCTTGCAGAATCGCGAGTGTACACTTCCCGTACTCACTACAAGTACGTGTATCTCTTTAAAATAATCCCACACCGTGTTCAGGCAAGTGTGTACTCCTCCCGGACTCAGAGACAGCTCCAGCATTTTTTTGGGTGAGGCCATGTGCATGCACTCTGTGGACCGCCTGTTGTATTAGTTGCTGCCACTTAATAATTTTCCTCAACTGATATCGGAACCTGTATTTAAGTCACTTTTGGAGTGCTAAAACCCTGTTTCTCACCAGTTTAATAAAAGTTGTTTTGGACCCTGTTGTCCCTTAAATTAACCTCGGGGTGCCTCTGTGACACTGTGTTATAGATGTGCAGTGGAGTAAGAACTCAGTGACAGATTTTCTAAGTGTCCTGCTAAAACTGAACTGTTTAATTTCATAAAATGTCAGATGAGGCTGGTAGTCAATTCAGTTACCTCAGTATATGCACCTAAATCTATTTCAGAAGCTTTGGTTAACCTGGCTGGCCCAACACTGCCAATTCAGAAGATCCGCAACTCCAGAACAGGTCTTCTGTCCTATCTACCAGGCCCACAGGAATGCATTAGATATCCTAAGGTTGTTCAAATGGCAGCAGAAGGAACTTTTACATGATTAAATCAGGTTCAACAAATATTTTGTTGTTGTTGTTGTTGTTGTTGTTGTTGTTGTATGGTTGATTGGTTTTGTTTGTTTCTTTCTTTTTTTTTTTTTTTTCTTATAACCGGGAAGGTCATATCTGAACAGTGAAATGAGAATCTACTCTGGAAGTAGTGCTACTCTTGCAGGCTACTCCTGCAAACAAGTATACATAATATAGAGATAGAACTTCTTCAGCTTTTTTAAAATAAAAACTTACACAATCTATTTCTTTTAGTCTTTAGACTACTGCAGTAAATGTTACCAGAAAAGGTAATTCAGACTAATAAACAGACTCCGTCTCTTTGTTAGACTCAAAGTATAGGCAGAAGATTACAAATCACCATTGTTTAATGACTTATTTATTAGCTCAGTTTCAGTAAAGATCTGTTCTTAGCCATTTCTGCACTTAAAGTGTTACCTAACCTTTTTCTGAAGCTTGTTTTGCTATGCCTTACTTTACAATTTTAGTGTGCTACAAGTGTAAACACAATCAGCTCCTTTGATTTTGCTGAAGACCAGGTAAGTGACTGCAAATTGTACATGGTGAGCCGTGGAGGTTTTGGGGTGGAGGGGGGAAGGTACCACTTTCCTTTGTACCATTTGCACCAGCAGCAACTATCTGACAACCTAGATTAAAGAATGCCAGTGGGATCAAGCTTCAAAAACCTCATAAATATTTTTCTTTTTATTGCACTGCCACCCTCTTTTCCAGTAACTGGTTTCATTTTCAAAACATTAGGAGGCTGTGAAGGATGAACCAATGAATGTGAACATGAGCAAATCACAAATGAACTAAAAGAAAATGATAAATGTAGCCTGAAGAGCCAACTGTCTTGTGACCAAGAAGTCGTGACCTTATTTTTGGTGGCACCAAGTGGAATAGCATAATGCAAGGTTATACAACCTTCTTTTATACAAGGAATAACATAGAGGAGATGGGAAAAACTGAAAAGCTGTTTTTACAGGAACAGTTTTCTGAAGAGTTGCAACTGACAGGTGAATATGCCACTTTTCTTCTTAGATCTGACATCTAAAATAGTCTTATTCTAAGATTTATTTGATTAAAGGTAGTCATTTACATCTCTACCTAGAGAGTTATTATCAACTTAGAAAGAGTTACATTATTTTTTAAAGCTATTACAGAAAGCTAAGTTAAAAGTACATTTTTTTCTTTTGTTCAACACAGGTTAAACTGCAGAAAACACCTCGGTTAAGAGGAACAAGGATAAACTCCCTTATCAAAACCAAATTACTTCCTATTAGTCACTCTTTACACAGGACAAATTTTATAGTGATTCTCCAGGAGAATAAAATGAGGCAAGTGATATAACTTGCCCAGAATTCATGAACTCTTCCTTTCAGTTCTGTGCAGTAAATATTAACAGAGGTTCTATATTCACTCCAAAATTCTGACTTTCAAATTAATTTCATAGTAATGCTTCTCTTAAAATGAATATGAGTCTACGCATCCAATATTCTTCCAGTAACATGAACTATAAATTAAACCTCTGTACATTTTTGCTTTTTCTCCTGGCCGATATTTATCTAGAATTCCTTCTACATAATTTGAGTTGTACCATTACCACAGCAGTGTAGGAGCCACTACAAGAAGAGACGTACTTCTTTTCTGAAGATGGTGAAGCATAGCTATGTATTATACTTCCTAAATAAAATAATTATTCTATATCAAATTCGGGATCTCCCTGTAACAGTTTTCGAAAGCATACAGGCTGAGGGGTCCAGATCTGTTGTCTGCACATAGATGTCCAGGGGACTTTATGGCAAACCTATTACTTCCTTCAGAAATACTTAGAAAACAGTTGAGATACCATAGGGAAACTCAAATAGTACTGTATACATAGCTATATGTGTAAAGCTGACTCAAGTCTGGTATATTGACTCTTTCCAAAAAAAAGCTGCAGAACTGCTCTGGGAAATCATCAGAGGCACTGCAGTGTATATTTTAGTCATTTATCTGGGTTTTTGTTAACATTCTCCATGAAGTCTAGCACTTCTTTTTCTTCAAGCTACCACATAACAACGGAAATAAAATATTTTCTACACTAGACACTTTTACAACCTGCATGTGTCCTCATTTTATACTCACATACACATTCCTATTGTAATTGAAAGGTAAAAATTGTAATATTATTTGTATGACACAGTATTTTGTAAGCACATTCAAATCATAATTATTCATTCAGACATCCACCCAGCTTGCTACAACAATGGAATTCAAATCCCTGAGGCATTTTGTGGCTTAAAAGTTTTTGTTAGAGGTCTCTCAAAATTGAGTACAATATAAATAGAACACTGATACTATTTGTCAGCTGTTTTAATACACTAACATTAATAGAATACAGCTATTCACAAGCCATTCAGGAAATTAAAAGGTCATTATCCTATATATGGTGCTCTTGTTCCACTAAAATAAAGAAGCTACACCAATTTGTATTCCTGAAGAGAAAAGGATATATCTATGTGAAGACAGCAATAGTGAAAGTTTTCAAATCTATAAATTCCAATCAGTGACAAGATAATTTCAGATTCTTAGATGGAAAACTGCATTTTTTTCTGGCTTCCTGATTTAGATAGTGCAAGGGACTGATTACCACATGATCAAATAAGAGATCTGGTTAAAAGTAGTTTTGGACATAGGGTTCTTGTGTGCATTAGGAAGCTCTCAGAATCTTTGTATGGTTTAGTTCTCTACTTTTGAAACAGGCAAAAGGGTTCAGTGTCCTGAAATACGGCTTTCTGTCATGCACAGACTGTACATTTCTATGGAAGCTACAGAAGAAGTTACAGTTTGGTAATCAACTTCCAAAACACTGTCACTGAAGCCTCCTCATGTCAAGTGCTGAAGTCTTTCTTATTTTCTAGCAATTCCTGAAACGTTATAAGAGCTATGCAAATACAAGCACACATCCAGCAGCACTAACTGAAGCAGCTAGTATGGGAAAAGGGACTCGGACCCAGATTACATATATATTAGTTCTGATATGCATGTAATAGATTTGTCATAGCTGCTCTAAACATTACTGTAACAGAAATGTATGAAAAATTCTAAAAAAACTTTTCCAGTCCTCAGAACTACTTTTCATTATATAAATGCTACAGTCAACTTAATTTAAACAGAAATGGTTAATAGTTTTCAAAAACTTGTTATGAATTCTAGATACAGGTTTGTTTTGTTTTGTTTTGTTTTTTTTAATTTAGTTGTAAAAATCTGTATCAACATCTATATTTACATCTTCAGTTGCTTGCTTTAGGATTATTTTTTGCAAATATATCTAACTTATTTCATAATTGGAAAACAGTATTTATTTTCAAGATTCTAAAATGTGAACATATTAAAGCATGTTACTGTAAGGAATTGATAAATGTCATAGTTTGCTGTGCATACAATGACATTGCATAACAAACAATATTTATTTATATCCAGTGACATGAGTTCTAGGTTTCATGTTTTATCTTTTAGACTGAAAAGTTTCACCAAAGTCAATTCCCTGTAAGAGCAGGACACACTGTCCTTTTATGATAACCTAAATTGTTAGTCATACGCCAGCCCTGAAGTTACACAATGTTGGAGTCCTGTGCTCATACACAACACAGAATATAAAGGACATTCCTTCATAGATGTAGGACACATGCCCTAGTTTATTGTATTTCATATTTTGTATCAGATTTAATTACTTATTTTGAGATGGGTAAGCGTAAAATGTTTTGTTAGCATCACATATTAATTGATATTGTTGATATTGCAATGACTTATTCTTTCTTTTAGTTTCTGGCTTCACTAATCTCTTGGCTAAACAGTGATTTAACCTTCTTTTCTAATCCTGCTATACTACTTCACAGACAGTAACTCAAAATTAACTCAGTAATTCAAATTTTTATTTTTTGCCTTGTTAGTGACACAAAGTATGAAAGACATCTATAGCTCTATTAATATCTTTATGTATATTGTTTTTTCTTTGTCTGTTGTTTTTGGTTTGTGCAATTGTGATAGAGCTCATATATCTATGCATAAACAGAGAAGTATGATAGAAGCTTTTCCTTTTTGCCACAGTGACAACTAATTCATCCATGTTTTTATCTCATAGATGATTTTATCACCAGAATATTTTTAAAGTTATTAGTATTCACCTTTTAATGACAATACATGTAGCTAATCTATATCTACATTCAGTTTGCTGAACTTATAATCAGAAAGCATTTTTATCTTCTCTAATCACCTAAACTACATTAAAATTAAATTAAATTAAAAATAAAAATAAATTAAAGAGTACAGCAAGCTCAGAATGAGCTTCATTTAAAAACTGAACTAGGGAAAACAAAACAAAACAAAACAAAATTCATGAGTTTGTTCCTTTTTTTTTTTTAATTTTTGCAAATTTGCAAGTAATGTCAAGCACTAATTTATTAGGCTAGGAGGCTCACTAAGTTAATATTTATAGTATAAGCCTGAGCCATATATTCATAGTAGATACATCTACAATCCTTTATTCCAGGTAAACCCAGGTGATATTTACATATTTTGTCTAAATTTTTAAGCGGTTATTTATTTTAGGGATGAGTTATCTAATGGACTTTAAAAGTAAGTTCATTTTATGTAGTTTAAGCCATTCATAATTTAGTCATCTAAATCTGTCCCTAAATTACAGAAAGTCTCTTCGGCTTGTCTTAGGTCATTATTTTGCATCTGAAAGAACAGTCACTCTATCTGCATAACAGTTAATCAGACTGTCTCCTTCCATTAACTACATTCAGTGCCAAGATGAGATGCTTGTATCACGTAGTTAACTTTGAGGTGGATAAAATTAAATTAGACAAGTCAGCCTGCAGAAAAAGCTTACATTTCTCTACATTTGAAATATCCTGAAGCTTGTCATACCAGTAAAATACTTATATTTGCTATGATTTGAAACCTGCTTCTGGACAGAAAAGTTAAAAGAAAGGAAGATGTTTCAAAAGTTGGAGTTATTTACCACATGATGAAAATAAACTAGTAAAAGCCTAAAAAAAAATTGAATGATTTCGGACATCTAGTTGGGAAGTTAAGAAGTTGCAGAATCTTTTAACCAGAAGCTTTTTCTCACAGAGTTTCTGCTTTCATCTAAAAGAAGTACCACTTCCAGCAGGGCATTTTATGATTGTGGAAGAACACAATTTCAAATTCGGACATGTAAATCAAGGTTGTTTTGATGTGATCTCCATTTGATCAGAAAGTAATTCCCATAATATAGAATATCTTATTTTTTAAAAATTGCTTTAAAATTTAGCAGTGCAAGGGCAATGCTCAGACCTTTTGCTTAGTACTTGAGTGCTGCAATAAATTCAACACAGAAGATGTTGGTGTAGGGTAAACCAGATAAAGTGTTATGTCAAGTGAATGTTTTCACTGTGCTGTAGTGGGAGATTAACTTTATCTTTTTTTCCTTTTTTTTTTTTTTTTTAATTGTGAATGCAATTGAAATAATCTAGAAAAAGTGCAGTCACAACTTTGTCTAGGTATCATAAGAAGTACAAGTTTAGAAATAAGTAAGCTAATAATAAGGCTATTATGGTCACTTTCAGGTTGACATGTTGGTCTTGACAATGTAAATCATGGAGCTTCAGCCAAGTAACAGCTACTTCAGGTCCTGGTGCTATGTAGCAATAAAAAACATCAGTGGCTGCAACACTGTTGCGTATGTACAATACGATATACTTTTGTCACCTTAGAGTTTGAGTCTGAATAATGGTTCTTCAAACTTGCTCTAGATCTGGATGGGATGGAGTTAATTTTGTTCATGGCATTCCAAACAGTGTTGTGTTTTCGATTTATAACTAAAACACTGTTGATGACACTGTTCTGGCTATTATTGAGCAGTGTTTGCACAGTGTCATTGCTTTTTATTTTTCCCACTCTGCCCCCCACCGTGATCAGGCTGGGAGTGTGCAAGAAGTTGTGAGGAGACAGAGCCAGGACAGCTGACCTCGATTGACAAAAGGGATATTCCATGCCCTATTGCACCACGCTTAACAATAAAAACTGAAGGGATGGGGGGGTGAAGGTAGCCATTGCTCAAAAATATCTGGACATTGGTCTACTTGTGAAAGGTGGTGAGTGATTGTCTCTACTCACTTAGTTGGGCTTTGCTTTCTTGTGTATGGGCATTCCCTTCCTTCCTTCCTTCCTTCCTTCCTTCCTTCCTTCCTTCCTTCATCCCCCTCCCTCCCTCTCTTCCTCTTTTCCTCTTTCCTTATAAAACTATCTTCATCTCAAACCACCAGTTTTCTTGCTTTGTCTCTTCCTGTTCTCTCCTCTCTCCCTCTGGGAACGATGGGGAGAGTAAGTGTGCTTTGCTTCTATCCTAGGTTAACTCACCACAGAACTGAATCCCATAGCAAAAGGACAAGAGAGCAACGTTGTATACAACTGTCACTGCAATTAAACTTGGCTGACTCTGTTACTTCCTACTCAATACAGTTTTGTTACCGCTGATTGTGATTTACCTAATACTGTATTTTTTATTTATATTTTGTTTCTCTATTGCCTATTTAAATAGCAACATGCTAAACCCTTTGACATTATCTAATAATTTAGACCAATGAACTGTCATCTTATAATAAGCAGGAAGATACAACTACTTTTGAATCTTTTGTATTTATTACTAGTAATTTTGTTCATTACAGATATGCTTAAAATGCTTCTTTATCAAAGCTTCCAGAATAAGAAACGCAGTAATATTATAGTTAATAGAAACATAGCATTAGTCACTTCAGAAATTTATGATTTAGATCATTTATGAAAACTTTTTCAACTAACAGAACACACACCAAAAAAAAAAAAAAAAAAAAAAAAAAAGAGTTTTTCTTCATTCACAAGAAAGGTAAAATCCTGACACTGGGTTTGCAGCATTTCTATGCAAAGAAAGTAGTCACACTGGTATGCATTATTTTGGGTAGTTACTGGATTATTCTAAAGTGTGGAGCAGCTTTGACTGTATGGTGCTTCTAGTTTGGAGTAGACTTAACAGGGCAAAAATCAAAACTGAGATGTGGTCATCTAGTGACATGTCAGATATCCTACATAATAAGAAGCATCTATAGAGCGTATAGTACAGGAACTACAAGACACTTGTGCTCTTTGGCAGGTAAGATACCATAGAATACAGTAGGGAATCTCAAATGTTGCTAAACACCTAAGTACTCCTGGAGGGTGACATTCATTACTTTTAACTGTCTGCATGTGATCAATCTGTCTAAGCTCTCATTAGAGTCAGTCAATATCTTTCAATACCGTATAATTTGTTTTGAACACAGCCTGAAACTGAATTAATCAGTAGATTTATTGATAATGAGGCTGTAGTGCTCAAACTCACTTTCTGGTCTCTCTTATTTATCAGTGCAGACTTAGGCTGAAGCGTCATCAGTTCTGGGTTATACAAAACGTTCAGCACAGAGAAATAGTTGACCTTCAGAAGTACTTGAAATTTAAGTGCCTTTAATTAAGTTCATCTAACTAGGATACAGAAACCAAGGTCTTCACCAGAGCAAAGCAGTCTGCAAGTATGCTTTGAAAAAACAAAGTAAGAATCACCTGTTAAAAAAGACAATATAACTTTGTTGCTCAGGAATGTGAACCTGAAAAACTGGCTTGCAAAGCAGGGATCTCTCCCTGAGGAAATGAAGGGATGGATTACTGTTGTCAGATATATGTATCCATTTACTGGTTCATTCATCACAGAATTTTGCTTCCCCTGGAGTGACTGGAAAAGGTTTTCTCTGTTTAAGATGAAAACACTGACCTCAGAATAATGAAAAATGTTGTGTTGTCACAGACTAAATTGCCACATCTAGAGCCTATGCATTTACCTAATCAGTATGTGTTCCCATCAGCCTCTTTTTTCTCTTTCTTAATCAAGTTTATGAACAGCTATTTGTTGGTTTTAATACCTATACACCAAGAGAAACCTAAAGTGTATGGAAAACTAGACTAGTTTTGACTAAAAAACTTGATTGTATAATATTGACAGACAATAATTTAAAGAGCATAATGGCTATTTTTAACCTCATATTTGGGCACTTCTATTAAGGTTGATACCTAAAATGAAGGTTAACCCTGATCAAAACAGATAATATCAATTAATATAATCATTATTATTATAGATTTTTAAAATAAATAAAACCAAATCCAGTTTGTGTCTTTATGAAACATTTCCAAGCTATATTAAGGGAAACAATGAAGGAGAATTCACATCTATAAACCTGCAATTTAGAAGACACAACACTGGTGATTAAAGTAGAAGCAGCTATTATTTCATATGGCCTTACTTATATCTCCAACTGATGAGCTTATTTCAACATTTCAAGATATTTTAGTTTAAAATAAAACAAAAGCATACTTAAAGTGCATAATATAAATTTAATAATATAATATAATGTCATAATTAATATGACAAAATATTTTCTTCCAGCTCTCTTCAAAATGAGATATTTTTACATTCCTGAAACTGTTTTTTTAATTATTATTATCTTGATTTGACTTCCTTAAAAGCAATTCCACATTCAATTGTATTTTTCTGCTTTATCTTCTATACAGTTTTGTAGCATAGTTGTTCCATTTTTCTCTATGAATTGGATTCCCTACCCAAAAACATAATTCATATGTCCAAATGTAAATATACTGTATTCATCAGGTAATAACTCTGTGCTCCTGTAATATCTCCCCAAACAACTTTCAAGATAGAATTAATTTATTCTTGGTCAAATTAATTACTTACTGTTAGTTTGTTTATTTTGTTCTGTTTTGTTGTTTATTTTTTCATTGCTCTGTACTGACTGCAAAAAGAGTTTATGATAGCAAACTAAGTTTCAGACATTCTAATTTAAGTCATTTTTTCTTTTCTATTTCCACCGATGCATCTGAAGTTATAAGTAATCCTGAAAACATGCTAAAAGTTTGCATAGAATTGTGGAAGTAGTTGTTACATAGATAACAGTAAAGAAAAAGGGTCTTAAAAAATCTCCACAAGTCAGTAGTTCACTGTTTTAATGGGATAGTGATAAAGAGAATATTTGAGTTAAAGACAGTTAATTGCATCTGAGTGAAACGAATCTTTAAATATTTGTCTTTATTTCTGATAAATAATGAATTTCACCAGCAAAAATAGCAGTTTTCTGAATTTTCTCATGCAAAAGCACTATGCTCTGTAAAAAATTTCCCTTCATTGTTCAAGGATCTTTAATTTAATTTAACTGGAGTGTGGAGGGCAAAACCGCTTTAAAATCTGATTTTATGCAGTTACAATGAAGCATTAGAAAGGGAGGGATTTGGCTTCATCTTGATGCTTAAAGATGACTGCTACCTAACACTGCCAAGTCCACCTCTAAGCCATGTCCCTAAGAACCTCATCTATGTGTCCTTTAAATATCTTCAGGGGTGGTGACTCAACCACTTCCCTGGGCAACCTGTTCCAGTGCCTAGCAACACTTTCCATGAAGAAATTTTTCCTAATATCTGATCTAAACTTCCCCTGTATTATAATACATAATAAAAACATAAAGATAAATTTTGATTTGAACTGAGACAAGTAAACTGATCTGATGCTCTAAAATGTATACCTGAAAATGTAATCCACAATTTAACCAATCTGGAATAACTTATTCCTCAATATTCTGAATAGAACAAGATGCTTTGAGTAAAGGTGGAAGAATCTGGACATAAAGAATAGAAGAGTTAGGGGATGAATTTGCTTTCAGGTGTTGTCACTGACAAGCTCAAATTAATAAGTGGTGGCACAACATTGATTTTAAATTGAGGTGAAAGTAAATTATCTGTTAATGCATGGTTTGAAGGAATAGAAGGCAACTGAAGCATCTGGCATTTCTCCTGCATTACTGACTTTTTAATTTTGGCACTAGCATTTTGTGATTTCTTTTCAGGACTTAAAAACAGAAATCACAGAATCACAGAATCAACTGGGTTGGAAAAGACCTCAGAGATCATCGAGTCCAACCCTTGGTCCACCTCTAGTCCATTTACTGGATCATGGCACTAAGTGCCATGTCCAATCTCAGTTTAAAAACCTCCAGGGACGGCGAGTCCACTAACTCCCTGGGCAGGCCATTCCAATGCGTGACCACTCTCTCTGTAAAGAATTTCCTTCCAATATCCAGCCTAAATTTCCCCTGGTAGAGTTTGAGCCCATTCCCCCTTGTCCTATTGCTAACTGCCTGGGAGAAGAGACCAATTCCCACCTGGCTATAACTTCCCTTCAGGTAGTTATAGAGAGTGATGAGGTCACCTCTAAGCCTCCTCTTCTCTAGACTAAACAACCCCAGCTCCCTCAGCCTCTCCCCACAGGTCTTATGTTCAGGGCCCTTCACCTGTCGTGTTGCTCTTCTCTGGACCCGCTCCAGCACTTCAATGTCTTTCCTGAACTGAGGGGCCCAGAACTGAACACAATACTCCAGGTGTGGCCTCACCAATGCAGAGTACAGGGGAAGGATCACTTCCCTTGTCCTGCTGACCACGCTATTTTTGATACAGGACAGGATACCGTTGGCCTTCCTGACCACCTGGGCACACTGATGGCTCATGTTGAGCTTCCTGTCAATTAGTACCCCCAGGTCCCTTTCTGTGTGACTGCTCTCCAGCCACTCTGCGCCCAGCCTGTAGCGCTGCAGGGGGTTGTTGTGACCAAAGTGCAGCACCCGGCATTTGGCCTTATTGAACTTCATCCTGTTGGAATCAGCCCATTTTTCCAGTCTATCCAGATCCCTCTGCAGAGCCCTCCTGCCTTCCAGCAGGTCGACAGTCCCAACCAACTTGGTGTCATCAGCAAATTTGCTGATGATGGTCTCAATCCCCTCATCTAAATCATCAATAAAGATGTTAAACAGGACTGGACCCAACACTGACCCCTGGGGAACACCACTAGTGACTGGCTGCCAGCTAGATGCAGCCCTATTCACCAGCACTCTCTGGGCCCGGCCCTCCAGCCAGTTCTTAACCCAGCGTACACTTGTCCAAGCCATGGGCTACCAGCTTTTGCAGGAGTATATTATGGGAGACAGTGTCAAAGGCCTTGCTGAAGTCCAGATAGACCACATCCACGGCTTTCCCCTCATCCACCAGGTGAGTCACCTGATCATAAAAGGAGATCAAGTTGGTCAGACAGGACCTGCTCCTCCTAAACCCATGCTGGCTGGGTCTGATCCCTTGTCCATCCTGAAGGTGCTGTGTGATTCCATTCAGGATGATCTGCTCCGTAACTCTGCCAGGCACCGAGGTCAGGCTGACAGGCCTGTAGTTGCCAGGGTCAGCTCTGCAGCCCTTTTTGTGGACTAGGGTAACACTGGCCAATTTCCAATCATATGGGACCTACCCAGTGAGCCAGGGCTGTTGGAAGATGATGGAGAGCAGAACGGCTTGGCAAGTTCTTCTGCTAGCTCCCTCATCACCCTAGGATGGATCCTATCTGGTCCCATAGACTTGTGAGGATCCAGATGGCTCAGTAAATCACCAGCTATTTCCTCCTGGAATACAAGGGGCCTATTTGGCTTCCTATCTCTGTCAACCACCTCCAGAGATGAGTTGTCCTGAGGGCCACCTGTCCTACTGGTAAAAACTGACGCAAAGTAGGTATTAAGTACCTCAGCTTTCTCCTCATCTTTGTTAACTATATTTCCCTCAGAGTCTAACAGAGAATGGAGGTTTTCCTTGTCTCTCCTTTTGTTATTAACTTATTTGAAGAAGGACTTTTTATTATCCCTGACAGAATTGGCCAAATTAACTTCAAATTGCACTTTTGTTTCCCTGATCTTTTTTCTGCATGATCTAGCTATTTCCATAAATTCTTCATAAGTAGCCAGCCCTTTTTTCCACAGTCGGTAAAGTCTCTTTTTATTTCTGATTTCATTCAGAATCTCCCTGTTTAGCCAAGCCGGTTGTCTTCCCCGCCGGCTAGCCTTTCGGCACACTGGTATAGCCTGTTCCTGTGCACTCAAAACCACCTGTTTGAAGCATGTCCAACCCTCCTGGGCCCCCTTGTTTTTAAGCATTGTTTCCCAGGGTATGCTCTGAACTAGACTTCTGAATAGGCAAAAATCTGCCCTCCGGAAGTCCAGCGTAGAGGTTTTGTTAATGGTTCTCCCTGCATCTCTGAGTATTGAAAATTCTATTATTTCATGGTCGCTGTGCCCCAGGCGGCCTCCAACCACTACATCTCCCACCAGCCCTTCTCTGTTTGTAAACAGTAGGTCTAGCAGGGTCTTGCCCCTGATGGGCTCATTTACCAGCTGATGAAGGAAATTGTCCTCTATTCACTCTAGGAACTTCCTAGACTGCCTCTTCTGTGCAGTATTGAGCTCCCAGCAGATATCCGTCAGGTTAAAGTCACCCACAAGAACAAGGGCCGTCGATTTTGAGACATCTGCCAGCTGCTTGTAGAATAATTCATCTCCTTCATCGTCCTGGTTGGGCGGTCTATAACAGACACCCACGAGGATGTCAGCCTTGTTGGACTTCCCCCTGATTCTGGTCCACAGGCACTCAACCTTGTCACTGCTGACCTCAAGTTTAACAGAGTCAAGTGACTCTCTAACATATAAAGCCACCCCTCCACCTCTCCTACCCTGCCTATCTTTTCTGGAGAGCTTGTAGCCACACATAGCAGCACTCCAGTTATATGAGTCATCCCACCATGTTTCTGTGATGGCAACTATGTCATAGCTTTCCTGCTGCACGATGGCTTCCAGCTCCTCTTGTTTGTTGCTGTGGCAGATGGCAACCCCCCTCCCTCTTTTAATATGGCACATTTTCCCCTTTCTCTGCTATTTGAGGCTAACAGCTTCTTTTGTTTGGCCCAGAGCACCCTGGCTCCTGGGACATTAGCAGAAGGGAGTGCCAAGGCACACTGGGCCGCGCCCAGTGTGGGGGATGTTTGAGGGCTTCAGGGGCACCCACACTCAGTGTGGGGGGTGCAGAGAAGCTTATACAATGCCTACAGTCAGGTCTGATCAGATAACAAAACGGGACTCTCGTCGAGACTCCGCCCATTGCCGCGGGTCTCTTGGAGCACGAGCTTAGCCACTGCCGCCACGAGAGCCCGCCTCCCCGGGATGGAGACTCCGCTTGCCTCGCCGCCACGGTGTAAGTAAAACTTCTCGCAGGATTGCGAGTATATTTCCTTTCCGTGCACACTTGCACAAGTACTTTATTTCCTCGCACAATCGCGAGTGGCCGCCGAGAGCCCCTCGCACAATCGCGAGTATATTTTCCTCCCGTGCTTCCACATAAGCACGTGTAGGATTCCGTGCACATTTGCACGTGTAAAATAACTCTCGCAGGACTGCGAGCGTATTATAAATTTACTCTCGCGACATCGCGAGTGCACACTTTCCGTACTCACTGCGAGTACGTGTATCTCTATAAAAATAATCCCACACCGTGCTTGGGTAAGTGTGTACTCCTCCGGGACTCAGGGACGGCTCCGGCACTGTTTTGGTGAAGCCACGTGCATGCACTCTATGGACCTCCTGTTGTATTAGTGGCTGCCCCTCTCAATAATTTCCTCCACTGATATCCGAACCTGTATTTAAGTCACATTTGGAGTGCTAAAACCCTGTGCCTCGCTGGTCTGATAAAAGTTGGTTTTGGACCTTGTGGTCCCTAAAATTGACCTGTGGGTTGCTCTGTGACAGTTGCCCATACTGCGTGCATTAGTGTACATGCACTTCAATTGGGCTGCTGATTTCCCTCTTACTTTTGACATTCACCTAAACCCATGAAGAACAAACTATAGTACTTTCTGTTTATCTTTTGTTTTCAGATGATCCTATTGGCATTTTCCAAAATCTTAGAACGCTCAAAAATGTATATTAGTCTCTGAATTTAGAGAACATTGTTTCACAGTAGTATTCCCTAAAGAAATAGTAATCATTTGGGGAAAGATCAGAGCAAGATGATCTTGCTTACTTAATATGTTGAAGCTGTTCCTACAGCTGGTAACCTTTCTTTACTTGCTTCCATCAGTTTTATACTTGACTGATTTTAATAATGATAGAAAACTGTATGAGTTTCAGCTATTGGGTAACAATTCTTATTCTAACAAGTCTTGCTATATTGTACTGTATTGTGGTGGAAGATTATTAAACCTGAGCATTATAGAGTATTTAATTATTGTCTACTTGCAAGCAATGTCTTTAGCTGCAGAATATAATTCCTCTTGCTATTTGGACAGCATGCTAGGAAAATAGCTCTAGGATGAGCAAGATCTTTTAGATCACTTATTTATTAGAAGAACACTATGCCACAGAGTTCAGTACATTAGCCATTAAACAAACTTTCTATGCATGGGGTTACACATAATTTAAAACTTGACTGCTATCTATCTTTTCTAAACCCTCTGAGATAAATCTTACGCTGTGACAAAAGACTGAATGGACAATACAGATGAGCCCACTCTGCAAAGTTCTGCACTTTGAAATTAAGTGTCACAAATTGTTAGGCTTCAAATTTCAACAGTACTTTCTGACAGAAAGGGAAAGAAATCATCCTCACTGTTTTTGCAACAAACTTAAAGAAATATTTGACACCATTTGTTCATGAAACTGAGTGTAATATCTAACACATACACGTATATGTAAAATGTCTAGATTAGTTATGGCTACAGATCAGTATTAGCAGGTTTCACAGTATTATATAAATTCTCCCAGTATTTCTGTAATCATCTTTTCAGTGATTTACTTCCCACAGACAAGATTACATTTTACAGTTTGATTCTGATCTCATGTCTGTGAAAAAGATAGCTATGATCTAAGGGAAACCTCAAACATCATGACCAAGAAGTCAAGGATGGCCATGAAACAAAGTAAATTCAAATTTTTTTCAAATAATTAGACTTTGAAAAAGTATGTGAGGACAGGAAAGGCTTGTAGAGTCCAGTAAAATACCACATATTGAGGTTTATGTTAAGAAAACTGAAATTGAGTACAATGATCTTTTTGTATTCAATATTTTTTATGTATATTACTTCTTTTAATTAGAAACCAAATGTAGACTTGTGGCTCTGACACATCTCCTTTCTCTTCCCGATTGTGGTGTTTTTCTGCATATCATATGCAACATATCTCACATACAAAATGAAAAGTACAAATAGAGAAACTTTAGTTTGTACTTTAGCAATTCCAAAGCCAAAGTCAGGTCACAGCATTGTTGGCAGCTCCCTGGGCTGTGGCAGTGGGAGGGTCAGGGAGTCCCCATGGGTCTACCAGAGGCCAGGCAGCCGAGGCCTGTCCCACCACCTCCCCACGTTACCTGCATTTTATGGAATTATATAGTACTGCATAAAACGGGCCTTGATTGCTGTTACTAAAATCTAGTTAAATATTTTAATTTCATTTTGAGTATATTTGTTTATAGTTAGGTCATGATCAGAAGAGTTGCTTTGTCACAGCCAAAATATATTCCAAAAATGTGCATTGGTACTTTTGATGTTACTGTCTCTCCTTCTCTTTTTTCTCCTCTCTGGTAGAGATATATTGCACAAAAGTGCAATATCACTTACTCAAACACTGATTTTCTATAGCCATCTTGCAGGTTCAAGTACCTGCCTGATATGCAGGTGGAAATCTAAAATACTCTATAGAGACCTACCAATGAGTTTAACATATTGAGTTTTGAAACTTGTAAGGTAGAAACTCGCTCTCAAAATATCACTTGATTTTCAGAGATGCTCAAAGTTGTCTATTATGAGCTTAGGGAGCTAGAATGTGTGTCTTTTAATTGCTTCAAGGAGATCACCAGTTTGATACTCTGAAAACTCTCCTGGGGAAAAAAAGAAAAAATCAAATATTTGAATTTTATCATACTGTGTTGTTCCTATGCCACCATCTACCATGCTCGCAGTTATTGGTTGATCCAGTGGGGTATTGATTAGGTTTTCTTTAGTTGAAAACAATTCTTAGATAGACAACATGTACCAATTGAAATCTAAGGTTTGTAAGTCAATGTCAGACCCTATTCTAAAAAGTTGCTCACTGTAATTTGCATATACACAAGGTACAGCTCCTCTAACAAATTACTGGATGTTTCCTACATTCAGCAAGCTGTGAAATTTTGCCATTACTGCTTAATATTATTCAATAAATTTGCACATCAGAGCCATTTTGTAAAAATCCCAACCAACCAACTGAACAAAAACAACGACACAACAACAACAACAAACCAACAACAACAGCAAAGCCACCAATCTCCATCAGATATGTGTATTAAAATCCATTAATAAAAGCGGGTGGAATATGACATTTTTGAAGCCAGCTAGCCTGAGTCTCAATGAATCATGTACTATGCCATGACTTTATATGTAATGCAAGCTATACTATGTCCTGGGTAATTATTTGAAGCCTATAATGGTGCCTGTTCATGCAGTATGATACCATTGCTTCATTTATTTATGTTTTTTAAAGAAAAATGGGAAAAAAAAAAAAAAAGAGAACTGCAGAAAACATCAGAAGTATTAGCTTGGGATAAATGAGTTCTATGAATTCATGAAGGAAAGAAAATCTTCATAAAGCACCAGGAAGATTTCAATCACTAATTCATGAGAGAAAAAAACTGTCAGAAAAATGAAAGTAGTAATGATGAAATGCAGTTTGTATTTCAGCAATGTGCAGCTGAGATAATCTACAAAACTCACGTACTTCAAAGTGGTATTCTTTGAAACTAAACCAGAAATATGATTTAGAGGTTCTGGAACTCTTTTCAGGACAGATTCTGATGTCATTTTTCAAACTGAATAGTAACTTACTTCTTGCATAGTCCTATAAAAGGCCTGAGATAAGTGCAATTCAGGCTATCAATATTTTAATGTTTTATTTTTAAGCACTCTAGTTTCCACTGCCAAACGCCTCTTAATTGCCCTGTAAAGCTGTTACTTTCAGTAGGGTTTGTGAGATGCAGTATCTGTGTACTTCTGAGTGTGACAAAGCAGGGAAAAAAATATTTTAAAGTGTAGAAATACTGAAAGCAAAAATGATCAAAATATAACATTTTTTGAGGTAATGTGACTCAAAATGTCTTTGAAATTAAGCTAGACTGAACCCCGAGCTTTGAAACTACGGTAACTATGTTTTAATCTCAACAGTTTCAACCACACAGAAAACATTAATCTAGAATCCTGCTTCACTTATCTCAATGGAGATAAATGGGTGTCTCCAAAAGGTGATTCATCCCATGCGTCACAGACATCTATTTTAGAAAACCACACAGTGCCTGTTGATTGTAATTAAAGGGACAGGAACCTTGCTCATTTAATTCAGTCTAGAAGTCAAAGTTTGAAAAACTTACATCTGGCATGGTAGATCCTGCTCTAAGTGGTTTTATATATGAATAGTACTTTTTTAACTTGAGGGACCCACTTCTGCCTCTGTATCAACAAGTAAGTTTGAGAGCAAACCACTTCAAAATGCATAAAGCAGTATTCCCCAATGCGTAGTATATTGTGGGTTCTCCTTTATGTATGCAAAGGAAAGTAGAAAAATAAATCAGAAACAATTATTATTTGAACTGGAAAGTAGATTTTGCATTAAACTTAAATAGAAATATGACATTTCTAGATTCTAAGTTGCATCTGGAAGGAAAGGAACTTGGTTCCTGAATGTAATTTCTGCTGCATTTAATTTAGTTAGCATGGATCTAGACTTTTCATGGTCTGAGAATATATTTAAAGAAAAATGGCAGTGTTTGAAATTCACAGAATCACAGAATCACAGAATCGACTGGGTTGGAAAAGACCTCAGAGATCATCAAGTCCAACCCTTGGTCCAACTCTAGTCCTTTTACTAGATCATGGCACTAAGTGCCATGTCCAATCTCAGTTTAAAAACCTCCAGGGACGGCGAGTCCACTACCTCCCTGGGCAGGCCATTCCAATGCCTGACCACTCTCTCTGTAAAGAATTTCTTTCTAATATCCAGCCTAAATTTCCTCTGGTAGAGTTTAAGCCCATGCCCCCTTGTCCTATTGCTAACTGCCTGGGAGAAGAGACCAATCCGCACCTGGCTATAACTTCCCTTCAGGTAGTTATAGAGAGTGATGAGGTCACCTCTAAGCCTCCTCTTCTCTAGACTAAACAACCCCAGCTCCCTCAGCCTCTCCTCATAGGTCTTATGTTCAAGTCCCTTCACCAGTCGTGTTGCTCTTCTCTGGACCCGCTCCAGCACTTCAATGTCTTTCCTGAACTGAGGGGCCCAGAACTGAACACAATACTCCAGGTGTGGCCTCACCAATGCAGAGTACAGGGGAAGGATCACTTCCCTTGTCCTGCTGGCCACGCTATTTTTGATACAGGACAGGATACCGTTGGCCTTCTTGGCCACCTGGGCACACTGTTGGCTGATGTTGAGCTTCCTGTCAATTAGTACCCCCAGGTCCCTTTCTGTCTGACTGCTCTCCAGCCACTCTGCACCCAGCCTGTAGCGCTGCAGGGGGTTGTTGTGACCAAATTCAAAACATATTTTATAATATATAGTTAGATGTATGCAGTAGTGAAGTATCAAACAAATTTAATCATGCCGTTCCTCTAAATTCTTTGATTTAAGGAGAAACTGGGCTTTTTTTTACAGCCATTAATGTTAGCTGGTACACGTTCATCTGAATATCGGTGAGCACCTACACTTCCTCCATTCGATATTTAAGTATGATAGAACTTAAGCAACAAATCAGATAAAACATTTGTTTTATTGAGGAGTGTGAATACAAGTAAACCTTTGTTCTGTAGACGTAGAGAACAAAGGTCTCCTAAACCTAACATTGAGCATGTGAAATAAAGCATGTCTGTGACCTTAGATAACTATTACCACTGAAAAAAATGAGATAGTTAAAGCTAGATAGAATGAATTAATGAATGAATGAACAAATGAACAAACAATGTTTTTTCATTGGGGTTTATCATGGAATAGTTTCTTACAGTATATTTGTTAATGAGGACTATGCTTATAAATTACTGCTTCTAAGTGATATAAAAAATAATTACTCAGTTTGTTTTTGTTTTGTTTTGGGTTTTTTTTTGTCTTTTTTGATTCAGACTTTTTGACCAAGCATGCTGCAGTTCGTGACATCACTGAGACATTTCTTTTGACATACATATTATAAAAAATATTCTCACTTACCTGTTCCTGCCTGTCATAATCATTTACCTTTCGAGTTAGGTCATGATTCTCATTCTATGAGCTTATTTGAAGGTTGGGATGTATCAATTTGAGATGGATTTCATGTGAAAATAACATTTATTCAAATGTTGTATGTTGGCTTGTGTGTATTCTCTCTTTTCCTCTTTGTCCTATTCACAGTAACACCTGAACCTACTTGTTCGTCTCAGCTACATTTGTGAGGTTTCAGGATAATTCAGGTCTTAAATTTTTGGTGAAAATAAGTCACAGAAAAAGAGTTAAATTTTCCTAAACATTGAAGTCAAGCGCAAGACCTCCATCCATAAGAGATTAGATTTGTTTTATGCTTCCAAACTAGGTTTTATTTTCCCTTTGTTTATGTAAAGTAAAAGGTAAAAAAAACCTAGATATGCTGTATTTTTGCAATCTCAGTGGGATCTTTTACAGTTTAGGCCACTGTACTGTTACTTTCCAAGAATACTCTGACTAGTGCTTTACCTGGGGATATTTCTTCATGTACTGTCTTCTGATAACAGCTCACAAACTTGGTCATGCATCTAATTAGAGGAACACCTTACCTCCCACTGTGGGAGGGGAGCATCATCCCTGCATCACTGCTACTGACGTAAGAGTCAGATTTCTCCGTTTCAGTATTTGTCCTGAAATGTTTGCTAAAATTTCACAAATATTATATCAACAGAAAAATACATTAGGCAGGCATTCTGTTGTCAGTTCCTGTCAGGTTTAATTTTCTCTCCTTTGAGATTTCATAGAGCACTTCATCAAGATATTACATTTTAACGCTTTGATAAATGATTAGTTAGCTACTAAAAATTGTGGTTAACTACTAAAAAATGTGGTTATACCTTTTGCATCTCTATTAAGAAAATTTATTATCTAATTCACCAACTAAGCAGATGATTGTTTGAAAACATTGACAAAAAATCTGTTTCACAAGGACTGTTGTCAGACTACTCCTTCTTCAAGTGATGCCAGCATTCTTGTGTCAAGGTAATGTCCTCCATTCAGAGCAAAAATCCAATCATTGTGTTGACTAGTAAAAATGGAGGAAGTTTTCTACAGAATTGTAGATAGCTATTACTGAGTTTTTGCAAATATTTTAGAGAATTAGCTAATCAATACTTGTTTAAACAAACAAACAAACTTCAAGAATGTTTCCCCTCTCACAGATCACTCAGGAACAATCTTAATCATAGAATGATACAAATCCAATATTCCATTATCAGAGAATTGTCGCACAATAAGTAGATTTAAAGAATGAAGTGTTATCTTTCTAATATGCTTTGCAAAAAAATGGTTCAGCTTCTTTCATTATTCTTTCATTACTTATCTTCAGATATTTCAATGCAGAACTGGTTTCTTAAAAAATAACCAGTTACTATGTTTTTCAGAAATTAAAACAAACAAAGAGTCCAAATAAGTAAAAGAAGTAAAAAAAAAAAATCAACCCCTCACAAAAAAAAAAAACAACAAACAAACAAAAAACCCAAGCAAAACAAAAAAACAACAAAACAAACACAAAATAAAAAAAAAAAACACACCACACAGATAACAAAACAAAACAAAACAAAAAAAATTCTAGCTTTCCATCTTGTTTCTTCAAAAGGTGTAAAGCTATTTAATGAAGACAGTAAAACATGTCACAATACTTATGGTCTGATACAACAATGTGGAGAGTTTGAAAGGTGAAAAAATATTTTTGCTTTCCTTTCAATTCTATCATCTGCTCTGTTGGTGGAGACACATTATTTATGACAAGGGCACTTGATGCCAAATTAGAAGATAATTAGGAATCTGAAAAAGAGAAGGAAACAGTGAATCATATTGTTCCAGTGAGTAAGATTAAAAGGACGAAAACTTGTAGGCTCCAGAGTACTACAGTTATAGGATCGGAAGTTGCTTTTATGTTTACTTAGAACTCACATATCTTGCACACAAACATATATTGCTGTACCATAGCACTTCTCACAATAGGTTATAATTTACACCAAAACATTATTACATTATCATTTTACATTAATCTAATTTCATACTTATCTCTTAAAAAATCACAAAACTTTGCTATACAAAGATAACAGAAAATGCTAAGTTGTATATCTACAGGTGGGTGTTAGATGTTTTATATATTTGATATCATGTGTTTAAATAAAAGACCTAGAAAACCTGATCAAGATGAGATTTCAATGCTTTCATTACATTGAAATTCAATCACCTCCAATTTTCCAGTTTTAAAATTTCAAACTTTTCTTTCTACCATTACACTTTTCTACCATTACACCAGTCATGGCAAGATTATCTTCACACTTTATTCTGTGAGTCCCTGTTCCATCAAAGGAAATTTTGTGAGTGTTTCCTCGTACTCTTGTGTTTTTTCTTACAAGATCTGGACTAAATGCAGTTATGAAGAGTCATAAAGATATTTTGAGATTAGCAAATAAAGCCTTATGATACAAAAGTTCAGTAAAATAAATTGAAGTATGGAATCTGATATCTTCTGCTTGATTTCCCACTGCAAGACTATGGAAACACAGATGATAACTCACCTGAATAACAGAGAATCTTTACATTGACTTTAATAAAATTTGTACTACTCCTGCACTTCTTGTTTCCATGATCTTTCTGTATCACAGTGATAACTGCTAATACTTTAAAGTATTATCACTGCCTTAAATTACTGCCAGTGCATAAAGCAAACTGTGTCATCTTTTTTTTTTTCCCAATCCTGTTGCGATTGATTTCCTGCTTCTCAACTGGAATAGCATTTGTGCTTCTTTATTTTCATTATTATTCTCACTATGACATATCTTTTCCATGTATCCTTTCTTTCTTGCCAAAGTCTGACATTCCATCAACATTATATAAGATAATTATCTCTATCCAATTTCAGTAATGGTGTTGTAATATATAGTACATCTTTGAACACTGATCTGGAATGACAGATAGTTCTGCTGAAAATGTCTGCATTTTAGTAGTTGCTGGAACAACTTATGTATTTATGAGTGCAATACTTTTCGTACTTGCATAAATTTACCAAAAATATGCAATCATTCTTTCAGTTATTTTACAATTATTTTCCTTTGGGATGTCTGTCATTTACTTCATCTGCTTGTCCACATATTGAATAATTTTCTCTTTTTTTCTGTAAATTATTAGAAAGAAATGCAAAACATTACCTTCAGAAAAAAATATATTGCCTATACTCCCCTGTTAATCATATACAGTATCTGGCAATTCCCTAATAAAGCCTCTGTTATGGAGATACGTTAATGTGGCAAAATAGAAAAAAAATCTTTCCAACTCAATGAAATTTTATCCCATTAAAACTTAATGTTATTTTTCATTTTCTAGTACGACTCTAAGACATAATAAACAACAATCTTTAACAATAAAACATAAAAGAAAGAAGATTAAATTTTGATAGTATAAGTTTCTTATTTTGTTATTTTTTCTTTCTTTTTAGAATTGATTCTTTGAGTTTATAGCATATAACTTTAACTCCTTACATCAATTTATTTTATTATAACTGAAGTAATTTTCTCGATAGCAATCTACTAAATAGCATAGATTTTTTTTTTTTTTTTTCTGAAGATAAAAAATATGAGAGTTTTCTGTTCTAGAGAAGTTTCTTTCCATGCATAAATAAAGGTATGTGCTTTTCTATAGATATAATAAACACATGAATCTGCATCTGAAGAATATTATTAAACTTGAGAAGAAATTGCTTAGATGATTTAGGTCATTAGATATTGCTTAAGTAAATCCTAAGTTTCTCAGCCTCTTGCTTTCTCTTTCCCTACTGAGTCAATTTTTATTCTCTGAATATTTTTTCATGGTCTTCATCTCAGTTTTCCTTCTGAATATGGCTCTGTCTCAGATACATTCAGATATAGTATCTTTCTCTGCTTTGTTGAGGCAAAGAAGTATCTCACTCCTGGATTTCCAGTTCTAGTCTCCATGCCCCTTCCTTCCAGACAAAGGTTAGGAAAGAGAGCTCAGCTTAAAGCCAAAACTTCTGTTGAAAAAAAAAAAATATCTTTATTTAATTAGTCTCTGTGAATATATACGTCTTTGCATACTGACACAACTTTGGCTGAAGTAATGAAAGAGAAACCCCTCCCTATTAATTGGCAACTGTATTCATAGTTGCAAAAACAAATTCTTGTACTCTCTAGGGATGTGAACCTTGGCCAAATATTTTAACTATACTAGTAGCACCAAAACTACACTTTTAGCCATGAAACTGGGCTCCTCAACAGATAAGTTTTAAAGGCAATGTAACCCAATGAGCTATATCTCATCATATAAGCTCTTGAGACAATTTAGACTTGTAAAGCTCCGTTTCATACTAGTGATTTTTTCAAAAACTGATAGTCAAAATGCAATAAGTTAACTTTACACAAAAATGGTTGTTGGAAATTGGACTAGATCATTGTAGGTCTATTCTAACTGGAACCCTCTTCCCTTCCCTTCCCTTCCCTTCCCTTCCCTTCCCTTCCCTTCCCTTCCCTTCCCTTCCCTTCCCTTCCCTTCCCTTCCCTTCCCTTCCCTTCCCTTCCCTTCCCTTCCCTTCCCTTCCCTTCCCTTCCCTTCCCTTCCCTTCCCTTCCCTTCCCTTCCCTTCCCTTCCCTTCCCTTCCCTTCCCTTCCCTTCCCTTCCCTTCCCTTCCCTTCCCTTCCCTTCCCTTCCCTTCCCTTCCCTTCCCTTCCCTTCCCTTCCCTTCCCTTCCCTTCCCTTCCCTTCCCTTCCCTTCCCTTCCCTTCCCTTCCCTTCCCTTCCCTTCCCTTCCCTTCCCTTCCCTTCCCTCCCCTCCCCTCCCCTCCCCTCCCCTCCCCTCCCCTCCCCTCCCCTCCCCTCCCCTCCCCTCCCCTCCCCTCCCCTCCCCTCCCCTCCCCTCCCCTCCCCTCCCTTCTGACCTCTAACCCAAAAAGTTGCAGCCCTTCCTCTCTCTCTCTCCCCCTCTCCCTCTCCCTCTCCCCTCCCCTCCCCTCCCCTCCCTGCCCCTCCCCTCCCCTCGCTTCTGACCTCTAACCCAAAAGTTGCAGTCCAATGCTCAGTGTCTCTCACTGGGACTTTTATTCAGCTCTAAATATGTTTTCCAGTGCATGAAGCTTCTGTGTCCTTAGATGTATTCCATCAGGAGTGCAACCAGGACATCCACATGGTCATACTAGCCATGTTATCGCACTTGAACTCAGCCTATTGGCAGAACACATACAAATACCCTTTAATCTGTAATAACTTTCTTATAAGAAGTATAAAGAGTGATTCTTTCTAAAAGAACAGACAATAGTGCAGATCTAGCATACTTCATACTGGCTTGCTTTGCAGGGTAAGTGTTGATTGATATATCTGGAGTTTTGAGCATTCAGCTGGAATTCTAGAAGTAAGATTGGTGGTAATAGTTTCAGAAATAGTGTCAGGGTACATGGGGCTATTGCAGTACTTCGGTGTGGTTAAGGACTTTGGAGACCATAGGCATAATCCTCACTATCAACTTCCTCAGAGTTAAAGAAATTCAGCACTTGTAATGCACAGATGCTGCATCAAAAAATGGTTATCTGTTGTTTAACCAACTGTGAACATGCTGTTTTCCTGCATATGCTCAATAGCTGCTGTTTGGAATGGTCAGTGACCGCTGAACCTGTGCAGAAATATGACTCACACACACACAACTCCATCCCAAAAACACCACAACAAAAGACACTAAAAAACAAACGAACAAAACAAAACAAACTAAACAACCAACCAAACCAACCACCAAAAAAAAAAAAAATCTTCCACATGCATTTTATATGGTAAAAACACTTCAAGATAAATACTGGCAGTGCAGACAGACACAAATTTTTGAATCTTTGGGTGAAAGAAGCAGTAAGGTGTACATACTAAAAAAAAAAATTAAAAAAAAAAAATCTGTAGAGGTGACAATAAGTCTTTGAGGGAAATATATGAAGAAGAAACCAGTTGTAACAGGAGGCATGGAACAGTGAAGCAGTTATAAAACATTTGGAAGTGTACTTTAATAAACTTTCTGCCAAGCAGGAGTTTATTTAGTATTCTACTCCTTGTGATATCATTTAATTCTGCATCCACTTTCATTATAATTATTAGAATTTGCTTCAAACAAGTAGATAATCTAGGATGAAGACCTCAGTGAAGATTACAAGGGTTGGAGCTCAATCAACTGCAATAACACAAATGAAACAAACACCTAAGCTTTACCAGTTTAGTTAAGAAGACTTTGTACATGAGTTCCTTTCAAAATATAGAAAACAGATGTACTTTCTAATTTTCTTACAAGGGATGTATGTTCTTTAGCAGTATAGGACACTTAAAATGGATTTGTTCATCAGTAGCTTGTTGGTGTGTGCTGAAATCCAATGACCAAAATGGCTATTTAAGACACAGAAAAATCTTTTAGGCTCATCTATCTTTGAAACATTAAAAAAAAAACAAAACAAAAAACAAAAAACAAAAATCCCCACTATACCAAAAGAAAAATACACTGACAGTAGATCTTAATTTAGTTTTGAAACAAATGTAAAGGCCAGTCACATGAAAAGTAGCTACTGAAGAATATATTACAGATAATGATAAAAATCCTACAGAATTTTAACATAAAATCAGTGTGTGTTTTTATACTTGAAAACAAAAATTTTAATACACTGAGCAGTTGAGTGCTATCTCAAAACCTACAGCTGTATAAGTCTGGAACAGAAGGTTGAAACACCTGTGGAAAACAAGAAGCAACAAGAAGAAAATAGACAAATATATTTGTAAACCAGGAATGAACCAGAAAAGTAATTACATACAGTTCCATACAAATCACAACAAATTCTCTTTCAGAAACATGTGAAAATAGATAAAGCTGTTTTTCTTCTAGCTGTCTGCTGCAATCAGTAAGATGGACTTTGGCATTACTTTGGTGTCCAATATCAAGAGAGCTATGGGCAGTTCAAATTACCTGTTGCCTAAAGATGCCAGATATTACATCTTCCCGAGAAGTAATGATGGTATCTGTAGTAAAAAACCTGACTATAGCCCCCCACATCCCTCATAGCCCTTTCAGTTTTTTTTGTTCCTTCTGCTCCTGTTGGAACATAGGTACAGAAGTAGACTGTTCTAGTAGAAGGAACATGCTTCTATTTCCTAGTCTAAATATATCCATGACTTATAGTGATTTAGTGTTTAACAGCAACATATTTTAGTGTAAATAGTTACTTTTCCTCCAAAATCTTTACTCTTTGGATTTCTCCAATACATTTATGAACAGCAGTCATTCCCTCAGTATTTAAATGGTAAGTTAAACCACTAGGGCTCTCTGATTCATTAATTAGATGGATTTTCCATACCTCTGATCATACAAATTCAATTCTTAGAGAAGAATTTTTTAATTACAGGTATTGTCCTTGTATTTTGTATTGTTGAATTTCTTCTCACCTCATTATTTCAGCCTTCAAATTATTTCATTTTTTCTTTCATAGTTTATCCCAACACTCCTTTGGATTGACAAACTCCTTCTGTGACTTTGTTTCATCAGCAGTTTTCATCAGCACATTTCTGTTTTCTCTGCCAAGGCCATTATTAGAAATGTTAAGCAATATTTTCCCTAGACTTAATCTTGAAGAGAATAATTGAGCTTCATACAGTAGAATGAGCCATTAATGCTCAAATATACAAGAAGATAATATTTGGAACTGACTGTGTTTACATGCAACAAACATGCCCAGCAGATGCATATGAAAATCTATAAACATTTTCAAGGTAATATATAAATGCAGATTCGAAGTTACTCATTATTTCCAGTTGATAAAAGAAAAAAAAATTATTTGAAAATGAGAAAGTATTCAGTCTTCATAAAAATTCTCAATAATAAAAGAAATTAAGCAACAGGATAGATTTTAAGAAAAAAAAAAAAAAAAGGGCTGCAGAACCACAAACTGGTTGCAGCGAACAACAATTAACAAAATTATAATTTTGCAGCAAAATGTTAGCTATTGAAAACTCTCAGAGTTTATGATAACATCTAGAAATTTGAAGAACAGTATATACAAAACTTCAATTACAAAGTTGTTCTGCATGAAATTCCACTTCCTTAATATTCCTTATTTCAAACCCAGTATCTCTTGAAAATCGTATTAGTATTGGCATCACTTGGAAAGTTATCTCTGCTTCTGGTTATTTTCATTGTCTTTGGATTCCACAGTACAAGATATTGATAGATGTCAGAAAGACTATATACTGTGTCTATAGGTGAAGTTATGTTTGCAAGCCTATGTGTACATACAGATATGCTAGAATTATAATTCTATTATCACATATCTATTTCTGTGTACTTAGAAAATGTAAGAAAGTACATAATGTGTGTGCCATTTACACATATGTACAAACCACAGCCACTTGTACATTAATGTTGTTCCTTCTTTTTTAGCTTGTTTACTTTATTTAAGGATTACAAGATTAATGGGATCTTTCAATAGCTGCTGAATTTAATATTAAAGCGAATAGCACTATGCAACGATGATTTCACAATGTTGCCAGTATCCCCTGTGAAGGCTAATTAGGAACATTCCATTTCCACATATTATACACAACCTGCAGGATCTTACAAAGTATGCATTTATCCTTATTAAAAAGAAAAAAAGATAAATTTATTTTTCTTTTATTAAATTTTAGCTAAGTACAAACACAACTGTGATAACAAAAAACCCGATGGACTCAGGTCAGAGTAGAAAGAAAATGTACCTATTGCTGTCTGAAACTTGTGTTCAAGAAATAATCCATCAAGACTGATGAAATTTATTGAGAGTATTATAAGTGCTGTTGATTTTGGAGAATGATGGTGGGCTTTTTTTTTTTTTTTTTAATTTGAAGATGGAAACATAAGAGACATCACCAGGATGTCCCTCAAATAATTCAGAATGAGGCACTTTAAACTATTCTTAGGTAGTTGGTTTCCTGGGTAAAATTAAAATTTAAAAAATTATTTTTTTATAATTATTTACATTTGCATAATCATTCACACTAGCATTGCATTTAATATAATATAAGTGAGTAATATCCACAGATATGGTCATTAAAAATACAGCTACAGCAGAACCAGTTGCAATAGGATTTCCTTATCTGCAGAAACTTTAGAAATGGATATTAAAGTGGTCATATTGCTGGACTACTTCACTAAATTCCTAAAAGCTGGACTGATTAGAGAATTAGACAGAGGGCATTAAAGAATATGACCTGGGATCTTTATCTGTAGATGTCTGAATATACACTGCAATGAGGGTGTGTGTACCTTATTCTCTTTCATTCCAAGTTTCAATGATGAAGGCATAGACAAAGTACAGGCAGTACAAGTTCCAAAAAAAGAACAAGGATTGCAGAGGGCATAGAAGAAAACAGGTGTACTTGCATGTGTATATAGCCTAATAGAGAACAGAAAATAAAACATAGCAACAACAAAATTTTCAAGTACAAGAGCTATGCAAGAGTACATAGTTTACATTTTAAACTGGAATTTTATCAATATACAATAGGAAAAAAAAAAAAGTCCCAAAGTATGAGGTCTAGTTATCATTTACAGAGAGTAAAAAACCCAATATGAGTTATCATTTACAGAGAGTAAAAAACCCAATATGCCATATTTTCTTTATTAATATTATTTTTAGAGAGAGATTCCAAGCACATCATGTGGAAATGCAGAAAAAAAAAACACTATCCATAAACCAAGGAAGGACAGGAAGGATACCCAACACATCTGGATCTTCCACATTATTTATTGGACTAAGTATGGTCTCAGCTATCTATTTTAACTGGCATTCCTTTGGAACCGACTGCAGACCAATTGTTTTTGCTTCTGGTTACTGTCTTTCCAAAGAGAGGGCAGTAACAGAAGTTAGTCCTGAATAGACTCAATATTTTCAGATTTCAGACTCTTGACTTCAGCATAGTAAGTCTGAGTATTCTAACATGTCTGACTATCCCAAAACAATGAATCCTTGAAGTATTGAGATCTCTACACCTGCAACAGCTTAAATGACTCAGCAGGCTTCTAGAAAAAATCTTACGTTGGTGAATAGAATAGAATAGAATAGAATAGAAATAGAAATAGAAATAGAAATAGAAATAGAAATAGAAATAGAAATAGAAATAGAAATAGAAATAGAAATAGAAATAGAAATAGAAATAGAAATAGAAATAGAATAGAAATAGATTATTTCAGTTGGAAGGGACCTATAACAATCACCTAGTCCAACTGTGTGAACAACTAGAGATGACCAAAAAGTTAAAGCATGTTATTAAGGGCATTGTCCACACAGATCTTAAACACTGGCCGGCTTGGGGCATTGATCACCTCTTTAGGAAGCAAGTTCTGGTGTTTGACTACCCTCTCAGTAAAGAAATGCCTCTTAATGTCCAGTCTAAACTTTCCCCAATGCAGCTTTAAGCCACTCCCATGCATTGTCACTGCATACCAGGGAGAACAGATCAGCACTTTCTTGTCTGCTTCTTTCACTTCTCAGGAAGCTGTAAAGAGCAATGAGGTTGCCCCTCAGCCTCTTTTTTGCCAAACTAGACAAACTCAGAGTCCCAGGCTGCTCCTTGTAGGACATTCCTTCTAGTCCTTTCACCAGCTTTGTTGCCCTCCTCTGGATGCATTCAAGGACCTCCACATCCTGCTCAGATTTTGGGGCCTAGAACCTAACAGAGTACTCAACGCGAGGCTTCACTAATGCTGAATACAGCAGGCCAATCACCTCTTTTTACTGTCTGGTTATACTGTGTTTGGTGCACTCCAGGGTGCAGTTTGCTCTCTTGACTGTCAGGGCACACACTGCTGACTCATATTGAGCTGCTGCTAGCCAGCAGTCCCAGATCCCTTTCTGCAGGGCTGGTCTCCAGCCACTCCTTTCCCAATTTATACTTATGCCCAGCATTACTTTGTTATTACTTTATTATTCTGGTGAGCATTTCCATCATTAAATCTTTATTTACAAATGGCTACTTGATTAGCCCACTATGAAACAACAACAACAAGCTCAATTAAATGTAACAAAAAATAGTACAGCTACTAATCTGTAATCAAATTTGATTGTACATGTTTAAAGACATTACATTTTGGATTTATTTATTTATTTATTTATTTATTAATATAAGCTGTTACTATCTTAGTTGCAGAATCTTGCCTATATTTGGAGGGAATGTGATAGTGTAAGAGAAAATACATCCTAATTAGAAAAATGTTTGTTTATTTGAGACGGATTTACAGAGACATTTTAGCATATGCAATTAAGACCCTGAGGATCACAATTACTTTACATCATTTCAAAGTGCCTTATGCCATGAATAGCTTGTAAGAATGTGGTGAGCTAAGACATGTTTTACTGATTTTTTTTTCCCCCCTTTGTGCACTTACAGACACCACTGCCTAAAAATGTATACACTCTATTAATCTGTCTAAGCTTTTCCCATCAAGGAAAAACAAGGAAAACAAGAATTGATTAAGAATTTTTAAATATTTGTATGATAGCTACTACACCTTGAAATCTTGGTTAATAATCACACATATCTGTAGGTCTAATTACAAACAATTGTATGACCAGTATTCTTACAGAATGATGTGAAGACTGATACTGACTTTTGTATTTTTTCCACATACAAAATAATACCCTGTTTTCAAAAGGTTAGTAAACGAAGAGTTTAAATTAGTATTTTTAAAATTATGAGAGTTTTGCTAGACCCTTTTGTTCTCAACTACCTACTTCCATTTATCTTTAAATTTGTCCCTTCCAAAATGGCACCTCAATACCCTTTCTCCCAACTACCTTCATTGGTAGAGTCTAGTTCCTAAACATGGATGACTTTCATCCTTCTTCATGTCTCCTTTCAATATATTAATTGATTCTTTCCACTTTGTCTCCATCTTCAACTGCAATCAGAACAGGTTTTCTTTGGCAAGATAGACCCTACAACTTTGACTATTGACAGCACCTACTTGTTTCATTTCCTTTTTAGAGTATCTGATAAAAAACTAATTATTTGTTTGCTTCTTAAAACCATAGAATAATCTAGATTGGACGGATCTCTAGAGTCTTGCAGTTCAACCCTAGGCATAAAGCAGAGCCAACATGGAAGAGATTACTTAGAGCCCTGTCCAGTGCAGTTTTAAGCATTTTCAAGGACAGTGTCTGACCACCCTCACAGTGAAACAAACAAACAAACAAACAAACAAAACTCACCCCCCCAAAAAAGGCCAACAAACAACAACAAAAAACAATACCAATAACAACAAAACTTAGAAAAAAACACAAAGAAAGAAACTCAAAGCACCTATCCTGTATTGTATCAATTCCCTTTTTGTACTACACATCTCTTGGAACATTCTGGCTCACTCCTCACTATATCTTCCTATTAAGTGATTGTAGAAAGGAATAAGATCTCCCCCTTAGTTTTCTCTCCATGAGAATGGATAAACTCAAATACCTCAGCTTCTCTTTGTGCCTCCTGCATGCCAGGACACAACTGTGTTGTTGGCCTCTGCTGGACTAGTTCCATTACACTAATATCTTGTACTGGACATCCCAAAAGAGAACAGCATATTCCAGTCATGGTTCTGCCTACACTCCTGCTAATACAGCCCAGCACAATTTTCTTTGCCCTTCATACCCCTTGCTAGTTCCAAGTCCAGATGTGTTCTGGCACTTTAAATTCTAACCTTT